>NC_058088.1:113759733-114416012 GCF_014858855.1 Bufo gargarizans | reverse complement strand
GGCTTTGAAAAGAGGGCTGTGAAGTTGGAGTCAGTAGTAGCTTTGCGTGGAGTCACAGTCAACAGAAATGTACCAATTCCAGATTTTAAATTATCAAATAAGATACAAAAGTGTCTTATTTAATAATGCAAACGTTTGGGCACCACTGGTCAAAATAACTGTTGCTGTATTTACTACAAAAGGCATAGAGATAAAGATGACACATTCCCTTTGTATTTTAAGTTAAGATATATATATATATATATATATATATATATATATTTATTTTTATTTTTTTTTCATTCTAAGGCCTCTTTCACACTTGCGTTGTCCGGATCCGGCGTGTACTCCACTTGCCGGAATTACACGCCGGATCCGGAAAAACGCAAGTGAACTGAAAGCATTTGAAGACGGATCCGTCTTCAAAATGCGTTCAGTGTTACTATGGCAGCCAGGACGCTATTAAAGTCCTGGTTGCCATAGTAGTAGTGGGGAGCTGGGGAGCTGGGGAGCGGTATACTTACAGTCCGTGCGGCTCCCGGGGCGCTCCAGAATGACGTCAGAGCGCCCCATGCGCATGGATGACGTGCCATGCGATCACGTGATCCATGCGCTTGGGGCGCCCTGACGTCACTCTGGAGCACCCCGGGAGCCACACGGAGGGTAAGTATACTACTCCCCCGCTCCCCACTACATTTTACCATGGCTGCCAGGACTTTAGCGTCCCGGCAGCCATGGTAACCATTGAGAAAAAGCTAAACGTCGGATCCGGCAATGCGCCGAAACGACGTTTAGCTTAAGGCCGGATCCGGATCAATGCCTTTCAATGGGCATTAATTCCGGATCCGGCCTTGCGGCAAGTCTTCAGGATTTTTGGCCGGAGCAAAAAGCGCAGCATGCTGCGGTATTTTCTCCGGCCAAAAAACGTTCCGGTCCGGAACTGAAGACATCCTGATGCATCCTGAACGGATTTCTATCCATTCAGAATGCATTAGGATAAAACTGATCAGGATTCTTTCGGCATAGAGCCCCGACGACGGAACTCTATGCCGGAAGACGATAACGCAGGTGTGAAAGAGCCCTTACTTGCAAAAGTCTTCCAGTTCTGTGAGATTCCATGGCGGTCTTGCATGCACTGCTCTTTTGAGGTCTACCCACACATTTTCAATGATGTTCAGATCAGGGGACTGTGAGGGCCCTGGTAAAACCTTCAGCTTGTACCTTTTAAGGTAGTCTATTGTGGATTTTGAGGTGTGTTTAGGATCATTATCCATTTGTAGAAACCATCCTCTTTTCAACTTCAGCTTTTTACTAGAGGTGGGACGAATCCAATTTTTTTCAAATCCGAATCCGAAAAGGTTCTCGAATATATTGAATCTTTTGAATCTCGAATCCTACGAATCCTGTACATAATTGTGTGAACGGTGTAAGAAACAAAGTCAGACCGCGTCAGTTTGTCTGACCCTCCACCTCCCCCCATGACGGTCGCACCCTCTATGACCGCGATCGTTACACCCCTGCTCCTATCACTACAGAACATACAGGATAATACAGCGCCCCATACCTCTTACATCCAGTGATGTCTCCTTTGATGTAGATGTTCTCATTCCTCATCTTCTCCTTACAGACCTTCAGACCAGACCACCATTTTTCAGCCATTTTTCGTCTCTGCAGTTTGACAACCAAAAAATCTTAGTTTACTACTTTTCCATCATCCACGCATCTTCGGGACAAATCATCCTACCACCCCCAATACTGTGCCGCTGTGCTCCTCAATACTATACTGCAGAAACAGATAATACCCCTGATAATACTAGTACCACACAGAGCCCACCATATAAAATACCCCTTCTTTGTGGCCTCAGTAGATGTCCCCATAGTGCCCCCCAATAATGTGCCAATAAGAAGTGGCTCCACAGTGCCACCCAATAATGTGCCAGTAAGTGTCCCTATAGATGCCCCCCTAATCATGTGCCAGTATCAAGTGCCTCTCTCCTCCCCCCCATGTGCCAGTATCAAGTGCGGAGTGCCTCTCTCCTCCGCCCCATGTGCCGGTATCATAGTGCCATCTCCCCCCCAATGTGCCAGTATCATAGTGCCATCTACCCCCAATGTGCCAGTATCATAGTGCCATCTCCCCCCCAGTGTGCCAGTATTATAGTGCCATCTCCCCCATAATGTGCCAGTATCATAGTGCCATCTCCCCCCATAATGTGCCAGTATTATAGTGCCACCTCCCCCCATAATGTGCCAGTATCATAGTGCCATCTCCCCCAAAATTTGCCAGTATCATAGTGCCATCCCCCCAATGTGCCAGTATTATAGTGCCATCTCCCACCATAATGTGCCAGTATCATAGTGTCATCTCCCCCCATAATGTGCCAGTATAATAGTGCCATCTCCCCCCATAATGTGCCAATATCATAGTGCCATCTTCCCCCATAATGTGCCAGTATCATAGTGCCATCTCCCCCCATAATGTGCCAGTATCATAGTGCCTCCCCCCAATGTGCCAGTAGTATCATTGCCATCTCCCCCCATAATGTGCCAGTATCATAGTGCCTCCCCCCAATGTGCCAGTAGTATCATAGTGCCATCTCTCCCCATAATGTGCCAGTATCATAGTGCCCCCCCAATGTACCAGTAGTATCATAGTGCCTCTCACCTCTCACCTCTCACCCTCGCCAATGTGCCAGTAACATATATAAAAAAAAACACTTACTTACCTCCGCTGCGATGCAGGCCTGTATCCTGCGCTGTGCGGCTCAGGTGGCACTATGACGTCATCACACCGCCTGCACAGGCCTCTGTGCCGGCAGCCTATCAGAGGAACAGGGAAAGGAAACGCCTCTCCCTCCCCTGTAGCAGCAGTGAAGCGCTCATCTTCTGCTGTACCCTGCCGACACCACCACCAGTCTGGGCCCCACCGGGATTCATCAAATTCATATCTGGTAAATTACGTCGGGATTCGAGTCCACGAATCCCATGAATCCAGCAAGATTCGAGGGATTCGTGGATTCGACGAATCCCCCGTCCCATCTCTACTTTTTACAGTTGGTGTTCGTAATATAACGTGAATTCAAAAGATTTGAGAATGAATAAGCTTACGTACCCTGAATGAATAAATATATTTACAAAGTGTGATTAGATATACTATTAATTATATTGGTATACTACATATACGACAGACAACAAACCTGTCAAATAGCTTATTCTATACAGCACTAATGGTTGTTCACTCTAACCATGGTATAAAAAAATGTATATATATGAATATGTATATATATATATATATATATGTGTGTGTGTGTATGTATGTATATATATTCTTCTATACATATACATACATATATATATATATATATATATATATATATATATAAAAGAAAAAGTAAAGCAGCAGCACTCTCCAGGTTGCCAGGTACAAATCCCACTCAGATTCCCGGACCAGGAACAGCGGAACAAGATGGATGAAATGAGGGCAGCACTCCGGTCTTGTGGTGAAAAAAGGTGAATTTTATTACACCCAACAGCAATGCAGCATTTCAGCTCTCTTAATGGAGCCTTTGTCAATGTCACGACAATGGTCATGGTCGTGACTCCTGTAACCGCATGCAGTTGCCTGCGGTCTTGGTTTTGTTGTCAATCACAGGTGAGGGCTGAAGTATGTTGCCTCACCTGTGGTTGCCGCTGGCAAAATTTTTATGTGGCAGCTTGCTGTTTGTGTATGCGGTTGCACCTGGCTACCTGTCTTTGTAGGTGTGCCTTTTATGTGTTTGGTGTGCACGAGGTTTGGGTGTGTGCACTGTGACACTTCCCTTCACTGGTGGCTGCCCGTGGCAACGTGTTGTATATTGTACATGTGGTGGCAGTGTCTCGGCCTTTTGGCTGACTCCCAGGACATGGTTGCCACGCATGTCCTTGCCGGTGGTAACAGCTCCAGAGTGTTTGTGTGTGTATTCCCCTTTAAGTGGTTTCACTTCCCTGGTTGTTGTTGGAAAGGTTAATTCCCTTTCCTGTGTGTGTGGGTGTGGCCACTTTGGGCTATAAAGCCTCTTTGGAGACCTGAAGCTGAGGGGTTCTTGAGCCATGCTTTTCTGGAGACATCCTCCTGGTAATTCACCATCTGCCAGTGGGCGCCACCCTTGTGGTCATAAGTTTACGTTACATGTGATGTTCAGTTGATGTTTTCCTTTTGTTATTTGGTGCCGCTATGGGTTCCTGTGTGTGGATGTGTGTTTGCTGTGTTCATTTAGTATTGTGTGGACATCAGCTTGTCAGCACAGGGATCCAGTCAGCAAGGCTGTGGCAGGTAGGTGGAACTAGTGCAGTTCACCTGCCATATCCATAGGTCTGTTTGTGTTCCCCTTTTCCTTGCAGCTTGGCCAGTGAGACTCCTGTTCCTCCGTGTCCAGGAGGAACAGGTCGTCTTACCCTGCTCCTAGTTTAGGGCCACCCTGAGGGCTAGCAGGGACTTCAAGTTTACGGAATATGAGCCCTCCTACCATCAGGGTCGGCTCATACAGCTAGGAGTCAGGGTCAGATTAGGGATGCGATTAGGAGGTAATCTGCTCCCTAATTCTGTCGTCCTGGTCCAGCAGCGACCATCATCTTCTGACATCGCACGGCTGAGGGTTTTCCCTATCCTCAGCCGTGACAGTCAAGCTGTATATATATACAGAAAATGGCAGGGCAGCACTCCTAGCTTCAAGTGATTCAGGTGCCAGCGTTTTCCCCTTGGTCCTGGGGTCCAAACACAATCCAAATAAATGTAACGCAGCACTCCTGGATAAAAAGTAAAAAAATACGATATTTATTCAACATGTTGATACAGGCAACGTTTCAGCTCTCTCACAGAGCCATTATCAAGCCAAGTGAAACACACAATAAAGTGACTGTGCATATATAGAAACATTTCAGGAAGTAATCAGTGCTAATTTCCTGTTTAATACCATACTGGTGCATAAAAAAACTCCATAAAAAACAATTCATTCTCTTGTGACAATTCATAGTGTAGCAGCCATCCAATACCCTCAGGTATAGTGTATCACATTTCCGTGATTATCTTCAATTTTCATAGTGCTTCATATAATATATACTCATGTTCCCCCAAATTGTGATAGTGACATCCATGGCTTGCTCAAACACAATTCACACCTGTAAGAAAACCGCAACACAGGAATCCATAAATTTCAGTTACCTTATGCTCTCACGGCACTATATCACAAATAGAGTGTTCCGCCATCTCGGTGTGTCTCTCTGAATACTGCGCCTGCGTTACCCTCATACCATAGTGCATCATCACCCGTTGCTAGAGGCAGGCCAATCTTGCAACGTACTCTCACACTGGGGTGGCTATATAACTGACAGACACTCTGACTCTATTGTCTAGTACTACCTCAACCTTCCTTTTTCATTTTGGGTTTTTCAGTTTTTGATTTTTTAGTTTTGTTTTATGTATACTATTTTATATTTTTAATAAACATGTATGTATTTGAGATCTAAAATAATGTTCTTGAAGTAATTCCAAACGGAGAGTGTATGTCTATAATATTGAATATTTAATAAATAACTTGAGAATATTGAGGTCTCTGGATTATTTCAGATGAAGTGTGCCTATCTATTCTATTAATTAATTTTATACATTGTGACCAGGTGAAGTAATATAGATAGAGCACCTTATCCAGACTACTCAGAGGGTAAGCCGCTATTTTATATATATGCTACAGTGATTAGCTCACTCAAAAGAGTTATTCCAAGATAAGTATTATGTCCAGCTGAGGGGGACTGAGATGGGGTCCAATGTGGCGCCCACCTATGCAAACATATATATGACTCACCTTGAGGAGCATTATGTCTATTTGACCCAAGTTTCAAATTTACTTTGGTACACTCCCAAGACAAGCTACAGTTTCTTGACACCGAGGTTTCGATTAGGGGACACGAGTTGACCACTGATCTATACGTGAAGCCCACTGACAAAAATACTCTTTTAAGGTTCGAAAGTCATCACCCACGACCGATGATCAAGTCTCTTCCTCTCAGCCAAATGCTACGGGTAGCTAGGATAGTTGATGAGGGCCCTGTTAGGGATCTTAGATTAACAGAGATGGCTACTAAGTTCCAGACTATTGGCTACCCCAAGAGTCTTATCTCTGACAGTATCTGTAAAACCAAAACTAGAATGAAGAATGGAGATCCAAGGAGGCCCAAAACTGCGATGCCCAGGATTCCATTTGTCACTGATTATATCATCAATAGTCCTCAGGTTTCATCCATTGTCAGGAAACACTGGTCGGTTTTGGCCAGTGGGTTTGACAGTATAGAGGAGTTCAGGGTTCCCCCATTGTGCTCCTTTCAGAGGAGTCGTAACTTAGGCGACAAATTAGTCAAGACTGATGTTGGATCTTCTAGAATTGATTGCAGCATGTATTTTGGCTCTACACGCAAGGGCTGCTATCCGTGCTGCAATTGTGTTAACTGCCCCTATATGATTAGGGGTGATTCTTTTGTAAATCCAGCCTCTGGTAAAATAATCAGAATCCAAAAATATCTCACGTGTAATTCTACATATGTGATTTATTTATGTCCGTGCAACCTGTCATATGTTAATGAAACAACTTGGGATGTTAAAACACACCTAAATCAACATAGGTACACTATAAGAAAACAGAGGCTGGATTTACCTGTGCCCAAACACTTTAAGGATGCAGGACACTGTGAGCGCGATTTGAAATTCAGAGTACTTGAGCAAGTGCCTTTGTCCAGAAGGGGTGGAGATAGGACGATACGTTTAAAAAGAAGAGAGCTTTACTGGATCTTTGAGTTACAAACTCTCAATCCCAGAGGCCTCAATGGGGATTTCAGGGTTATATGAATATCTCTCACTGTTGTTACTTTTTCAGTTTTTCCTGTTTTGTTTTTTTCTTTTTCCCTTCTTTTTTTCTTTCCTTTCTATGGTTCTGATTAACTCTGCTTTCCTCTCTCGTATAGGTTTTATACATGTGCAACCATTGGATCTATTCCATTAATTGATTCATGTTTTATCTATTCTTTCTTATATAGATGGATATACAAACCTGTTCAACAATGAATTGCCTCCTTGGAAGCTACAAGACAACAGGACCATACTGGTGGTTTCGCATATGTGGAAACATTTTTATTTTATTTTTCTGTGTACAATGTTGTATGCATGTAATCACTTTGAGACATATGACGACACAGACAAGATCTGACCTCTCAACAATCCTTCCAATAATATGGAACCTTTGGCGCAGTGCAGATTGTCACCTGTTTTAGGTCGTGTATCTGTGCGTATTGGATCCCTAGGGATTGGATGGTATTCCAGGATGGGGACCGGGATGCAGAGTCGCTTCATGGTGACGGCTGCGTCTGTGGATCCAATTTGGGCATGCTGCCTCCGAACGGGTGACCCCTAGTGGAGACGCCATGCCCCCTGAGAGAAAGTGTGACTTGCCTACGACAGGTGGACTTTTAGATATATAACCATTGATACATGATGGTATGGGAGTATGTTTATAAGGGTGATAATGGTGGGATGCCACTAGCCCAACTTGCATTGTTTGACTCCCACCTTTTGAGTAATTACTAAAGAAATGGTATAGTATGGTTTGTCTGCTGGTAGGAATGGCGGTCATGTGACTCCGTCATGTGATGTGATTGACAGACTGTTTCCACCTTACTTTGGGAAGGAGCATGCTCAGTTGATGCTCAGTGCGAGGTCGCCATCTTGAATGTGGGCGCCTGTGTCTTCTATGTGATAGATAGTCTCACGGGATGAGGAGCTCTTCGCGGCTGCGCACTACGCAATCTCGGACGCCGACCAGGTCCTGCCGTCTCAAGCTACATATTGAGAACTTTCGATTGAATGATTTATTTCTTTTTAATTAACACGATCATGTACACCTGATTTGTGATAATGAATAATGATGTTATGCACTGTAATCATATGAATTTATGGACACATCATTGGCACATAGCACTTTATAGAACATTGACTCTTTTATATAGACTGGGTGTGTCTATATCAGTTGTAGCACCCAATCCATCCACAACAGTGTGGTGAGCCACCACAAACCACCAATAATAAACATAGCACTTTATGACTCATTGTCCGCTTTTAGTGAGATATAATTATGCACATTTTGATATACATTGGTTTTAACACTGTTTTTGTAGATATTGATGTATAATCATATAATCACCTTATTAATCATATATGCTATATAAGCACTTGACTTTGCACTATGTATTATGGCTTGACAAAGGCTCCATGGAGTGAGCTGAAACGTTGCTGTTACCACATGGGTGATTAAAATACCCCCTTTTTCACGGATATTTGAGTGCTGCCTTGGCCTTTTTTAAACATGCTACAGTGATTAGATATACGATAACACAAACAAATGAAATACAGAATAATAAAAAGTAAATAAACATCACTAGCCTAAATATACAACATACAATATGGGGTGACACTCCGGTCGCCATGTGGTAGCACATAGACGACACCCCCGAGGTGTACAAGAGATAGGACAAATTAATACTTACTTCCTACCTAGAATAAAGTCTTCAATGGAGTGCCAATTAATTGCTAGTACAGCCCACAGTTATTCCCATCAGACGCCTTCTCCAGTGTGTATCACGCATGTCTCTGAGATCACTCAGGAATGTGTTCTTATCAGCACAATGGGGGATGGGTACTATCTCTAACTCCCTACATTACAAGTCGTATAATTACACAGAATGGAAATAATAAAATGCAACAGAATTAAAGGTACAGAGCCAATCAGTACTTAAAAGAATGCCCTTCCAATACAGTGTTATGTTTGCTTTCAGAATTTGCTGGAATTTCATTGAATGTATTCTTCCCTGTACTCGTGAAATGTTCCCCATGCCATTGACTGCAACACAACCCCATAGAATGATTGGTTAACCCCCATGTTTAAAGAAGACCAGTCAATTCTCCTGCTGGCTTGCTCCTGGCATGTTTTAATAGTTTAATGCATTCCTCATGTAATAACAATTCTGGAACATTCTTATTGCTCTATGTTGTGCCATTTCTTTATTATTGCAACTGGAAGTTATGAATGAATTGCTAGCAGTCTGCAGTAAGGGTACAGAGGGGTGGTAACCAGTTGGGGGGGGGGGGGGGGTCCCTGCACAGTCTGGCAATGGTAGCACTGATGGGATGGAATGAAACTGTGCAGGTAGACACCCCCAACTGGTTTCCACCCCTCTGTACCCCTACTGGAGAATCCTAGCAATTAATTCATAACGGGATAAGACCAGATTCTCCAGAATTGTTATTATATGGGGGAAAGCATGCAGCTATTAAAATAGGCATGTCAGGGGCAGTGATTGGAGAGATGTTATTTCAATGAAATTATATTTCTATTCCTTTTTCTTTCTCCAAGCATAGTTTTAACTTCATCGGCCTATGCATCAGACTTGCTTAGGTGTTCTTTTACTTACTTCTGACATTTAATTTTGTGGAGAGTATGCAGGAGAAATTTTCTTCTGATGACTCTTCCATGAAGGCCATATTATACAGGTGTTGCTGAACAGTAGAACAATGCACCACAACTCCAAATCTTCTTGAAGGTCTTTTGCAATCAAGCGAAGGTTCTGATTTGACTTCGTAGAAATCCAATGAACATTTTTCTTGGTCTTCCAGACCTTCTCTGAGGAAATGGCATCCTGAAAACATTTTGATATCTTCTTATAGCCTTCCCTTGTTTTGTGGGCCTCAACCATTCTCATTTTTAGAGTGTTATGCAGCTGTTTAGAAGAACCCAGGGCTACTGTTTATTGGGACAAGGTTAGAAGAGTCTGGGTATTTATAAAGCATTGACATTTTCATCATCTGCCTGGACTTTCCTAATGATGATGGTGAACAAGCCTTAACCCTAACAGGCTATTCAAAGAGGGTCTTTCACCGGTCCTTACATTACCATATAAGTACCTGGCATATTGATGTGATATTGCTTTTATTTTTTTAGAATTTTTTTTATGTGGGCTGCGCCGTCCCTCCGCTGTGCCCCCATTCTGGTTTCCTGCCCTGTATGTAAATCCATACCATCGGTACAGAGAGCAGGAGATGGCCGTGTTCCTTCCTGGCTGTGAGCTGCCCAATCGCAGAAAAAAGCGTCACAGCCAGAGAGAAGGTGAGCTTTTTTTCTCCCTGCGTGTGACACGCTCTGCTGCAATTGAGCAGCTCACAGCCAGGGAGAAACATGGCCGCCTCCTCCTCCCTGTATCGATGGTAAGGATTTACATACAGGATGGTAATCTAGAATGGGGGGGGGGGGTGTTGCAGCGGGGGAATGGAGCAGCGCATAGAAAATATCACATCTCATCAATATGCCCTACACTGCCGGTACTTACATGGTAATGTCAGGAATCTCAGTGCTCAAATCTCCTTGGTTCCCATACTTTTTCAAGGTACTTCTTTCCTTTTTTCACTCTAAAATTGTACAAAACCAAAATAATGCCCACAATAATATCGCTTAAATTATTGAGAAGTTTGTCTCATCTTTAACATTATGCCATTTGGCTTAGCTGCTTACAGTAATAATGGTTTTGACCAGGGGTTTCCAAACATTTGCATGGCACTGTATTATTAATATTGCATTACTGATTTGTTAAATGCATATTTACTTACACAGGAATTTAGAAAAGTTTAAAAAATGTACAGAACTCATGCAAGCATTAAGTTATCTTCAGCATTTATCTGCATGTAGTGGTAATGCAGCGTAATTACAACTGGTCATCAGTGATGGCCAGTTCGCCGTACATGCAGCCTGCCATCTTAAATCACAAGGCCGGCGAGGCACAGGTAAGTCCTTACTTGTGCCTGTGCCGCAAGCTGATCTGAAATACATGCGGGTACTGCCTGCTCCCGGTGACCGCATTTATTTCAGACCTTCTTGCGGCGTAGGCACAGGTAAGGACTTATAAAATATAAGGACTTACCTGTGCCTCGCCGGACTTGTGATTTAAGATGGGAGGCCGCATGTGTTCGTGGGCGAACATGGCGAACTGCCCATCACTGCTGGTCATCCCTTTCAAGTAAAATAATCTGTAATTATATTGCACTGCCTCAGGTTCCATTAGTTTGTACTCCTCAAGGGGACTGGAGTACACCCACAAAACATCTGACCACACCTTGGCAAATTCAAACTGCCGGGGATGGCACAGACCAACCTAAAGATACAGCAGATTTGTCTTAATTTTGGCTTAAATGCTTACTTCACTGAAAAAAATCACTCTTTTCTGGAGCAGTGCACATTATCCCCTATTTGTTGGCTTACAAAACGCAATAATTTTGTGGCAAATTTTTGCTGCATTTTTTGTCTGCACGTTGCAATGTAAGCCATACCCCTGTCCAATAGGCCACACCCCTTTCACCAATAGGTCCTATTTCCATGTCAGACAAGTCGAAAAAGTGTCTAAATAAATGTAGTTTGGATCAAAATAAAACAGAACTCTGTCACATTTTGTTTAGTAAATCTTCCCTATTTGTATAGTGAGATAGCTCTAGTGAGCATGATTATATGATTGCATAATTGCACAAGCTACTTGAATTCCCTTATTATTTGGCATGGTACATTGGTGTCTAGTTTTGTTTGTTGCCATTTCAATCCCTTTGAAAGTACTTCACTGGACTGTGTCCTGATTGGAGACAATACCACATTTTCTATTAGGCGCTGGAGTGAAGGATCCCTCTGGCTGAAATGTACAGATCAATCATTGTATTGAGTTATGATATAAGCTTACAATTATTTCTCTTTGATATTTGATTTTCCCCTCTCATTACTGAGGTAAGAGTCTCTGCTCCGCTTCAGCTAAGTTTTAGTTTTGTGCTAGCTTTAATACTTTCTTCAGAACAACTAATTGAGCCTCTGTCAGGACGTTTTCTTAGTGAGACAGTAGGGCAGATTTACTAATACTGTAGATAATGTAAATTTAGGGGGCACCAGGAAAGTGGAGGGATTTCACCTGTCTTGTGGGTGGAGTAGGCTTTTTTGTTCTGCGCTCCCTGCCTTCCAAGAGCCACAACTTTTTTTTATTTCTCTGTTGACATAGCGTATGAGGGCTTGTTTTTGCAGGACAAGTTGTACTTTCCAACGCCACTATATTGCATAGAATGTAGTGGGAAGTGGGTAAAAAAGTCCAAAGGTGGTGGAAATGGAAAAAACAAACAAACACAATTTTGCCACAGTTTTTTATTATTATTATTATTTTTTTACAGCGTTCATTATTCAGTAAAACTGACTTGTGATCTTCATTCCCCAGGTCAGTACCACACATGTATAGTTTTTCTTGCATTTTTATAAAAAAAAAATATAAAACTTTTTTTGTAGTTATGTTGCGGTTCATGTATGAGGGATAATTTTTTGCAGGATGATCTGTACT
Organism: Bufo gargarizans; assembly: GCF_014858855.1. NCBI lineage: Eukaryota > Metazoa > Chordata > Amphibia > Anura > Bufonidae > Bufo > Bufo gargarizans. The sequence continues at coordinate 114,403,598 of NC_058088.1, read as the reverse complement.
TTTCCTTGATACGATTCTGGGGTGTACAACTTTTTCATCAATTAAATTTTTGTGGGAGGAAAAGCGACCAAAAAATAGTGAATTGGCCATTTTGACATTTTTTTTTTGTTTTGCCTTTTTCCATATGGGATTAATACTTTGATGGTACAGGCGTTTTTGCATGCGGCAATACCCATGATGTGTATTTTGTATTCTCATTTTGGATAAAAGGGGGTTATTTGAATTTGTACATTCTTTATATATATTATTTTATATTTATTTTTATTTTATTTATTTTTTAACTATTTTTTTATAGTTCCCATAGGGGAACTATAGCAAGCAATCATTAGATTGCGATTGCTATTGTTATAGACTATTGTCATATACTTGTCAAGCACTAGCATTGGAGTCTATGATTATTTTACTAGTTTCAACACTGCACAGCAGCCTCCTGTCATTCACTATGACACACAAGCTCTGACTCCTTCGATCGCTACATGGGGGAGCTGGAGCATTACAGAAACTGAGCGCTTCTGGTATTTAGCATGCTCATATGCTGTGAACAGGTTTGACCACGGCATCTGAGAGTTTAAATGTCCGCGATCGGCATTACCGCCGTTCACAGACATTAGCCACTGGCGCCTGCTGTATGAAACAGCGGAGCGAGCACCATCTTTAAAGACCCAACATGTGACGTACTATTATGTCACATGTCGGGAAAGGGTTAAGGTGGTTTGTGCCATGGCCAGAATTCTGCATTTACTAACTGGGACAACTACATTTTTTTGCCGGATTTAACATTTGAAATTTTTGACATAAAGTCGACAATTAGCTGCAGGTGTATTCCAGTGCCCTGGTGGCATACAAACTGATGAAACTTTTGTAATAAATATTATATATACCAACAGAAATAAAGGAAGACTCACGTATTTTGTCACCAATATGAAATAACCTTTATTAGTAAATATACCAAGCAAAACTGTGCAAAACCAAGACTAAAGTCTAAAAACTGTGCAAAACATAATTGAACAGTCTAGTGAAAAAGACACATGTACCCTCATGTAACAGACAAATAATAAAAAGCAATAATGCATATAACAATTGTACAGACCGCACTGTAGCTGTCAGCCCCAACATGGGTTTCGCTTTTGCTTCTTCTGGGGGGGTGGATTGCAGACAATCCCTACTCTTTATGTACCTCACCACCAATTACTGCATTGCAACACAGCCTGAACAATCAACATATTATAGAAATGTGATCACCCACATGGACCCTATTGTGAAGTATCGTACCCTAGTTCAGGGATCAGCAACCTTTGGCACTGTAGCTGCTGTGAAAGTACAATAGCTCCCATAGAAATCAGTGGGGCATTATGGGAGTTGTAGTTTCAGAACAGCTTGAGCGCCAAAGGTTGCTGATCTATGCCCTAGTTGTTCCCAAAATTCCAGATCCTAGCTAAATCGGCTCTAAAGCAGTAAAGGAAAACTTATTCTGTGACATACATTGCGTGCCAATGGGTTCCACTGAGCGAACATCTGGCATAAATCACATAATGAGTAAACCAATGATGATATCCTAGTGCAATAGTGTGGTAAGTAAACCAAAATCTATATGGGAGGAATAAACACACCCCAGCAATGCGCGGTAATGATAAACCTGGAGTGAAACTAATTAACATAGCAAACCATGCCTGTGTTCCCAAGAGAGCTGCTTTAACCATAGGGTGAATCATGCACTTATCCTAGCTGGGAGCCCCCAGCAGCAGCAACACTGTGAACTGGATCCACATGTTCAGCATGCGAATACAATTAAATCTATGGCAGAGCAGAAAGCCGTTGGGTCCTTGTCCCGCCATTCTATGTAATGAACCATTTTCTCTCCCACCTCACACACTGGCGGCCAGTGCTGCCACCCAGGGAATGTGGCATAAGTGAGCAGCACTCAATGGCTGGGGCCTTGGGTTGCCATAGAGACGAGGACAAGCGGCCATAGGAAGGAAAGGACAGGGATAGGTATATATTGAGACTAGGTAATATCTCCCACCATATTTGACAGCAAAATGGGTGGAACAGCATGACGAGTTGGAAGCATGGAGGACACAGGCAGCAGGCTGTAGGGATGGATGTAAGCAAGGCTCATTAGTAGTATAGGGCGATACACCTCATCAAATCAAAAGTGACAGGTCAACACACCACTTTCCCCACCCAAACCCCACCCACTCCACTCCACCCACAGCCCCTTCCAAACCACGCCTAAACACAGCCCATTCAACACCCCCTTATTCTGTTAGATCTGATATTGCATCAGTAATTCAATTAAGTTTTAATATCTTTAAAAATAAAATGATATTAAGCTTGTATTAACCTCTTACTAAGCCATTATAAAAGCCAATATAACGGCTAATTGATCCGTCTAGCTTCCTAAAGTTAAAGGACCTTTGATGATGTCATACCTCCTATTCAAAGACCCTTTTATTCTGTTAGATCTGATATTACGTCAGTAATTTAATTAAGTTTTAATGTCTTTAAAAATAAAATGATATTAAGCTTGTATTAAGCTCTTACTAAGCCATTATAAAAATCATGATAAATATTCACAATGTCTAATTGAGACATCTGTCTTCCTAAAACTAAAGGACCTTTGATGATGTCACCACAGGTCCTGGAAGGTGAACTGACACAGTCCCTTTGTTAGTGAACATGCGATGTATGAAATTTACTTTAATTATATACAACCATGTTTAATCAAAGGCCTGTGATTTAAGCAAAATATTTGATCACTGCATCTAACACAGATATGTATCATTTATAAATATTAACAATAGCACTTTCCCAGGTGCCGATAACACGTTGAAGACATGTTCGGGCATGTCCTAAGACGTACCGTCAGTAATTCAGATGTCCTAAGGTGCTATTTAAAAGCGCCAGCCGCGGCACCCAACTTTCCCGGGTACCAATTCAGCAATAATTTTATGAAATACGGCCCCACATTTTGCGAAGCACGTCAGGGAATGTCCGAGCATGATGAAGGCATGTTCAGACATGTCCTAAGACGTTATTTAAGAGCATCAAAATAATTTTGTATCGTTAGGGAAATAACTAAAATCGAAGGTGTACGTGATTTAAGCAAAATGTCTATAGTTACGATGCATCACGGTACATTTTTCAACAACTCAGTAGGGTAGACACGTTTGTGCGTATTTACAACAATGTATACATAATTGTTTCATGCGCTTTGTTACAAAGGAGCATACAACATGATCATTTTTTCTAAAATCAATCATAAATATTTTTATAACATTTTCAAAAGACATTCTTTTAGCGATACAATGTAAGATATAGATGCAGTAATGCCCGCAGACCGAACTAGCTCTGTCCTGTATTTGTCTGTTTTGATACTGTTATGTCCCCTGGACACTCTGTGTCTCTCAGGTGCTGCTGGCAATGCTGCCAGTATCTGCTCAGCAAGTTACGCACACAGGCCGATGTACTACTTAACCAGAGCAAGGTTTATTACTCAGAACATTATGGCATTCTTACATGGAGGAGTCTTATTCCAACAGCTTCTGTCCTTATCAGATGTAATCCCTTCTCAGCCTCATGTGTCTGCTTCCAGTTCCCCTCACACACACTGTCTGACTTCCTGGTACAGCTCCTCCTCCCCCATCATGCATCAGGAGAAAAAGGGTAAAGGTCACAGTGATCTATCACAACATCACACCTCCTTTCCTCCCCCCAAAAAAAAAAAAAAACATAACAAGAGAACAAAATGTTGAACACATAACATAACAAGGCAAGCGAGATCAGTTCAGCAAGTAGTATCTCCAACTCAGTTCTGTGATTTCCGCAGCACTTCATGAGCCCTTTGTCTCTGTTCCCTGACCTCCAATGTGTCCCGTAAGATTTCAGCACTTTGCCAGCGAGGCGTTTGACGTCTTTGACGGGTAGACCTACGCAGAGGTACAGCACCGGGAGGAATAAAGTCAGTCAAAGGTACTGGAGAGGTCAGTGGGCGTCCCACAGACAAATCAGTCTCTGCAACTTCAGGCACATGTCCGGGCTCCTCAGGAATATGGTCACCAACCGGTTCAGGGTTTGGGTGTAAACTTGTGGGATCATGCCAGACACCATGCCAAATGTCACCAGCAGAGTTCAGAGTAGACTCTGGTGGGTGGTCAGAAAGAAGGGTCGGTTTTGTCACTAGTGGCCGGCAAATGCGTTTCCTCAATTGTGAAAGGTGTCGCCGAACACAAATGCCTTCCTCCAGGCGGACAAGGTACATTCTTCTGCCAAGAGTTCCATCAATAACGCCAGGAAGCCAAGGAGGCAAAGCTCTGTAATTCTGAGACCATACAAGATCACCGGCACGGAATCCCAGACGGCCCGGCGGAGGAGGTGTTGGTGACTGCTCCTGCGGACGAACTAAATCAAGTTTGGTGCGGAGATGCCTGCCAAACATAAGAAAAGCCGGTGACAGCCCAGTAGTAGCGTGTTTCGTGTTACGGTACATGATCAAGAATTCCAGCAGCTTCTCTTCTGACAGTCCAACCTGGTCCAGAGTGGACAGTAAGTGCTTCTTAAATGACTGCACAAATCGTTCTGCCAGCCCATTTGAAGCTGGATGATAAGGAGCTGTTTTGTAGTGTTGGACACCCAAACCACTAAGGAAGGATTGAAACTCATGTGATGTAAATTGAGTTCCATTGTCGGAGACTATGGCTGTAGGCAAGCCAAATTGAGCAAAGAGCTTCCTTAAGACTAGAATGGTAGCAGCTGAGGTAATAGAAGGCATTTGAAAAACCTCCGGCCATTTGGAATGTGCATCTACCACGATCAAATACATTTTACCCTGGATGGGGCCAGCAAAATCAAGATGGAGTCTGGACCACGGTTCTGTTGGCCATGGCCAAGGTTGCAGGGTTCCTCTCTTTTGGGGTCGCTGGGCTTGACAGCACCCAGGACATTGAGCAACATAATCTTCAATTGCTGTATCCATTTGTGGCCACCAAACATAGCTCCGGGCCCGCTGCTTCATGCGCACCACACCAGGATGGCCTTCATGCAGTATCCTTAGCATGGTTGATTGCAAGTACTGGGGTACAATCACTCTATTGCCCCATTGTAGGCAACCAGCATTAGTCACAAGCTCACATTTTCTGGCAAAGTACGGACGAAAGTCACCTGAAACACTCTCTGGCCATCCAGTCTGAACATAAGAGAATATCTGAGACAGGAAAGGATCTGTGGCTGTATGTCTGGCAATCAGGGAGGTGGACATGCAAGATTGTGGCCTGTGTACTTCCACTACACGTACCTCTCTTAGTGGGTGGTCATCTCTTAGTGGCAATCTGGAAAATGCATCTGCATTGCCATGGGTATCATGGGAGCGGTATCTGATCGAATAAGCATAAGCTCCTAAAAATAAAGCGTACCTTTGTAAGCGAGATGCGGTTGTTGTAGAAATTCCTTTCTGAGGGTTCAGTATTGACAACAGAGGTCTGTGGTCAGTGATAAGTGTGAACTCCCGACCATAGACGTACGCGTGAAATTTTTTTGTGGCCCATACAATGGCCAAAGCTTCCATGTCAATCTGGGAGTAGTTTTGTTCTGCTGAGGTTAAAGACCTGGAGGCAAAAGAAATGGGGCGCTCCGTGCCATCCGGCATGACATGGGAAAGCACTGCACCCAGTCCATAAGGCGAGGCATCACAAGCCAGGATGACGGGTTTCTTTAAATCATAGTGGACCAGAACTCGAGAAGACAGAATGAGTTCTTTAGAAAGCCGAAAAGCTTCTTCACATTTGTCTGTCCATATCCATTTAGCTCTTGCATCCAGTAAGCGATGTAATGGGTAGACCTGGTGCGCTAGGTTCGGCAAGAAACGGTGGTAGTAATTTAGGAGGCCAAGGTAGGACCTGAGCTGGGTGACATTCCGGGGGGTAGGGGCATGGGTAAGGGCTTTAACCTTTTCTTCAGTAGTGTGTAACCCATGACGGTCCACCGTGTGGGCACAAAACTCCAGTTGAGACTTGAGAAATTCGCATTTTGACAGATTGACACGTAAACCATACTTTTGGAGTCTCCCTAGCACAGCTTCAACATTCTTTCTGTGTTCTTCATCAGTGGGACCAGTGATGAGCATGTCATCCAGTAGACATTGGGTGAAAGGTATTCCTGCCAGTACCTCATCCATGATCCGCTGCCAGATGGCTGGAGCTGGGGCTATGCCAAAAACCATGCGGTTATACTGGAATAATCCTTTATGAGTGTTAATGGTCAACAGATGGCGTGAATCTGGGTGTACTTGCAGTTGCAGGTAAGCTTGTTTTAAGTCTATTTTTGTAAACTTTTGCCCCCCAGCCAGTGAGCCAAATAAATCTTCAAGTCGAGGCAATGGGTATTGATCCAGAAGTTGGTTGTTCAGAGCTACCCTGAAATCACCACAAATCCTAATGTCTCCATTCTTTTTCTTGACAGGCACAATTGGTGATGCCCATTCACTTCTATCCACTTTCGTTATGATCTTTTCAGCCAATAGGTGGTCCAGCTCTGCTTCCACTTTTTTCCGCAAGGCAAAAGGTACTGATCTTGCCTTACAAAAACGAGGTGTAGCACCAGGCTTCAAGAGGAGGTGGGCCATCTTTCCTTTTACGGTGCCCAAAGAGTCCTCAAAAACCTCTTTAAAACGTGACTTCAGGGATTCCACCCAATGGTCTACTTTAGAAAGCAATGTACATTGGGCAATGGTAAAAGGAGGCATGCCCAGGGCTTTGATCCAGTCCCTTCCATACAGCGGAGGACCTTCATTCCTTACAACATAAAGGCATAGACTTTGACTGTGGTTGCCTAATGTAACAAGGGGCTTTACATAACCCAAGGGCTGTAGTAGTTCCTTGCTGTAGGTTTGTAGCGTGAGCTTTGTAGGTTTTAGCGGCAGGGACAGACCCGATGCCTTTAAATCAGTCCATGAAATGACAGACACAGCTGCCCCTGTATCAACATCCATGGAGACAGGACAGCCATTGAGTGTGACATCCACTTTAATCGCCGGAGTACTCCCAGCTACTCGAAACAGTCCAACATGCTGGACACATGTCTCCTCATCAGAGCTAAAACCGTTATTGTCCATATCCACACGGAATGTCTGTTGACGTCGATCTTTTGTGGTAGTGTTCGGGGAGCGAGAGCTGCGGCAAACGCGCCCAATATGACCAGTCTTCCCACAGCGAAAACAAACGACATCCTTGAACTTGCAAGCAGGCGCACTGTGAGTAGTGTTACCACAACGGTAGCAAGTCGGGGCAGGGGCGTAGCTATAGGGGGTGCAGAGGTAGCAGTCGCTACCGGGCCCAGGAGCCTGAGGGGGCCCAAAGACCCTTGTGCCGCATGTGAAGACAATGGTATTATAGAAAGTGCATGATATTCAAGTTACACCTCTGGCTAGAGGTAAGAGGTTAGGTAAAGAATTTGCCATTGGGGGATTGCCGTTTCAATTTTTGCCTCAGGCAGCTATGTGCTTCCCTGCCCCTGGCCACAAAGCACTGAGAGAAGGGGGCCCAAGTTGAACTCTTGCACCAGGGCCCATGAGCCTTTAGCTACGCCTCCGAGTCGGGGTCCCAGAGACAGAAGAATTAGGGTGGCGAGGTTTAAGCTGAGTGGCAGGGGACGGGCGTCTCGAGCGTTGAGTGATAGCAGTGTGGAATATTTCCTCACCCTGGCTTGCAGGAGTTGTAGGTGGTGCCTTCAGTAGGGTGGCGTCCCGTGTTGCCAACTCCATGACCGTAGCAAGGTCAGTGGCTTTCGTCAGAGTCAAGTCGGGTTCTGTGAGTAAACGTTTCTGTATGGCTGGGTCGCAGAGTCCCATGACGAACATGTCACGGAGAGCCGTCTGTAGGTAGTCTCCAAACAGACAAGTGGCAGCCAGTTTACGTAAAGCAATGATATATGTCTTTATATCCACCCCGGCCTGCTGCCTTCTACCGTAGAATTTAAACCGCTCCGCGATTTCCAACGGCTTCGGGTTGTAGTGTGTATGTAGCGTCTGAATTAACTCAGGCAGGGACTTAGAGGCTGGCTTGTCTGGAGAAACAAGGTCTCTGAGGGTTCCATATGCAGCTTGACCCAATGCAGTGAGAAAAACTGCACTTCTCTTTTCAACAGTCACATTATTCGCTTCCATATACTGTTCCAGCCTCTCCACCCAGGAGATCCATGACTCAGCTGCAGGATCAAATGGTTGAATAAACCCTATGAAGGCCATGTGTGCTAAAATCCACAATCCTCGTCGCCACTGTTATGTCCCCTGGACACTCTGTGTCTCTCAGGTGCTGCTGGCAATGCTGCCAGTATCTGCTCAGCAAGTTACGCACACAGGCCGATGTACTACTTAACCAGAGCAAGGTTTATTACTCAGAACATTATGGCATTCTTACATGGAGGAGTCTTATTCCAACAGCTTCTGTCCTTATCAGATGTAATCCCTTCTCAGCCTTATGTGTCTGCTTCCAGTTCCCCTCACACACACTGTCTGACTTCCTGGTACAGCTCCTCCTCCCCCATCATGCATCAGGAGAAAAAGGGTAAAGGTCACAGTGATCTATCACAACATCACAGATACCTTATAATTAGGGATGAGCGAACTCGAACTGTATAGTTCGGGTTCGTACCGAATTTTGGGGTGTCCGTGACACGGACCCGAACCCGGACATTTTCGTAAAAGTCCGGGTTCGGGTTCGGTGTTCGTCGCTTTCTTGGCGCTTTTGTGACGCTTTCTTGGCGCTTTTTGAAAGGCTGCAAAGCAGCCAATCAACAAGCGTCATACTACTTGCCCCAAGAGGCCGTCACAGCCATGCCTACTATTGGCATGGCTGTGATTGGCCAGAGCACCATGTGACCCAGCCTCTATTTAAGCTGGAGTCACATAGCGCCGCCCGTCACTCTGCTCTGATTAGCGTAGGGAGAGGTTGCGGATGCGACAGTAGGGCGAGATTAGGCAGATTAACTCCTCCAAAGGACTTCACTTGATTAATCGATCGATCTGCAGCTGTGCATCATTGAGCTGCTGAAATTCAAATGCTCACTCACTGTTTTTAGGCTGCCCAGACCGTTTGTCAGTCACTTTTTTCTGGGGTGATCGGCGGCCATTTTGTGTCTTGTGCGGTGCTGCGACCAAGTGCATCCAAGCTGCGACCAAGTGCATTTAACCCTCAATGGTGTGGTTGTTTTTTGGCTAAAGCCTACATCAGGGTGAAGCTGTCACACCAAGTGCATTTAACCAGCAATAGTCTGTTCATTTTTTGGCCATATACTAAATCAGGGGCAAGCTGCGCCTGTCACCAAGTGCATTTAACCCTCAATGGTGTGGTTGTTTTTTGGCTAAAGCCTACATCAGGGTGAAGCTGTCACACCAAGTGCATTTAACCAGCAATAGTCTGTTCATTTTTTGGCCATATACTAAATCAGGGGCAAGCTGCGCCTGTCACCAAGTGCATTTAACCCTCAATGGTGTGGTTGTTTTTTGGCTAAAGCCTACATCAGGGTGAAGCTGTCACACCAAGTGCATTTAACCAGCAATAGTCTGTTCATTTTTTGGCCATATACTACATCAGGGGCAAGCTGCGCCCGTCACCAAGTGCATTTAACCAGCAATAGTGTGGTTATTTTTTGGCCATATCCCAGTCTAATTCTGTCACTAAATCCATACCGGTCACCCAGCGCCTAAATACTAGGCCTCAAATTTATATCCCGCTAAATCTCTCGTTACCGCTGTCCTGTTGTGGCTGGGAAAGTTATTTAGTGTCCGTCAAAGCACATTTTTTGTTCTGGGTTGAAGTACAATTCCCAATTTAGCAATTTCATAATTTAGTGGTTCCTGCTATATCAGAGCTATTTGAAATCTATCCCTAAAAGGGTATATAATATTCAAGGTGCACATAGGGTCATTCAGAATAACTTCACACACACCCGCTACTGTGCATTTCCAAGTCTAATTCTGTCACTAAACCCATACCTGTCACCCAGCGCCTAAATACTAGGCCTCAAATTTATATCCCGCTAAATCTCTCGTTACCGCTGTCCTGTTGTGGCTGGGAAAGTTATTTAGTGTCCGTCAAAGCACATTTTTTGTTCTGGGTTGAAATACAATTCCCAATTTAGCAATTTCATAATTTAGTGGTTTCTGCTATATCAGAGCTATTTGAAATCTATCCCTAAAAGGGTATATAATATTCAAGGTACACATTGGGTCATTCAGAATAACTTCACACACACCCGCTACTGTGTATTTCCAAGTCTAATTCTGTCACTAAACCCATACCTGTCACCCAGCGCCTAAATACTAGGCCTCAAATTTATATCCTGCTAAATCTCTCGTTACCGCTGTCCTGTTGTGGCTGGGAAAGTTATTTAGTGTCCGTCAAAGCACATTTTTTGTTCTGGGTTGAAATACAATTCCCAATTTAGCAATTTCATAATTTAGTGGTTTCTGCTATATCAGAGCTATTTGAAATCTATCCCTAAAAGGGTATATAATATTCAAGGTGCACATTGGGTCATTCAGAATAACTTCACACACACCCGCTACTGTGTATTTCCAAGTCTAATTCTGTCACTAAACCCATACCTGTCACCCAGCGCCTAAATACTAGGCCTCAAATTTATATCCTGCTAAATCTCTCGTTACCGCTGTCCTGTTGTGGCTGGGAAAGTTATTTAGTGTCCGTCAAAGCACATTTTTTGTTCTGGGTTGAAATACAATTCCCAATTTAGCAATTTCATAATTTAGTGGTTTCTGCTATATCAGAGCTATTTGAAATCTATCCCTAAAAGGGTAGATCATATTGAAGGTGCACATAGGGTCATTCAGAATAACTTCACACACACCCGCTACTGTGCATTTCCAAGTCTAATTCTGTCACTAAACCCATACCTGTCACCCAGCGCCTAAATACTAGGCCTCAAATTTATATCCCGCTAAATCTCTCGTTACCGCTGTCCTGTTGTGGCTGGGAAAGTTATTTAGTGTCCGTCAAAGCACATTTTTTGTTCTGGGTTGAAATACAATTCCCAATTTAGCAATTTCATAATTTAGTGGTTTCTGCTATATCAGAGCTATTTGAAATCTATCCCTAAAAGGGTAGATCATATTGAAGGTGCACATAGGGTCATTCAGAATAACTTCACACACACCCGCTACTGTGCATTTCCAAGTCTAATTCTGTCACTAAACCCATACCTGTCACCCAGCGCCTAAATACTAGGCCTCAAATTTATATCCCGCTAAATCTCTCGTTACCGCTGTCCTGTTGTGGCTGGGAAAGTTATTTAGTGTCCGTCAAAGCACATTTTTTGTTCTGGGTTGAAATACAATTCCCAATTTAGCAATTTCATAATTTAGTGGTTTCTGCTATATCAGAGCTATTTGAAATCTATCCCTAAAAGGGTATATAATATTCAAGGTGCACATTGGGTCATTCAGAATAACTTCACACACACCCGCTACTGTGTATTTCCAAGTCTAATTCTGTCACTAAACCCATACCTGTCACCCAGCGCCTAAATACTAGGCCTCAAATTTATATCCTGCTAAATCTCTCGTTACCGCTGTCCTGTTGTGGCTGGGAAAGTTATTTAGTGTCCGTCAAAGCACATTTTTTGTTCTGGGTTGAAATACAATTCCCAATTTAGCAATTTAAAAATTTAGTGGTTTCTGCTATATCAGAGCTATTTGAAATCTATCCCTAAAAGGGTATATAATATTCAAGGTGCACATAGGGTCATTCAGAATAACTTCACACACACCCGCTACTGTGCATTTCCAAGTCTAATTCTGTCACTAAACCCATACCTGTCACCCAGCGCCTAAATACTAGGCCTCAAATTTATATCCCGCTAAATCTCTCGTTACCGCTGTCCTGTTGTGGCTGGGAAAGTTATTTAGTGTCCGTCAAAGCACATTTTTTGTTCTGGGTTGAAATACAATTCCCAATTTAGCAATTTCATAATTTAGTGGTTTCTGCTATATCAGAGCTATTTGAAATCTATCCCTAAAAGGGTATATAATATTCAAGGTACACATTGGGTCATTCAGAATAACTTCACACACACCCGCTACTGTGTATTTCCAAGTCTAATTCTGTCACTAAACCCATACCTGTCACCCAGCGCCTAAATACTAGGCCTCAAATTTATATCCCGCTAAATCTCTCGTTACCGCTGTCCTGTTGTGGCTGGGAAAGTTATTTAGTGTCCGTCAAAGCACATTTTTTGTTCTGGGTTGAAATACAATTCCCAATTTAGCAATTTCATAATTTAGTGGTTTCTGCTATATCAGAGCTATTTGAAATCTATCCCTAAAAGGGTATATAATATTCAAGGTACACATTGGGTCATTCAGAATAACTTCACACACACCCGCTACTGTGTATTTCCAAGTCTAATTCTGTCACTAAACCCATACCTGTCACCCAGCGCCTAAATACTAGGCCTCAAATTTATATCCTGCTAAATCTCTCGTTACCGCTGTCCTGTTGTGGCTGGGAAAGTTATTTAGTGTCCGTCAAAGCACATTTTTTGTTCTGGGTTGAAATACAATTCCCAATTTAGCAATTTCATAATTTAGTGGTTTCTGCTATATCAGAGCTATTTGAAATCTATCCCTAAAAGGGTATATAATATTCAAGGTGCACATTGGGTCATTCAGAATAACTTCACACACACCCGCTACTGTGTATTTCCAAGTCTAATTCTGTCACTAAACCCATACCTGTCACCCAGCGCCTAAATACTAGGCCTCAAATTTATATCCTGCTAAATCTCTCGTTACCGCTGTCCTGTTGTGGCTGGGAAAGTTATTTAGTGTCCGTCAAAGCACATTTTTTGTTCTGGGTTGAAATACAATTCCCAATTTAGCAATTTCATAATTTAGTGGTTTCTGCTATATCAGAGCTATTTGAAATCTATCCCTAAAAGGGTAGATCATATTGAAGGTGCACATAGGGTCATTCAGAATAACTTCACACACACCCGCTACTGTGCATTTCCAAGTCTAATTCTGTCACTAAACCCATACCTGTCACCCAGCGCCTAAATACTAGGCCTCAAATTTATATCCCGCTAAATCTCTCGTTACCGCTGTCCTGTTGTGGCTGGGAAAGTTATTTAGTGTCCGTCAAAGCACATTTTTTGTTCTGGGTTGAAATACAATTCCCAATTTAGCAATTTCATAATTTAGTGGTTTCTGCTATATCAGAGCTATTTGAAATCTATCCCTAAAAGGGTAGATCATATTGAAGGTGCACATAGGGTCATTCAGAATAACTTCACACACACCCGCTACTGTGCATTTCCAAGTCTAATTCTGTCACTAAACCCATACCTGTCACCCAGCGCCTAAATACTAGGCCTCAAATTTATATCCCGCTAAATCTCTCGTTACCGCTGTCCTGTTGTGGCTGGGAAAGTTATTTAGTGTCCGTCAAAGCACATTTTTTGTTCTGGGTTGAAATACAATTCCCAATTTAGCAATTTCATAATTTAGTGGTTTCTGCTATATCAGAGCTATTTGAAATCTATCCCTAAAAGGGTATATAATATTCAAGGTGCACATTGGGTCATTCAGAATAACTTCACACACACCCGCTACTGTGTATTTCCAAGTCTAATTCTGTCACTAAACCCATACCTGTCACCCAGCGCCTAAATACTAGGCCTCAAATTTATATCCTGCTAAATCTCTCGTTACCGCTGTCCTGTTGTGGCTGGGAAAGTTATTTAGTGTCCGTCAAAGCACATTTTTTGTTCTGGGTTGAAATACAATTCCCAATTTAGCAATTTAAAAATTTAGTGGTTTCTGCTATATCAGAGCTATTTGAAATCTATCCCTAAAAGGGTATATAATATTCAAGGTGCACATAGGGTCATTCAGAATAACTTCACACACACCCGCTACTGTGCATTTCCAAGTCTAATTCTGTCACTAAACCCATACCTGTCACCCAGCGCCTAAATACTAGGCCTCAAATTTATATCCCGCTAAATCTCTCGTTACCGCTGTCCTGTTGTGGCTGGGAAAGTTATTTAGTGTCCGTCAAAGCACATTTTTTGTTCTGGGTTGAAATACAATTCCCAATTTAGCAATTTCATAATTTAGTGGTTTCTGCTATATCAGAGCTATTTGAAATCTATCCCTAAAAGGGTATATAATATTCAAGGTACACATTGGGTCATTCAGAATAACTTCACACACACCCGCTACTGTGTATTTCCAAGTCTAATTCTGTCACTAAACCCATACCTGTCACCCAGCGCCTAAATACTAGGCCTCAAATTTATATCCTGCTAAATCTCTCGTTACCGCTGTCCTGTTGTGGCTGGGAAAGTTATTTAGTGTCCGTCAAAGCACATTTTTTGTTCTGGGTTGAAATACAATTCCCAATTTAGCAATTTCATAATTTAGTGGTTTCTGCTATATCAGAGCTATTTGAAATCTATCCCTAAAAGGGTATATAATATTCAAGGTGCACATTGGGTCATTCAGAATAACTTCACACACACCCGCTACTGTGTATTTCCAAGTCTAATTCTGTCACTAAACCCATACCTGTCACCCAGCGCCTAAATACTAGGCCTCAAATTTATATCCTGCTAAATCTCTCGTTACCGCTGTCCTGTTGTGGCTGGGAAAGTTATTTAGTGTCCGTCAAAGCACATTTTTTGTTCTGGGTTGAAATACAATTCCCAATTTAGCAATTTCATAATTTAGTGGTTTCTGCTATATCAGAGCTATTTGAAATCTATCCCTAAAAGGGTAGATCATATTGAAGGTGCACATAGGGTCATTCAGAATAACTTCACACACACCCGCTACTGTGCATTTCCAAGTCTAATTCTGTCACTAAACCCATACCTGTCACCCAGCGCCTAAATACTAGGCCTCAAATTTATATCCTGCTAAATCTCTCGTTACCGCTGTCCTGTTGTGGCTGGGAAAGTTATTTAGTGTCCGTCAAAGCACATTTTTTGTTCTGGGTTGAAATACAATTCCCAATTTAGCAATTTAAAAATTTAGTGGTTTCTGCTATATCAGAGCTATTTGAAATCTATCCCTAAAAGGGTATATAATATTCAAGGTGCACATTGGGTCATTCAGAATAACTTCACACACACCCGCTACTGTGTATTTCCAAGTCTAATTCTGTCACTAAACCCATACCTGTCACCCAGCGCCTAAATACTAGGCCTCAAATTTATATCCTGCTAAATCTCTCGTTACCGCTGTCCTGTTGTGGCTGGGAAAGTTATTTAGTGTCCGTCAAAGCACATTTTTATTGTTCTGGGTTGAAATACAATTCCCAATTTAGCAATTTAAAAATTTAGTGGTTTCTGCTGTATCAGAGCTATTTGAAATCTATCCCTAAAAGGGTATATAATATTCAAGGTGCACATAGGGTCATTCAGAATAACTTCACACACACGCTACTGTGCATTTCCAAGTCTAATTCTGTTAGTAAATCCATACCGGTCACCCAGCGCCTAAATACTAGGCCTCAAATTTATATCCCGCTGAATTTGAATACAATACATTGGGCCAAATAATATTTTTGTTGTTGTGGTGAACCATAACAATGAGAAAAACATCTAGTAAGGGACGCGGACGTGGACATGGTCGTGGTGGTGTTAGTGGACCCTCTGGTGCTGGGAGAGGACGTGGCCGTTCTGCCACATCCACACGTCCTAGTGTACCAACTACCTCAGGTCCCAGTAGCTGCCAGAATTTACAGCGATATATGGTGGGGCCCAATGCCGTTCTAAGGATGGTAAGGCCTGAGCAGGTACAGGCATTAGTCAATTGGGTGGCCGACAGTGGATCCAGCACGTTCACATTATCTCCCACCCAGTCTTCTGCAGAAAGCGCACAGATGGCGCCTGAAAACCAACCCCATCAGTCTGTCACATCACCCCCATGCATACCAGGGAAACTGTCTCAGCCTCAAGTTATGCAGCAGTCTCTTATGCTGTTTGAAGACTCCGCTGGCAGGGTTTCCCAAGGGCATCCACCTAGCCCTTCCCCAGCGGTGAAAGATATAGAATGCACTGACGCACAACCACTTATGTTTCCTGATGATGAGGACATGGGAATACCACCTCAGCATGTCTCTGATGATGACGAAACACAGGTGCCAACTGCTGCGTCTTTCTGCAGTGTGCAGACTGAACAGGAGGTCAGGGATCAAGACTGGGTGGAAGACGATGCAGGGGATGATGAGGTCCTAGACCCCACATGGAATGAAGGTCGTGCCACTGACTTTCACAGTTCGGAGGAAGAGGCAGTGGTGAGACCGAGCCAACAGCGTAGCAAAAGAGGGAGCAGTGGGCAAAAGCAGAACACCCGCCGCCAAGAGACTCCGCCTGCTACTGCCCGCCGCCATCTGGGACCGAGCACCCCAAAGGCAGCTTCAAGGAGTTCCCTGGCATGGCACTTCTTCAAACAATGTGCTGACGACAAGACCCGAGTGGTTTGCACGCTGTGCCATCAGAGCCTTAAGCGAGGCATTAACGTTCTGAACCTGAGCACAACCTGCATGACCAGGCACCTGCATGCAAAGCATGAACTGCAGTGGAGTAAACACCTTAAAACCAAGGAAGTCACTCAGGCTCCCCCTGCTACCTCTTCTGCTGCTGCCGCCTCGGCCTCTTCTGCTGCTGCCGCCTCGGCCTCTTCCTCCGCCTCTGGAGGAACGTTGGCACCTGCCGCCCAGCAAACAGGGGATGTACCACCAACACCACCACCACCACCTCCGTCACCAAGCGTCTCAACCATGTCACACGGCAGCGTTCAGCTCTCCATCTCACAAACATTTGAGAGAAAGCGTAAATTCCCACCTAGCCACCCTCGATCCCTGGCCCTGAATGCCAGCATTTCTAAACTACTGGCCTATGAAATGCTGTCATTTAGGCTGGTGGACACAGACAGCTTCAAACAGCTCATGTCGCTTGCTGTCCCACAGTATGTTGTTCCCAGCCGCCACTACTTCTCCAAGAGAGCCGTGCCTTCCCTGCACAACCAAGTATCCGATAAAATCAAGTGTGCACTGCGCAACGCCATCTGTGGCAAGGTCCACCTAACCACAGATACGTGGACCAGTAAGCACGGCCAGGGACGCTATATCTCCCTAACTGCACACTGGGTAAATGTAGTGGCAGCTGGGCCCCAGGCGGAGAGCTGTTTGGCGCACGTCCTTCCGCCGCCAAGGATCGCAGGGCAACATTCTTTGCCTCCTGTTGCCACCTCCTCCTTCTCGGCTTCCTCCTCCTCTTCTTCCACCTGCTCATCCAGTCAGCCACACACCTTCACCACCAACTTCAGCACAGCCCGGGGTAAACGTCAGCAGGCCATTCTGAAACTCATATGTTTGGGGGACAGGCCCCACACCGCACAGGAGTTGTGGCGGGGTATAGAACAACACACCGACGAGTGGTTGCTGCCGGTGAGCCTCAAGCCCGGCCTGGTGGTGTGCGATAATGGGCGAAATCTCGTTGCAGCTCTGGGACTAGCCAATTTGACGCACATCCCTTGCTTGGCGCATGTGCTGAATTTGGTGGTGCAGAAGTTCATTCACAACTACCCCGACATGTCAGAGCTGCTGCATAAAGTGCGGGCCGTCTGTTCGCGCTTCCGGCGTTCACATCCTGCTGCTGTTCGCCTGTCTGCGCTACAGCGTAACTTCGGCCTTCCCGCTCACCGCCTCATATGCGACGTGCCCACCAGGTGGAACTCCACCTTGCACATGCTGGACAGACTGTGCGAGCAGCAGCAGGCCATAGTGGAGTTTCAGCTGCAGCACGCACGGGTCAGTCGCACTACAGAACAGCACTACTTCACCACCAATGACTGGGCCTCCATGCGAGACCTGTGTGCCCTGTTGCGCTGTTTCGAGTACTCCACCAACATGGCCAGTGGCGATGACGCCGTTATCAGCGTTACAATACCACTTCTATGTCTCCTTGAGAAAACACTTAGGGCGATGATGCAAGAGGAGGTGGCCCAGGAGGAGGAGGAGGAGGAGGAAGAGGGGTCATTTTTAGCACTTTCAGGCCAGTCTCTTTGAAGTGACTCAGAGGGAGGTTTTTGGCAACAGCAGAGGCCAGGTACAAATGTGGCCAGACAGGGCCCACTACTGGAGGACGAGGAGGACGAGGATGAGGAGGAGGTGGAGGAGGATGAGGATGAAGCATGGTCACAGCGGGGTGGCACCCAACGCAGCTCGGGTCCATCACTGGTGCGTGGCTGGGGGGAAAGGCAGGACGATGACGATACGCCTCCCACAGAGGACAGCTTGTCCTTACCCCTGGGCAGCCTGGCACACATGAGCGACTACATGCTGCAGTGCCTGCGCAACGACAGCAGAGTTGCCCACATTTTAACCTGTGCGGACTACTGGGTTGCCACCCTGCTGGATCCACGCTACAAAGACAATGTGCCCACCTTACTTCCTGCACTGGAGCGTAATAGGAAGATGCGCGAGTACAAGCGCACGTTGGTAGACGCGCTACTGAGAGCATTCCCAAATGTCACAGGGGAACAAGTGGAAGCCCAAGGCCAAGGCAGAGGAGGAGCAAGAGGTCGCCAAGGCAGCTGTGTCAATGCCAGCTCCTTTGAGGGCAGGGTTAGCATGGCAGAGATGTGGAAAACTTTTGTCAACACGCCACAGCTAACTGCACCACCACCTGATACGCAACGTGTTAGCAGGAGGCAACATTTCACTAACATGGTGGAACAGTACGTGTGCACACCCCTCCACGTACTGACTGATGGTTCGGCCCCATTCAACTTCTGGGTCTCTAAATTGTCCACGTGGCCAGAGCTAGCCTTTTATGCCTTGGAGTTGCTGGCCTGCCCGGCGGCCAGCGTTTTGTCTGAACGTGTATTCAGCACGGCAGGGGGCGTCATTACAGACAAACGCAGCCGCCTGTCTACAGCCAATGTGGACAAGCTGACGTTCATAAAAATGAACCAGGCATGGATCCCACAGGATCTGTCCGTCCCTTGTCCAGATTAGACATTAACTACCTCCCCTTAACCATATATTATTGGACTCCAGGGCACTTCCTCATTCAATCCTATTTTTATTTTCATTTTACCATTATATTGCGAGGCTACCCAAAGTTGAATGAACCTCTCCTGTGTCTGGGTGCCGGGGCCTAAATATATGCCAATGGACTGTTCCAATGTTGGGTGACGTGAAGCCTGATTCTCTGCTATGACATGCAGAATGATTCTCTGCTAACATGAAGCCAGATTGTCTGTTACGGGACCTCTCTCCTCTGCCTGTGTGCTGGGCCTAAATATATGCCAATGGACTGTTGCAGTGGTGGCTGACGTGAAGCCTCATTCTCTGCTATGACATGCAGACTAATTCTCTGCTGACATGAAGACAGATTCTCTGTTACGAGACCTCCCTCCTCTGCCTGGGTGCTGGGCCTAAATATATGCCAATGGACTGTTGCAGTGGTGGCTGACGTGAAGCCTCATTCTCTGCTATGACATGCAGACTGATTCTCTGCTGACATGAAGCCAGATTCTCTGTTACGAGACCTCCCTCCTCTGCCTGGGTGCTGGGCCTAAATATATGCCAATGGACTGTTGCAGTGGTGGCTGACGTGAAGCCTCATTCTCTGCTATGACATGCAGACTGATTCTCTGCTGACATGAAGCCAGATTCTCTGTTACGGGACCTCTCTCCTCTGCCTGTGTGTGTGCTGGGCCTAAATATATGCCAATGGACTGTTGCAGTGGTGGCTGGCGTGAAGCCTCATTCTCTGCTATGACATGCAGACTGATTCTCTGATGACATGAAGCCAGATTCTCTGTTACGGGACCTCTCTCCTCTGCCTGTGTGTGTGCTGGGCCTAAATATATGCCAATGGACTGTTGCAGTGGTGGCTGACGTGAAGCCTCATTCTCTGCTATGACATGCAGACTGATTCTCTGCTGACATGAAGACAGATTCTCTGTTACGGGACCTCCCTCCTCTGCCTGTGTGTGTGCTGGGCCTAAATATATGCCAATGGACTGTTGCAGTGGTGGCTGACGTGAAGCCTCATTCTCTGCTATGACATGCAGACTAATTCTCTGCTGACATGAAGACAGATTCTCTGTTACGGGACCTCTCTCCTCTGCCTGTGTGTGTGCTGGGCCTAAATATATGCCAATGGACTGTTGCAGTGGTGGCTGACGTGAAGCCTCATTCTCTGCTATGACATGCAGACTGATTCTCTGCTGACATGAAGCCAGATTCTCTGTTACGAGACCTCCCTCCTCTGCCTGGGTGCTGGGCCTAAATATATGCCAATGGACTGTTGCAGTGGTGGCTGACGTGAAGCCTCATTCTCTGCTATGACATGCAGACTGATTCTCTGCTGACATGAAACCAGATTCTCTGTTACGGGACCTCTCTCCTCTGCCTGTGTGTGTGCTGGGCCTAAATATATGCCAATGGACTGTTGCAGTGGTGGCTGACGTGAAGCCTCATTCTCTGCTATGACATGCAGACTAATTCTCTGCTGACATGAAGACAGATTCTCTGTTACGGGACCTCTCTCCTCTGCCTGTGTGTGTGCTGGGCCTAAATATATGCCAATGGACTGTTGCAGTGGTGGCTGACGTGAAGCCTCATTCTCTGCTATGACATGCAGACTGATTCTCTGCTGACATGAAGACAGATTCTCTGTTACGGGACCTCCCTCCTCTGCCTGGGTGCTGGGCCTAAATATATGCCAATGGACTGTTGCAGTGGTGGCTGACGTGAAGCCTCATTCTCTGCTATGACATGCAGACTGATTCTCTGCTGACATGAAGACAGATTCTCTGTTACGGGACCTCCCTCCTCTGCCTGGGTGCTGGGCCTAAATATATGCCAATGGACTGTTGCAGTGGTGGCTGACGTGAAGCCTCATTCTCTGCTATGACATGCAGACTAATTCTCTGCTGACATGAAGACAGATTCTCTGTTACGGGACCTCTCTCCTCTGCCTGTGTGTGTGCTGGGCCTAAATATATGCCAATGGACTGTTGCAGTGGTGGCTGACGTGAAGCCTCATTCTCTGCTATGACATGCAGACTGATTCTCTGCTGACATGAAGACAGATTCTCTGTTACGGGACCTCCCTCCTCTGCCTGGGTGCTGGGCCTAAATATATGCCAATGGACTGTTGCAGTGGTGGCTGACGTGAAGCCTCATTCTCTGCTATGACATGCAGACTAATTCTCTGCTGACATGAAGCCAGATTCTCTGTTACGGGACCTCTCTCCTCTGCCTGGGTGCTGGGCCTAAATTTATGAAAATGGACTCTTACAGTGGTGGGTGACGTGAAGCCAGATTCTCTGCTATGGGACCTCTCTCCAATTGATTTTGGTTAATTTTTATTTATTTAATTTTTATTTTAATTCATTTCCCTATCCACATTTGTTTGCAGGGGATTTACCTACATGTTGCTGCCTTTTGCAGCCCTCTAGCTCTTTCCTGGGCTGTTTTACAGCCTTTTTAGTGCCGAAAAGTTCGGGTCCCCATTGACTTCAATGGGGTTCGGGTTCGGGACGAAGTTCGGATCGGGTTCGGATCCCGAACCCGAACATTTCCGGGATGTTCGGCCGAACTTCTCGAACCCGAACATCCAGGTGTTCGCTCAACTCTACTTATAATCTTAGATAAAAATTGATATAATATACCTAAATTGATACGCCATTCAGGTATATTATAATTAAAATCCAGTGATTTCCCGCTGATACGAGTTGTCCATATTTACAATATAGGCCGCTGGATGGTCAATGATTTTATTTTCCGGTAATAAATCGCACTGAAATACACATTTAAATATGTGGTGGGCGTGAAAGTCGGCTTTGATAACGCAGGTAATTTCATAATGATTTATTTTTATTGAAAATCATATAAAACTTTGCTTATTATAATAATAATAATGATAAAATGTATTTATATAGCGCCACCATATTCCGCAGCGCTTTACAAATTCATAGGGTTCATGTACAAAACAAAAGTAACTGGCTAATATGCAACTGAAGCACTAGGAGTCAGGGCCCTGCTCGCCAGTGCTTACAATCTATGAGGAATTGGGGGTGACACATAAGGTAGTTAATTGCGAAAAGTAGATTTTGAGCCATTATTGAACTGGCAGGAGTGGTGCCAGCTGATCTGCTTCGGGTTTGGGACTACTAGAGGATCGAATTTAGGCCAGAGGAGTTGGTGGGGGAAAGGTTTAGTCTGGGAAAAGTCATTTTAGGTAGCTTGATAAGCCTGTTTTTAAGGCACGTTTGAAGGTGGAGAAGTTGTGAATTGACCTAGTATTCTGGGGCAGAGTATTCCAGAGAATATTTGCAACTCGAGAAAAGTCTTGAAGACGGGAGTGAGAGGTACGAATTATGGAGGTTATTAATCTTAGGTCGCTAGCAGAACGGAGAACACGAGTAGGGTGGTAGATGGAGATGAGGGAGGAGATGTATGGAGGTGCAGCACTGTGCAGAGGTTTGTGGGTGAGGGTGAGAAGTGTGAACTGTATTCTGTGGTGGATGGGCAACCAGTGACGTGACTGGCACAGACTAGTAGCATCAGTGCAGCTGTTGGATGGATAGATAAGCCTGGCTGCAGCATTTAGAACAGACTGAAGAGGGGAGAGTTTAGTGAGAGGGAGACCAATTAGTAATGCGCTGCAGTAGTCAAGACGAGAATAAATCAAGGCAACCACAAGAGTTTTTGCAGTTTCCACCGTAAGAAAAGGGCGGATTCTGGCGATATTCTTGAAGTGTAGACGACGAGAGCGTGTAAGTGACTGAATATGGGGAGCAAAGGAAAGATCAGAGTCAAATGTGGCCCCAAGACAGCTGGCATGTTGCACAGGAATTATGTGTCTGTCACGACCATGGTCATGGTCGTGACTCCTGAACCGCATGCTGTTAACGGCGGTTTGGTTTCGTTGTTCAACCACAGGTGAGAGACGCTAGTATGTTGCATCACTTGTGGTTGCCTCTGGCAACATGTTATTTTGTATGTCGCAGTATTGCAGCCTGAGCTGGTGCTAGGCTGCTTGCTGCTATGTGCATGCGGTTGCACCTGGCAACCTCTCTTTATAGGTGTGCCTTTTATCGGTGTGCACGGGGTGTTACATGTTTTGTGTGCACTTTCCCCTTTAAGTGGTTCTCTTCCCTTCCCTGGTGTGAGAAGGGTTAATTCCTTCCTAGTGTGTGTGCACTGGGTGTGTCTGAGTGTGGGTGTGGCTACATGGGCTTTAAAGCCTCAGTTGAAACCTGATGTCTGAGGGGTACTCCAGCCTTGTAGTAAGCTGGAGGCGCCCTCCTGGTCTCTAATACAAACTGCCAGTGGGGGCCACCCTTCTGGTCATAAATAATACCTTGTCTGATGTTATGTAGATGTGTATGTGGTTGCTTGTTTATTGCACCTTATGGTTTCCTGGTTTCCCGTGTGATGTGTGGTGTGTGCTGTGTCCTTTCTGTTGTTGTGGACAACAGCACTTGTACATGGGTTCCAGGCTGTGTGTCTGTGGCAGGTAGGTGAGGTTTTAGTTTCCACGTACCTGCCATAAGTTGTATTGGTTTCCCCTTATTTACAGCTTGGCCATTTTAGACTCCTCTTTCTCCATGTCCAGGAGGAACAGGTAGTCTACCCAGCTCCTAGCTTAGGGACCTGCGGAGGGTTAGTAGGGACCCGAGGTTCCAGAGCATGAGTCCTCCTACCTTCAAGGTTGGCTCATGCCGCTAGGAGTTAGGGTCAGATTAGGGAAGCTTTAGGAGGTGACCTGCTCCCTAATTCTGTCTTCCTGGCTGAGTCGTGACTACCATCGTCAGGCATCTCACGGCTGAGGGTTTTCCCCATCCTCAGCCGTGACAGTGTCATGTCACGATACTAGTGGAATTCTTCTGGAATCCAATGGCAGGGACAAAGCTTAAACACCGGAGGCACCGGAGTCTTGAACAGGAGGTTGCAGGACTAAAAGATGAAGCAGAGCCAGGCAGGCGGAGCCCTTACCGGTAACAACGGTGCAGGACCAAAGGATGCAGCAGAGCCAGGCAGGTGGAGCCGTTACCGATAGCAATGGTGCAGGACCGAAGGATGCAGTAGAGCCAAGGTCAGACGAGCAATGGATCAGGGCAGGCAGCACAGGAACGAAGTAACATGGCACCCAGCTGAGACACAATCCACCATCTTAACTGAGGGAGAACTTGAGGGCAAGACAATCTGAACTAAACAGACATAGCAGGATGATTCCTGGCATTATGATAGTGCTGCAGACCGAAATTGAAATATCAAGTTTAGGTGAGTTAGCAGATGGGGGAAAGACAAGAAGTTCAGTTTTTGAGAGTATCAGTTTTAGATACAAAGAGGACATGATGTTAGAGACAGCTACTAGACAATTACTGGTGTTTTGGAGTAAAGCAGGGGTGATGTCAGGGGATGAAGTGTATAGTTGGGTGTCGTTAGCATAGGGATGGTATCGAAAGCCAAATCTACTGATAGTCTGTCTGATGGGGGCTGTGTAGAGGACCTAGTACTGAGCCCTGAGGAATGCCGACATGAAGACGAAGAGGAGAAGAAGAGCCAGAGAATGATACACTAAAGGAGCGGCCAGAGAGATAGAAAAAGAACCAAGAGAGAGCAGTGAACTTAAGGCCAATTGAGTGGAGCATGGTGAGGAGGAGTTTATGGTCTAGGGTATCAAACGCTGCAGAGAGATCCAGCAGAATCAGTAGTGAATAGTCACCGTTTCTTTTTGCTGTTAGGAGATCGTTAGACACGTTAGTAAGGGCAGTTTCTATAGAGTGAAGAGGGCTAAAGGCAGATTGTAAGGGGTCGAGAAGAGAGTTTGCAGAGAGATAGCTTATTAAGTGAGAGTAGACAAGACGTTCAAGGGGTTTACAGATGAAGGGAAGGTTAGAAACAGGTCGGTAGTTAGCAGCACAGGTCGGCTCAAGAGATGGTTTCTTTAGTAGTGGGTTTATAATAAAGTGTTTGAAAGTGGAGGGAAAGATACCAGAAGAGAGAGAGAGGTTAAAAATTGTAGTTAGATGAGTGACAGCCTTGGAGAGGGACTGAAGGAGGTGTGATGGAATAGGATCACTGCTGCAGGTCGTGGGTTGAGAAGAAGAGAGAAGCCTGGAAACTTCTTCCTCTGTTATAGGGTCAAAAGAGGAGAGACAGCATGTGGAGGAATTGGAGGAAGTAGGATTGAAATTATTTGGGGACTGGGAGATTATTTCCTGCCGGATACTGCCAATCTTGTCTCTGAAGTAAGTGGCCATGCCATCAGCGCAGAGGTCAGTGACAGGTTCTGGAACTTTAGGGTTTAGAAGGGAATGAAAAGTGTCAAAGAGTTGTTTTGGGTTATTTGAGAGTGAGTAGATGAGAGAGGTGAAGTACTTTTGTTTGGCAATGTTGAGAGTCGAATTGTATGTTTTGAGCATAAATTTATAATGAGGAAGCCTGGTGATATTCACAATTTTCTCCATAAGCGTTCTGCACATCTGGAGCAGCACTGTAGAAAATGTGTTTCAGGTGTGTGCCATGGTTGCCGTGTTCTGTGTCGAGAGGGTCGGATTGAAATTGGAGCAACTTCATCTAGGGTGGTTTTGAGGGTCCGGTTGTAATGATTGGCAGCCAAGTCTGGACATGGGAGGGAAGAGATTGGGGCAAGAGCTAATTGTAGGGTGTTAATAAGTTGCTGGCAGTTAATGGTGTGTAGGTTTCTGTAAATTTGAAAAGTAGGATTGCCATGAGAAAAGTGAGAGGTCTTTATGGTAAATGAAAGAAGATTGTGGTCAGAAAGTGGGAAGGATATACAGGGAAGAACCTGCACTTCTCTTGAATGGGAAACGCATAAGGCAGTGATCAGGTTTAGACTGATTAGGCTAGGCTCATACAAAAAAACAACTCAGAGAAAGAGAAATTAATGACATCCTATCCCAAATAAAACTATTACACTAAACCGTACACAAATTATCAATGGAGAAAAAAAGATCTCACAATTTTACAGTCTAAACTCTTGGAGTTAAAGGACCAGAAGAACCAAAAATATCTATATATATTATTAGATATAAAAAATATCTAGAGGACAATGGTTGCAACAAAAGATTAGCCAGAATACTACAGAAACAAAGAAATAGGTCGTACATAACAAGAATTAGAGATCAGACCAACTCTCTATGTAACACTTTAACAAGTATTACGAATGCGTTCAGAACCTTTTACGAAAAACTGTACAATATAAATAAATATACCCCTGACCAAATAGAAATGAAAACTAAAATTAGAGAGTTTCTAAATTCAATAGAAATACCCAAATTGACCACAGACCAGCAATCGAAGCTACTAACCCCCTTCTCACAAACTGAGATAGAGTCTGTCCTAAAATCTCTTCCCAACGGTAAAAGCCCTGGCCCAGACGGTCTGACCGCAAGTTATTATAAAAAATTCCAATCGTCCTTAACTCCCCACATGTGCACTTACTTTAATAATATAGCAATAATTAACTCCTTCCGTCCAGAATCCCTCAACGCCCATATCACATTAATACCCAAAGAAGACAAAGATACAACACTATGCTCAAACTACAGACCAATCTCCCTTTTGAATGTAGATATTAAAATGTATGCAAAAGTCTTAGCGAATAGACTTAAGAATATGATCCCAAATATCATCCATAACGATCAAGTCGGTTATACTGAATGTAGGGAATCTAAAGATAATATATACAGAATTCTTCATGCTATACAATTAGCTCAGACAAAGAACATACCCCTCACATTTGCAGCAACAGATGCAGAGAAAGCGTTCGATAGACTTAATTGGTCTTATTTAGAAGAGGTCCTAAACGCTTTTGAATTTCCCAAAACATTTGTATTAAAATTTTTAGCCATGTATACCTTTCCATCAGCTGCTGTTAGGGTTAACGACTCATTGTCAACCGCCTTCTAAATCTCAAATGGCACACGTCAGGGGTGCCCTCTGTCACCCATTCTCTTTATCCTCTCTCTGGAGCCATTACTCATCAAGATAAGATCCAACCCCCATATCCAAGGTATCAAAACATCTAAGGAACAACACAAAGTAGCGGCATATGCCGATGACACCTTATTAATGATAACTAATCCCTTTCATGGGATTCCCACGCTTTTGAAAGAATTAGAAGACTTTAGTTCTATTTCTTATTTCAAGATTAATTTACATAAGTCCGAGGTATATAATGTTACCACGCCCCAATCAATATGGCAGGAGATCATCTCTACTACCCCCTTAAAACCATCTAACACTTCCTTTAAATATTTAGGCATCAACATAAGCAGGAACTTCCGGAAACTATATACATTGAACTTCCTTCCTCTTCTAACTAAGGTGGAATCAGCCTTAAAAGACTAGGAGACACTGTACGTATCCTGGTTCGGGCGCATAAACGCCATTAAAATTATGATAATTCCCAGGATTTGCCTATTGACATCCCTAAATATTTCTTCAATACTCTCAGGAAGACAGTTTTAAAATTTATATGGAGATCAAACAGTAATAGGATACAATATAGCACAGTTTCTATGCCTAAGGCGAGCAGTGGTATGGGGGTACCTGATTTCCTAAAATACCACCAATCAAGACATATAGCTAAACTAATGGAGTGGTTTGTTAAGCCTTCCAGAAAGAGATGGATAGATATAGAAAGTGAGTCGCTACTCCCTGAACACTGCTTGCTGCTATGGAAAACAGTAGAAAACCTTTACCCTCACAAAACAAAAAAAACAGGAGACCCTCTGACTAGTTTTTCCTTAAAAATCTGGCATAAACTAATAAAAAAACTGAATTTTTGACTTCTAATATAGCAGTCACCCCGGTGGGAACATTGATCCCTCCCCACCTCATTGATCCCTCCCCACCTCAAAAATCTAAAAAATAAGATAATTAAGGTGGAAGAATTATTTCTCGCACCAATAAGGAATTTAGTACATGATAATGTTTTCATCTCATATGCAGATCTTAACAGATACTTTACAGAACTAGATCGTTCCTTCGTGGAATATTCGCTGCTTAAAGACCATATAGTGAAGTCAGAAATATATCATTCTTTTGCCAACCCGTTAACGTCTATACAAAAATGCATCAGAACAAATACCCCGGTTAAAAATGCTCCTCTCCTCTATTTATAACATAATCAACACCCCCCCTCCCCCCCCTCGTACCTTGAAAAATGGACAGCAGAACTAGGTAGGGAGTTCAATAACTCTGAGGTAAAAGACATCATTTCCAATGCTAGATCTAAGTCGATTAGCCCCAAAATACAGGAAACTCACTTCAAAATAGTCTTGCGTTGGTACAGAACCCCTATTATACTCAATCGCATGCTCCCAGACATATCTCCGCTATGTTGGAGATATGAAACGGAAAGGGGTACTATATCCCACATCTGGGTTCACTGCAAACAACTTGAAACCTTTTGGAAATCCATTGCCATGATAATCAGCAAAACTTTTAACACGACAGCTAAAATTCCCCCAAACCTGATTCTATTCAGTATATTCAATATACAAACTTCTACTATCAAGCATGTTAAACGTAGCCAAGCTACTTATCCCTAAACTATGGAAAGAAAAAGAACCCCCATCCATCTCAGAATGGTTAAAAGAGATGCATACCTTACACAATTACGAGAAGTTAAGACTAATTAGAGACGATAATAAGCCCAGGTACCATCAAACATGGGACCCTTGGATCAAACTCTTAGAAAACGATGCCATAACTGAATTTCTTTAACTATTCAGCTTCAACATTCCTGACCCTGTACTCATAAGGTTAGATTAAGCCTGATTCCCCTCCCTCCACCCCCCTCCCCATGTATCCCCTGTTAAATTGTTCTCCCCCCAAGTTACTGTTCTTTTTGAGATGTAGCTGGGATGACCCGACTAGATTGTTACACTCAGTAATTTAGAAGTTGACTAAATTCTGAAATACTAGGAAACTGTTGTGGTATAGGCGCATAACAAATGGCAAGCATAACATCGTGCTATCAATAAAGACTTCGGTCCTAATTTGCTATTTGATTGCCTGTCGCCCCAGCATCAACTGTTATAGGTTCAATAGCTTTTGAGAACTAGATATTTTTTTACATTACTACTTGATTATTGTATAATTTTCATGTTAATAGTGTTTAGCACCGGCTCAGCATATCTAATTTCAGCTCTGAGATTTCCAGTTTTTAGTAGAGAGAAATGTCCGCCAGGCTCTTGATCTGGCAATAAATCAAAAACAAACAAAGTGTACCCGTTCAAAAATTCTGACCGATCCACGGATAAAGCATAGTCAGCCTTTTGCTTTACCGAAATGTGTTTGAGTTACATATATTCACGAACAGCGAATCGTCTTGAAAATTTGGCTGAAACGGTTTTGCGGGTATCTGTTGTCCGTCCAAATATAAGGCGGCATAATTCACATTATAGTGGTTGAAGCACAAAGGATTTCTTTGGTAGTTCGAGGGAAATGATTCATTGTGCACAAACGCTAGTATTATTGTTTTTGGGATGTTTCCCAGATAAAGATTCTTGTGGTTAGATATGCGAGTACCGGCGGGAATGCTATACACTTTAAGCGATGCGCGATCAACCGAGTACTTTGCGTTAGCGGTTAACAGAGCGCAACTGTGTCCGATTCTCACAGCGGGCGATACTTGAATTCTTTTGACAAATGACACATGCTGTATTTGGACTTTAAAACGGGTTGCCTCGGCAGACATAAGACAGAAGGAATCTTTGTTTCTGGTCAGCTTTATCTTTAGATCTAGTACGTTCAGTATTAACTTAAATATATCGGCGTAACTATAACGGCGTAAATGGGGCCCATTAATTCTACACTTCTAGAGCGAGTGGTATACTGAGCTGTCTTGGCGAAACCGACATTATGGCCGTCGAGAGCCCAGTCATCATGATGACACGCAGTATCTTTACAGAATAAGCCGGATGTAAATTGGGCAGCTAAAGCTTGTGAATTATAACTTATTAGGGACTCTATATACGCTCTATACGTATAAAGGTTGTCTTCTTGAAATCAATGTGTCGTCGAGTGTTATGTCCAATTGATTAAAAAGGTTGGCAATAGGGTAGTTAATACCGGCGACACGGGATCCATCAGGTATGGATGTGTTATCCAGGCTAACGACTCTGTGTGCTATTTAGGTCGTAGTAATATTCACCGCTGCCCGAGATGAAGAACTCCAAAGGTGCGTTATCTGAGATGGCCACTATCGGTTGTACCTCTACATAAAGCGATTTTTCAATACTTGTTTGCGTAGGTGGTATTTGAAAGATATCCAACTCTGATTTTGTGTACTCGGCGGATGCGTCATGTACAAAAGCCATAGTTGTTAATTAGAAGTTGTTGATTGGTGAAGGGCTTCTTGTTTTCTGGCGGCATAGGGGGTAGGACGACGACATTGCAAACGAGTTTATATTCAGTGCTTCTCTCTGAATTTGCACGACGCCAGAGCCTTCCTGCCTTTGCGTAGGTCTATTTATTCGATCCATAACGGTGGTCGATGCCGTAGCGACAAGGTTTTTAGCGTTATTCCTGGTGGCTGTTTTTACATGCTGTTTTACAAGTTCCACATCTTTCTTGAATAGGGGAACGACTCGCCAGAACAACCCACAAAATAACCCAGCGAGACCAGAACCGTGCATGAATTCTGTGCCGTGAAAGCCGTCCAAACCATGACCGGCTTGAGCTATGTTATAATGTGTATAGGCATCTGGGTCACTGTACACTCTCTGGGACAACATTTTAATGCGTCGTCACAGTGCGAGATCTAAAGTGTAATCGCACGATAGCTTTCCCGTGTTTGGATTTAATAGGTTTAGCTCGATCCATGAGTATCGATATTGTAATGGTATGAAAGTGTTGTTTGCAGAGAGGTATATAGTCTGTTATACTTTTGCGTGACTAGTTCGCCATTTTTCCGCTTAGCTCCACAGTTCTTAAAAGCTATACGTAACTATCGCCAACAAGTTGATGCTGAATGATATCGGTATAAACAAACATTGTATAAAATCCGGCTTTAATATCGGGGTGAATTTTTCTCTTTATAGGTAAAGAATCGTTCTTTTTTCCTAAAACGAAATCATCATCGCTGGATAATACTTCCATGAAATGTTCTAAAACAGACAAGCCAGATTTGTTGTAACACAAACCGATGTGCTCAACGTCTACATTCTTGCTCGAGCGATGGCGCGAGTACCCCTGACTTTTCCCCAGGCATAAACTTGTATAAGCTCGATTTCGTTACATAAATGGTTCAGTCAATCTCGTCATATCTTAGGCGCAATTGATCAGGCAGTATTTTTATAGAACTCTCTGCCAAGGTCATTGCACTGGGTGACGTAGAATACACCATTGCCAGTCCCAAAGGTTTTCCACATATGAGGGTACTGAATCTCTACTAATGCCACTTCATAAGGCCCGCGAAGATGAACGGCTTTTGCTAATTAAGTGGTGTAAATGGCGATTGTATTTTCAGGGGTAAAGTTTGGCAGAGGCGTTGCAGGGTAGCGTAATAAAAAACGCGCCATCTTCCATAGTTTACATGCTTACCAACTGCTTTTCTGGAACCCAAGAGTTAAACTTTTTCCCAATTTTTTTCTATCCGGTAAATGGGTACTTTTTGGACTTCTTCTGCGTAGAACAATCCTTCAATGATATGTCAACTTATTAAGTGGTCTGAGGCCCCTAGTGTTTATGGCGTAAATGGTAAATATCTTGTCCGTATAGGTTTGTTCATAGCACTTCGCGAACCCTCCCTTATAGCTTAGAATTCTGACGTGGTCGCCTATTTTTAATAATGGTTTATCTTTTTTAATAGCGGCGTAATCGCTGTAGATATTTTTCCAAATGGTTAAAGAGTTCTCTTTTGTTACATCAACAGGTCGACACCTTGTGGTTCTGTGGTACGTGTGATTATAACTAGGGTTGAGCGAACCCGAATTGTAAAGTTCGGGTTCGTACCGAACTTTAGTGGGGGGTTTTTGCACCCGGGCCCGAAACTGAACATTTTCATAAAAGTTTGAGTTCGGTGTTCGGCGATTTAATGGCGCTTTTTGAAAGGCTGCAGGGTAGCCAATCAACAAGCGTTTAACTAGTGTGCCCTTAGAAGCCATCACAGCTGTGATTCGCCAGTGCAGCATGTGACCCAGCCTCTATATAACCTAGAGTCACGTAGCGCCTAGCTAGCTCTTACTAGTGTAGGGAGAGGATGCTGCAGCTGTGAGGGAAAGATTAGGAAACAATTCTGGTGTTCTTGGTGTTAAATCTGCAAACTACAGAGATTATTTTTGTGGGTGCTATGCTACATTTTTGTACCCCTGAGCCCAGTGCCACAGAGAAATAAGCTTTAACCAGTCTGTTTGTTAGTTGGGCGTCGGCGACCATTTTTGCAAGTGCAGTGCTCTTGCAACTGCATGTGTTCCAGGGACATTTCTTTAATCCTGTTCTGGTAGCTCAGTGGGCGACACCATTTTTTAAGGACACCTGCACTGTATATGTGCCAGGAGAAGGGAAAATAATATAGGCAATCTGTCTGGGACTTCAGGGCCCGGGGGCGGGGGGGGACAGACATATTCACTTATTTTTCTGTAAAGTACCTACCCCTGTGCTGAATATTTGACAGGCAAAATCTATTCATTAAATCCATCTGTTACATTCCAGGGGGACAAATTCCCTTTTCTTGGCGGTCAAGTACCCCTGCAGCCTGCAGTGCATACCTGCCAGTGAAAATAATTCAATTACATTAGTCTGTCACATATTTGTGTGACCTAAAGTGATTTTTTTCTCTTTCTGACACCGGCACTGTATATCTGATAGTCAAATAAAACCGTTAAATACTGCTGTTACATTGTCGGTTGAAAAAAAGGACACTTTTGTGCTAGATACTACATTTGTGGCCTGCGCTGCATTTCTGACAGTCCAATAAAACCAGTCAATACTGCTGTTACATTGTTGGTTGACAAATTCACATCTTTTGTGACTGTGAAGTGATTGTATTACATTCGCCTGTCACACTGTTGTGTGACCTTAAGAAATGTTTTCTCTCTATGACACTGGCAAGGCCTTACTGTCAGTGAACTTCATTATTGACTCTTGGCAGTCACATTGTCGCTGACATAAACCATCTGTTAGTTTGGTGGGTGAATGCAAAGAATTAGGAGAGCGCCAAATAAGGGACGTGGCCCTGGTCGTGGTGCTGCTGATGTTGGTGGAGCTCCTGTTGCAGGGAGAGGATGCGGTCGATCTGTGCCAGCTACACGCCCAAGTGAAACACCTTCCTCAGGTGCGAGTAGGCGACAGAGCCTTCAGCATTTTTTGGTAGGCCCGAATGCAGCTCTACGAATGGTGAGGCCAGAACAAGTACAGGCGATTGTAGAATGGGTGGCTGACAGTGCCTCCAGTTCCTTCACATTTTTTCCCACCCAGTCCCCTGCTGAAAACTCAGAGTTGGCACCTGCAGTCAATGTCCATCAGTCTTTCAACTCACCCCTTTGCAAATCAGGCAAGCAGTCTGAGCCCCAAGTCATGCAGCAGTCTCTTATGCCTTTTGATGACTCTGCTGTCAAGGTTTCCGTGGGCCATCCACAAAGCCCTGCGCCAGAAGTGGAAGAGATTGAGTGCACTGATGCCCAACCACTTATGTTTCAGGATGAGGACATGGGAGGACCACCACAGCACGTCTCTGATGATGACGAAACACAGGTGCCAACCGCTGCGGCTTTCTGCAGTCTGCAGACCGACAAGGAGGGCAGGGGTAAGAGTGGGTGGAAGATGATGAGGTACTAGACTCCACATGGAATCAAGGTCATGCAAGTGGTCACACAGAGGCACCAGCACGGGAAAAGAGGGAGCAGGGTGCAAAAGCGTCTGTTACATTTTTGGGTGACATTTTACCATTTTGGCCGTGAATAAACCCCTGCTCTGCATAGGTGACAGGGACCTAAATTTCTAAAAATCATCTGTTACATTCTCGGGTGACATTTTACCATTTTTGCCGTATACAAACCCCTGCACTGCATAGATGACAGGGACCTAAATTTTGTAAAATAGTCTGTTCCATTGGTGGGTGACATGAATCCAGTTTTGCCGTGAATAAACCAATGCTCTGCATTGCTGACAGGGAACTAAATTTAGTAAAAACGTCTGTTACTGATCGGAAGGCATTCCCACCTGACAGCAGGGGATCAGTGGAAGCACAAGGCGAAGGCTGAGGAGGAGGTCGCCAACGCAGCTGGGGCACCGCCAGCACCTCTGGAGGCGGGGATAGCATGGCCGAAATGTGGAAAAGTTTTGTCAGCACGCCACAACAACCAGCACCACCAGCTGATATGGAACGTCTTAGCAGGAGGCAGCATTTCAGCAACATGGTGGAGCAGTATGGGTGCACACGCCTACACATACTGACTGATGGGTCTGCCCCCTTCAACTTCTCGGTCTCCAAATTGGGCACACGGCCTGAGCTTGCACTTTATGCCTTAGAGGTGCTGGCCTGCCCTGCAGCCAGTGTATTGTCTGAACGTTTGTTTAGCACAGCAGGAGGGAGTTATCACAGACAAGCGCAGCCGCCTATCCACATCCAATGTGGACAAGCTCACGTTCATTAAAATGAACCAGGCAGGAATCCCACAGGACTTGTCTGTACCTTGTGCAGAATAGACATGTATACCAGCCTCACCCAGCCATTGTTGTACTCCAGCACACTTTCTCTTTGTTTTATTTTTTATATTTCCCAATGTTTTGGGGTCTACCCAAATTTAAACAAAAGAAAATTAAATAAAAAATAAAAAAAACAGTGTTGGCTACCTCCTCCTCCACATTTTGCTGCCCTTTGCTGCCATCTAGCCCTTTCCATGACTTTTTTTAGAGCCATTTTTAGTGCTCCAAAGTTCAGGTCCCCATTGACTTCAATGGGGATCGGGTTCAGGGTCAAACTTTTTTTTGCGAACTTCCAGATGTCCACTCAACTCTAATTATAACTATACACCAGGTTTTGTAACTTGTCAATGTATCTGTATGTGTTTTGTCCTCTAAGATAATGCCACATTCTTGTTTTCAGCGTTCTACTAAAACGCTTCACCAACGACGCTTTGACTGTATTCGAAGTTAAAAAATGATGCTTTTTAACCCCATAGGGACACAGCCTTATTTCACCTTAAGGACCAGGCCATTTTTTAAAAATCTGACCTGTGTCACTTTAAGGCCCCTTTCACACGGGCGAGTTTTCCGTGCGGGTGCGATCCGTGCGGCGAACGGATGGCACCCGCACTAAATCCTGACCCATTCATTTCTATGGGGCTGTGCACATGAGCGTTGTTTTTAACGCATCACTTGTGCGTTCAGTTGAAATCGCAGCATGCTCTATATTGTCCGATTTTGACGTGACGCAGGCCCCATAGAAGTGAATGGGGTGTGTGAAAATCGGATGGCATCCGCAAGCAAGTACGGATGCCGTGCGATTTGCACGCACGGTTGCTAGGAGACGATCGGGATGGAGACCCGATCATTATTATTTTCCCTTATAACATGGTTATAAGGGAAAATAATAGCATTCTGAATACAGAATGCATAGTAAACCAGCGCTAGAGGGGTTAAAAAAAATTATAATAATTTAACTCACTTTAGTCCACTTGATCGCGAATGCTGGCATCTCCTTGTGTCTCCTCTGCGCTGAACAGGACCTGGGGTGAGCTGCTCCATTAAATACCGGTTAAGGACCTTCGATGACGTCACTCCGGTCATCACATGGTCTTTTACCATGGTGAATCACCATGGTAAAAGATCATGTGACGTACCATGTGATGACCGGAGTGACGTCATCGAAGGTCCTTAACCTGTATTTAATGGAGCAGCTCACCCCAGGTCCTGTTCAGCGCAGAGGAGACACAAGGAGATGCCAGATTCGCGATCAAGTGGACTAAGGTGAGTTAAATTATTTTTAAATTATTTTTAACCCCTCTAGCGCTGGTTTACTATGCATTCTGTATTCAGAATGCTATTATTTTTCCTTATAACCATGTTATAAGGGAAAATAATACAATCTTCAGAACATCAATCCCAAGCCCGAACTTCTATGAAGAAGTTCAGGTTTGGGTACCAAACATGCGCGATTTTTCTCACGCGAGTGCAACGCATGACAATGTTTTGCACTCGTGCGGGAAAATCGCGCATTTTCCCGCAACGCACTCGGCTCTTATCCGGGCAAAAAAACTGACGCCCGTGTGAAAGAGGCCTAAGTGGTGAAAACTTTAAAACGCTTTGACTTATCCAGGCCGTTCTGAGATTGTTTTTTCGTCACATATTGTACTTCATGACATTGGAAAAATGAAGTCAAAATTTTTATATTTTTTTGCATAAAAAATATACCTAATTTACCAAAAATTTGGAAAAATTTGCAAATTTCAAAGTTTCAGTTTCTCTACTTCTGTAATACATAGTAATACCCCCCAAAATTGTGATGACTTTACATTCCCCATATGTCTACTTCATGTTTGAATTATTTTGGGAATGATATTTTATTTTTTGGGGATGTTACAAGGCTTAGAAGTTTAGAAGCAAATCTTGAAATTTTTCAGAAATCCAATTTTTAGGGACCACTACAGGTCTGAAGTCACTTTGCGAGGCTTACATAATAGAAACCACCCAAAAATGACCCCATTCTATAAACTACACCCCTCAAGGTATTCAAAACTGATTTTACAAACTTCGTTAACCCTTTAGGTGTTGCACAAGAGTTATTGGCAAATGGGGATGAAATTTGACATTTTAACCCATTTTTTTCCACTAACAAAGCAAGGGTTAACAGCCAAACAAGACTGTATCTTTATTGCCCTGACTCTACCGTTTACAGAAACACCCCATATGTGGCCGTAAACTACTGTACGGCCACACAGCGGGGCGTAGAGTGAAAGGTGCGCCGTTTGGTTTTTTGGAAGGCAGATTTTGTTGGACTGTTTTTTTTTACACCATGTCCCATTTGAAGCCCCCCTGATGCACCCCTAGAGTAAAAACTCCAAAAAAGTGACCCCATTTTAGAAACTACGGGATAGGGTGGCAGTTTTTTTGGTACTAGTTTAGGGTACATATGATATATGGTTGCTCTATATTACACTTTTTGTGAGACAAGGTAACAAAAAATAGCTTTTTTGGCACCGTTTAGTTTTTTTGTTACTTACAACATTCATCTGACAGGTTAAATCATGTGTTAATTTTTTAGTGCAGGTTGTCACGGACTCAGCGATACCTAATATGTATACTTTTTTTTATTTATGTAAGTTTTACACAATGATTTAATTTTTAAATCAAAAAAAATGTTTTAGTGTCTCCATAGTCTGAGAGCCATAGTTTTTTCAGTTTTTGGGCGATTATCTTGGGTAGAGTATGATTTTTGCGGGATGAGATGACGGTTTGATTGTTACAATTTTGGCGTACATGCAACTTTTTTGATCACTTTTATTACCTTTTTTGGGGAAGTAAGGTGGGCAAAATTTCAATTTCATCATAGTTTTTTATTTTTTATTTTTATGGCGTTCACCGTTTGGGTAAAATAACATGACCGTTTTATAGATCAGGTCGTTATGGACGTGGCGATACAAACATGTGCAGGGAATTTTATTTTTTTCATTTTTAATCAGTGATTAATGTGTTTTTTTATTTTTAATTTTTTTCACTTTTTTGTACCTTTTTTTTACGAGACCCACTTGGTTCTTGAAGATCCAGTGGGTCTGATGTCTGTATAATACAGTACAGTACTCTATATACAGGGAGTGCAGAATTATTAGGCAAGTTGTATTTTTGAGGATTCATTTTATTATTGAACAACAACCATGTTCTCAATAAACCCAAAAAACTCATTAATATCAAAGCTGAATATTTATGGAAGTAGTTTTTAGTTTGTTTTTAGTTTTAGCTATTTTAGGGGGATATCTGTATGTGCAGGTGACTATTACTGTACATAATTATTAGGCAACTTAACAAAAAACAAATACATACCAATTTCAATTATTTATTTTTTACCAGTGAAACCAATATAACATACATTTATATACATTTCTGACATTCAAAAACAAAACAACAACAAATCAGTGACAAATATAGCCACCTTTCTTTGCAAGGACACTCAAAAGCCTGCCATCCATGGATTCTGTCAGTGTTTTGATCTGTTCACCATCAACATTGCGTGCAGCAGCAACCAAAGCCTCCCAGACACTGTTCAGAGAGGTGTACTGTTTTCCCTCCTTGTAAATCTCACATTTGATGATGGACCACAGGTTCTCAATGGGGTTCAGATCAGGTGAACAAGGAGGCCATGTCATTAGATTTTCTTCTTTTATACCCTTTCTTGCCAGCCACGCTGTGGAGTACTTGGACGTGTGTGATGGAGCATTGTCCTGCATGAAAATCATGTTTTTCTTGAAGGATGCAGACTTCTTCCTGTACCACTGCTTGAAGAAGGTGTCTTCCAGAAACTGGCAGTAGGAATGGGAGTTGAGCTTGACTCCATCCTCAACCCGAAAAGGCCCCACAAGCTCATCTTTGATGATACCAGCCCAAACCAGTACTCCACCTCCACCTTGCTGGCGTCTGAGTCGGACTGGAGCTCTCTGCCCTTTACCAATCCAGCCACGGGCCCATCCATCTGGCCCATCAAGACTCACTCTCATTTCATTAGTCCATAAAACCTTAGAAAAATCAGTCTTGAGATATTTCTTGGCCCAGTCTTGACGTTTCAGCTTGTGTGTCTTGTTCAGTGGTGGTCGTCTTTCAGCCTTTCTTACCTTGGCCATGTCTCTGAGTATTGCACACCTTGTGCTTTTGGGCACTCCAGTGATGTTGCAGCTCTGAAATATGGCCAAACTGGTGGCAAGTGGCATCTTGGCAGCTGCACACTTGACTTTTCTCAGTTCATGGGCAGTTATTTTGCGCCTTGGTTTTTCCACACGCTTCTTGCGACCCTGTTGACTATTTTGAATGAAACGCTTGATTGTTCGATGATCACGCTTCAGAAGCTTTGCAATTTTAAGAGTGCTGCATCCCTCTGCAAGATATCTCACTATTTTTGCCTTTTCTGAGCCTGTCAAGTCCTTCTTTTGACCCATTTTGCCAAAGGAAAGGAAGTTGCCTAATAATTATGCACACCTGATATAGGGTGTTGATGTCATTAGACCACACCCCTTCTCATTACAGAGATGCTTAATTGGTAGTAGGCTTTCGAGCCTATACAGCTTGGAGTAAGACAACATGCATAAAGAGGATGATGTGGTCAAAATACTCATTTGCCTAATAATTCTGCACTCCCTGTAGAGTACTGTACTGTATTTTACTTACACTTTGTCTGAACAGATCTATGCCTTTAGCACAGATCTGTTCAGCACCATGGACAGCAGGATGCCTGAGAAGGCGTCCTGTTGCCATGGGAACCTTCCCCGTCTGCCACAACTTCGCAGACGGGGAAGGGGAAGGATGGGGGCTGTCTGGGGTCTTTCTCCCTCTCCATCGGGGGGCTGCAAAGGCACAGCCCCCCGATGGGAGAGGGAGGGAGCTCCCTGAGCTGTTAACCTTTTCCATACGGACCGCGATATGGAAAGGGTTAAACGGCTGACATCGCATCACAGATGTCAGCCGTTTATACCAGGGTGTCAGCAATGTGCTGACACCCTGGTATACCCACTTGCCACCGATTTGCCAACGATTATTCAAGGGGAGGCGGGCGGGGGATCGCGATCCCGCCACCCGCACCGCCCGCAACCCTCCCCCTGCACCTCCCTCCACCATAAAATCATTCAGGGGTGCAGGGGGGGGTGAAACATATATATATATTTTGGGCATTAGAAAGTTTCTGACCCCGTGGGGATCAGAAACTGCAAAAAGCGCATCTGTCACGGCTGAGGATGGGGAAAACCCTCAGCCGTGCGATGCCAGAAGATGTTAGGCTGCTCGGCCAGGACGACAGGATTAGGGAGCAGGTCACCTCCTAAAGCGTCCCTAACCTGACCCTAACTCCTAGCTGCATGGGCCGACCTTGAAGGTAGGAGGGCCCATACTCAGGAACCTCGGATCCCTAACTCACCCTCCGACCGGTCACTGAACTAGGAGTCAAGGTAAGACGGCCTGTTCCTTCTGGACACGGAGGAACAGGGGTCTCACTGGCCAAGCTACATGGAATGGGGAAACACATACAACATAAAATGCAGTGCACACCAGACAAACAAACACAACACCCAACATGAAGTTTGTTAGGTGCAACCGCATGCCACGACCATAACCATGGCCGTGACACTCCCACCCCTCAAAGCCCCGCCCCCCACCAAAAAAAAAGAAAACTAGTGAGGGACTCACGCAAGGGGAAAGGAGAAGGGAACATCCACTCTCAGGAAATGGTTCCCACAAAGTCGCTGCCAGCATGCATCCTCTCCCAGCAGACACTAAAGCTAGTCCAACGAGGCCTGCAGCCAGCCACACCGACACAGGGAAGAGAACCACTGAGACATGGACGAGGGGACTCTCCACTCACGTCCCCACTTTAGTCGCTGCCAGCAGACACTCCTAACCAGCACGCAGCCGGACCACTAACGGAATGCTGCCAGCAGACGAACAGAGATGGGAACATGGAGAGGGACGAGGGATCACCAACACGGACACGAAAGGTAAGGTGGCGGGGAATAAGCCAAGAACCGCGCTGTTAACAGTGATCCCCCAAGACACTCTCCCTCCGGAGAATGCGCATGCAGGCCACAAGCAGATGGCACTGCATGCTGCACCCTCTTTCGAAGGTAGGCCAAGTGAGGAGCCTTTGTGGTCATACTGTCATGGCTGAGGATGGGGAAAACCCTCAGCCGTGCGATGCCAGAAGATGTTAGGACGACAGTATTAGGGAGCAGGTCACCTCCTAAAGCGTCCCTAACCTGACCCTAACTCCTAGATGCATGGGCCGACCTTGAAGGTAGGAGGGCCCATACTCAGGAACCTTGGATCCTTAACTCACCCTCCGACCGGTCCCTGAACTAGGAGTCAAGGTAAGACGGCCTGTTCCTTCTGGACATGGAGGAACAGGGGTCTCACTGGCCAAGCTACAAGGAATGGGGAAACACATACAACATAAAACGCAGTGCACACCAGACAAACAAACACAACACCCAACATGAAGGTTGTTAGGTGCAACCGCATGCCATGAGCAAGCTGCCCAGCACCGCTCAGGCTGCTCTGCTGAAACCAACACATACAACTAGTTGCCCGCGGCAACCACAAGTGAGGCCACAAACCAGCGGCCCTCACCTGTGATTGAACACCAAAACCAAACAGCAGGCAACCGCATGCGGTCGAGGTGTCATGACCATAACCGTGGCCGTGACAGCATCAAACCGCAGGTCTGAATTGACCTGCGGTTTATTGCGATCGCCGACATAGGGGGGGTCACGGGAATCCTCCGCGCATTTAGCCTAGGTGCCTGCTCAATGATTTGAGCAGGCACCTTGTTCCAATCACTGCCGGCCGGGCGGCAGTGATCGGAACAACACATGACATACCGGTATGTCATGTGTCCTTAAGTACCAGGACATCATGACGTACCGGTACGTCATGTGTCCTTAAAAGGTTAAAGGTTTCACAAAGTTGTCTCATAGGTTTGTTTTTAAACTCTCGACCCCTGGAAAGTCCAGAAATCCAAGCATATTTCGAAAGACTGTCAGCAAGTATTTTACACCGTTATTTTCTATAGAAAAATCTATCATCGACACAAGATCGGCTTGCATTGGTCGTCTATATTAGACACCATGACTTTGTTTCTTTTAAATGATTTTTTAACCGGTTTCTGCTATGTGTAAGTATCCTCATTGTTCAACCAAATTTTCATACTTCTCTGAATAAAGGTTCAATGCCGCCGTAAGAACCGATAGCTTTTGGCCTGTAGTACTGTTTTCTCAATATTTCTGTGTTTGCGGTCATTTTAACAATTTTTTTAAGTACCAGCTATCACCGGTGCACCCTCGCGATTCATGCAATTTAAACTAATCAAGATAGTGTATTTATTGTAAAAAAGAAAATTGGGCTACATTTTTATTTAAAAAATCTTTTTATGTAAAACATTATCAGGCACTACATACAAATACATTCAAAGTAAAAGTTACGTTAACCAAGACGTCTGTAACAAAGTAAGCATTCTCTTTTTAGGTTGTTGTTACGAACAGCTGCTGCCTAAGGCTGAGTTCACACCTGAGCGTTTTACAGCGCGTTCCTACGCGCTGTAAAACGCTCAACAAGGAGAAACCAATGCTTCCCTATCAGCATGGTTCTCACCTGGGCGTTTTACAGCGTGTACGATCGCGCTGTAAAACGCCCGATGCCCCAAGAAGTACATGAGCTTCTTTGGGGTGTCTTGTCGCTCGTTCCCGTACATAGACTTTCGGGAACGCGCGACAATGGGCGTTCGCTTGTCTCTGTATGCGCGATTGCAAACGCCGGTACAATCGCGCATACAGAGCGCTCCATCGCGAACGCTCAGGTGTGAACTCAGCGTAAAAGGGGTACGAACCGCTTCAAAAGATTCAACCGGCGACCCCCTTTTTAAATTATCATAAAGTTCTCTTGGCAATGGTTTCCACGAGGCGTTTTAGCCTTAAAAGGGGTTATCCGAGTTATATAAATGTATGCTAAGAGCTATTATATTACTATATTAAACTCTTTTCTAAATCACTTACTTTATTGATTTGGCGCTGTTTCGCCACTGCCGATTTGGGTCATGTGACCCCCTGACGTCATCAACCCTGTTCAGGCGCTGACGTCTTGTTTACAAGCTTCTCCCTGCTTGAGGGAGTGGACCAGCTCTGTAAACGAGACTTCAGAGCCTTTGGTGCCCGCCGCTCTCTTGCTCTCATCACACAGCCTCAGCGATTGTAAGCGATCCTGCATGCGCGATCCTTACCAGAGCCATGGTGATAGATTGATTCGGCAGCAGGGTATGTGTCTGGCTCCTTCCCTCACTTCCATGGGCCAGTTTACCCATTCCCCTCCCGTGTTTGGGGATCGTTATTAGAGCCCTGGATCCCTCAAGTACACATTACACTCCTAATACCACCCCCAGGACGCAAAAATATTCATGAGGGAGAGCTCAGGCATTGTTGTTATACGCCCCCTTAGCATGTACTTCATCATGTAAACACAGCAATAACAGAACCATGAAAAGGTGTAAGTATGGGTTTTTCTCTTAAGAAATCAAGCTTAACCGATGTATATGTATGTCCTGATGAGTTTTATGAGGTTTTAATTTTTTCCCCCATAACTCGGATAACCCCTTTTAAGCAAACCGTGAATCTGCGTCGTGGTGCGAATTAGGTCGATGATGTTGGATCCTGGTATAACTTGATCTTTGCAAATGAATTCACCACTA
This sequence comes from Bufo gargarizans, assembly GCF_014858855.1. NCBI lineage: Eukaryota > Metazoa > Chordata > Amphibia > Anura > Bufonidae > Bufo > Bufo gargarizans. Next base: position 114,360,146 of record NC_058088.1, on the reverse strand, counting down.
GCGTTCCAGTACAGCTTGTTAGGGTACTTTCACACTAGCGGCAGGACGGATCCGACAGGCTGTTCACCCTGTCAGATCCGTCCTGCCGCTATTTCGCCTGCCACTCCGTCTCCATTGACTACATTGTGGATGGAAACGGAGCTCTTCCGCAGCACAGCAGTGCGCAGTGAGAGGCCGCCGGACTAAAAATTTGGACATGCACTACTTTTAGTCCGGCGGCACGGCAAAATAGCGGCAGGACAGATCCGACAGGGTAAACAGCCTGTCCGATCCGTCCTGCCGCTAGTGTGAAAGTAGCCTCACCCGATCGTCGCAGTTTGTTCAACAAAAGTTCAGCATTTTTCCTATACCTTATATTAACCACCTCCCGTCCGCCCATAGACTATAAACGTCCGGGAGGTGGTTCTCTATTTCTGAATGGACGTTCCAGAACGTCCATTCAGAAACTGCAGCTGCAAGCTGATTGTGCAGCTGCTGATCGGGTTGCTAGCTGTCAGTGACAGCAGGGCAAACCAGAGAGAAGGCAGGGACAGTGCCCAGGTGTTCCTGCCTTCTGGATCGCTGCATGCACAGCGATCCAGCTATGCGCTTCCTGTTCCGGCCTGGCGGTCATGTGATCGCCAGGACCGGAGAGTGCAGGAGCTGTGAGGTCTTTCAGAGACCTTGATCAGCCCTGCACTGAGGCTGTAAAGCACTGTACAGCTTCTCTGGGGGGGTGTATTTCTCCTGTAACTGGGGCTACTATGTCAGCCCCAGTTACAGGAGAAATCAACAGTAAAAAAAAAAAGGGAAGTAAATGACCCCCAGAGGTCTTGTATGACCTTATGGAGGACGAAAAGTGTAAAATAAAAGATAAAAAAATTAAGTGTTAAAAAATAAATAAAAAAGCTTTCCCCAAGTAAGGAATAAAAAAAAAAAATGTTAAAAATAGAAAAAATAAAATAAAATATACATATTTGGGATTGCCGCGTCTGTGACGGTCGGCTCTATAAATATATCACATGATCGACCCAGTCCGATAAACACCATTAAAAAAAATAATAATAACTGTCAAAAAAAGCCATTTTTTTGTCACCTTACATCACAAAAAGTGCAACACCAAGTGATCAAAAAGGCGTATGTCCCACAAAATGGTACCAATAAAACCGTCACCTCATACCGCAAAAAATGGGCCCCTACATAAGAAAATCTCTCAAAAAATAAAAAAAACTATAGCTCTCAGAACATGGAGACACTAAAACATCATTTTTTTGGTTTAAAAAATGCTATTATTGTGTTAAAGTGAAATAAATAAAAAAAAAAGTATACATATTAGGTATTGCCGCATCCGTAACAACCAGCTCTATAAAAATTGACCTAACCCCTCGGGTGAACACCGTAAAAAAAAAACTGTGTCAAAACAAGCTATTTTTGTCACCTTACATCACAAAAGTGCAACACCAAGTGATCAAAAAGGCGTATGTCCCACAAAATGGTACCAATAAAACCATCACCTCATCCCGCAAAAAATGAGCCCCTACATAAGAAAATCTAAAAAAATAAAAAAAAACTATAGCTCTCAGAACATGGACCAATTAAAACATAATTTTTTTGTTTCAAAAATGCTATTATTGTGTAAAACGTAAATAAATAAGAAAAAGTATACATCTGCTCTACAAACAATCTGCTCTACAAAAATGTCACTTGACCGAAACCCCTCAGGTGAACGCTGTAAAAATAAATAAATAAAAACTGTGCTAAAACAACCAATTTTTGGGTCACCTTGCCCCATAAAGTGTTATAATGAATGATCAAAAAATCATATGTACCCAAAAATAGTACCAATAAAACTGACCGCTTATCCCCTAGTTTCCAAAATGGGGTAACTTCTTGGGAGTTTCTACTGTAAGGGTGCATCAGGGGGGCTTCAAATGGGACATGGCATCCTTTTCTTCTGCGCCCTGCCGTGTGCCCATACAGCAGTTTATGACCACATGTGGGGTGTGTTTCTGTAAACCGCATTTCCCCCTGTGATCCCGTCCCGTGGAGGCCCGCATTTCCCCCTGTGATCCCGTCCCGTGGAGGCCCGCAGAACCACTGGCATAGTGATGCCCTGGCTCCCCAGGATCCCACAACACAAGAACACAGTCCACACTCTGCTGCCAAACACTCTGCATCCAATAAACCTTGAGCACAACAGCGTTATCTGTATCTGTGTTTGGCTGTTAACCATCGATGTGTTAAAGAAAAAAATGGATTAAAATGGAAAATCTGCCAAAAAAGTGAAATTTAAAAATTTGATCTCCATTTCCCTTTCATTCTTGTGGAACCCCTAAAGGGTTAACAAAGTTTGTAAAATCGGTTTTAAGTAACTTGAGGGGTGTAGTTTCTACAATGGGGTCATTTATGGGGGTATCCACTATGTAGGCCCCACAAAGTGATTTCAGACCTGAACTGGTCCTTAAAAAGTGGGTTTTGGCAATTTTCTAAAAAATTTGAAGAATTGCTTCTAAAAGTCTAAGCCTTCTAGCGTCCTAAAAAAATAAAATGACATTTCCAAAATGATGCCAACATAAAGTAGACATATGGGGAATGTTAAGTAATAAATATTTTATAAGGTATGTTGAGGAAGGGTTGAGACGTATGCATGTATATCCATGCATGCCTGCAAACACGTGCAGGCATGTATGGTATATATATATGAATACATTAACCACCGCATCATGGGGTGATGTGCGCAGATGTGCCCAGCATCTGCGCATGTCTGCCCATGGTGATCCCCAGGGGCTCATGGTGGCCCCTGTGGGAAATATGTGCCTCCTTTAGATTGTGCCCCCTTATAATGTAGGGGCTTGTGCCCCCTTATGTAGGGGCTTGTGCCCCCTTATAATGTAGGGGCTTGTGCCCCCTTGTAATGTAAGGGCTGAGTCCCCTTATAATATATATGCCCCTTTATATATAATAGATCCCCCTTACAATAATACAAAGGCATCTCCCGCCTGTTAGCCCATAGCGCGTCCCCGACTGCGCCGGCCCACGTGGCTAGGATAAATATCCGGCGGCCCCGGCACTCAAGTTAGTAAGGGTCAGGGCCCCCACCTTAAGAGGAGAGCGCGTTCGGCGCTCAACAGAAGAGCCTTGCCGCCCCCTCCTGAAGGACCCCTGACCGGACCCAGGAGAGCGCGTCCTGTGCTCTGGAAAGAGGATCGGGACCCCCCACCTTATAGCGGAGCTCATCCTGCGCTCAGGAGGAGACCCCCTGGATGAACGAGCAGACCCCTGGACGCGAGCATGAGTATCACCCCCTTATTCCCTGACCCCCTGCTATCACCCCCTTATTCCCTGACCCCCTGCTCCCACCAACGATCCCTACCACTATCCCACCATTAACCCTACCCTATCTCTAATCCCTATCCCACCACCCTACTTGCCTTAACCCCTTCCCTGCCAGAACCCCAGCTCCCCTGCTGGTATTCTGGTTACCATACCCCCTTAACCCCTGATCCACCCTGGTCCCTGGTTAACTCTTGCAGTTAGCCCCCCCTGGTTTACCCACCCTTGATTAACCTCAGCACTCACTTGCAAGTAACCCTTGCAGTGCTGAATCTATAGTGTCTGTGGCCTGCACTCGCCCTGCAGCGCCACTGTTAACCCTTATTGTACCCCATAGGGACAGAAAGTAGTCAGGGGGGTGGGTTGTTAATATACTTGTATGTGTGAACTGTATAGTTAGTTTATGGGTGGAATTTGGGAACGTGTAGTGTAGTCTAGGCTGTGTATTTACTGTATATCATGTGCGTCAGGTGTTAATAAATACTGTTATATTTGTACCCTTTGTGTAGCGTGTACTTGTTAGCGGTAGTGAGTTAGTTAGGCGCATGCAGCTAGCGTAGTGATTAGTGTAAAGTATAGCGAAAGTATTGTTATTGTTATATAAAGGTATAAATAGGCGGAGTCATCAATAGACGGCTCCTCCTATTTATGAATATTAATTATCGATATCTGCATAAATATTGGTGATTAATATTCCCCCTTTACATTGGCGAGCCAGGCCCACTGCGTGGATTTTGTGTTTATTTTTGGTCTTGAGGCTGAGGGTCGCTGGGACTGTGAATTAGCGGGCAGGAGAGACGCGGCCAGCGGAGTGTCTGAGCGTCTAGGACCCGATAATTCGGACAGGAGAAGCGATACTTCCCTTAGAGTACCAGAAATAAAACAAAATCTTTTGCAGAGAATCTATAATCTATCTGTGTACTAATATTTTTGTATTTGCTTTACACGGTCACTGCATCGCTCAAGTGATTGCGAGGGAGAAGAGGACACGTCACTAAAGGAGATCCATCTTCGTGGGAGCAGCGTACAAGTCCGGCTGGTCGGGAAGAAGCGATCCGGGAAAATGGACTTCTTCCAAGCAGCTGCTTGGACGAAGAGGTACGGCCCCAAGGAGAAGATGGACGCTCATCAAACGGTGAGTATGGACTTCCCCACACTGCAACACTTGAGCAGACACAGCACATTTAACCCCATCCTCCCCACCATATACAAGACAGCAGAAATGCTGTGGTCCAATTTGTTAGCAGAGGCTTGTAGTTATGACAAGCTTTGTGTTAACAAACGGATGGTGTTGAACAAGGCCACCAAACGGCTTCAGATGCTAGCCAAACTCGTTCATACGTTTGAGGCTAGCATCTGTAAGCCAAAGGAAGTGGCGCTGGTGTCTCAGTCAACGGAGACAATTCCTCCGGCCGTTCAATGCCAGTGCTGTGCTAGTAATTCGGACCAGGTTTCGGCATTACGGACACAGCTGGCGGAGAATGTGCAGTCTACTGTTGACCGAGATGCGCAGGTGGCTAGGTTAGAGTCACAGTAGAGCTGCAGAGGCAGAAGGAGGAAATTGAGGCTAAGTCTTTTACTGAGGTCAAGGCCTTCAAGGAGCAGACTGCCTCTACTGATGTGACTGTAGCCAAATTGAAAGCTCAGGTTGCTGTAAGCTCCCAGATAATGACTGGCATGCAACAGGTCATCACCAAGTTGGTGCCGGCCCTTTCTTTTCCCGTAAAGTCAGGGTCGGAATCTCCCAAAACTTTGCCCTATGCAGGGCAAAAAGGGGGGAGAGTAGTCTGTGACAGGCCAAATCACCAGACCAAGCCTGTCCAGACTAACAGAGATTTTTCCCTGACTTTGGGGAAAAGTAAGATTGTGAAAAGTGCCTCCCTGAAGATGGAACAATTCAGGGAGCGCGGTTGCAGTGTGGACGGACCTAAGCCATGCCGGGCAAACATCAAATGTTTTGCGTGTGGTTGCTTGGGTCATATAGCGAAGCACTGCAAAACACACAAGACAGAAAGCCCAATCAGGTGCTTCAGGTGTGGGAACAAAGGACACATTGCAAGGAATTGCCCTTGTACAAGTAATTGCAATGTGTCCAGTGATGGTATTCAGGTAACAAATTGTACAGTGGGGTCTAGTCAGCTTGGCCATAAAGGGGTTACCTCTCGGCAGCATCACCAGCTGCTGAGGGGGTCAGAGTAGCCAAGCTAGGCTAGGCAACATTTGACACCCCTGTACTATTTGTTACACAGTGTGTTCCCTGTGTATGTCCATGTTGTGTGTTTTTGTTGTCTGTTTGTACGTTCTTCTTGATGTTGATGGTGGTATTCCTTGTCTATGAATATGTTCCACCATGCTGATTTATGTAGTGTTGTAAGTCCCGTCTGCTGTCTTTGTTTCATTCTGTGTCCCCTTGGAGTGGAACAGTGTTATAATGTGGATCAAGAACGTATAGGTTCGTGAGCAGATAATTTCACACGGGAAATCCTGCTGGTCGGGAGAAGGCATAAGGACCTTCTCCATGCAGCACACAAAGGATGATGTGATATTATTCTGGGCAACCAGGGTCTCAGATCGATACAGATAACGCTGTTGTGCTCAAGGTTTATTGGATGCAGAGTGTTTGGCAGCAGAGTGTGGACTGTGTTCTTGTGTTGTGGGATCCTGGGGAGCCAGGGCATCACTATGCCAGTGGTTCTGCGGGCCTCCACGGGACGGGATCACAGGGGGAAATCAGCCTGGGTACACATGAGTGGACAGGGATGCGGTGCCATCAATAACAAGATGGTGCTTTGTCCACAGAACTCCAGTTATCCTAACCTAGTAGGGTGGCCATCCTTATCTGTTGGTACAGAGGGATGTGTAGCAGAGGACGCGATCCTCTGAAGGTAGGGTGTTCAGACACCAGTGTTGGGATAACGAGGGGTCCTGTGAGATAAAGAGCAGCCCAATACCTTTCTCTACCCATGGGTCAAAGGTATTGGTGCTGGGAATTTTTTACATTTAATTGCACTGTTAGGGGAGAAATTCCCCCGGGAGCGCCTGGTATTTTCTTCTGCCATAGGTGTGATTTTATATGGAGCGGAAGAAAAACCCAGGAGATGCCACAGAAGAGGCCAGCTATTCCCCCTGACACTCTTGTGAAGCTCCAGAGGATCCCACTGGATTTTGGCAACCAAGCAACCTCTGTCTAGAGGTGTTCTAGAGATGGAAGACTGTGCCACAATCCAGCGGGAGCGTTATCTCAGACTCTGGAGGAAGACTTGGAGACGTTTGGGTGGAAGAGCTTATTATCACTTGTTTCACCCAGTGAAACTTCTTCTGGTTCTGGTCATTGTCATCTACATCGGAGGGTCAAGGGACTTATTGACCAAATACACCAGAACCAGACAGAACTTTACCGAACTAACCGAAGGAGGAGGCTCAGGACATAATGCAAACATTGTTCCTGTAGCCAAATATTGTATGGACACACTTTGGTTCCTATGAGGGTTCGGGACGTATAACTTGTACTACCCTGAAACCCCATAGCACATTGTATTTATTGATTTTGTTTGTCGGTCGATTGTGTACCCATAGACACTCTAGGTGCAAATGTGTGACAGACTATATTTGACTGTACACATTTGCATCCTATAGTCGTTTCCCATTGATAGTGTCTTTGGAGGTGTAGAGATATGCCAGGTTGCATGGGTACAGTCTCTATGGGTACACAAATTAAATGGAATTTGGTGGTGTTGGGAGGGATGTGACATGTATTTTGTGTGAATGGGGATAAGGTTAGGTCACGATAGGGACAGGCATCCTTTGTTTGCCATTTGCCACCTTGAACCCTGGAACGGTGATGTGTAGTGTGGCGGAGGTGTTCTCCGCAGTTAGAATTTAGGTACTATGACATCACCGCTTAAAAGTCTGACCGGCCTTGTAAAGACCTATTAATCTGTCCACAGGAGAACTTCACCCATCAAGATGGAAACAGATGTTGGATTGAAGAAAGCTGGGACTGAGGTTGTGAGGGTGAACCCGCTCCAGATTCCTCGGAGGCGGGCCATACCTGAAGATCGGCAGAACTACCGAGAGACTGTGGGGGTGTGGTCACTCCAAAGTGGGGGTGGTCGACACTGAAAGACTGTTAAAAAAAGGCCAGTTAAAGACTGCAAGGGTGAACCCGCTCCAGATTTGGGGGGGGGGGGGTGACGACACCTGAAGATCGGCAACTACCGAGAGACTGTGGGTGTGTGGTCACTGGAAGACTATCCTAAAGATGTCAAGAAAATTCCAGCGAGAAGAAGACGGTGTATCCTGTGGACGGAGGAGAAGGTTACGGTGAAGGGCAGGTCGGAGGAAGCTGGATGAGGGATGCACTACAGTTCTTCCTGAACTTCCACCAAGGATGGGGTTGAGGGGGGATAAATATATCTCAACCCGTCCCCCCAATATATTGTCGTATTATATATAGTCCGACAACAGGGGGATTGTTGAGGAAGGGTTGAGACGTATACATGTATATCCATGCATGCCTGCAAACACGTGCGGGCATGTATGGTATATATATATGCATACATTAACCACCGCATCATGGGGTGATGTGCGCAGATGTGCCCAGCATCTGCGCATGTCTGCCCATGGTTATCCCCAGGGGCTCATGGTGGCCCCTGTGGGAAATATGTGCCTCCTTTAGATTGTGCCCTCTTATAATGTAGGGGCTTGTGCCCCCTTATAATGTAGGGGCTTGTGCCCCCTTGTAATGTAAGTGCTGAGTCCCCTTATAATATATATGCCCCTTTATATATAATAGATCCCCCTTACAATAATACATGCCCCAATATCTGCAACCAGGTGCATCAGTGTGAATGTGCCCCAAGCATTCACACTGATACAATCTGGTTGATTGCATCAGAATGACCGGACAAGGGTCCGGTCATCCTGATGACTACAAAGGACTCAGGCTGGAGATAATTATGCATGATAGAAGAAGGGGAGAAGCCTCCCCTCCTTCTATTATGCGCATTCCGGCAGCGAAATTAACATCTCGCTGTCCGGAATGCTAGAGGCTACAGACGGGAGATCAAAGGCATCTCCCGCCTGTTACCCCATAGCGCGTCCCCGACGTGCGGGCCGGCGCAGTAACGTCATATCACTGCGCCGGCCCGCGTGGCTAGGATGGGCGCGCGCGAGTGCCCCCTGGTGGGCGGCCCCGGCACTCAAGTTAGTAAGGGTCAGGGCCCCCACCTGAAGGGCCCCCGACCGGACCCAGGAGAGCGTGTCCTGCGCTCTGGAAAGAGGATTGGGACCCCCCACCTTATAGCGCAGCGCATCCTGCGCTCAGGAGGAGACCCCCTGGACGAACGAGCAGACCCCTGGACGCGAGCATGAGTATCACAACCTTATTCCATGACCCTCTGCTATCACCCCTTATTCCCTGACCCCCTGCTCCCACCAATGATCCCTACCACTATCCCACCATTAACCCTACCCTATCTCTAATCCCTATCCCACCACCCTACTTGCCTTAACCCCTTCCCTGCCAGAACCCCAGCTCCCCTGCTGGTATTCTGGTTACCATACCCCCTTAACCCCTGATCCACACTGTTCCCTGGTTAACCCTTGCAGTTAGCCCCCCCCCCCCTGGTTTACACACCCTTGATTAACCTCAGCACTCACTTGCAAGTAACCCTTGCAGTGCTGAATCTATAGTGTCTGTGGCCTGCACTCGCCCCTGCAGCGCCACTGTTAACCCTTATTGTACCCCATAGGGACAGAAAGTAGTCAGGTGGGTGGGTTGTTACTATACTTGTATGTGTGAACCGTATAGTTAGTTTATGGGTGGAATTTGGGAGCGTGTAGTGTAGTTTAGGCTGTGTATTTACTGTATATCGTGTGCGTCAGGTGTTAATAAATACTGTTATATTTGTACCCTTTGTGTAGCGTGTACTTGTTAGCGGTAGTGAGTTAGTTAGGCGCATGCAGCTAGCGTAGTGATTAGTGTAAAGTATAGCGAAAGTATTGTTATTGTTATATAAAGGTATAAATAGGCGGAGTCATCAATAGACAGCTCCTCCTATTTATGAATATTAATTATCGATATCTGCATAAATATTGGTGAGTAATATTCCCCCTTTGCAAGGTATCACTTTCTGTTTTAAAATTAGAGAAATAGAAATTTAGAAAATTGCTAATTTTTCTACATTTTTGGTAGATTTGGGATTTTTTCATAAATAAAGGTAAAATATATTGACTCCAATTTTTGACTATCATGAAGTACAATGTGTCACGAGAAAACAATCTCTGAATGACTTGGATGAGTAAAGGCGTTCCAAAGTTATACCACATAAAGTGAGATATGGCAGATTTGCAAAATTAGGCCTGGTCAGGAAGGGGGCAAATGGCCCAGATGGGAAGTGGTTACCATTGTAAAGTATCTCTTTAACATCGTCTCCGCTAGAAGCGTCATTTGCCAAGCGTTGCTGACCGGGTTACGGCTGCGTAATAAAAGTTAGGGTTGACATTTCTTTACTGGTCTGTTTGTTGAGCGTCAAGTATCTCTGTAACACATTAGTGTATCTCTTAATTTTTTCATCATCTGAAAGGTCATTTCTGTGTAGTATTTGGCTAATTTCATTGTCTAAACACTGCGTTGCGGTTTGGTGTATGTCTGGTGTTTCTACAGATGTTTTTTTTTAGGCGGTCCAGCTTGTGTTTGGAAACCAGGAACATTTTCTCTGAATACTCCATTATGAGCCGCTGACTCTATTAGCTATCAATCTAGTGACTAATAGAATTGCAAAGCTGAGCAGCGAACTTATAAAACCGCATCTCTGGTTCACAATGCTCTTCTTGTCTTTAATGGGGTGACTTTTATCGCTTAATTTCTTTATAGCCTTGCACCATCTTTTCAGTATATTTTTTTTGTCGCTCTCTAAGAGTAATCTTTTAAGGATGTTGAGAGTGATCTTGCCAATAGCGGATATCAAATCATTAGTGGCGCTGCGCAATATTGATTTTCGGTTTTTGTTTTGACCAACGCTTTCAAAAGATCCCAATTATGTTGGATCCTGTTTGACATCTTTACAGGAGACGTGACACTACCAAGAATGACCACCGAGATGCGAAATATCACATTTTAGAGCTTCTTTTTGCACACACATAAGCCGCTGAAAGATCTGGCGGGAACAAACCAGTTCTTGGCCGTAGTTCCTCGGGCCTATCAGATCTTAAATCTACGAGTAAATAGCCGTAAGGTGCGTGTGTAGCATCTTCAAAAGATTCTAAAAAGAAACATGTTTTACCGGGGTACATTTGCCTTAAAAAGGACCATGTATTTAGTGTTTAAATTTATGATCCTGCTTTTCTTACCCTGACAAAAAATGTTTTGAATGAGATACATGATGCTCAAATTTCTGTGGTGCACGTATTTGGTAAAAGCGTTTTGTATTTCAACATATTTGCAAGCCGCCTCCATAAGATCATCAACAACCGCCAAATTTACCTTGTCCTGTGGGAATAGTTCATCGTCTGTAATTGCGGTATTTCCTCGATAAACCTGATATACAAATGGGTTAAGTTGTCGTACAATTTCTGCCAACATGCATAAACCCAAATGACATTGTCAGGTTTGTGCGACATTAGCGTATTCGCTTGTATTAACAAACGTTTTACAAAAAAATATTTCCGGACTTTAACCCCTTAGGGACCCATGACGTACCGTTACGGCATGGTTCCCGAGTACTCAAGGGCCCATGCGGTGATCGGAATCTGGTAACTGCTCAAATCATTGAGCAGGCACCTCGGCTAAATGCGCAGGGGGGTCCCGTTAAAGTATTGGAATGCATTGTAAAGGATTAGACCCCAAAAAGTTCAAGTCCCAAAGTGGGACAAAAAATAAAGCGAAAAAAAAGTTGAAAAAATAAAGTTTTCCCCCCAAAATTAAAAGTTTCAAGTAAAAATAAACAAAAACTTCATTTTCCCCAAATAAATTGGTAAAAGATAGGGAGAAAAAAAAGTATACATATTAGGTATCGCTGCGTCCGTATCAATCGGCTCTATTAACATATCACATGACCTAGCCCCTCAGATGAATACCGCAAAAAAAAAAAAAATTGCTAAATAAACCATTTTTTGTCACCTTACAGCACAAAAAGTACAACAGCAAGCGATCAAAAAGGCATTTGCCCACCAAAATAGTACCAATCTAACCGTCACCTCATTCCGCAAAAAACAAGCCCCTAACTGAGACAATCGCCCAAAAAATACTAAAAACTATGGCTCAGGATATGGAGACCCTAAAACATCACTTTTTGGGGTTTGAAAAGTTATTTAGTAAAACTTACATAAATTTAAAAAAGTATACATATTTGGTATCGCCGTGTTCGTATCGAACGGCTCTATAAAAACATCACATGACCTAACCCCTCAGATGAACACTGTAAAAAAATAAAAAATAAAAACTGTGCTAAATAAACAATTTTTTGTCACCTTACATCACAAAAAGTGTAATAGCAAGCGATCAAAAAGTCACACGCACCCCAAAATAGTGCCAATAAAACCGTCATCTCATCCTGCAAAAATCATACCCTACCGAAGGTAATCGCCCTAAAACTTAAGAAATTATGGCTCTAAGACTATGGAAACACTAAAACATGATTTTTTTTGCTTTAAAAAAGAAATCATTGTGTAAAACTTACATAAATAAAAAAAAGTATACATATTAGGTATTGCTGCATCCATGACAACCTGGTCTATAAAAATATCAAATGATCTAACCTGTCAAATGAATGTTGTAAATAAAAAATAAGAACGGTGCCAAAACAGCTATTTCTTGTTATCTTGCCTCACAAAAAGTGTAGTATAGAGCAACAAAAAATCATATGTACCCTAAACTAGTACCAACAATACTGCCACCCTATCCCGTAGTTTCTAAAATGGAGTCACTTTTTTGGAGTTTCTACTCTAGGGGTGCATCAGGGGGGCTTTAAATGGGACATGGTGTAAAAAAAAACAGTCCAGCAAAATCTGCCTTCCAAAAACCGTATGGCATTCCTTTCCTTCTGCGCCCTGCCGTGTGCCCATACAGCTGTTTACGACCACATATGGGGTGTTTCTGTAAACTACAGAATCAGGGCCATAAATAATGAGTTTTGTTTGGCTGTTAACCCTTGCTTTGTTACTGGGAAAAATGGATTAAAATTTAAAATTTTCACAAAAATTGAAATTTCATCTCCATTTGCCAATAACTCTTGTGGAACACCTAAAGGGTTAACGACGTTTGTAAAATCTGTTTTGAATACTATGACGGGTGTAGTTTCTTAGATGGGGTCACTTTTATGGAGTTTCTACTCTAGGGTAGCATCAGGGGGGCTTCAAATGGGACATTGTGTAAAAAAAAACAGTCCAGCTAAATCTGCCTTCCAAAAACCGTATGGCATTCCTTTCCTTCTGCGCCCCCTGATGTGTTCCCGTACAGTAGTTTACGACCAGATATGGGGTGTTTCTGTAAACTAAAACTACAGAATCAGGGCCATAAATATTGAGTTTGGTTTTTAAAAATTATTAAAATGGAAAATCTGCCAAAAAAGTGAAATTTTGAAATTGTGTCTCTATTTTCCATTAATTCTTGTGGAACACCTAAAGGGTTAACAACGTTTGTAAATTTAGTTTTGAATACCTTGAGGGGTGTAGTTTCTTAGATGGGGTCACTTTTATGGAGTTTCTACTCTAGGGGTGTATCAGGGGGCTTCAAATGGGACAGTCCAGCCAAATCTGCCTTCCAAAAACCATATGGCATTCCTTTCCTTCTGCGCCTGTCCGTTCGACTAAGGATGAAAAGCCGAAGAAAAGGACAGTTGTATGCCTAGTCGAGTACAGAACGCTTTCCAGAATCTGGAAACAAACTGGAGTCCCACGATCTGAGACCATGTCAGAGGGAATGCCATGGAGTTTCACAATGTTGTCAACAAATACTTATGCAAGTGTTTTAGAATTAGGTAGGCCTGGTAAAGCAAGAAAGTGCACCATTTTACTAAAGCAATCAACTACCAACAGAATAACTGTAATAAAATCCATGGATACATGAGTCCATGGTCTGGACGGGATAGGTAACGGAAGTAAATATCCGGAAGGCCGAGTATGTTTCACCTTAGCACATGCACAGGTGGTACAGGCTGACACATAGTCCTTAACACACTTACGACACCCCGGCTACCAGAATCTATGAGATATGAGGTTGACAGTGGATCTGCTTCCAGGGTGTCCCGTAAAAACCCTACAATGATGTCCCTCAAACACCTTGTGATGCAATTCAGGTGGCACAAATAGTTTCCCAGAGGGACACGAATCCAGTGTGTCTCCCTAAGCCTCTAACACCTTCACCTCAAGGTCATGGTAAAGAGCGGATTTCACCACCCCTTTAGACAGTATGGGCCTCACGATAAAATTGCTCCTATCCCCACCCCGGAAGCGTCCACTTCCACAATGAAAGGTTGTGATACATCCGACTCCACCAATATAGGGGCAAAAGAGAAGCATTCCTTAATAGCTGAAAAGGCTTGCAATGCCGAATCAGACCACACTGGGACATCTGCCCCTTTCTTAGTCATGTCAGTTAAGGGTAGTACTATTGTCGAATAATTCTGAATACATGTGCTGACTTGATTCCTACCTATAAGTATGCTGATAATGTCACACTAGATGTATCATATAGATTCTATGGCTGTTTGAGTAACCCTATTCTCGTTAGTTCTTATGGCACCTAATAAATTGGTTCACTTATCATGCGGTAAATGTGGCAAAAAAGTATAATACTATTGCGGTCTATTGTGGTAGTGCTACACACTTACTGTTATGTACCCCGCTCGGTCCGTTCCTGAAAGTCCGCTGTTGCTGGTAATCCTCTTATCTTGTCCAGTACTATCTTCAGCTTGCTTTGTATTGCGTGCGCAGCTCCGGCCGGTAGCTTGCGCGCGCACAGAGCAGCGGTGTTAGGTTCGCTGTCCTGGAAACCTGTAGTGTGACGTCACACCCGAAGCTACGGAAGCCTCTAGGGTCCACAATTCCTCCGACGCGCTTCGGAATAGACGTATTCCTTCCTCAGGGATAACTGTAGAGCCTGTTTAGCCGGTCTTTAACCCCTTAGCGCAGAACGCCGTACATGTACGGCGGGGGATGCATTGCCAGAATGCATCCCGCCTTACATGTACGGCAGGATGATCGGGCGGGCACCGGAGCGGTGCGCACCCGATCACTGCAGGGGTCCGGCAGTCCCTGGTAGCCGGGCCCCTGCTGTATCCGCCGGCATCGCTGTTTACAGCGATGCCGGCGGATTAACCCTTTCTATGCCGCGGTCCGCGCGGACCGCGACATAGAAGTTGTTTGCGGCAGGTGAGTGATCGCATCGAGTCCCCGCGCTGCTGTGGCGGGGACCCGATGCGTGACAAGGCAGCCCGATGCCGTGCAGAGGCTGCCCAATGCCCTGCACGGCATCGGGAACTGCCTTCTACGGGAGCCGAGGAGATCCAGCCTCAGGCTGGGTCTCCTAGGCAACCAGTTAGTGTATGACTCAGTGTCATACACTAACAGGCAATGCATTACAATACAGATGTATTGTAATGCATTGCAGAGGGGATCAGAGTGGGATAGAAATAAAGTTTTAAAAAAAGTTAAAAAAAAAAAGTGTTTGGAATAAAAAAATAAAGTTTCAAGTAAAAAAAAATTGAAAAAAAAAGAAAAAACACACATATTAGGTATCGCTGCGTCCGTAACGAACGGCTCTATAAATATATTACATGATCCACCCCATCCGATAGGCACCATAAAAAATAAAAAATAAAAACTGTGTATAAAAAAGCCATTTTTGTCAACTTACATCACTAAAAGTGCAACACCAAGCGATCAAAACGGCGTATGCCCCCCAAAATAGTACCAATCTAACTGTCACCTCATCCCACAAAAAATGAGCCCCTACATAGTACAATCGCCCAAAAACTGAAAAAACTATGGCTCTCAGACTATGAAGACACTAAAACATTTTTTTTTTTTTTCAAAAATGAAATCATTGTGTAAAACTTAAATAAATAAAAAAAATATTTATATATTGGGTATTGACGCGTCCGTATTAACCTTCTCTATAAAAATATCACATGACCTAATCCCTCAGGTGAATACCGTAAAAAAAAAATTAAAAAAACGGTGTAAAAAAAGCCATTTTTTGTCATCTTACATCACAAAAAGTGTAGTAGCAAGCGATCAAAAAGTCATACGCACCCCAAAATAGTGCCAATCAAACCGCCATCTCATCCCGCAAAAATCATACCCTACCCAAGATAATCGCCCAAAAACTGAAAAAACTATGGCTCTCAGACTATGGAGACACTAAAACATGATTTTTTTTGTTTCAAAAATGAAATCATTGTGTAAAACTGACAAATAAAAAAAAAGTATATATATTAGGTATCACTGCGTCCGTAATAACCTGCTCTATAACAATATCACATGATCTAACCCCTCAGGTGAATACCGTAAAAAATAAAAAATAAAAACTGTGTAAAAAAAGCCATTTTTTGTCACCTTAGATCACAAAAAGTGTAATAGCAAGCGATCAAAAAGTCATACGCACCCCAAAATAGTGCCAATCAAACCGTAATCTTATCCCGCAAAAAATGAGACCCTACCTAAGATAATCGCCCAAAAACTGAAAAAACAATGGCTCTCAGTCTATGGAGACACTAAAACATGATTTTTTTTGTTTCAAAAATGAAATCATTGTGTAAAACTGACATAAATAAAAAAAAAGTATATATATTAGGTATCACTGCGTCCGTAATAACCTGCTCTATAACAATATCACATGATCTAACCCCTCAGGTGAATACCGTAAAAAATAAAAAATAAAAACTGTGTAAAAAAAGCCATTTTTTGTCACCTTAGATCACAAAAAGTGTAATAGCAAGCGATCAAAAAGTCATACGCACCCCAAAATAGTGCCAATCAAACCGTAATCTTATCCCGCAAAAAATGAGACCCTACCTAAGATAATCGCCCAAAAACTGAAAAAACAATGGCTCTCAGTCTATGGAGACACTAAAACATGATTTTTTTTGTTTCAAAAATGAAATCATTGTGTAAAACTGACATAAATAAAAAAAAAGTATATATATTAGGTATCACTGCGTCCGTAATAACCTGCTCTATAAAAATATCACATGATCTAACCCCTCAGGTGAATACCGTAATATATAAAAAATAAAAACGGTGTAAAAAAAGCAATTTTTTTGTCACCTTAGATCACAAAAAGTGTAATAGCAAGCGATCAAAAAGTCATATGCACCCCAAAATAGTGCCAATCAAACAGTCATCTCATCCCGAAAAAAATGAGCCCCTACACAAGACAGTCGCCCAAAAAATAAATAAAACTATGGCTTTCAGAATGTGGAGACACTAAAGAATCATTTTTTTTTTCAAATGCTTTGTTATGTAAAACTGAAACAAACAACCAAAAAAAGTTGTCATATTTGGTATTGTCGCGTCCGTGACAACCTGCTCTATAAAAGTACCACATGATCCAACCTGTCAGATGAATGTTGTAAATAACAAAAAATAAAAATGGTGCCAACACAGCAATTTTTTGTTACTTTGCCTCACAAAAAGTGTAATATAGAGCAACCAAAAATCATATGTACCCTAAAATAGTACCAACAAAACTGCCACCCTATCCCGTAGTTTCTAAAATGGGGTCACTTTTTTGGAGTTTCTACTCTAGGGGTGCATCAGGGGGGCTTCAAATGGGACATAGTGTAAATAAACCAGTCCAGCAAAATGTGCCTTCTAAAAGCCACACGCCGCACCTTTCCCTCTACGCCCTACTGTGTGCCCGTACAGTAGTTTACGGCCACATATGGGGTGTTTCTGCAAACGACAGAATCTGGGCAATAAATATAGACTTTTGTTTGGCTGTTAACCCTTGCTTTGTTACTGGAAAAAATGGAGTAAATAAAAAATTTGGCTAAAAATTTAAATTCTCGAATTTCATCTCCATTTGCCAATAACTCTTGTGGAACACCTAAAGGGTTAACAAAGTTTGGAAAACCAGTTTTGAATACCTTGAGGGGTGTAGTTTCTTAGATGGGGTCACTTTTATGGAGTTTCTACTCTACGGGGGCTTCAAATGGGACATGGTGTAAATAAACCAGTCCAGCAAAATCTGCCTTCTAAAAGCCACACGTCGCACCTTTCCCTCTACGCCCTACCGTGTGCCCGTACAGTAGTTTACGGCCACATATGGGGGGTTTTTCTGCAAACTACAGAATCTGGGCAATAAATATAGACTTTTGTTTGGCTGTTAACCCTTGCTTTGTTACTGGAAAAAATGGAGCAAATAATAAATTTGGCAAAAAATTTAAATTCTCGAATTTCATCTCCATTTGCCAATAACTCTTGTGGAACACCTAAAGGGTTAACAAAGTTTGTAAAACCAGTTTTGAATGCCTTGAGGGGTGTAGTTTCTTAGATGGGGTCACTTTTATGGAGTTTCTACTCTAGGGGTGCATCAGGGGGGCTTCAAATGGGACATGGTGTAAATAAATTAGTCCAGCAAAATCTGCTTTCCAAAAACCACACGCCGCACCTTTCCCTCTACGCCCTACCGTGTGTCCGTACAGTAGTTTACGGCCACATGTGGGGTGTTTCTGCAAACTACAGAATCAGGGCAACCCATATTGAGTTTTGTTTGGCTGTTAACCCTTACTTTATTGCTGTAAAAAATGGGTTAAAATTGAAAATTTTCCAAAAAATAGAAATTTCTAAATTGTTTCTCCATCTGCCATTAACTCTTGTGGAACACCTACAGGGTTAACAAAGTTTGTAAACCCAGTTTTGAATACCTTGAGGGGTGTACTTTCTTAGATGGAGTCACTTTTTTGCCATTTCTATTCTAGGGGTACAAGGGGGGGCTTGAAATGGAACATGGTATAAACAAAACCAGTCCTGCAAAATCTGCCTTGCAAAACCCATATGGTATTCCCCTCCTTCTATGTCCTCCTGTTTGGCCAAACAGTAGTTTACGACCACATATGGGGTATTTCTGCAAACTACAGAAGCAGGGCAACCCATTTTGAGTTTTGTTTGGCTGTTAACCCTTACTTTATTGCTGTAAAAAATGGGTTAAAATTGAAAATTTTCCAAAAAATAGAAATTTCTAAATTGTTTCTCCATCTGCCATTAACTCTTGTGGAACACCTACAGGGTTAACAAAGTTTGTAAACCCAGTTTTGAATACCTTGAGGGGTGTACTTTCTTAGATGGAGTCACTTTTTTGCAATTTCTATTCTAGGGGTACAAGGGGGGGCTTGAAATGGAACATGGTATAAACAAAACCAGTCCTGCAAAATCTGCCTTGCAAAACCCATATGGTGTTCCCCTCCTTCTATGTCCTCCCGTTTGGCCAAACAGTAGTTTACGACCACATATGGGGTATTTCTGCAAACTACAGAAGCAGGGCAACCCATTTTGAGTTTTGTTTGGCAGTTAACCCTTGTTTTTTTCCAGGAAAAAATTGATTATATTGGAAAATTTTCCCAAAAATCAAAATTCTTAAAATGTATGTCTTTTTGCCATGAAGTCTTGTGGAAGACCTAAAGGGTTAAAAAAGTTTGTAAAAACTGTTTTGAATACCTTGAGGGGTGTAGTTTCTAGAATGGGGTCATTTTTGGGAGGTTTCTATTATCTAAGCCTCACAAAGTGACTTCAAACCTGAACTGGTCCATAAAAAGTGGGATTTTGAAGATTTCTGAAAAATTTCAAAATTTGCTTCTAAACTTCTAACCCTTGTAACATCCCCAAAAAATAAAATATCATTCCCAAAATGCTATAAACATGAAGTAGACATATGGGGAATGTAAAGTCATCACAATTTTTGGGGGTATTACTATGTATTACAGAAGTAGAGAAACTGAAACTTTGATATTTGCTAATTTTTCCAAATTTTTGGTAAATTAGGTATTTTATTATGCAAAAAAATTAATTTTTTTGACTTTATTTTACCAGTGTCATGAAGTACAATATGTGACGAAAAAACAATCTCAGAATGGCCTGTATAAGTAAAAGCGTTTTAAAGTTATCAGCACTTAAAGTGACACTGGTCAGATTTGCAAAAAATGGCCTGGTCCTTAAGGTGAAAATGAGCCTGGTCCTTAAGGGTTTAAGCATGCAGGTTTCCATGGAGACATCTTTTGTTTACAGGACAATAGAGGAACAATGCAAAAACTTCAAGGGGTGCGAGGGGACATAGAAAAAAAGGTATATAGTTGTTTTATGATTTATATTGAATTAGTTTGAGTCCTTTTGGTTCTTTTAAACTATTTCTCCCCAGATTATCAGACTCCATAATATGGTTGAGGTATATATTAATTAGTTTGGGGAAAGGGCCTGATTATTTGAATAGCCTTTTTATTATTATTATTGGCCTTACATGATAGTGTCTTGCTGCTTGCTGTCTATATATAAAAATTACAGAAATGCGAACAATTCGATTTCTTGGTTCAGGCCTATAGGAGCCAGGGTGTTTAGGTTATAGATCCACTCGCTCTCTTTGCGGGACATTGCTTTTATATAGTCTCCTCCTCTGGGAAGCAAGCTGAAGATAGTACTGGACAAGATAAGAGGATTAACAGCAACAGCGGACTTTCAGGAACGGACCGAGCGGGGTACATAACAGTAAGTGTGTAGTACTAACACAATAGACCGCAATAGTATTATACTTTTTTGCCACATTTACCGCATGTACTCTTGACAGGATAAGTGAACCAATTTATTAGGTGCCAAAAGAACTAACGAGAACAGAGTTACTCAAACAGCCATTAGAATCTATATGGTATTATATGCTACATCTAGTGTGACATTATCAGCATACTTATAGGTAGGAATCAAGTCAGCGCGGGTTCTTCTTTTCTACTTTTCAACATTAGGTCTTCTCCTATTCTGTGGGCTGTTTTTTGGCAATTAACCCCATAGCAGAACCCCGCAGCGACGGGGCGCACACATAGTTTGTTTGTGTGAGCTCACCTCCACTCCATCTTATCCAGACGGCAGCGCGAGTGTTTATTCATTGTTTTAATTCTGAATACATTTTTGGTAATGGTTGGTGAACACTAAAAAACGCATAAGAGCCTTTAGATTTTTGGGTTGATCCCAGTCCAATACAGCACAAACTTTCTTTGGATCCATTCGAAAACCCAAAAAGTCCATTCCGAATTGTCAATCCTACTTTGAGCGCTGCAGGGTGTGGTGGGTCCTGTTCACACCTAGTTCCACTCTTCACAATATTGAAACCGCGCTGCTCTCCAATAACTCCACTCAGACCACTTCAGCATGTGCCAACATTCATCAATATGCCAATTACTGTCTTCTTGCCACACATCTTTTCGCCTCTCCTATATTGGTCAAGACCAGATAGGCAAAGATAGTGAAGCACTGCAATGAGTTTTAATCCCAGACCAGTTTTTATTATACTCACAAACTTGAGAGGAATACAGGCATATCAAACAATTTGACCGGTTTCCCATCTATCACCCGACCTGGGTTTCACCTTCGCTTCGTCAGGGGTGCATATCCCGCCCATCAAGGGCGTGTTCTTTATATACAGATTCTGCTCCTGCTTCCACCTACTTAACATCCTCTTAATTTGCTTGTGCATTACAATAAATATTTAAAACCTTAAAATTACATGATTAAAATGATAAAAAGAATAAGAAAATACATTGTTTTAACATCTAAAACAATATACTATCAAACAAATTATCATCCCCTCTTAACAATGACATCTCTTTCCATTTCATAATCACATGTCCATGTATGGCCAATTAGAGATCACTATCATAATCCATTCAAATCTCCCTGTTGACCCCCCTGTCGATACCTGTTCACACCATCCAGGATTCTATACTCCTTTTACAGAAAACATTATAATTGTATACACAGAAAACAAAAATATACAAACTAGCTCCTTCATCAGGAAAGACCACATGTTTTCAGGGTTTCAAATCAAATACCACATTTAACCCTAAAGGTTGCAGGGTGCCTAACCTTTAGAGTTAAAACACCAGAATGCTAAAAACACCTCACAGCATGATGCTGCCACCACCATGCTTTACTGTAGGTATGGTATTGCGCAGTACCTGGTTTCCTCCAAACATGATTTTTGGAAAACTTTCATGTGCCTTTTACTGAGGAGAGGCTTCTTTCTGACCACTCTGCCAAAAAGCCCAGATTGCTGGGGTGCTGCAGTGATGGTTGACCTTCTGGGAGTTACTCCCATCTGCACAAAGTATTTTTGGAGCTCAGCCAGAGTGACTATTGAGTTCTTGGTCGCCTCTCTTACCAAGGCACTTCTGCTTCAATTACTTAGTTTGGTGGGATAGCCAGCTAAAGGAAGATTCTGGGTTGTTTCATATCTCTTCCTTTTGAGAATTCTGGGGGCCTCAGTTTTTTTGAGTACTTTCAGTGCATCAGAATTTATATTATATCTTTCTTTAGATCTGTGCCTCCACACTATCTTGTCTGAGCTCTGCTTAATTTTTGCTCTGATATGCCACAGGTGGATTCAAATCAAGCTGCAGAAACATCTCAGATATGATCATGAGAAATGGGAGACCTCCCGAGCTAAATTTCAAGTGTCATAGCAAAGGGTCTGAATGCTAATGTTCATGTGAAACTTTAGTTTTTTCTTTTTAATAAATTCGCAAACATTTTCTACAATGATATAACATGTGTGACTAATATATAAGATTCACATATTTCTGCCCAAGCAAAACTTAAGTATTCCAAAATTGGAATAATCGGCATGTGTTTCGTGTTTCATCTGTTGTTTTACAAAGCT
This sequence comes from Bufo gargarizans, assembly GCF_014858855.1. NCBI lineage: Eukaryota > Metazoa > Chordata > Amphibia > Anura > Bufonidae > Bufo > Bufo gargarizans. Next base: position 114,337,972 of record NC_058088.1, on the reverse strand, counting down.
AATATGCATACATAAATTATAGTCAGCCTACACAATTTATTTGAATAGCATTCATTTTTTTGCATTGCTTGACTGTATCAGAAATTATTTTAAAAAATGCAGACATATGTGTATGATATCAAAGATGAAGAAAATCTATAGTGGTAATTTAATTGTAATTTAACTGTGTAAATTTGGTGTGCCCTCAATATAACTCAACACATAGCCATTAATGTCTAAACTGCTGGCAACAAAAGTTAGTACACGCCTAAGTGAAAATGCCCAAAGTGTTAAAGGGAGTCTGTCACCTCCATATGGCCATATACAGTGCTTACATGGCTCTTAGCACACCTATACAGGATTGTAACGGTACCTTTGTCTTTAGACTTGCACCAGCAGGAAAAACGACGTTTAATTCATATGTAAATGAGCACTCGCAAGTGCCCAGGGGCGGCGTTCAGTGTGTAGGTGCCCAGGCTGCTCTGCCTTCTTTTCACTTTACTCCTCCCCAGCCTTTTCCTTTGCCCGCCCTCCAAGTCCGGACCTATCAATCAGGCAAGAGACTTGGAGGGCGGGCAAAGGCAGAGGCTGGGGAGGAGTAAAGGGAAAAGAAGGCAAAGCAGCCTGGGCACCTACACACTGAACGCTGCCCCTGGGCACTTGCGAGTGCTCATTTGCATTGCATATGAATTAAACTTTGTGTTTCCTGCTGGTGCAAGTCTAAAGAAAAGAACAAAGGTACTGTTACAATTGTGTATAGGTGTGCTATAGGACAATGTAAGCACTGTATATGGCCATATGGAGGTGACAGACTCCCTTTAATATTTTGTGTGGCCACCATTATTTTCCAGCCCTGCCTTAACTCTCTTGGGCATGGAGTTCACTAGAGCTTTACAAATTACCACTGGAATCCTTTTCCACTCCTCCATTATGGCATCACGAAGCTGGTAGATGTGAGAGACCTTGCGCTCCTCCACCTACCGTTTGAGGATGTCCCGCAGATTCTCAATAGTGTTTAGGTTTGGAGACATGCTTGGCCAGTCCAGCACCTTTACCCTCAGTTTCTTTAGCAAGGCTGTGGTCTTCTTGGAGGTGTGTTTGGGGTTGTTATCATATTGGAATACTGTCCTGTGGCTCAGTTTCCAAATGGAGGGGATAATGCTCTGCTTCAGTATGTCACACTACATGCTGGCATTCATGGTTCCCTCACTAAACTGTAGCTCCTCACAGCTGGCAGGACTCATGCAGTCCCAAACACTTACATCGCTATGCTGGACTGTTGGCAAGACACACTTGTCTTTGTGCTCCTCACCAGGTTGCTGCCACACATGCTCATCAGACCACAGGACATGGTTCCAGTAATCCATGTCCTTAGTCTGCTTGTCTTCAGCAAACTGTTAGCAGGCTTTCTTGTGCATCATCTTTAGAAGAGGCTTCCTTCTGGGATGACAGCCATGAAGGCCAATTTGATGCAGTGTGTGGCGTATGGTCTGAGCACTGAGAGGCTCACCCCCCAGCAACGCTGGCAGCACTCATACATCTATTTTGAAAACACAACCTCTGGATATGACATTACAAAAATGTGAGGGGTGTACTCACTGTTGTGAGATACTGTTACACAAATTATGCCCCTTTTACATGTATTAGTTGTGTCAGCACGGTCACTGCTGCTGGATAGCAGGGTGGTTGTAACCATGGAAATGAGCAGTGTATAATGTGATGGAAAAATAAATCCAGCCAGCCAGGCTCGGACTGGCCCACAGGGGACCAGGCGAATCCCCTGTTGGGCCCATGAGTAAGGTGGGGCCCTAGACCCCATACCCTGCAAGTGGCACATGACACAAAAGACTGACTGTACTACATATCTACATATACTGTAGATATGCAGCGTACAACATCCCAACCAGTCAATGTTCATATAAATAACTGGATAGATAATGTAACAAATTACCCAGTTAATTATAATAGATGCATCAGGTGGTTGAAATGACTTGTAGGTAAACAGGCAGGCCAGCCAGTATCAACTTTCATCAGGAACCCGCCCTCTCAAAGTCACTGCAGGGACCCCCGTAATCATCTTGTAGTGTTTTGCTGCTGTCTGACCCAATATGACCTGACAATTTTTGCATGTACTTATACAGTGGACACCCAGAATGATTTCTACTAGGCACTTCAGTTTGACAAAGCAGCCAGCAAAGTAAGCAAAACGGACAATGGTCAGCAGCCCAAGACCCAGCATCGTTGGGGGTCCAATGCCGACCTGAAATCCCGACACAGGCGAGCATGATGACATCATCATGCGCCTGTGCTGGGACGCTGCACTGTGACATATGCGCACCTGCCTCCTCCCAGCCCGTACCATCTACTAGCAAGTGCCTGGCCCTGGACATAGGTGAGTATTTAGCTTTTTTTTTTTTATGTTATGTGCCTACTTTGGGGGACAAACAGGAGGACATATTAGTGAAGAGACATTGAGTACATCAGGGGGAAATTACTATATTGGGGCTGGCTGTATGGGGGCAAATTGCTATGTGGGGGATTACTATGTGGGGGCAAATTATTATGGGAGGGATTACTATGTGGGGGAAATTATTATGTGGGGGCAAATTACTATGTGGGGCAGTGTGGGGGAAACTACTGTGTGGGGGCAGTGTGGGGGAAATTACTATGTGGGGCAGTGTGAGGGAAATTACTATGTTAAGGGAAAATTACTATGCGGGGCAGTGTAGGGGAAACTACTGTGTGGGGGCAATGTGGGGGAAATTACTATGTGGGGCAGTGTGAGGGAAATTACTATGTTAAGGGAAAATTACTATATGGGGCAGTGTGGAGGAAATTACTATATGGGGGCAGTGTGGGGGAAATTACTATATGGTTCCGTGTGGGGGAAATTACTATGTGGGGGCAGTGTGGGGGCGTTGCTATTGGGGAGGCACTGTAGGGGCAAATCTATTACTTTTGGGGACACTATACAGGGATTATTATCTGGAGCACAATACAGGGTGTTATTATTACTGGGGGTAATCTAGGGGAAATTATAACTGCTGTGGACACTATAGGGACTTTTGGGGTCACCTATCACACTGGTGTAAAGTTGAACTTGGTTAGGTGCCCATAGCAGCCAATGAGACTCCACCATTCATTTTTGACAGCTCTTTTGGAAATCCAGTTCTACTTTACACCAGTTTGATAAATGACCCCAATTATGTCTATTAGGGTCACTATTTTTTTCAGCAGTATAGTACCTGAGGCATTGGGGAGCACCATTGCCACAGTACTGGGGGTGGCAGCAGGATGACACTGTCAGGACACCAGGATGGGGAGGTTCATGAGAAAATTGAGAAATCTAACGTGTCTTCTCTGTAGAGATGAGATGTGGATGGAGGGAGAGGCCTAAGTTGGGTAGACAGCCCCGGTCATGCACTTAATCCACCCCTGAAAACGGATAACAATATATTAGTAAATGCCTTGTATTAACTTTCTCTACATACATGTACATAATAAATGTTATTTGCTGACACAACCCATTTAAGTTCCCTAAGCTTTCTATGGGTCAAAGATTGTCAATTTATCATAAAAAAATGCATACTGTACACTATATACATTTTTTTTTACAATGAAAGGCAAGTGAAGATGTACAGTTCAGTATACAGTAAAACTTCCCTAGAAAGCTACCCCATTGAGAAGCCCCCCCCCCCCCATATTAATTTTATTATTTCAGTGGGAACCCTTTTGAAAAGACCATACATTGCAATTACATAGTCTGTCAACTGGATGTGTTATGAGCAACAGATATTTCTCTGTTGCTTTCTGCTTGTCTGTTGTATCTGTTGGATGGGTTGTTGCCTGGTTAATATAGAAAGTGGTTGTTCATTGGTTGTCTTTATAAGTCCAGGCCTTTTGTTTCTCTGGCTCTGATCATTTGTCTTCAGGTTCAGTATCTTAGTTTGGTCTTTTGTATCAGTTTATCCTGGTAAAGGCAGTTCTCCATTGTTTTCAGTATTGAAGTTTGTCAGTTTCCTGAGCTGTTTTTTGGTTTGTGTTGGCTGTCTTGCTGCTTCAGTATATCTATTTCTGTTCACTGTCATTCATCCACTCTCAACCTGTCTTCTATTAACATTACCCATCTGCTCCTTTGCTAGACTCTCATCTCTTTCATCTGTGGCTATCATCATTCACATCCTGAAATTTATCAGTGGGTTTATTTTCAGTACCTTTTTGTCTATCAGTCTTGATAGGTGCCCTATATATATATATATAAATATATATATATATATATTGTGGTAAGATGAACAGAAAGGTGTATGGCAAAGTCCTGGAAGGGGTGTATATCCCACCCAGCTTCCTCAACTGGGTGAGGTAAATAAAATCCAGAAGGTTAAAATGGTCTCAGCAATGTCTAGGTTGCTGAGACAGTTTTGTTTTCCCCTTTCGTCCTACGGCAGCACAGCATGGGTTAAGCTCGTCTTCATCCCCTTGGCTAGGACCGCCCACCTAGATTAAAATAATTAATTAATTAAATCATTAGTAGACACTATAAAGCTGGCCTCTCACAATGCTCCACTGTGTTTTTTTTCCTCATTCCTTGAGGATGAAGCCCACCTATATGACCGCATACTGTGGTGTGTCCAGGTTCTAAAGGTCTGTAAGAATCGGCGTGTGCCATCTGTGGTTCCCTGGCAGCCGTTCTTAGCCGCTGTGGCGCTGGATAGGAGAGTGATTCACTCTCCTGGATGCTATTCAAATAGCAGGAGGCGTGCGTCTAGGACCGGAAGTGGAATCCGAACTTCCGGTTCGCGCAGTGGAACGCACAGTGGAACGCAGGAAGTGCGTCTACAAGCGCACCAGGTGCCTCCCCTACAAGCGCCCTTAGGACTAATTAAGTTAAGTATATAAGGCGGCTCTGTGCAGAGCTCGGCACCCCTTTGTGCCTGGCAGCCGAGCTCTAGCAGAAATAAGGTAAAAAGCCTGTTTTGTTCAGGCAAATCCTTCATTTTATACATACATATATATATATATAATGTGTGTGTGTTATCATGATCCCCTTTCTCTCACTGCAGATGTCCTTCTCTTCTGAGAAAGGGGGAGAAGATCCCGCAAAGGCAGGCATAGGCTATGCAAGTCCTGTGAACAGCCATTGCCTGATGAATGTACAGAAGATCTGTGTAAAAGCTGTAATGTGGACTCTCTAAGGTCACCACCCAGAAGCTAATAAGAGACAGAAGACTAAGCATGGTCTGTGTATTTCATGTATTCAGCCCTTACCCCTGAACTGGTCATCTAATATATGTGAAAATTGCTCGCACCCAGAAGAAGTGTCGGATGCAGAAACCAAAAAATTAATGTCAATGTTTAAAGCCTTTTTGTCGCAAGCCAAGAAGAAAAAGCATTTAACAAAAAAAGAAGCATTATGTCTCTCCATCATCTTCTGAAGAGTCTTCTAGATCTGAGGGAGAAGTGTCTTCAGACTCAGAGCTTGACTTACCTACCCTGGAAGACAATTTTTTGTTTAACAAGAGTAATGCAAATCACTTGATTAAGGAAGTAAAAAACATCATGGAATCAAAAAAAGAGGAGACAGCTGATAAGGAGGAAGATAACCTTTTTTATTTTCCCAAGAAAAAGGCGTCTGTTTTTCCTAGCCATCCAGTACTCAACACTATTATGCGTAAAGAATGGCAGCAGCCAGTAGGAAAAATAAACTTAGGATCAAGATTCAAGTCTATATATAAAATAGACCCGGCTGAGTCTACAAGTTGGGAAGTTCCTGCTAGGGTTGATCCTGCTGTCGCCAGATTAGCCAAGAGATCCATGTTTCCTAGCGATGATTCTTCACTTCTGAAGGATCCAATAGAGAAAAAGGCGGACGGTCTCCTAAAAAGATTACATTCCTACCTGTCTCTTACGAATTAAGCTTCGGTTCTGGTAGCCCGCGCTTTGAGGGTCTGGCTCAGTCACCTGGGCAGAGACATAGAAGATGGTGTGTCCAGGGAAGAATTGCTCCAACAGTTACCTACATTGAAACTAGCAGCAGAATTCCTCTGTGATTTTTCCGTAGATTCTTTAAGATTAATAGCTAAGAATATGGCGCTTTCCAACTCCGTCAGAAGGTCTGTCTGGCTCAAATTATGGTCTGGAGACTCAGCATAAAAAAATAATCTATGCTCACTCCCTTTTGAGCCCGGGAAGTTATTCGGATCCCATCTAGATAAACTTCTGGAATCCAGTAATGAAGAAAAAGCGTTGAATTTTCCCCAATTCAAGGGTAGAGAAAAGATGCGTTTTTTTCGTCCCTACAGAGAACAAAATCATAGAAGATATGGATCAAGAGGACGCTTCAACAGAAGCAGACCTGACAGAAGAACCTGGATGCCTTCAGAAAAATCAAAGAAGAAATCAAAGGATGGAAAACCGTCTAAGAAGGAATTCTGACGCCAGAAGCCAAAAAGTAGCAGGTCGGCTGACACATCACTACTCACAGTGGCAAAAGATTACTTCAGACACCTGTCTTCTAAATACCCCTATTTAAGAATCCTGCCTGATGGGGTCCTTTTACTCCTAAGGTGCCTTCTACTGCTAACAATAATAGAGAAGCCTTTCTCCCCGTGTTTTTTCCTGACCCGGTTGATGAAGAACAAACTCTACTACATACTCTAGATCTGAAAAGGGCAATCGAGATCTATCTCCAGAGAACAGAAGAGTTCAGTTTAGCCGAAAATTTGTTTGTATTGTTCACAGATCCAAGAAGAGGGCGACAACCTTCCAGAGATACATTAGCTAGATGGATAAAGGATACTATCAAAGAATCCTATTATTTAGAAGAAATCCTTTTCCAATTAAAGCACATTCAACAAGATCTGCCGCAACCTCCTGGGCAGAACAGGCGCATGTATCTATAGAAGAAATCTGCAATGCTGCCTCCTGGTCCTGATCTCAGACCTTCATGAAGCATTATCGGTTAGACATCAACGCTAGAAGCTCAGCCTTTGGTACTGGGGTATTAAGTGCAGTTCTTGATGAAAAAGCCCCCCTTCATGATCTATACAAATCCCATGCTGTGCTGCCGTAGGACGAAAGGGTGAAAGGGAAAATCTGTACCTGGGATTTTACTTTCCTTGAGTCCGAAGGCAGCACAAATATACCCTCCCTGAAATAAATGTATGTTATTTTTGCATTGAATGAAAGTCTATTCCTTTTTTAACACAGTGGAGCATTGTGGGAGGCCAGCTTTATAGTCTCTACTAATGATTTAATTAATTAATTATTTTAATCTAGGTGGGCGGTCCTAGCCAAGGGGATGAAGACGAGCTTAACCCATGCTGTGCTGCCTTCGGACTCAAGGAAAGTAAAATCCCAGGTACAGATTTTCCCTAAATTGATGGGCTGGATTTTATGGGATTGGGAGAAGGTAGGCTTGGTAGAGGGACATCCCCAGTCACGACCATTCCAGGGCAGGTTTTCCCCCTAGCATGAGGGATCCTCAGCTGGGATCGTTAAGGGGAAATAAAGCACAGTCCAGGCTGTCAGTCTGGGGAGTGATGCCTGGAGAAAGTCTGGGAAACTGGTGACCCTGCTGGCTAGAGAAGCTGAATTCTCTGTGTGACCTGTGTTCAATAGGTGAGCTAGGATCTTCACTGTATTAGCCAGAGCCCAGACGGGCAGGTGTTTATTTCGGTTTGGTTTATGTTTTGTGGTGCGGAACTTCACCTTACCCAGTGAATTATAACTGGGGTTGCCTGTATTTCCAGAGTGTTATAAATAAAGCAATGTTTGGACTTTAACCCTGTGGTCTGCAAGAGAATCTGTCATTGCCACCCTGCCTGAGAGTGTAACCCCTTACAATTGGTGGAAGATGTAGGCAATAGCAAGTTGCTAGGGGCAACAGCGTGATAATTGATGATTAAATGTCCTGGGTGAAAGCTGCTGCAGCGTTACAAAGTTCATGGGATACCATGGAGCAAATGATGAAGATGTTTTTGCAGGCCAGTCTGGAAGAAAATAAAAGATATGCCGAGGATAGAAAGAGACATGAAGAAGTCTTACGTTTACAACAACAGGCTAATGCGCAACAACAGGCCATGGCACAGCAGCAGGAATCCAATCGCTTACTGCTAGAACAGATTGCTGTATTGAGAGAGACTATTGTAGCTCCTACCCCACGTGTGGAGGTAAGCCCCCCAGAGACTTTGAATGTGAGGAGGGCTGTGCAGCAGGCCTTGCAAAAACTGACACTTGATGATGATATCGAGGCCTACCTGACCATATTTGTGAGGGTGGCGGAGAGAGCAAGGCTGCCAGTAGCAGAGTGGGCAGAGGTCCTTGTGCCCTTTTTGTCCAGCGAACCACAAAAGGCCTACTATGACCTCAGGGAGCAGGATGTCCGGGACTATATCAAATAAAAAATGGAGATCAGCTCGTAAACCTGGTTGAAAGGTTCCTGGCGACTGAGGAGTACCGCCGTGATGTCCCTACACCTCCCCGGAGTACCCGGCCTGAGTCATCTGTAGGTAAGAGAGTTCCGGCTGTTGGGGATGTGTGGAAGGGTGCAAGAGGGAATAAGGCTCTAGAGGTTGGGCATGGGCCTAAGGCTGAGTCTCCCGGCCAGTTCGGACCCGGGGAGGTCTTCTCACCTAGGTGACCCGGGATGTCCCAGTGCTGGAGGTGCCGTGAGTGTGGACACATTGCTGCCTATTGCCCTCTGACCTCAGAGCCCATGGAGTGTGCAGGTAGTCGGAGACAGTCGCTGTATGCAGTGCCAGTGTGTGCCGCCTCATCAAGACTAGAGACTGAGCTGCAGATGTGTACCCTGGTGATAAATGACTGCTCCGTCAGGGCTCTGTTGGACTCCAGTAGTCTGGTCACCTTAGTGCATGCCAGCTTCGTGGCTGGGAATTATGTGCCGGACAAAAGAGTAAATGTGCTGTGCATCCACAGGGATGCAAAATCATACCCCGTGGCTTGCGTTAAGCTGGAGACTCCAGCTGGGACTGTATCCTATGAAGTTGGGGTCGTAATAAGACTTATGCATGATATGATATTGGGCCGGGACTTCCCCTTGTTTTGGAAGTTGTGGGAGAAGAAAAACACTTCTGCAGAATCTGTGCCTTCTCCTTTAAATAATCATTGGTTTGAGGGGCCAATTGAATCCAATGGTTTAACCGCCTCCGGACCATGTAACGCACGGATGCGTCCGGGAGGTGGTCGATTCATTCCTCCTGGACGCATCCGTGCATCATCTCGCAAGACGCGAGATTTCAGACTGAGCCGGCCTGCACATGCGCATCGCGGGCCGGCAAATGAACAAGCACAATTTCGTCACCAGCCTGCCAGCCAATGATCGTTGCTGGCAGGCTGGCGATTTTTAAAATGACAAATCACAAGCCATCTAACACATCATATTAGTAAATATGATGTGTTAAATGGCTTCCCTGCTCCTCTGCTGGTCCTTTTGGTCGGTTGGTTCCAGCAGAGGAGCAGGCTTCACAGTGAGTAGCACCAAACACCACACATAGCCCCAGATCACCCCCCTGCACCCCAATTAACCCCTTGATCACCCCTTCTTGCCCCTGTCAATCACTAGTGAAAGTGAAAAAAGTGATCAGTGTAAACTGTCACTTTTTTTTTCACTGGTATTGACTGTTAGGTTTTAGGGATAGTTTAGGCCCCTTGGTTAGGTAGTTTAGCGATCGTTTAGCGCCCAGCCCACCGCACCGCAGTCACTTATTCGCTGATTAGCGTATCGCTAATCAGCATTTGTACTTTTATAGTATCTGTAAGTGATCAAAACTGATCACAGTCAGATCTATAATAGTATTAGTGTCATCTTAGCTCGCCCTCCACCCAAAACACAGTATTTGCCCGATCAGGCCTGATCGGTCGCCCACACGTGCGTTCCCCCACGCCCGCCCCGCCGCAGTGACAAAAACTTTATTTTTTTTTGATCACTGCACAATCACTTCACAAGCGCTGCGGGGATAAAAAAAAAATCTGTTTTTATATTTTTTTATCAACCGCAGCGGCCTCCGGTACTTCGCTAGCCTCCCATTTGTAAGACAGGCTTGCTTTTTTTCTTGGGTAGTCTCAGGGAATACCCCTAAATTTAGTTACCCAAATGTCAAACAGGGGGTATTCTTCTGAAGAGGCCTACAGGCTTCTGACCCAGTCGGATGAGGAATGGGAACCCTCATCTGATGAATCTAGCGGGTCAGAATATGAACCTGTAGAAAGCAGTGGCAGTCTGACCCAAAGTTCAGACGAGGAGGCTGAGGTTCCTGATAGCACCAGGCGTACCTGGCCCCGTGTCGCTAGACCACAGGTTGCGCAGGATCCGCTTCAAGGGCAGCAGAGTGGGGCTGGCGCTGTCGGATTACGTGGTGAGGCATACACCAGCAGCGCAGCCCATCCTGGACCTAGTACCAGCACTGCCGTACAACATGGTGAAGTGGCGAGCACCAGAAGGGCAGTTGAAGCTGGTACGGTGGCACGTGCAGTAGTTACCCCGCACAGACAGGCCTGTAGAGCCTCTAGAATCCCTGAGGTGCTGGCAAACCCTGATTGGCAGTCCCCAACTTCAGCCGCACCTGTAGTTCCCCCTTTCATCGCCCAGTCTGAAGTTCGGGTTGAGACAGCTCAGATCGGTTCGGCCCTGGGATTTTTTGAGCTGTTCTTGACTGCAGAGCTCTTGGACTTAGTTGTGGCAGAAACAAATTGGTATGCCACTTAATTTATATCCGCCAACCCGGGAAGCTTTTATGCCCAGCCTTTCCGGTGGAAACCAGTCCAAGTTTCCGAAATTAAAATTTTTCTGGGCCTTCTCCTCAACATGGGTCTAACCAAAAAGCATGAATTGCGGTCATATTGGTTCACGAACCCAATTCATCACATGCCCATGTTCTTTGCTGCTATGTCCAGGACAAGATTTGAGACCATCCTGCGTTTCCTGCACTTTAGCGACAACACCACCTCCCGTCCCAGAGGCCACCCAGCTTTTGACCGGCTCCACAAAATTCGGCCCCTCATAGACCACTTCAACCAGAAATTTGCAGATTTGTATACCCCTGAGGAAAACATCTGCGTAGACGAGTCCCTAATACATTTTACCGGGGCGCCTTGGCTTCAAACAATACATCCCAAGCAAGCGTGCCCGGTATGGGATCAAATTGTATAAGCTCTGTGAAAGGGCCACAGGCTATACCCACAAATTTCGTGTCTATGAGGGAAAAGATCAGACCCTGGAGCCGGTCGGTTGCCCTGACTACCTGGGGAGCAGTGGGAAGACAGTCTGGGACTTGGTGTCACCCTTATTTGGCAAGGGGTACAATCTTTATGTGCACAATTTCTACACAAGTGTGGCATTTGTTTCTAGAACAGATTGGTTGCTGTGGCACCGCGCGAACTAGTAGCGCGGGCTTCCCCCAACGGCTCGTTACCACCCGTCTTGCAAGGGGGGAGAGGGCTGCCTTGTGTAACGAAGAACTGTTTGCGGTGAAATGGAGAGACAAGCGTGACGTTTACATGCTCTCCCCCATTCACACAGACACGACAATCTAAATTGAGCGAGCAACCCGTGTCATTGAAAAGCCCCTCTCAGTCCACGACTATAACCTTCACATGGGAGGGGTGGACTTCAATGACCAGATGTTGTCTCCGTATTTAGTTTCCCGACGCACCAGACGCTGGTATAAGAAGGTGTCTGTATATTTAATTCAATTGGCTCTGTATAATAGTTTTGTTCTCTACAGTAAGGCTGGGAGAACATGATCCTTCCTCAAATTTCAGGAAGAGATCATCGAGAACCTCCTGTATCCAGGAGGTTCCGTGGCCCCATCCACTAGTGTAGTTAGCCGTCTACACGAGCGACATTTCCCCAATGTCGTTGCTGGTACCTCAACCCAACCGTCAACCCGAAAAAGATGTTGTGTCTGTAGCAGGAGTGGAATAAGGCGTGACACCCGCTATTTCTGTCCTGACTGCCCTGACCACCCTGCCCTATGCTTAGGGGAGTGTTTCCGGAAGTACCACACACAGGTACACCTAGCATAGGGATCACATCTCACCAGGACAGGCACACAGGGCTATTAGGGCCCATTCACACACAGAGCTGCTGCAAACCTCTCCTTTCACCTGGGACAAAGTGCATAATGCACTTCGCCACATCTTTCGGCAATTTGTGCTTTGCACATTGTCCCATGGGGAAGGAGAGGTTTGTCCTATAAAGGTAAATAAAAACAAGCAAAAAAAAAAAACACTAGTAAGCAAAAAAGTTAACGTTCAGTTCCAAAAGTTAAATAAAGTTTATATGTTCTGTTCAAAGGTTATTATAAAGTTAATAAAATGATTGCGTTGCGGCCAGTTTTTTTTTTTTTACCTTCCAGGTGGACCAACCGATCGACTAGCTGCAGAACTGATGTGCATTCTAACAGAAGCATTGCGCTGCTGTCAGATTACACACAAGTCGGTGTATGCGGCGCTGCGAGACGAGATTTCTCCTCTGCAGTAAAAGATACGTTTGCCGAGGCATATGAGCTTAGGAGGTGGCGGTGTTCATATGCTTTGGCAAACACTTTGTATATAAAAAAATAAATAAAAAATCCCGGCAATGATTTATTCATCCACATCGATTGATGTGAATGAAGAAATCTGGTTTGCCAGGGCATATGAGCTAAGTGGGTATGGATGTTGGGCAGAGCTCCTATGTCCTGGCAGACGCCTTTCCCCTCCTTTTTGTTTTTGGCAGAGATTTTTTCATCCACATTGATCGATGCAAATGAAGAAATCTGTGCCGTTAATTTTTTTCTTTCAGCCCAAAGGCTGAACGAAAAAAAAAAACTCCTAATGCTGGCCATACATGTAATGATTGCGGAGACCCTCAAATGCCAGGGCAGTACAAACACCCCACAAATGACCCCATTTTGGAAAGAAGACACCCCAAGGTATTCTGAGGGGCATATTGAGTCCATGAAAGATTGAAATTTTTGTCCCAAGTTAGCGGAAAGTGAGACTTTGTGAGAAAAAATAAAATAAAATCAATTTCCGCTAACTTATGCCAAAAAAAAAAATTCTATGAACTCGCCAGGCCCCTCATTGAATACCTTGGGGTGTCTTCTTTCCAAAGTGGGATCACATGTGGGGTGTGCCCTGGCTTTTTAGGGGCCCTAAAGCGTGAGAAGAAGTCTGGGATCCGAATGTCTAAAAATGCCCTCCTAAAAGGAATTTGGGCACCTTTGCGCATCTAGGCTGCAAAAAAGTGTCACACATGTGGTATCGCCATACTCAGGAGAAGTTGGGGAATGTGTTTTGGGGTGTCATTTTACATATACCCATGCTGGGTGACAGAAATATCTTGGTCAAGTGCCAACTTTGTATAAAAAAATGGGAAAAGTTGTCTTTTGCCGAGATATTTATGGCGAGTTCCTAGAATTTTTTATTTTTTGTCACATGTTAGCAGAAAATGATGATTTTTATTTTTTTTATTACAAAGTCTCATATTCCACTAACTTGCGACAAAAAATAAAAAATTCTAGGAACTCGCCATGCCCCTCACGGAATACCTTGGGGTGTCTTCTTTCCAAAATGGGGTCACTTGTGGGGTAGTTATACTGCCCTGGCAGTTTAGGGGCCCAAATGCGTGTGAAGTAGTTTGCAATCAAAATGTGTAGAAAATGGCCTGTGAAATCCGAAAGGTGCTCTTTGGAATGTGGGCCCCTTTGCCCACCTAGACGGCAAAAAAGTGTCACACATGTGGTATCGCCGTACTCAGGAGAAGTTGGGGAATGTGTTTTGGGGTGTCATTTTACATATACCTATGCTGGGTGAGAGAAATATCTTGGTCAAGTGCCAACTTTGTATAAAAAAAATGGGAAAAGTTGTCTTTTGTCGAGATATTTATCTCACCCAGCATGGGTATATGTAAAATGACACCCCAAAACACATTCCCCAACTTCTCCTGAGTACGGCGATACCACATGTGTGACACTTTTTTGCCGCCTAGGTGGGCAAATGGGTTCACATTCCAAAGAGCACCTTTCGGATTTCACAGGGCATTTTTTACAGATTTTGATTTCAAACTACTTCTCACGCATATGGGCCCCTAAAATGCCAGGGCAGTATAACTACCCCACAAGTGACCCCATTTTGGAAAGAAGACACCCCAAGGTATACCGTGAGGGGCATGGCGAGTTCCTAGAATTTTTTTTTTTTGTCACAAGTTAGCGGAAAATGATGATTTTTTTATTTTTTATTACAAAGTCTCATATTCCACTAACTTGCGACAAAAAAAAAATTCTAGGAACTCGCCATGCCCCTCACGGAATACCTTGAGGTGTCTTCTTTCCAAAATGGGGTAACTTGTGGGGTAGTTATACTGCCCTGGCATTTTAGGGGCCCAAATGCGTGTGAAGTAGTTTGCAATCAAAATGTGTAAAAAATGGTCGGTGAAATCCGAAAGGTGCTCTTTGGAATGTGGGCCCCTTTGCCCACCTAGGCTGCAAAAAAGTGTCACACATGTGGTATCGCCGTACTCAGGAGAAGTTCGGGAATGTGTTTTGGGGTGTCTTTTTACATATACCCATGCTGGGTGAGATAAATATCTTGGTCAAATGCCAACTTTGTATAAAGAAAATGGGAAAAGTTGTCTTTTGCCAAAATATTTCTCTCACCCAGCATGGGTATATGTAAAAAGACACCCCAAAACACATTGCCCTACTTCTTCTGAGTACGGCATTACCAGATGCGTGACACTTTTTTGCAGCCTAGGTGGGCAAAGGGGCCCACATTCCAAAGAGCACCGTTTGGATTTCACAGGCCATTTTTTACAGATTTTTATCTCAAACTACTTCCCACACATTTGGGCCCCTAAAATGCCAGGGCAGTATAACTACCCCACAAGTGACCCCATTTTGGAAAGAAGACACCCCAAGGTATTTCATGATGGGCATAGTGAGTTCATGGAAGTTTTAATTTTTTTGGACAAGTTAGTGGAATATGAGACTTTGTGGAAAAAAAAAATAATACAAAAAAAATCATCATTTTCCTCTAACTTGTGACAAAAAATAAAAAGTTCTATGAACTCACTATGCCCATCAGCGAATACCTTAGGGTGTCTACTTTCCGAAATGGGGTCATTTGTGGGGGTTTTCTACTGTCTGGGCATTGTAGAACCTCAGGAAACATGACAGGTGCTCAGAAAGTCAGAGCTGCTTCAAAAAGCGGAAATTCACATTTTTGTACCATAGTTTGTAAATGCTATAACTTTTACCCAAACCATTTTTTTTTTTTACCCAAACATTTTTTTTTATCAAAGACATGTAGAACAATAAATTTAGCGAAAAATTTATATATGGATGTCGTTTTTTTTAAAAAAAATTTACAACTGAAAAATGTCATTTCTTTGCAAAACTTTAGTTACATTTCAATTAATAACAAAAAAAGTAAAAATGTCAGCAGCAATGAAATACCACCAAATGAAAGCTCTATTAGTGAGAAGAAAAGGAGGTAAAATTCATTTGGGTGGTAAGTTGCATGACTGAGCAATAAACGGTGAAAATGGCCTGGTCATTAAGGGTGTTTCAGCAAGGGGGGTTGAAGTGGTTAAAGGAAGAGACCATTGAAAACAATGGTGCCGATAAGGTGCAAAATTAAGATGTCATGTTAACTGAAATGTCTGGTGAAAATGTAGGGTTATGTGACGTACCTGATAATGACACTTTTCCATTGCAGGTGTTAGCTGGCAAAGATGAAGCTTCGTCAACTGGGGAAAATGTGCTGGATTTAGGGGTGTCTCGGGGTAACTTTGGTACAGAGCAATTGAGAGACCCCACTCTCATGAGTGCTTACGGAAATGTTACCGTGATAGATGGTGTACCACAGGTACCAGAAGCTGACCAGAAATTTTTGCATTTTGCTATGAATGCAAATCTGCTGCATCGAGTTAACAAATGCAACAATTAAATTGTGGAGCAGCCTCTGGTGCCAAAACCCTGTAGACGTATGGTACTAGATCTCGCATATAACCATGTACTTGGTAGTCATTTGGTTGTTAGCAAAACGCAGGAGAGGGTACTACAAAGATTTTTCTGGCCTGGAGTGTACAAGGAAGTGGAATTATACTGCGAGTCTTGCCCCACCTGCCAGAAAAGTGCCCCGACCTCACATTTCCCGAATCCCTTGGTGCCTCTTCCCATCATTAAGGTACCTTTTGAAAGAATTGCCATGGACTTGGTGGGTCCCATTGTTAAGTCGGCTAGGGGACTATGCCACATGATACCCGAAAGCGGTACCCTTACGAAACATGCCGTCCAAAAATATTGCTCAGGAATTATTTTTCATGTTCTCCCGCACGGGGATCCCTAAAGAAATTCTCACAGACCAGGGTACCCCCTTTATGTCGAAGGTCATGAAAGAGCTGTGCAAGTAGTTCAAAATCACCCAGATATGTACCTCGGTGTATCACCCCCAGACGGATGGCTTGGTCGAGAGGTTTAACAAGACCATGAAACAGATGTTAAAACAAGTGGTAGAAAAGGATGGTCGGGACTGGGACTGCATCCTACCATACCTTATGTTCTCTATTAGGGAGGTGCCTCAGGCTTCTACAGGGTTCTCGCCATTTGAGTTACTATATGGCCATCACCCGGGGGGTTTACATGATGTAGTCAAAGAAACCTGGGAGGCTGAGGCTACTCCCTATAAGAGCGTCATCGAACATGTGGCTGACATGCAAGACAGGATAGCGACAATGATGCCCATTGTTAAAGAACATCTTCAAAAAGCTCAGGAGGCTCAAAGCAGAATCTATAACCGGTCTGCCAAGGTAAGGGACTTTAATCCCAGGGACAGGGTCCTGATTCTAGTTCCCCCTGTAGAAAATAAGTTTCTGGCAAAGTGTCAGAGTCCCTACGAGGTTGTACCCCCCCTTCTACGGGTGACCTCCGGGCACCCAGGACTGACCTTATCAGGATGAGCTCTGTGGAATGCTCTCACCAGACGACTAGCATTAACATCGGTCGCTGGAACCCACATCCTCTCCTATGGTCCGTACCCTCTCCAATGAACGAGATACTGGAAGGATCTCCGGAGAACTCGGGAGTCCACAATCCTGCTGATCTGAAATTCTAAATTGCCGTCCACCATGACAGGAGCGGGAGGCAAAGAGGACGGCTCAACAGGTTCAACACATTTCTTTAACAACGATTTATGAAAAACTTTATGGATTTTCAATGCCTGAGGAAGTTCAAGACGGAATGCTACAGGGTTAACAATGGCAGTGATATTATATGGACCAATAAATCTTAGTCTCAACTTCCAAGAAGGTACCTTAAGTTTAATGTTTCTTGTAGACAGCCACACAGAATCACCCACTCTCAGGTCCGGACCACTCATACATTTCCTGTCAGCCGCATGCTTATACCTGTTGCCCATCTCTTCCAGGTTATTTTGGATTTTCCGCCAAATAGAAGACAAAGAAGAGGAAAATCGTTCCTCCTCAGGAATGCCAGAATTATTAGCACCAGAAAATGTACCAAACTGTGGATGGAACCCATATGCCCGAAAAAACTGCGACATATCATATCAGTGGATTCCTGCCTATTGTTATTTATAACAAACTCAGCTAACGACAAAGATGAAGACCACTCTTCCTGATTCTCTGAAACAAAACATCTCAAGTAAGTCTCCAGATTCTGATTAGTGCGCTCAGTCTGTCCATTCGACTGAGGATGAAAAGCCGAAGAGAAGGACAATTGTACACCCAGACGAGTACAGAACGCTCTTCAGAATCTGGAAACAAACTGAGTCCCTCTATCGGACACCACATCAGAGAGAATGCCATGTAGTTTCACAATGTTGTCGACAAACACCTGCGCAAGAGTTTTAGCATTGGGTAGACTAGGTAATGCAATAAAGTGTGCCATTTTACTAAAACGATTGACAATCACCAGAATCACGGTCTTTCCCGAAGAATTCGGTAAATCCGTGATAAAATCCTCAGACAAATGGGTCCAAGGTCTAGATGTGATGGGCAATGGAAGCAGAGATCCGGAAGGCTGAGTATGTGTCACCTTAGCACGTAAACAGGTACCACAGGCTGACACATAGTCCTCAACCCCGGCCACCAGAATCTGTGAGAGATGAGATCGACAGTCAATCTACTCCCAGGGTGCCCATCAAGCACTGTACAGTGATGTTCCTCGAACACCTTGTGACGTAATTCAGAGGGAACAAACAACTTCCCCTGAGGACAAGAGTCCAGAGCATCCTCCTGTGCCTCAAACACCCTGGCCTCGAGATCAGGATAAAGAGCAGATATAACCACCCCTTCAGATAAAATGGGACTAGGGTCATTAGACTCAGCTGGCAACGGCGGATGGCACGGTGGGTTGTGTTCACTGACAATGGTTTCTGGAAGTATTCCTGAGCCCATTCTGTGATTTCCTTTACAGTAGCATTCCTGTTTGTGGTGCAGTGTCGTTTAAGGGCCCGGAGATCACGGGCATCCAGTATGGTTTTACGGCCTTGACCCTTACGCACAGAGATTGTTCCAGATTCTCTGAATCTTCGGATGATGTTATGCACAGTTGATGATGATAGATGCAAAGTCTTTGCAATTTTTCGCTGGGTAACACCTTTCTGATATTGCTCCACTATCTTTCTGTGCAACATTGTGGGAATTGTTGATCCTCTACCCATCTTGGCTTCTGAGAGACACTGCCACTCTAGAAGCTCTTTTTATACCCAATCATGTTGCCAATTGACCTAATTAGTGTTAATTGGTCTTCCAGCTCTTCGTTATGCTCAAATTTACTTTTTCTAGCCTCTTATTGCTACTTGTCCCAACTTTTTGGGGATTTGTTGACACCGTGAAAATTTGAATCAACGTATTTTTCCTTTAAAATTATACATTTACTCGGATTAAACATTTGATCTGTCATCTACGTTCTATTACAAATAAAATATTGACATTTGCCATCTCCACATCATTGCATTCAGTTTTTATTCACAATTTGTTTAGTGTCCCAACTTTTTTGGAATCCGGTTTGTACGTGACAAAGCATCCGCCTTGACGTTCTTAACCCCGGGGTGGTAAGTGACGATGAAGTTAAATCTGGTGAAAAACAATGACCATCTGGCCTGCCTTGGGTTCAAGTAGGCCATATTCTTGTGATCCATAATTACCGTAATAGGATGAATTGCTCCTTCCAACCAATGCTGCCATTCCTCGAACGCCAACTTAATGGCCAGCAATTCCCTATTCCCCACATCATAATTATTTTCAGCAGTCGAGAGATTTTTAGAGAAAAATGCACATGGGCGCCATTTACTGGGTGAAGGACCCTGCGACGATATTGCTCCTACCCATACCTCAGACGCGTCAACCTCAACAATAAATGGCTGAGACACGTCCGGTTGCACCAGAATAGGGGCCGAAGCAAAACATGATTTCACAGCAGAAAAGGCCTGTAATGCCGCATCAGACCAGATAGAAATATCAGCACCCTTCCTAGTCATGTCTGTTAGAGGTTTAACCACCGATGAATAGTTCAAAATAAATTTACGATAGTAGTTGGCAAACCCCAAAAACCGCATAAGCACTTTCAGCTTTTTGGGTCGATCCCAGTCCAACACGGCAGGGACCTTCTCGGGATCCATACGAAAACCTGAGGATGAGAGCAGGTAACCCAGCAATTGCACTTCCTGTACAGCAAATACACACTTTTCCATCTTAGTATACAATTTATTCTCTCTTAGGATCTGTAACACCTATCTCACATGATCCTGATGAGTCTCCATATTAGGCGAATAAATTAGTATGTCATCAAGGCATACAACGACAAACCTCCCCACCAGATGATGAAAGATGTAATTGACAAAGTGTTGAAATACCGCAGGAGCATTGGTTAACCCAAAGGGCATGACCAGGTTTTCAAAATGACCCTCAGGGGGATTGGTAAGCCCAACACCAGCGGAGCAGGCAGACCCTCCAACACATAACAGGACATAGATTCCTGATGCAAATCACCCACTCTTAAATAAATGTCATTCACTACCTGCGACAGGCATTTTTGGGCGAGAGGTGCTGAGTCAATTGCAAAGACAGAAATGCTATTCTCTAATGCATTAGTAGTCAACCCGTGAATGCGTACAAACTGTCCATCAATCAAGTTAACTCCTGCCCCACTGTCGATAAATGTTTTGATTTTCACAGTTTTGGACTGTAGCGCCACCTCAGCAGACAGGAGAAAATGGGTACTACCAGTACTCCCCACCCACACTACCAATAGTAATTTGGGGATTAAACTTTTATTTATTTTTGTTTACACCTTGATGCTGCAAGTGTGGACAAATATTCACAAAATGTTCCTTCTTGCCACAACATAAGCAGACTCCTTTCACATGACCCAAGCTTTTGCCAGTAGTTCCAGGAGTAGCTCCTCCTAACTGCATAGGCTCATCACAAGGCACAACCACCCGTGTCTCTCCACCATAAGTGTCAAAGGAAGCACTACCCTTATTGGACAGTACATCCTGAACGTGAGGACCCCTAGATCTCTCCCTCAGGCGTCTATCAAGACGTACAGCAACGGACATAGATGCTTCCAATGACTCAGGATTTTCATGAAAAGCCAATGCGTCTTGCAGTCTCTCAGAGAGACCCTGGCAGAAGTGGCTGCAGAGAGCAGAATCGTTCCACTCTGTATCAGTAGCGCATCTCCTAAATTCAGAGCAATAGGTCTCCGCAGAACGTTCTCCCTGCCGCAAACCCCGTAACTTGGTCTCAACCTGAGAGATCCGGGTCATCATAGATAAGACCCAAGGCTCTAAAGAATTCATCTACCAACCGCAGGGACGGTGATCCGGTCGGTAGAGAAAAAGCCCAAGATTGGGCTTCCTCTTTAAGCAATGAAATAATCATACCCACACGTTGACACTCATCATCAGAAGAGTATGGACGCAGCCTAAAGTATAATTTACATGACTCCCTAAACCGGAGGAAATTGTCACTACCCCCAGAAAACCTGTTAGAGCTACCTTTGGTTCAGGGCAAGCCTGGAACCCACCACCGGAACCAGCAGCCTGTGGACTCTGAATCTGCAAAACCATCGCACAGGAGGTCTGCTACCTCCAAAGTCAGATTCTGCAGCTGTTCGACCAGTGCAGTCATAGCAACCATAGCTGCACAGATGAGAACAAAAAATGGCGGTATTGGCTCTGGATAAGACAACAAGAAGGAAGGGAAAAGACACGAGGCCTCACTGCTAGGGAAGGAAAAGGGTCACCACCTATAAAACCCTGCTCCTGGCCCTAACTCCTATCCGTATGGGCACCTCTCGATGGTAGAGATGCCCATAAACAGGAACCTAGAAAACCCTGGTGGCCCTCGGATGCCCTAATGGTAATGACAGGGCAGAGACAACCCGCTCCTTCTCTGGTGAAGGAAACCAGCATCTATCTGAGGCCTAGTAAACAACAAAGGTGGGGGGAATACAAAATACAATTTAATTTCTGAGGCTGATTGAGGATGGACGAACAGGACTTCAACTAGAACCACACTCCAGCTCTTCCAAAAACCAAATGAAGCTATCCAGAGCAAGGAGTGATGGGTAAAGTCAGACTAAATAGGGGGAGGTAAAGGTCACATGATCCACACCTGAACAGGAGGTGTGGACATACAAGCAACACGCAGACAAAATTAAACCAAAACCAAAAGAGCCTGTTAAATCACTAATGTGCAGATAATCTTTCAGACCTTCTAAAACCTGTCACCGGTGTGACAGATACACTGTTTGTTGGCTAAAAATATCCAGACCTTCGGGCTGGAGAAGAGGGGGGTGGATATGTGGTAAGGTGAACAGAAAAGTGTATGGTAAAGTCCTGGAAGGGGTGTATATCCCACCCAGCTTCCTCAACTGGGTGAGGTAAATAAAATCCAGAAGGTTAAAATGGTCTCAGCAATGTCTAGGTTGCTGAGACAGTTTTGTTAAGTTTATGGGCTCGATTTTATGGCACTGGGAGAAGGTAGGTTTGGTAGAGGGACCTCCCCAGTCCACCCAATTCCGGGGCAGGTTTTCCCCCCTAGCCTGAGGGATCCCCAGCTGGGATCGTTAAGGAGAAAAAAAGCACAGTCCAGGCTGTCAGTCTGAGGAGAGTAATGCCTGGAGAAAGACTGGGAAACTAGCGGCCCTGCTGGCTAGAGAATAGGTGAGCTAGGATCTTCACTGTATTAGCCAGAGCCTAGATGGACAGGTGTTTATTTTGGTTTGGTTTATGTTTTGTGGTGCAGGACCTTCACCTTACCCAGTGAATTATAACTGGGGTTGCCTGTATTGCCGGAGTGTTATAAATAAAGCAACATTTGGACTTTAACCCTCTGGTCTGCAAGAGAATCTGTCATCGCCGTCCTGCCTGAGAGTGTAACCCCTACAATATATATATATATATATGTAGCGTCCCACATATGTGTGTAAATGAGACACTTTGAACATCTGCCTATGTATTTGCATTGTATAGTATTTCCTATTATCGGGCTGGCATTGTCATTTCACCCATTCGCCCCTGGGTGATGCTGGCACTACATAAGATATATATATAGCTTGGGGTGTGTTGATAAAGTTAGTTGAAGTGAAGTTAGTTAGTACAGTGTGTATGGAGGAGAGAAACAGGCATCTTCCACCATGTAGTCTGCTATTTCTACCCCTTGGTCATGGCCAGGCTAAGGGAGTACAGCGAACATTTATCTACAGCAGCCAAACACAAGACCATAAGTCTATGTCTAAATATGAAGCAAGCCTAGTGAGGGTTACAGCTGAGTTTAACCTATGGACCTCACCAGCACAAGTGCCTGAGAGCAACTTTCCAAGTGACGGGACACGAATGAATAATTAGTGCACAGAATTGTCCTTATTCAATAGAAGCCTTCCGTGATATAGTGGAAACTTAAAAACCTGAATCCTTCAGGAGAGCATCCTGCAAATAATGTAGCAGAAGACTGATGTCTGCCACAAGGGAGAACACCCTTATTGGATAGCTCAAGATAATTAGAAAACAGAATATTTAGTACCAGAGTGCTATACTTGGGACTTAAAGTAAATATACTCAGTCTTTGCCTGTCAAGTAACAGCATTAGAAAATCCCTCCATTGACAATTGCCTAAACTTGATATAAGGATTACAATTACCTTAACATCTGAATCATTACTGGTGCCATATGAATGCATGTAAAGGGGGAATATTAATCACCAATATTATGCGAATATCGATAATTAATATTCCTAAATAGGAGGAGCCACCTGGTGATGACTCCGCCTATTTATACCTTTATATAACAATAAATACACAATACTTTCGCTATGCATTACACTAATCACTAATGCTAGCTGCATGCGCCTTACTAACTCGCTACCGCTAACAAGTACACGCTACACAAAGGGTACAAATATAACGGTATTTATTTAACACACTAAGCACGCAATACACTAACAATACACAGCCCTACACATATACAATCCTAAACTACACTACACGTTCCCAATTCCACCCATAAACTAACTAGACAATTCACACATACAGGTATAACAACCCACCCGCCTAGCTCTATACTGTCCCTATGGGGTTACAAGAGGGTTAACGGTGGTCTTACAGGGGTGTAAGCCGACCACAAACACAAAGGGTAACAATGGGGTGGTGATATCAGAACTGTACAGCAATGCAGGGGATAAATACCCTCCAAGTGTACAGTGAGGGGGGGGGGGGTGTGGCAGGGTTTAAGCAGGGGTTACCACCAGGGGTTAATGGATTAGGGATATCAGGGGTTACAAGGGGCAGCATGGGGTCTGGGATACAAAGGGTTAGGATAGTGGTAGGGAAATAAGGGGGGTGAATATGGTTGGCACTGCAAGGGAGGTACAATGCCATGCCAGCGTATACTCAGCCATCTCCAGGGCCAAATGGGCCTCTCTTCCTTCAGGCAGCAGTCCTCATGTGTCTCTGGATCTAGTCTGGTTGCAAAGAGGCCTGTTCCTTTGTCTTGGACTGATATATAAGTCCCTCTCACCCCCCCCCCCCCTTTCCAGGGGTGTGACATCATCGTGTGCGTGTGACGGAATGCATGCACTCAGATTGCAGCAGACAACTGGCTGGCCCCCTGAGGCTCACAGCACCACACGCCCAGCCATGTCACAAACACAAGGTTGGGGCCGCATAGTAAATAGGCTGATAACCCTTAGCCTTTGAAAAGTCACCAGCCACCTGGAGACATATCCACCCCCCTGCAGACGCCTGGGAAACTTAAGTATATATATATATATTTATATATATATATATGTATATAGATACTTGGGGCGCATCTATATACATATATATACTCATCATAAACCTGGGGGCATACATGGGCAGTTATAGGCCCATATATATATATATATATATATATATATATACACACACACACCTGGGGGAGAGCCATGGCAGATACACATATATGTCCTCCTGACAACATATATACACATATATTATAGATAGATATATATATATATATATATATATATATATATGTTATAGGGGGCCACAGCCATATATATTATAAGGGGCACGGTCTAAAGGAGGCACATATTTCCCACAGGGGCCACCATGAGCCCCTGGGGATCACCATGGGCAGACGTGCGCAGATGCTGGGCACATCTGCGCACATCGTCCCATGATGCTGTGGTTAATGTATGCACATATATACCATACATGCCCGCACGTGTTTGCAGGCATGCATGGATATACATGCATACGTCTCAACCCTTCCTCAACAATGCACTTTACTGATGGACTGTAACATCTGCCTTGAGACTATTGATTCAAGTAAATGTTTAATTGTTTTACAACTGACTCTTCATTACTACTACTACACTCAACATTTGCACCTTACGGTTCCGGCGTCACGAACACAGCGGCCCAGCCACCAAAGCCCCTTATCCCCTACACTATCAAGGGCACCTCAACTTCCATCTGGCTGGTGTTCCCTGCAATAGAGAGTGCCCCTGAGGATTTAGTGCTGTTTTCCCATCCACCGCACTGCTGGCCCAGGGAGGCTCTGCTAACCGTGAGTACATGAACTACTACCCACATCGGCCCACCATGAGCCTCACATGTTTTCCCCTGCGGTGCAGCTCGCTGCATATACACTCACCTAAAGAATTATTAGGAACACCTGTTCTATTTCTCATTAATGCGATTATCTAGTCAACCAATCACATGGCAGTTGCTTTAATGCATGTAGGGTTGTGGTCCTGGTCAAGACAATCTCCTGAACTCCAAACTGAATGTCAGAATGGGAAAGAAAGGTGATTTAAGCAATTTTGAGTGTGTCATGGTTGTTGGTGCCAGACGGGCCGGTCTGAGTATTTCACAATCTGCTCAGTTACTGGGATTTTCACGCACAACCATTTCTAGGGTTTACAAAGAATGGTGTGAAAAAGGAAAAACATCCAGTATGCGGAAGCCCTGTGGGCGAAAATTCCTTGTTGATGCTAGAGGTCAGAGGAGAATGGGCCGACTGATTCAAGCTGATAGAGCAGCGTTGACTGAAATAACCACTCGTTACAATCGAGGTATGCAGCAAAGCATTTGTGAAGCCACAAAATGCGCAACCTTGAGGTGGATGGGCTACAACAGCAGAAGACCCCACCGGGTACCACTCATCTCCACTACAAATAGTAAAAAGAGGCTACAATTTGCATGAGCTCACCAAAATTGGACTGTTGAAGACTGGAAAAATGTTGCCTGGTCTGATGAGTCTCGATTTCTGTTGAGACATTCAAATGGTAGAGTCTGAATTTGGGGTAAACAGAATGAGAACATGTATCCATCATGCCTTGTTATCACTGTGCAGGCTGGTGGTGTAATGGTGTGGGGGATGTTTTCTGGGCACACTTTAGGCCCCTTAGTGCCAATTGGCCATCGTTTAAATGCCACGGGCTACCTGAGCATTGTTTCTGACCATGTCCATCCCTTCATGACCACCATGTACCCATCCTCTGATTGCTACTTCCAGTAGGATAATGCACCATATTGCAAAGCTTGAATCATTTCAAATTGGTTTCTTGAACATGACAATGAGTTCACTGTACTAAAATGTCCCCCACAGTAACCAGATCTCAACCCAATAGAGCATCTTTGGGATGTGGTGGAACGGGAGCTTCGTGCCCTGGATGTGCATCCCTCAAATCTCCATCAACTGCAAGATGGTATCCTATCAATATGGGCCAACATTTCTAAAGAATGCTATTAGCACCTTGTTGAATCAATGCCACGTAGAATTAAGGCAGTTCTGAAGGCAAAATAATTCTTTAGGTGAGTGTGTATATATATATATATATATATATATATATATTTATTTATTGCAACCATCCGGTTGTTGTACAATTCAGTCTTACTGTAACTCCTGATGGTTTCAGAGTACCACGAGACACTGACTTGGACAAGATGACTGCTATAGGTGAAGTCCAGTTCTGTAGTCTTGTGAACAACCAGCATTGTTACATTTAGCAGGTATGGGATGCACCTCATCTCTGGACTGTAGTGACCAGGAGCAGTTCACTTGCGAGGGATGTCAAGAGAGGCTGCCAAAGAAGGGAAGAGTACAGCACTGCACTGAACAGCCCCCACAACTGCGAAACAAGGAAGCCTGCTGACTACTATTGAGGTGTCAGAGTTAGCAGTAAGGCGAGAAAATAAAGAAGGGAGCCAGGCAGGTGACAAGGAATGAGAGGGGAGCCATGCTGGGGCCTAGGAATGAGAGATAAAGCAATACTGGACACCAGAGAGGAGCCATGCTGGGGACCAAGCATGAGAGGGGAAGCCATGTTGGAGACGAGGAATGAGAATAAAGCCATGTTGGGGACTAAGAATAAGAGGGGAGCCATGCTAGAGACCAAGATTTATGAGGTGCCATGCTGGGGACTAAGAATAATGGGGACATCTTGAACTGGAAAAGGAAGGGTTCACATGGGAACTAAGAAAGATAAGCATCTATGCTTATATGTGTGGGCTAGGGAAACCTGTATACAGTACAGCAAATGTCTTATTAGTCCTAGAGTCTGGGCTTTCTGGGCCTGTTTTTGTGTGATATTTTGATGTGATGAAAAATTGTAAACAACATGATTTTGGGTTCATTGTGGTTTTTTTTCAACCTGTATTACATTTTTCTTTGAGACTACCCCAATAAAACCTTTTTATATGAAAATTTGGCTGGTTGGCTCAGAGAGATTTTACTGTATGTATTCTAAGGAAAAAGATGGCCATAAATTAGAGTGAAAGGGGCAAAAATGTTCACCCCTTCTCCTCCTGCTTCTTCTGCCTCCCTCTCCTTCCTGATTGACAGGACTAGGGAAGACGACTATGCAGGAACCTAGGCCTGTCAATCAAGCAGGAGAGGATAGGGTTGGCACAGGTAGCAGAATGAGCTAGGTTGCACAGAGTGGCTTAGGCTTGCCGAAGATGCTCTTAAAGGGAGTCTGTCACCACATTTTAGCATGTTAGACCGTTAAAATAGGGTTATGTGATCCAGCCAGAACATAAAAACGATACCTTTGTGGTAGAAAACGGACTTTTCTTTTTGCCGAAAATGAAGTTATAAGATTATGTTCTGAGCCCTCTCAAGTGCCCAGGGCGGTCTCTCAATCCTCGGAGCCCCAGGCAGGCACCTCCTAAACGGCTCATAACCCCGCCCTCCGTGCGCCTCTGCCCGCCCGTTTACTCCCCTCCCCTGTCCTTTTCCACTGCGGCTGTGCGGTCCAAATCGTAGCGGGCGCATGCGCAATGCGATGCCCGCTCCTGGCAGGGCATCGCAATACCTACTGCGCATGCGCCCGCTACGATTTGGACCGCACAGCCGCAGTGGAAAAGGAGCCGTTTAGGAGGTGCCTGCCTGGGGCTCCGAGGATTGAGAGACCGCCCTGGGCACTTGAGAGGGCTCAGAACATAATCTTATAACTTCATTTTCGGCAAAAAGAAAAGTCCGTTTTCTACCACAAAGGTATCGTTTTTATGTTCTGGCTGGATCACATAACCCTATTTTAACGGTCTAACATGCTAAAATGTGGTGACAGACTCCCTTTAAAGTGTAACTGTCATGTTTCTATCCAAATCTATTTTAGCATATTTTACTGTTGCTGCAGCATTATGCATAAAGCAATCTTTAGTTTTTTCACCACATACCACTGTTTTCTTCACGTTTTCCCCTTAGTTATTGATGTTTTAACCTATACAATATGAGGAACTGCCTTCCCTCACTTCCCATACACATTTGCTGTAGCCAGCAGCTTCCTACCAGCTAGTCACATTGGATTACTGAGAGACATACCTCCTCCCTCTGAAACCTAATGCAGGCATCCAATGACCCTCTGTCTTCTGTTTGTATAAAAGGGAAGAGACAAGCCATTGGAAAAGTCTTTTAAGGGACCAATGGAAAGGGACAGGGGATATTAATGAAAGTTTATAAGGTAATTACAGATCTTTTGACAATCATTGACAGACTAACTCAGGTATACATGCCTAGCTCTAATAAACTAGCAAATAAAAAAAATTACAGCTACACTTTAACTGCTCATTTGCATATGACTGAAAGTATCTTTTCTAGAGAATAAAGCAATGGATTGCCAAGTGAAAGGTATCATTACTTTCAGTTGAGCTAGTCCTACAAGGCACTGTGGCATGATTGGCATTGCATTTCCTGGTGGCAAGGGTGCATATGCTGCACCCGCTCTACTTTGATTCACAGGGCCAGGTAGTAAAAACATCATCACACCTGGCTCTGTAAATCAAAGTGGAGAGGGTGCAGCACCTGCAGAAAGAGCAGAGCCTCTAGGTCTGATGGCAACACCCAGTCACTCATAGAGGCTCATTTGCATTTATCAAAGCTTTATTTTTATTAGCAATGCATGCACATATGAACAGGGAACCTACACAGATATCTATAGCTGCCGAGCGCACATGTAACAGGTCAGCCAGTCTCATAGGTACAAATCTGCTGACAGATGCCCTTTAAAAATATTTGCTCTCACTTACTTGTGGAGACATAGCTTCTCCAGCTAATGAAATGGTCAGGATATTGTAGAGAAAACACAATAAAAGCTATAGAAATCAGCTGGGGGCATATGTACTCCACCAAGAATACACATAATCAAATATTTATCAGCACAGTGAGAATGAAAATCATGCTGCTGTCAGTTTCACTCTTGACCTTCTTAATCTCCTATCCAAGCAATTCCTTCCCATGGAGTGAGCTAGAAACACAAACATGATAAACTTGGGCACAGTATAATTTCTTTTATGATCTCAAGAAGCTGTCATAACTTGTAAAAGCACAAATGTTAAAATGTGTATATATATATATTGTACGAAGGTACAAGGAATCATCGTGGATGATAGGTACTGTACGTGTCACCGAGGTTCCTGGCCTCAGTGGAGAAAGAGTCGATTTTTATGTGTCAGCAGCAGTTGCTGTTTGACACCTTGATACTTAGTATGGCTGTAATAGCTGATCCGGGATGGCTCTTACTGGTAGTAGTCAAAGTGCTGGATGGGTGACTACTCCCCATGTTCCAGGCCGGGTTTTGCTAGGCATAAAAACCAGCCAGCACTGCCAGGTGAGTGGATTTACCTCCCTCTGACAGTGGAGCTCAGGAGTCTGTGTGCTGTGAACTAAGGACTGTGCTGGGATTTGAGTAGTTTTGAGCAAGCCTGCTTGGATGAATACCAGTTCGGATCGAGCATTGCAATGCTCGAGTCTCCTCTACGCACGTTTTACGGCTGCTAAGCAGCCAATATATGTGTAGGTTAGTACTGCCCTCACTGTAATGCCAGTAGCTATGTTGGCTACTGGCATTACAGTGATTGGCTGGATGGAACACGTATATAGCACCCGATGACGCGTGTTTGGCTCATTCTAAGTCAGGGAGAGCTGAGGCTAGGAAGGGACAGAGAGTATTGGGAGTGTAATCGAATATTATAAGTGTACAAAAACGTTTCAGAGACCCAAAAGTCTCTTGTAAGGACTATTATGTTTGACAGCAGCAATATATATTTTTAGCGCATCCTGCGCTAAATACCGTGTAATAGGCCTCTGCGGACAGTTAAATTATCTGCACCATATCTTCTGTTTCAAGTGTTCGCATCCCAAAAATATTAGTGAAATCCAGTGCAGTTTTTCCTTAGACGGTGTCCGCTGCAGACTGTTAAATTATCCGAGCCACATCTCCTGTTTAAAGTGTTCGTATCCCTAAAATATATGTGACATCCAGTGCAGTTTTTCCGTAGACCGCGTCCGCTGCAGACTGTTAAATTATCAGAGCCACATCTCCTGTTTAAAGTGTGCGCATCCCTAAAATATCAGTGACATTCAGTGCAGTTTTTCCGTAGACGGTGTCCCCTGTGGACAGTTAAATTATCCGCGCCACATCTCCTGTTTAAAGTGTGTGCATTCCTAAAATATCAGTGACATCCAGTGCAGTTTTTCTGTAGACACTGCGAACTGTGACATTACCTGTGGTACCTGTCCTGTATAACGTTTTCTCATCACAAATACTGTTCTAAATTTTTTTGCACATACACTTCCAAATCCTATGCTACTGTACGTGTGACATACTTTCAAGAATATATCACATTTAAAATCAACAGCAATTATTGTCTCAAGAGGTTGATGAAGAGGATGAGACACAGACTAGTTGACAATCACTGAGGTTGTGGTTAGGTCAACAAATCAGGAGGATGATCAGAGTGAGGAAGTGTAAGAGGAGGTGGTGGACGATGAGGTCACTGACCCAACCTAGGAAGGTGGTAAGCTAAGATAGGAGAGCAGTACAGAGGGGGATGGATCTGCAGCACTGCAACAGGCTGGAAGAGGAAATGGGGTGACAAAAGGGAGAAGGCGGGCCACACCAAACAGGCCCGCAACTGTTTCACGGAGCACCCCCTTGCAGAAATCTTCCTTGCCAAGGGCTAGATGTTCCGCAGTCTGGCGCTTTTTTGAAGAAAGTGCGAACGACATAAGAATAGTAGTTTGAAACCTGTGCCATACGAAAATGAGCAGGGGCGTGAACACTAGCAACCTCACCAACATCCAAGCACCGTAATAAGTAGGATGAACGCTTGGGTCCACAATCTATGTCTGCAGGTCACACCACTGCCCCCTCTTCCCCTATGTTACATGCTGGTCAATTCCTGTCGAAGGCGCAGGCCTGGATGCCTCTCGCCCTGGATGCCTCTCGCCCTGGATGCCTCTCGCCCTGTACCTGAACCTTCACAAGCACCATCAGCGCAGCACGGCATCCAAATGTCCTTACCCCAGGCCTTTGAAAGCAAGCAAAAATACCCACCCACCCACAGGCCATAGCACTAAATGAGCAGCTTTCAAAATTACTGGCCCTGGAAATGTTGCCATTTAGGCTAGTGGACACTGAGGCCTTCCGCATCCTGATGTCGGCAGCCGTACCACGTTACACATTCTCCAGCCTATCTTTCAAGGTGTGCCCGCCTTACACCAACATGTATCCCGTAACTGACCAATGCAGTTACTGGAAAGGTCCACTTAACCACGGACACGCGTACAAGTGTATAGGTGAATGTTGTGGAGGCTGGGAGCGAGTCGTACCCTGGGATGGCACAGGTACTACCGACACCAAGGATTGTGGGCCCTACGTCGATCAGGGTTTTTGCCAGCACCTACGTTAGTGGCTCTAACCACCACTTCTCCTCCTCCACTTCCACCTCCGAATTATCCACATGCAGCACAAGTCAGTCATCAGTCGGTAGCTGGAAGCAATGTAGCACTGCAGTGGGGAAGCGGCAACAGTTCGTGCTAAAGCTGATATGCTTAGGGGACAAACAGCACACCACTGCAGAGCTGTGGCAGGGAGTAAGAGACCAGGCTGAGCTGTGGCTCTCACCAGTCAACCTAGAACCAGGCATGGTTGTGTCTGATAATGGCTGTAACTTGGTGACTGTTTTGGAGCTCGGCAAGCTTAGACACTTCCCATGCCTTGCCCACGTCTTCAACGCTGTGGTTCAGCAGTTTATCAAAACCTTCCCCAATTTGCCTGAGCTACTGGGTGTCCAAGCTAGACACGTGGCATGAACTCTATGCTTTGGAGGTGCTGGCCTGCTCTGCCGCCAGAGTTTTGTCTAAGCGGGTATTTAGTGCTGCTGGTGGCATTATAACAGATAAGCATATCTGCCTGTCAACTGAAAATGCTGACAGGTTGACTCTTAATAAAAATGAACAAGGCCTGGATTGACCATGACTTCTCGACTCCACCAGAGGAAAGCGGCTGAACATAAAGGCACTTTAAATGTATTGTTTATAATGTACTGAATACACTATTCCCATGCACCCCTTCCACCACAAACAAGGGTATATGGTTGTATGGTTCCTTTTCTCATCCTCCTCTTCCATCATATCAACATGCTTATTCGTCACATACAGTCCTGATCAAAAGTTTAAGACCACTTGAAAAATTGCAAAAAAATGTATTTAGCATGGCTGGATCTTAACAAGGTTCCAAGTAGAGCTTCAACATGCAACAAGAAGAAATGGGAATGAGACAAAACATTTTTTGAGCATTCAATTTTATGAAAACAATGAATAAACTGAAACAGGCTGTTTTTCAGCTGATCAAAAGTTTAGGACCACACCTCCCAAAAAAACTAAACACCCCCAAAACAGAAATCCAACTTCCAAACATGAACTCAGTAATGAGTAGCTCCGCCGTTATTGTTTATCACTTTCAAAATTCGTTTCGGCATGCTTGATGCAAGCATTTCCATGAGGTGAGTGGGAACATTTCTCCAAGTGGTAAAGACGGCCACACGAAGGCCATCTACTGTCTGGAACTGTTGTCCATTTTTGTAAACTTCCCTTGCCATTCATCTCAATTGGATTTAGATCAGGGAAACATGCAGGATGGGCCAAAAGAGTGATGTTATTCTCCTGGAAGAAGTCCCTTGTCCTGCGGGCATTGTGTACTGTAGCGTTGTCCTGTTGAAAAATCCAGTCGTTACCACACAGACGAGGGCCCTCAGTCATGAGGAATATTCTCTGCAACATCTGGACATAGCCAGCGGCCGTTTGACGCCCCTGCACTTCCTGAAGCTCCATTGTTCCACTGAAGGTAAAAGCACCCCAGACCATTATGGCGCCCTCTCCATTGTGGCGCGTAGAAAACATCTCAGGTGGGATCTGCTTGTCATGACACTAATGTTGGAAACCATCAGGACCATCAAGGTTCATTTTTTTCTCATCAGAGAATAAAACTTTCTTCCACCTTTGAATGTCCCATGTTTGGTACTCTCTTGCAAAGTCCAAACGAGCAGTTCTGTAGCATTCAAGGAGACGAGATCTTGGAAGACATTTTTTGGTTTTGAAGCCCTTCAGTCTCAGATGCTGTCTGATGGTTATGGGGCTGCAGTCAGCACCAGTAAGGGCCTTAATTTGGGTCGAGGATCGTCCAGTGTCTTGACGGACAGCCAATTGGATCCTCTGGCTCAGTGCTGATGAAATTTTTTTAGGTCTTCCACTTGACTTTTGTTCCATAACCCTCAGGATCATTTAAGAAATTACAAATGACTGTCTTACTGCATCCCATGTCAGCAGTGATGGTGCGCTGTGAGAGACCCTGCTTATGCAGTTCAACAACCAGACCACTTTCAAAAAGGGAGAGTTTTTTTGCCTTTGCCACTACAACGTGTGACTACCTAACAGAAAGTGACAATGAATCCACATCTTTGCACAGATTTGGCCTTTTAAAGGCTTGTGGTTCTAAAATTTGGATCAGCTGAAAAACAGCCTGTTTCAGTGTAATCGTTATTTTCAATTCATTGACTGCTCAAAAAATGTTTTGTCTCACTCTCGTTTCTTCTTGTTGCATGTTGAAGCTCTACTTGGAACCTTGTTAAGATCCAACAACGCAAAATATGATTTTTTTGCCATTTTTCAAGTGGTCTTAAACTTTTGATCAGGACTGTATAATGCCATTGCATATATGCCCTTCAAATATAATGTTTTACATTGTCAGCTCACCTGCAGGCTCTCGCAAAAAAAATTTGGGAGGGTCAGCTCAGCTGCACGCCCTCGCATATAATTTTTTTAGAGGGTCAGCTCACCTGCAGGCCCTCGCAAAAAATTTTTTTTAGGGTCAGCTCAGCTGCACGCCCTCGCATATAATTTTTTAGCGGGTCAGCTTACCTGCAGGCCCACACCTCAAATCTTTTACAGGGTCAGCTCACCTGAAGGCCCTCGCATTTAATTTTTTAGAGGGTCAGCTCACCTGCAGGCCCTTACATATAATGTTCAATGGGTCAGCTGACCAGCAGGCACTCGCATATAATTTTTTACAGGGTCATCTCAACAGCAGGGCCGCACCTTAATATACCTAAGAGGTAATTTGCGCGCATGCTGCCTTGCTTGGATGTGTTAGCCGTAGCCGTTTCTCAGGCTCCCTCTCCTGAATCAAACATTGATTCCCCGTTACCCATAGTTACAATTGTTTGGGCTGACAATAACATTGAAAGTTGATAGGCCAGACATCTGAATGGATCATCGCCATCACGGGGACATGCAATCGGCCTCAGGTTAACTAGAGTCACCAAAGCGGCAGCAGGCCCTCACCAATAATGTTTTAGATGGTCAGATCAGCAGACCCTTGATCCAAATGTTTTAGAGGGTCACCAGCAGGCCATCAGTCATAATTTTTCAAGGGTGTGTATGATGCCCTCCTTTATGTGTCATAAAGCGTGTATTAAAGTGCCAGTTTCTTGAAATTTTTGGCAGCCCTTTCACTTAGTGCATAGGGTTTGAATGTAGGAGTCCCACTACATGAAAAATTGTACCACAATGTAAATGAGGCCCTCCTTTATGTGATATACAGGTTGTATCAGAGTGTCTGCTCCTTGTAATTTTTGCCAGCACTTGCACCTTATATACAAATAAATATACAGGAAAGAATGTTTCCTATAAATTTTTCCTCTAAAATCGATTTTTTATTTTCAGTTTGCAAAAGTGGCGTACTATTCGGACAACATCGTTCCCAGCAGCGACCTGTGAGTCCAAGATGCATCCAGACATCCTCCCCATGCTGTTACAGAACCATTTCGGTGGTGTTTCCATAAATTTCTGACCTTTTCCTATATACCAGGCACCCTTCCCTCTTCAGAGCAGGGGTTATCTGGTTTAATGCTCGGGTTCTCCCATTGACTTCTATTATACTTGGGTGCTCGGTCTTGCCAGGCGATCAAGCGGCCGACTACCCGAAGGCAAAGGTTGAGATTTTGGCAAGACTGGGGGTAAATGTGTTGGTCTGGGCCCAGCGGGTACATCAGTGGGGGTTTAAGCTGGCTGAGCCCGCAAGACCCCAGTATATGACTTACTCCACATTTTGCAAAAGTGGCTACAGCCTGATGTGCTGAGTCCCACGGCTATGCTGGATAGACTATTGGCTGACATATTCTGGAGGGCGCTGCTATCCCCTCTCCAACTCTGGATTGGCCAGGTGTCTCCTGGAAATGTTTTGATCAAAACACATCTGTGCCCACCTACCCAGGGCCAAGGTGGTCTCAGGCAGGCGGGTCCTATGCTAAACCTACCTAAGCCATTGGGCTCCTATGTCCAGGAGCGCAGACTCCGCACATATGGTGTGCTGCTTCTAAACACCTCTATGTGCATCAAGCAACCAATGAGAGGTGGAGCAAGCACACCTATATGTACCACCTAATCAAGGCAGTCTGCTCGATAGGAAGGGCAAAAGTGCACAGGAATGCTACTCCCAAGATAAAATAGGAGCGCATTCACACTTGAAGGTGTCACTCCCTCAATCATATACTATATAATAAACAAAAAAAATCACAGAAAAAATAAAAAATAAACATCCTGCACAGTATAATACATAAATATGCGGATGTCCCTGGCCACATTCACGAAAAAAATTACAGAAAAAAGATGATAATGCACAAAATAGATGCAAGCATTATATATGAACCAAGCCCTCACTCTGATGTATTAAAATGTAAGACTCTCAGCCAATATATTTTGATCAAAACACATCTGTGCCCACCTACCCACGCCAAGGTGGTCTCAGGTCAGGCGGGTCCTACGGGACAGCCGCATATTTATTTATCATAATGTGTAGGATGTTTTTATATTTGCCTTTTCTGTGAATTTTTTTGGTCTTCTGGAAATGGTGGACCTGGTGGAACGCTATGAGGCCACTAAGATTCTTAAGGGGCGTTCTTTCGGGAGGGGGGCAGGTAAATCCCAGAACTCCCCACCCCAGGCCCAACAGTATGAGCCGGTGAAACCATCATGATCTGATCGTCATCTAAGTCACACAATCACAGTCTGCTTAAACTAATAACACACAAAGAATTAAATGTTACCATGTTTTTATTGAACACACCATGTAAACATTCACAGTGCAGGTGGAAAAAGTATGTGAATCCTTGGATTTAATAACTGGTTGAATCAACTTTGGCAGCAATAGCTTCAACCAAACGTTTCCTGCAGTTGCAAATCAGACGTGCACAGCGTTCAGGAGTAATTCTTGACCATTCCTCTTTACAGAACTGTTTCTGTTCAGCAATATTATTGGGATGTCTGGTGTGAATAGTTTTCTTGAGGTCATGCCACAGCATCTCAATCGGGTTGAGGTCAGGACTCTGACTGTGCCATTCCAGGAGGCGTATTTTCATCTGTTTAAGCCATTCTGTTGTTGATTTATTTATATGCTTTGGGTCGTGGTCCTATTGCAACAACCCATCTTCTGTTGAGCTTCAACTGGTGGACAGATGGCCTTAAGTTCTCCTGCAAAATGTCTTGATAAACTTGAGAATTTATTTTTCCTTCGATTATAGCAATCCGCCCAGGCCCTGACGCAGCAAAGCAGCCCCAAACCATGATGCCCCCACCAACATACTTCACAGTTGGGATGAGGTTTTCATGTTGGTGTGCTGTGCCTCTTTTTCTCCACACATAGTGTTGTGTGTTTATTCCAAACAACTCAACTTTGGTTTCAATATTTTGCCAGTACTACTGTGGAACATCCAGGTGCTCTTGTGCAAACTGTAAATGGGCAGCAATGTTTTTTTTGGACAGAAGTGGCTTCCTCTGTGGTATCCTCCCATGAAATCCATTCTTATTTAGTGTTTTACATATCGTATATTCGCTAACAGAAATGTTAGCATATGCCAGAGACTTTTGTAAGTCTTAAACTGACACTCTAGGATTCTTCTTCACCTCATTGAGCAGTCTGCCCTGTGCTCTTGCAGTCATCTTTACAGGATGGCCACTCCTAGGGAGTGTTGCAGCAGTGCTGAACTTTCTCCATTTGTAGACAATTTGTCTTACCGTGGACTGATGAACAGCAAGGCTTTTGAAGATACTTTTATAACCCTTTCCAGCTTCATGCAAGTCAGCAATTCTTAATCGTAGGTCTTCTGAGAGCTCTTTTGTGCGAGGCATCATTTGCATCAGGCAATGCTTCTTGTGAAAAGCAAACCCAGAACTGGTGTGTGTTTTTTATAGGGCAGGGCAGGTGTAACCAACACCTCCAATCTCATCTCATTGATTGGACTCCAGTTGGCTGACACCTCACTCCAATTAGCTCTTGGAGATGTCATTAGTCTAGGGGTTCACATACTTTTTCCACCTGCACTGTGAATGTTCACATGGTGTGTTCAATAAAAACATGGTAACATTTAATTATTTGTGTGTTATTAGTTTAAGCAGACTGTGATTGTCTATTGTTGTGACTTAGATGAAGATCAGATCACATTTTATGACCAATTTGTGCAGAAATCCATATCATTCAAAAGGGTTCACATACTTTTTCTTGGAACTGTAGCTGCGGGGTGAACCCATTGAACAGTTGATGGTGCCCCGACTTATCGAAAACTTGTGTTAGAGTTAGCCCACCAACATGTTCTCGGGGGTCATCTGGGACTGCAGAAGACACAGGATTGGATACTACAATGGTTTCATTGGCCCAGTGTGTTTAGAGAGGTGGATGATTTTTGTAAGTCTTGCCCGACCTGCCAAACAACTAGTCCCCAGCACCTGTTCTATAGTCCCTTAGTGCCTTTCCCGATTATCAAGACTAGATTCAAAAGAATCGCTAT
The DNA here is from genome assembly GCF_014858855.1 of Bufo gargarizans. Lineage (NCBI taxonomy): Eukaryota > Metazoa > Chordata > Amphibia > Anura > Bufonidae > Bufo > Bufo gargarizans. The sequence goes on along the minus strand of NC_058088.1, from coordinate 114,299,855 downwards.
GGATCTCATAGGCCCAGTACCTAAGTCCGCTAGAAGGCACCAACATATCTTGGTAGTCGTAGACTACGCCACTTGGTACACGGAGGCGGTGCCACTGCGACATACATCGGCTAAACTCATAGCAAAAGAGTTAATGGAGATGTTCTCTAGAGTGGGGCTACCTTAAGAGATTCTGACTGACCAGGGGACCCCTTAAGGTCATGCGGGAACTCTGTAAGTTGCTGAACATCAAGCAAATACGGGCATCCGTCTATCACCCGCAAACTAACGGCCTAGTAGAAACGTTTAATAAAACATTAAAAACCATGTTATAATGAGTAGTGTCTAAGGATGGGAAGGACCTCCTTCTGCCCTATCTTATGTTTGCAGTGCAAGAAGTTCCCCAGGCCTCTACTGGGTTCTCGGCCTTCGAACTTCTATATGGCAGACATCCACGTGGTCTGATGGATATAGCCAAAGAGGCATGGGAACAACAACCCACACCATATAAAAGCATTATTTAATATGTTACCCAGATGCAGGAACGTATGAAAACCGTGTTGCCGCTGGTAAGGGAACATATGGATGCAGCGCAGCAAGTGCTGTACTGTCTCAGGAAGTCAATGGGGAGGAGCATCCCGTTGTCTTCCTAAGCCGCAAGCTCACCCCAGCCAAGACCAGGTTGTTGTGCTTTTTCATAAGTGTATAAAACATTTATCTTAATATCCTAGTTATAGTGGATTTGATTATATATATCTATAAATCATAATGTGATTGCAAGATGTCTATTGTCTATTTCCATATGAGACTTTCTACACTGATTTGCCGTGCAGATTGATCTGGTCAACAATACTGCATGGTCCAGATTACCTGGAACCCCGGAGGGGTTTCAGGATGAAGAGCAAGCCTTGAGGTGGGGACAACAGATGCCCTATACCGTGAGTATCATGGTTGCTGATGAGGTTAAAGTCCCTGAAGGATACAAGCCATTTCTTCTTCCCATTCAAGTAAAGAAGGGGCAAAAATTGAAGAATGCAGATGCTTTGATCTATTTGTCTAACCGGATACAGCAACTTGGACTGAAGGTAAAGCGACTGAAGGTAAACATCCATCAGGATCCATTGCATATGGTAATTCATAATATGAGTCCCCATGGCGTATCCTTACAAAAAAGTACCATAATTGGCCTAGGTATGTATTCGGAGTATTACACTTTTGGATTCCAGAATGACGTCATTGGACTTATTCCTGATGAATACTTGACAGAAGAGCAAGTAGTTGAACAACATTTTTCCTCAACACCTGAGGGGCTATTTAATATCCACTCTGTTTATCCTTTCAGTTCTGAAGAAGGTACAGATGAAGAATCAAGAGATTGATGAAAAGGAGTATGAGTCATGCCAACAAAGAAAAGAGAAGGTACGCAATACTCAAAATGATTTAACCAGTGAGCTTGAAGAAGCTGACGAGTTAAGTCAACCTGAAATCTTCGCAGAACTTCAGGAACGGGTTGAAGAGCAAATCTCTATAGCTGACGCATGCTCCGATGAATTCTTCGCAGAATTCCATGACATGTTTGCAAGGACTCTTATGACTGTGGGGAAACTGACCTGCACGTTGCAATAATCCAGACGGATCCCAATGCACCCCCTGTATATGTCAAACAGTACCGACTTCCTCTAGCAGCTTATGAGTCACTATCGGAAATCATCGGGATTCTCAAACCCAATGGTCAATTTCGTCACTGTTTGGACCTAAGGCAGTTAAACAAATATGTATACTTGTCTGGATGACCCATGCTGTACATTGACCAGTGTTTGGTGCAAATAAAGGGATCAAAAATTTTCACTGCTCTGGATTGTGCGCAAGGATATTGGACGATTAAGGTGGACGAGAAGGATCAATACAAATTGTCCTTCACATTTGGGAAGCAGCAATATGCCTGGACCCGATTGCCTTTTGGGTATATTAATGCAGGCCATGAATTTGCTGTGTTCATGCATAAGGGGATGCCTGATGCCACTGAACGAGGTACCTGATCCTATGTGGATGACGTCCTGCTCTAAAGCACGACTTTTGAGGAACACATTGTAGAACTGAGGCATGTACTAACCCAACTGAGAACTGGTGTGAAACTTTCTTTGCAGAAGGCTCAATGGTGTTGTACCAAAGTAAATTTCCTAGGTCACGAAATTACTGCTGATGGAATCAACCCGCTGAAAAGGAAGGTGGAAGCAGTGACCAAAACAAAGTCACCTACAAATCTCAAGGAGTTGAGATCCTTCCTCGGTATGAAGAACTATTCAAGTAAGTTTATAGACAACTATGCCGAGATTACGAAACCTCTTTTGCAGTTGCTAAAGAAAGGAGTGAAATGGGAATGGAGTGAGCGCCACGAGCAAGCTGTAAATAACCTCAAAGCCAGACTCACCCAAGCTCCATGCCCTGCTTACCCAGAAGGTGGGAAACCTTTCTTCAATGAAACAGGCTTCACCGACAAAAGCGTGAGAGCAGTCCTCTTCCAGAAACAGGGAAACCTGAATAAGATCATCGCCTATGCCTGTAAGTCCTTATCACCGGTTGAGGTAAAATTCAATGACTGTGAAAAAGCATTACTGTCAACCGTGTGGGCTTTGCAATATTTCAGGAGTTCTATCCAAGGCAAAAAGAGCATTGTGGAAACTGCACACCAAGCACTGCAATATTTGCAAAGTTATCGAATCAAGGATGGAAATCTGTCGAACAGCAGGATAACCGCCTGGACAATGTCCTTAATGGGATGGCCATTGGAAATCAGGTACAAACAAAATAATAAGAATCCAGTTGCTCAAAGATTTGCTGAACTTCACGATTGTATCAATGCAGGACATAAAGATGGATCAACCGAAAAAAAAAAAATCCTAGAAGAACAATCTTTATCTCCATGCAAGTCTTATGAAGAAGAGTATTGCAAATCCTTGTCATGTGCATATGTAGACAGCTGTTCTTTCCATACCAATGAAGTAATTGAATGTACACTGGTTGCAGGTATCGGAGTCATGTGGAATAATATATTCCCAGATGAGTCCGTGGGTTACAAAATTGGTCCCAAAAGTAGCCAGGTCGCAGAGCTTACCGCTGTGCATAAAGCCATACAAATGGCTATTGAATATGGTATTTAAGAGTTTGTTATAATCACAGATTCTAATTATGTTCGCAACAGCTGTGTGGCGTACTTTCCTGGATGAAAAGGTCTAACATGGTAAGAAGCAACAATAAGCATGGTAAAATGTTTTGTAGGATCGACGAGATGGTTTTTGCCCACACTCTCACCATTTACTGGAAAAAGGTAAAAGGCCACTCGAAATATCTAGGTGTGGATAAAGAAGAGAATGATTTGGCAGATTCCCTTGCCAAACAAGGAGCCATGAATGGAGAAGTCTTGAACGTTGATGACCTTATGGGAACTGTTCAAGTGGAGGCAACGACAAGAAGGAAGACAGGCCCAAAAGGAGGCCGAAGCCAATGTGGTGCAGTGGAGCCAAGATTCCCCTAGTGAGGATCTCATCGCGAGTCATTAGTATCTTTTACAAACACATTGAAGATCCACAACAGTCTGTGCAGGCAAAGAAGAGTTACGGATTTTAATGAAGGGTAAGTCCTAATTCTCGTTACAGGATGGATTGTTGGTAAGAACCTCCGACGAATAGTATCTCACAACGTGTGGTACCAGCAGATTCCGAGGTTTGATGTCACAGCATGCCCATGACGCCCCAAAGGCTGGTCATCGAGGTGAGAATTTAACGTATGACTTATTACTGGATTACACTTATTGGCCTCATATGTTGCAAGACGCACGTATTGTCAAGGATGTTTAATATGTCCTCAATTCCATCCACAAGCACCCACTCATCAGGCACCGCTGATGAAAAGCGGGATGTCCATGCCATGGTCAGACATCCAAATTGACTTTATAGTACCAGCAACAACTTTATCAAAAGGCAACAGATATATGTTAACCGTGACTTGTTTGTTCACAAAGTGGGTGGAATGTTTGCTCTTGCAGAACATGCAGTTCAAGTGTGTGCATGTCTCTACTTATTAACCACGTATTTTCCAGGTTTGAGCTTCCCCAATGCATAAAATCCGATCGTGGAAGTAATTTCACTAGTGAGGTGATGACGAAAGTATGGGAGATACTGGGAGTAAAGAGAACGCTATATATAGCTTATCGGCCAGCCTCTAGTGGTGAAGTAGAACGCTACAACCAAACCATTGTCAACATTCTAAAGCGATTTGTCAATAAATCCAGTAAGGACTGGGATGTAAAGTTGCCTTTGGTTCTCATGGCCATCAGAGCCACCAAGCGTGGCAACCAAACTTTCTCCCTTTGAAATGGTCATAGGCAGGAAGATGGTGTTACCCCAGCATTTACTCTACCCGACAACAGACCACAATTTGATAAACGCTTCAACAGCTCATCAATACATGGAGAATCTAGGCAAGCACCTTCAGCATGCTTTTTTTGCGTTTGCCCAGAAGAATATAGAGAAAGCAGCAGTGAGCGCCATAACATACTACCTCATCTTGATGAATAAGAGGATTCTATCCGAGAAGATCTACGTCAGTTTGGATCTACGCATCTTGTTTAAAATACAGTTCAACGTTTACAAGATTCAGTCTCCAGATATAAAGATGTGGTATCAAATGCACATCGGTTATTCCTGAGAACGGATTACACAGATCCTGGAACAGACAAGAAAGACCCTGACCAGGGAACAGTTTTCCATGAGTCAACGACCAAAGCGTTTCATTTCTGCGATTGCAGCCGCCATAATCTTTGGCGTAGTAGGCGCTGATGTTGCCACTGGTGTATAAGTTGCTAATTCCATCTCTATTAAGACATTGGAACTTGAAATCGGTTCGCTAAAATGAACCTGATGACATTCATGCAGAGATGGAAAATCAGTAGCAACATTTATCGGACTTATATTCCGTTGTGGAGGACACTATCGTCACCCCCAACTTACATTCAAAGTTATTGACCCATTCAAAAAAACTTCACAAGAGTAATGAACAATTTAAACAAAGGAGCCTATTCCTAAAGGAGCCTATTGACCCTAACCATCCAAGCGATGTGTTGGATGCAAGTTTTCAGAAAGACTTTAGCAAAGCTCTGAATGGAACATTACAAACATGAGTACAAACACCCCAGTTCTTGAGAAACCCGTATGAAAAACTTTCTTTTGACATTCCAATATAATCCAATTTTATTGCAATGGACTATATTGTAATGAAGGAGGATTTGTTGTGCTTTTTCATAAATGTATAAAACATGATTATATATATCTATAAGAGGCCATATTGTTATATTCACCATGTATTTTAAAGATGACCTAGAGAGAGTTCATGGGAAGGGCACTTTTAACCCCTTAAGGACTTAGGGCGTACCAGTATTTCCTGAGTCCTTAATTCAGACCTGCGGTTTGCGGCTTTTACCTGCGGTTGCGGCGGCATGTGGTGGTGCCATCGGGTCCTCATGCGGCTGTAGGGGGGACCTGATGGCATGGAAGGCAGCGCAATGTCTAAGGAAGGCATTGCGCTACCTTCTGGTGACGAGCCTGTGAGATCCAGCCCCCTGGATCTCACAGGCAGGAAGCTGTATTACTCATACAGCCAATGCATTCCAATACAGAAGTATTGGAATGCATTGTAAAAGGGATTAGACCCCCAAAAGTTGAAATCCCAAAGTGGGACAAAAAATAAAGTAAAAAAAAGTTGAAAAAGTAAAGTTTTCCCCAAAATAATTTTTTGTTACAAATTTCAAGTAAAAATAAACAAAAACGTAATTTTTCCCAAATAAAGTTTTTAAAAAATTGGCAAAAAATAGGGGGAAAAAAAGTATACATTAGGTATCGACGCGTCCGTATCGACCGGCTCTATAAAAATATCACATGACCTAACCCCTCAAATAAACACCGTAAAAAAATAAAAATAAAAACTGTACTAAATAAACCATTTTTTGTCACCTTACATCACAAAAAGTACAACAGCAAGCGATAAAAAAAGCGTTTGCCCACAAAAATAGTACCAATCTAACCGTCACCTCATCCTGCAAAAAATGAGCCCCTAACTGAGACAATCGCCCAAAAAATAAAAAACTATGCCTCAGAATATGGAGACACTAAAACAGTGATGGCGAACCTATGGCACGGGTGCCAGAGGCGGCACTCGGAGCCCTCTCTGTGGGCACCCACACCCTGGAAAAAGTCTATGGTGTACCAATATGCCTTAGACTTTCCTGTCACTCATCAGCGCAGGGCGCACCATGAGCAGCACAGGCAGTGCACTGAATGTAGGCAGGATATTGTAGATAAATGATACAGTACATGGAAGATATTCTATATTGGACTGTAGTATTCAAGGTAAATTGCTGTGTTGGCACTTTGCGATAAATAAGTGGGTTTATGTTGCAGTTTGGGCGCTCGGTCTGTAAAAGGTTCACCATCACTGCACTAAAACATCTTTTTTTTTTGTTTCAAAAATGATATTATTGTGTAAAACGTACATAAATAAAAAAAAGTATACATATTAGGTATCACCACGTCCGTATCGACTGGCTCTATAAAAACATTACATGACCTAACCCCTCAGATAAACACCGTAAAAGATAAAAAATAAAAACTGTGCTAAATAAACCATTTTTTGTCACCTTACATCACAAAAAGTGTAATAGCAAGCGATCAAAAAGTCAAATGCACCTCAAAATAGTGCCAATCAAACCGTCATCTCATCCTGCAACAAATGAGACCCTACCTAAGACAATCGCCCAAAAAATAAAAAAAACTATGGCTCTCAGAATATGGAGACACTAAAACATGATTTTTTTTTTGTTTCAAAAATGATATTATTGTGCAAAACTTACATAAATAAAAAAAAGTATGCATATTAGGTATCGCCGCGTCCTTATCGACCGGCCCTATAAAAATATCACATGGCCTAACCCCTCAGTTGAACACCGTAAAAAATAAAAAATGTGCTATATAAACCAATTTTTGTCACCTTACATCACAAAAAGTGTAATAGCAAGCGATCAAAAAGTCATATGCACCCCAAAATAGTGCCAATAAAACCGTCATCTCATCCCGCAAAAATCATACCCTACCCAAAGTAATCGCCATAAAACTGAAAAAATTATGGCTCTCAGATGATAGAAACACTAAAACATGATTTTTTTTTTGCTTCAAAAATGAAATCATTCTGTAAAACTTACAAATATAAAAAATATATACATATTAGGTATCTCAGCGTCCGTAATAACTTGCTCTATAAAAATATAACATGACCTAACCCTTCAGGTGAATACCGTAAAAAAAAATAAAAAAAACGGTGTAAAAAAGGCCATTTTTTGTCACCTTACATCACAAAAAGTGTAATAGCAAGCGATCGAAAAGTCACACGCACCCCAAAATAGTGCCAATAAAACCGACATCTCATCCCGCAAAAATCATACCCTACCCAAAGTAATCGGCCAAAAACTGAAAAAATTATGGCTCTCAGACGATAGAAACACTAAAACATGATTTTTTTTTGTTTCAAAAAAGAAATCATTGTGTAAAACTTACATAAATAAAAAAAAGTATACATATTAGGCATCGCCGCATCCGTGACAACCTGGTCTATAAAAATATCACATGATCTAACCTGTCAGATGAATGTTGTAAATAACAAAAAATAAAAACGGTGCGAAAACAGCTGTTTCTTGTTACCTTGCCTCACAAAAAGTGTAATAAAGAGCAACCAAAAATCGTATGTACACCAAACTAGTACCAACAAAACTGCCACCCTATCCCGTAGTTTCTAAAATGGGGTCACTTTTATGGAGTTTCTACTCTAGGGGTGCATCAGGGGGGCTTCAAATGGGACATGGTGTCAAAAAAACCAGTCCAGCAAAACCTGCCTTCCAAAAACCGTATGGCATTCCTTTCCTTCTGCACCCTGCCGTGTGCCCGTACAGCGGTTTACGACCACATATGGGGTGTTTCTGTAAACTACAGAATCAGGGCCATAAATAATGAGTTTTGTTTGGCTGCTAACCCTTGCTTTGTTACTGGGAGAAAATGGATTAAAATGGAAAATCTGCCAAAAAAGCAAAATTTTGAAATTGTATCTCTATTTTCCATTAATTCTTGTGGAACACCTAAAGGGTTAACGACGTTTGTAAAATCAGTTTTGAATACCTTGAGGAGTGTAGTTTCTTAGATGGGGTCACTTTTATGGAGTTTATACTCTAGGGGTGCATCAGGGGGGCTTCAAATGGGACATGGTGTCAAAAAAAAACAGTCCACCAAAACCTGCCTTCCAAAAACCGTATGGCATTCCTTTCCTTCTGCGCCCTTCCATGTGTCCATACAGCGGTTTACGACCACATATGGGGTGTTTCTGTAAACTACAGAATCGGGGCCATAAATAATGAGTTTTATTTGGCTGTTAACCCTTGCTTTGTAACTGGAAAAAAAAATATTAAAAAGGAAAATCTGCCAAAAAATAGAAATTTTGAAATTGTATCTCTATTTTCCATTAACTCTTGTGGAACACCTAAAGGGTTAACAACATTTGTAAAAGCAGTTTTGAATACCTTGAGGGGTGTAGTTTCTAGAATGGGGTAATTTTTGGGTGGTTTCTGTGCCGGCATACATACATAATTCCTCTGGGTAGCCATCTTATATGCTTCTGGCATATGTAAAAAAAAACTGTGAACTCTCATCTTCCCGAAGCCTGGGTCACCTGTGATATAGATGGACACTTTTATTACCACTACTCTGAGGCCGGCTATAAAAGGTTATAAAAGCTATACCAGGCCCAGCTCATCCTGTTCTTTAAGATAAGATCAGCTCGCTGTCAAGCCTGGCTGGAGCGTGATGTCATTAATTTCCAGGTCTGGTTTGAGGAGAGCTAATAGCCCTTAATTAGCTCTGGGCATAAAACCAGTCCACTTTCATATTTCATTTATGAATCAACTTATGCCCTTTCTGACACCAGATCCAGGCTCTACAGAGTATTGTGGTTAATTGGGTATCAAATATGACTAGAGGATGTGATTCTGTAGCTGACCTATGGGTGGTAGAAGAACTACAGGTCCCAGCATTACCGTGTGTGGTCTCATTCTGTAGGTAAATAAATAAGGATCGCAAATATGTATTCTGTATAAAAATATGCCGATGTATCAAGGAGATACGGGCTTAAGTATAATCCTCATTGTAGGAACTGAACTTTGATGGGGTCATAAAACACTTGGAGGCCAATCCCTAGGATTGACAGTCACTCTGCTGCCATTGGCTGACAGGAGTAAGTCTCCTGCCCATGGGAGAGTTCATAAAAATCCATGCACAAGGACAGAGGAGAGAGACCCATGGAACATCACCAGACACTTAATTGGACATTGACGGCATATCCCTGTATCAGAAGAACTTTGAGGGTCTCCCCTGATACATACTGAAAAGGGGTTTGCAAGGATTCAAAAAGGACATATGAACGACCATCTGAAACCCTCCAGAGAAACTAAGTATTCTTTCATCTTTTTCCCTTACATTTGACCTGTCGTGATTATTTATATTATTATTATTCTGTAGATTTATAGTCATTTTCATTAGACTTGTATGCACTGCTTTTTACCGCTTATTAAAGATGATAAAATCTGAATAGCCAAGTCTTCCAAGCTGCTGAACAACGTACCTTGCCTTTGAAGAGACGTTACCAGGTAGTTAGTTAAATTGCATTTAGGAATTGTAGCTGGGGGTGATTGACTGCGGTTGGTCAGTAAGTGATATCCTGTTCATCCACTGATCTGTGTGATAGTGAATGACCCGGATAGTCGGCTCATGGACCGGGAACCCACGTGGTGGCAGTTACCGAAGTGTAGTGGGGGGTGTTAGCCGAATGGTAATACCCCAGTCACGTGAGGTCTCTGTGTGTGCGCAGAATCCGTCACAGACCACTACGTCACAGCTGTGGGATCCGGAGCGGTCGGATCCATAGTTCGTGACATTTTCTGGTGGCAGCTTACGGGATTCTGTATGCTTAGAATATTAGTGCATGAAGTTATGTCCATAACTCTGTACTAAAGGATTGAAAAATTCTGGAAGACGAAGCACAGTGCATTAGTTTTGATAGAATAATAATTCACGACAGTACCCTCCCCTCTCTCTTGTTTTCTGTCCTATCTTTTATTTGGCAATAATGTCCGAATCCGTGAATTATGACGTCCTGAGCGTGGCTGATATCACAGCTCTGTGTGAGCACAAAGGCATCCAAGTATATGGGAAAAATAAGACTGTCCTCATCCAGGAGTTATGTGCACTGGAGGAGTCAAGAGTCATCCCTGCAGGATTCAGAGAATGGAGGAGACTCTGGGGCCCCTGAGCCAGGTGACCCCTTCCAGAATGAGGATAATGAACTGGGAGGAGGACAGCCTGCTGGGGCTTGCAGTCCTCTAGCTGGACATAACTCTGTCTCTATGCCATCCCAAAATGGTCTGGACCAACTAATGCTCAGTAACCCGGACTTATATTTTCGGCTGCTGGAGGCACGTCGGGCAGAGCGCCAGGCTGAGCGCGAGGCTGCAGAACGGGAAGCTGTCTGCAGGCATGAACTGGATATGGCCCGAGTACAGCTTCAGGGGTCCGACCGGCATGCCACATCCACAGGCCCATCCCTGATGGTCAAGCCAAAACTGCCTGTGATGGAGTCTGAGAACTGTGACATTGATCTTTTCCTGCATGCTTTTGAAACCTCATGCCAGCAGTACCAGGTGCCAGAGCCACTGTGGGCGGGACATCTAATGTCCGCACTGAAGGGCAAAGCTATGGAGGCCCTGGTCGGACTACCATTAGCAGAGCGTACCAGTTACGCGGTCATCAAAAAGGCTATTCTGGTCAAGTACCAGCTGACTCCAGAGACTTACCGTTTACGGTTCCGGTCCCTGCGAAGAGGGCCCGGAGATACTTTTATGGACCATCTGGGCAAGTTGCAGACCACCTTCCAACAGTGGTCTGATCCCCTCACAGAGGACACCAAGCAGTCCCTGGCGGATCTGATGGTTCGAGAACAGTTTGTCTCCAATTGCCACACAGATGTGCAAAAATATGTATGTGAGCACAAGCCGAAGAGTGCGCGAGAGGCGGCCGAGCTAGCCGATGAATATGTCGCCATGCCCAGCACTCGGGCATTCAAAGACACTCTGTCCCGTCTGGGAGGAACCTCTTCATCTGCTTCTTCCTCCCGGCCAGCTTTGTCGATTCCTGTCCAGCGACCCTTTCACAGGCCTGCACAAAGACCTGAAGGAGTCAAGCCAGCACCGACAGACGTGCGCAAGTGCTATGCGTGCGGCAAGCCAGGACACCTCAGCCACTCGTGCCCGGAGAAGAAGACAGCACCCCCTGGCAAGCTTGCCCGCAACCCATCATCTGTGCTGTTAGTGAATGGAGCTGCAAGACACACCGCAGACAACCTACAGTCGGTTACTGTGGGCAACCGGTGCACCACAGGCTTCCGCGATACAGGAGCCGAAGTCACACTAGTTCGGCCTGAACTAGTGGATGACGCAGACCTTATTCCCGGCAAAAGCCTCACCATCACAGGAGTTGGGGGGGTGAGCCCTAATGTTCCCCTAGCTCGTGTTTTCCTTGATTGGGGGGCTGGGAGTGGAGTAAGGGAGGGGGGAGTCTCTGCGGAGATCCCCACAAATGTTTTATTAGGCACTGACCTAGGACGATTGGTCTCGTGCTACGTGCCCCCTGGAAGCACACAGGACTCACCCGTCCCTATGGAGGTCCCTGGACATACCGAGGTACTGTGCAAGGATGTTTGCGTAACATCAGATAACCTTGGGGATGGACCTCGGGAGGTGGGAAGTGGGGTGTGTGGGAGCAGTTCTCCTATGATAGGAGATGTAGAGGGGATGGCGGGTGTATGTACACAGGTAGCAGACATGTGTTTAACTGATTCAAGTCGTGCAAATGTTAATGTGATGACATTATTGTGCCTGTGCTGCCCGTCACTCGCAGGGCTGCAAAAGCCGCAGCGGAACGCTCCATTGGGGAAGAGCAAGTGGAAGTGTCCCCTTCCACCGGTTCGGACCCCGTGGACTTAACCGCGTCAGAGCCTCAGCCACTGTCCCTGTTCGCCACAGGACAGCTGGCTGGGACTTGTAGTGCCGCCTTTGAGCAGGCCCTGCGAGATGACCCTACCTTGGAGCAGCTAAGAGGGTTAGCTGCCAGCCCTCCCACTGAGGGAGACAAATACCGAGTGTGTTGGGACAATGGGAAACTGTATAAGGAGGACATCTCCCACAGTGACAGTAGGGTGGGGCCACTCAAGAGGCAGCTCATTGTACCTGTGCAGTTCAGGGAACAATTACTGCAAGTGGCTCATGAGATCCCCTTAGCTGGTCACCTGGGAATAACCAAAACAAAGTCCCGGGTGATGCAGAATTTTTTCTGGCCTGGCCTCGGGGCAGATGTCGCCAAGTACTGCAGGTCCTGCGACACCTGTCAGCGAGTTGGCAAAGCAGGAGACCGTCACCAAGCTCCATTGAATCCCTTACCGATAATTGATGAACCCTTCAGGAGGGTGGCCGTGGACATCATTGGTCCACTGGCCATCCCCAGCAGTTCGGGTAAACGGTTCATATTAACCCTGGTAGATTACGCGACGCGCTACCCGGAAGCAGTGGCGTTATCCTCCATTAGGGCGGACAAGGTTGCAGACGCCCTGCTGGGGATCTTCACGAGAGTGGGGTTCCCAGCTGAGCTTCTCAGCGACCAAGGATCTCAGTTCATGTCTGAACTAATGCAGGGGCTCTGTAGGAAAATACAGGTGAACCATATGGTAGCCAGCCTTTACCACCCACAAACAAACGGCCTCTGTGAGCGCTTCAACGGGACGTTGAAGCAGATGCTGAAGACGTTCGTGGAGGCGCAAGGGAAGGACTGGGAACGATATCTACCTCACCTGCTATTTGCCTACAGAGAGGTTCCCCAGGAGTCAACCGGGTTTTCGCCCTTCGAACTCCTGTATGGTCGACAAGTAAGAGGTCCCCTAGACCTAATCAGAGAGTCTTGGGAAGGCAAGGTTGCCGGAACTGAAGTCTCTGTAGTAGACTATGTCCTCAGGTTCCGAGACAAAATGGAGTCGCTGGTAGGTCTGGTACAGGAGAATATGGTGCAGGCCCAAAGCAAACAGAAGCAGTGGTATAACCGCACTGCCCGAGAGAGAATCTACCAGGAGGGGCAGAAGGTCTATGTCCTGCTGCCAATGCGGCAAAACAAACTGCAAGCTGCATGGGAAGGGCCGTACCCCATTGTCAAATGTCTGAGTAAGGTAAATTATGTGATGGGCCTTGGAGAGGGAGGTAGGAGACAGAAGATGTTTCACGTCAACATGCTCAAGGAGCATCACGAGAGAACGCCACATGTTATGCCGGTTTGCAGCCTGCCCGAAAGGGAGGAGGCCGACCCCCTACTAGATCTGCTAGCTGACACTCGAGAGTTGGAGGTGGACTTAACCCTCAACCCTCAACTCTCGTCCCAGCAGAGATCTCAGCTCTTAGAAGTGTTGACGGCTCACCGTGACACTTTTACAGGGAAACCCGGGAGAACACACCTTGCAGTCCATCATGTGGACACAGGTACACATGCTCCCACAAAGCAGTCCGCCTACCGTGTCTCAATGGAGGTCCAGGCAGACCTCAGGGGGGAGATCGAGGAAATGAAGCAGCTCGGGGTCATTCAGAAATCCCACAGCGCTTGGGCCTCACCGGTGGTTCTGGTCCCGAAGAAAGATCAGACAACCAGGTTCTGTGTGGATTATCGGAAACTGAATGCCATCACAACCTCGGATGCTTACCCCATGCCCAGGATTGATGAACTGTTAGATAAGTTGGCAGGAGCCAGCTACCTGACAATCATGGACCTGAGCAGGGGGTATTGGCAGATTCCCCTGACCTCGGAGGCTCAGGAGAAGTCGGCCTTCATCACCCCTTTCGGCTTATACGAATTTACTGTAATGCCGTTTGGGATGAAGAATGCGCCAGCCACCTGTCAAAGGCTTGTGAATGACTTGCTGGAAGGACTAGAAGAATGTGCTGTCGCCTATTTAGACGACATTGCCGTGTATAGCCCCACGTGGAAGGAGCATCTGGTGCACCTGTCGCAAGTACTGGACAAACTTGCTGCGGCTGGACTAACTGTTAAGCCTAGCAAGTGCCAGCTGGGCATGAATGAGGTCACTTACTTAGGCCACAGAGTAGGAGGAGGCACACTGAGGCCTGAAATAGAGAAGGTGAAAGCCATTACGAGATGGCCAACACCTCTCACCAAGAAGCAGGTCATGTCTTTCTTGGGAACGCCCGGGTACTATAGGAAGTTCACCCCGAACTATAGCGCCCTGGCCAAGCCTCTGACAGACTTGACCAAGAAGAAGCTGCCCAGGATGGTGTCATGGACGCCGGAATGCGAGCAAGGCTTCCAGGCCCTGAAGGATGCACTAGCCAGTGCTCCTGTGCTTCAGGCCCCAGATTTCACTCGGAAGTTTGTGGTCCACACGGATGCTTCCGCCTTTGGTCTGGGTGCAGTCCTGAGTCAGGTGAACCAGGCCGGGGAGGAGCATCCTGTGCTATACCTGAGCCGTAAGTTACTGGCCAGGGAGACCAGCTACTCCACAATACAGAAGGAGTGTTTAGCTATTGTGTGGTCCCTGCAAAAGCTACAACACTACCTGTATGGACGCAATTTCACAGTGATCACTGATCACAATCCCCTCAGCTGGTTGGCACGTCTCGCAGGAGACAATGCGAAACTGCTGAGATGGAGCCTGATTTTGCAGCAGTACAACTTCACCGTGCAGCACAGAAAAGGTAGTTTACATGGAAATGCCGACGGGTTGTCGCGGCAGGGAGAATCGGCCGGAGACGGCTGGGTTGCTGTGGAATAGGCTTGTGGCCATTTCCCCAGGCAACCTTTTAAAAGAGGGAGGTGTGCCGGCATACATACATAATTCCTCTGGGTAGCCATCTTATATGCTTCTGGCATATGTAAAAAATAAATGCGAACTCTCATCTTCCCGAAGCCTGGGTCACCTATGATATAGATGGACACTTTTATTACCACTACTCTGAGGCCGGCTATAAAAGGTCATAAAAGCTATACCAGGCCCAGCTCATCCTGTTCTTTAAGATAAGATCAGCTCGCTGTCAAGCCTGGCTGGAGCGTGACGTCATTAATTTCCAGGTCTGGTTTGAGGAGAGCTAATAGCCCTTAATTAGCTCTGGGCATAAAACCAGTCCACTTTCATATTTCATTTATGAATCAACTTATGCCCTTTCTGACACCAGATCCAGGCTCTACAGAGTATTGTGGTTAATTGGGTATCAAATATGACTAGAGGATGTGATTCTGTAGCTGACCTATGGGTGGTAGAAGAACTACAGGTCCCAGCATTACCGTGTGTGGTCTCATTCTGTAGGTAAATAAATAAGGATCGCAAATATGTATTCTGTATAAAAATATGCCGATGTATCAAGGAGATACAGGCTTAAGTATAATCCTCATTGTAGGAACTGAACTTTGATGGGGTCATAAAACACTTGGAGGCCAATCCCTAGGATTGACAGTCACTCTGCTGCCATTGGCTGACAGGAGTAAGTCTCCTGCCCATGGGAGAGTTCATAAAAATCCATGCACAAGGACAGAGGAGAGAGACCCATGGAACATCACCAGACACTTAATTGGACATTGACGGCATATCCCTGTATCAGAAGAACTTTGAGGGTCTCCCCTGATACATACTGAAAAGGGGTTTGCAAGGATTCAAAAAGGACATATGAACGACCATCTGAAACCCTCCAGAGAAACTAAGTATTCTTTCATCTTTTTCCCTTTCATTTGACCTGTCGTGATTATTTATATTATTATTATTCTGTAGATTTATAGTCATTTTCATTAGACTTGTATGCACTGCTTTTTACCGCTTATTAAAGATGATAAAATCTAAATAGCCAAGTCTTCCATATTCTAAGCTGCTGAACAACGTACCTTGCCTTTGAAGAGACATTACCAGGTAGTTAGTTAAATTGCATTTAGGAATTGTAGCTGGGGGTGATTGACTGCGGTTGGTCAGTAAGTGATATCCGGTTCATCCACTGATCTGTGTGATAGTGAATGACCCGGATAGTCGGCTCGTGTGACCGGGAACCCACGTGGTGGCAGTTACCGAAGTGTAGTGGGGGGTGTTAGCCGAATGGTAATACCCCGGTCACGTGAGGTCTCTGTGTGTGCGCAGACTCCGTCACAGACCACTACGTCACAGCTGTGGGATCCGGAGCGGTCGGATCCATAGTTCGTGACAGTTTCCATTATGTAAGCCTCGCAAAGTGACTTCAGACCTGAACTGGTCCCTAAAAATTGTTTTTTTTGAAAATTTCTGAAGAATTTCAAGATTTGCTTCTAAACTTCTAAGCCTTGTAACATCCCCAGAAAATTAAATATCATTCCCCAAATAACTATTTTGGGAGGTATTACTATGTATTATAAAAGTAGAGAAATTGAAACAAGTTTTTGGGTAAATTTGGTATTTTTTTTATAAATTAAAATGAATTTAATTTTTTTTACTTCATTTTACCAGTGTCATGAAGTACAATATTGTTGAGTTTTGGAGTACCGCACACCTGTATGGTTCACTGGTGCCTGCAAGGACTTCTTCAGTCGCACTATAATAGTAAGGAGGTTGCAGCACACAGTTTTTCTTGTTGCTATTAAGTTTTAATTTCACATTTTTATCTTTTCACATTTTTTTAAACATGGTTAAAGTTCCGGTGCAATATTCACAGCAATGAAGGTAGAAGATAAACGACCAAACGTTTCGGCCTTTCACGGCCGGCGTTTAACCCCTGACACACAGCATCCAAGATTTAGACCACTGAGGAAGGCCGTGAAAGGCCGAAACGTTTGGTCGTTTATCTTCTACCTTCATTGCTGTGAATATTGCACCGGAACTTTAACCATGTTTAAAAAAATGTGAAAAGATAAAAATGTGAAATTAAAACTTAATAGCAACAAGAAAAACTGTGTGCTGCAACCTGCTTACTATGAAGTACAATATGTGACGAAAAAACAATCTCAGAATGGATAAGTCAAAGCGTTTTAAAGTTATCAGCACTTAAAGTGACACTCGTCAGATTTGCCAAAAATGGCCAAGTCCTTAACCACT
Source organism: Bufo gargarizans (assembly GCF_014858855.1). Classification (NCBI taxonomy): domain Eukaryota; kingdom Metazoa; phylum Chordata; class Amphibia; order Anura; family Bufonidae; genus Bufo; species Bufo gargarizans. The sequence goes on along the minus strand of NC_058088.1, from coordinate 114,282,632 downwards.
TCAGCCCCGCTAGGTGAAACCCCCTTCATGACCAGAGCACTTTTTACACTTCGGCACTACACTCCTTTCACCGTTTATCGCTCGGTCATGCAACTTACCACCCAAATGAATTTTACCTCCTTTTCTTCTCACTAATGGAGCTTTCATTTGGTGGTATTTCATTGCTGCTGACATTTTTACTTTTTTTGTTATTAATCAAAATGTAACGATTTTTTTGCAAAAAAATGACATTTTTTACTTTCAGCTGTAAAATTTTGCAAAAAAAAACGACATCCATATATAAATTTTTCGCCAAATTTATTGTTCTACATGTCTTTGATAAAAAAAAAATGTTTGGGCAAAAAAAAAATGGTTTGGGTAAAAGTTATAGCATTTACAAACTATGGTACAAAAATGTGAATTTCCGCTTTTTGAAACAGCTCTGACTTTCTGAGCACCTGTCATGATTCCTGAGGTTCTACAATGCCTAAACAGTAGAAAACCCCCACAAATGACCCCATTTCGGAAAGTAGACACCCTAAGGTATTCGCTGATGGGCATAGTGAGTTCATAGAACTTTTTATTTTTTGTCACAAGTTAGCGGAAAATGATGATGATTTTATTTATTTATTTTTTTCTTACAAAGTCTCATATTCCACTAACTTGCGACAAAAAATAAAAAATTCTAGGAACTCGCCATGCCCCTTACGGAATACCTTGGGGTGTCTTCTTTCCAAAATGGGGTCACTTGTGGCGTAGTTATACTGCCCTGGCAATTTAGGGGCCCAAATGTGTGAGAAGAACTTTGCAATCAAAATGTGTAAAAAATGACCGGTGAAATCCAAAAGGTGCACTTTGGAATATGTGCCCCTTTGCCCACCTTGGCAGCAAAAAAGTGTCACACATCTGGTATCGCCGAACTCAGGAGAAGTTGGGGAATGTGTTTTGGGGTGTCATTTTACATATACCCATGCTGGGTGAGAAAAATATCTTGGTCAAATGCCAACTTTGTATAAAAAAAATGGGAAAAGTTGTCTTTTGCCAAGATATTTCTCTCATCCAGCATGGGTATATGTAAAATGACACCCCAAAACACATTCCCCAACTTCTCCTGAGTACGGCGATACCAGATGTGTGACACTTTTTTGCTGCCAAGGTGGGCAAAGGGGCACATATTCCAAAGTGCACCTTTCAGATTTTGCAGGCCATTTTTTACACATTTTGATTGCAAGGTACTTCTCACACATTTGGGCCCCTAAATTGCCAGGGCAGTATAACTACGCCACAAGTGACCCCATTTTGGAAAGACGACACCCCAAGGTATTCCGTGAGGGGCATGGCGAGTTCCTAGAATTTTTTATTTTTTGTCACAAGTTAGCGGAAAATGATGATTTTTTTTTTTTCTCTTTTTTCCTTACAAAGTCTCATATTCCACTAACTTGCGACAAAAAATAAAAAATTCCAGGAACTCGCCATGCCCCTCACGGAATACCTTGGGGTGTCTTCTTTCCAAAATGGGGTCACTTGTGGCGTAGTTATACTGCCCTGGCAATTTAGGGGCCCAAATGTGTGAGAAGTACCTTGCAATCAAAATGTGTAAAAAATGGCCTGCAAAATCTGAAAGGTGCACTTTGAAATATGTGCCCCTTTGCCCACCTTGGCAGCAAAAAAGTGTGACACATCTGGTATCGCCGTACTCAGGAGAAGTTGGGGAATGTGTTTTGGGGTGCCATTTTACATATAACCATGCTGGGTGAGAGAAATATCTTGGCAAAAGACAACTTTTCCTATTTTTTTATACAAAGTTGGCATTTGACCAAGATATTTTTCTCACCCAGCATGGGTATATGTAAAATGACACCCCAAAACACATTCCCCAACTTCTCCTGAGTACGGCGATACCAGATGTGTGACACTTTTTTGCAGCCTAGATGCGCAAAGGGGCCCAAATTCCTTTTAGGAGGGCATTTTTAGACATTTGGATCCCAGACTTCTTCTCACACTTTCGGGCCCCTAAAAAGCCAGGGCAGTATAAATACCCCACATGTGACCCCACTTTGGAAAGAAGACACCCCAAGGTATTCAATGAGGGGCCTGGCGAGTTCCTAGAAATTTTTTATTTTTTGCATAAGTTAGCGGAAATTGATTTTTTTGGTTTTTTTCTCACAAAGTCTCACTTTCCGCTAACTTAGGACAAAAATTTCAATCTTTCATGGACTCAATATGCCCCTCAGTGAATACCTTGGGGTGTCTTCTTTCCGAAATGGGGTCACATGTGGGGTATTTATACTGCCCTGGCTTTTTAGGGGCCCTAAAGCGTGAGAAGAAGTCTGGAATATAAATGTCTAAAAATGCTTACGCATTTGGATTCCGTGAGGGGTATGGTGAGTTCATGTGAGATTTTATTTTTTGACACAAGTTAGTAGAATATGAGACTTAGTAAGAAAAAACAAAAACAAACAAAAAATTTCCGCTAACTTGTGCCAAAAAAAATGTCTGAATGGAGCCTTACAGGGGGGGGGGGTGATCAATGACAGGGGGGGTGATCAATGACAGGGGGGTGATCAATGACAGGGGGGTGATCAATGACAGGGGGTAATCACCCATATAGACTCCCGGATCACCCCCCTGTCACTGATCACCCCCCCTGTAAGGCTCCATTCAGACATCCGCATGATTTTTTACGGATCCATGGATACATGGATCGGATCCACAAAACACATGCGGACGTCTGAATGGAGCCTTACAGGGGGGTTATCAATGACAGGGGGTGATCAGGGTGATCACCCCCCTGTCACTGATCACCCCCCCTGTAAGGCTCCATTCAGACATCCGCATGATTTTTTACGGATCCATGGATACATGGATCGGATCCACAAAACACATGCGGACGTCTGAATGGAGCCTTACAGGGGGGTTATCAATGACAGGGGGTGATCAGGGTGATCAGGGTGATCACCCCCCTGTCACTGATCACCCCCCCTGTAAGGATCCATTCAGACATCCGCATGATTTTTTACGGATCCATGGATACATGGATCGGATCCACAAAACACATGCGGACGTCTGAATGGAGCCTTACAGGGGGGTTATCAATGACAGGGGGTGATCAATGACAGGGGGTGATCAGGGAGTGTATATGGGTGATCACCCGCCTGTCATTGATCACCCCCCTGTAAGGCTCCATTTAGAAGTCCGTATGCGTTTTGCGGATCCGATCCATGTATCCGTGGATCCGTAAAAATCATACGGACGTCTGAACGGAGCCTGACAGGGGGGTGATCAATGACAGGGCGGTGATCAATGACAGGGGGGTGATCAGGGAGTTTATATGGGGTGATCATGGGTGATCAGGGGTTTATAAGGGGTTAATAAGTGACGGGGGGGGGGTGTAGTGTAGTGTAGTGTAGTGTGGTGTTTGGTGCGACTGTACTGACCTACCTGAGTCCTCTGATGGTCGATCCTAACAAAAGGGACCACCAGAGGACCAGGTAGGAGGTATATTAGACGCTGTTATGAAAACAGCGTCTAATATACCTGTTAGGGGTTAAAAAATTCGGATCTCCAGCCTGCCAGCGAGCGATCGCCGCTGGCAGGCTGGAGATCCACTCGCTTACCTTCCGTTCCTGTGAGCGCGCGCGCCTGTGTGCGCACGTTCACAGGAAATCTCGCGTCTCGCGAGATGACGCATATATGCGTGACTGTGCGCAGGGCTGCCACCTCCGGACCGCACATCTGCGTTAGTGATCAAAAAAAATTTTTTTTTTTGTCACTGCGGTGGGGCGGGTGTGGGCGAACACACGTGTGGGCGACCGATCAGGCCTGATCAGGCAAACACTGCGTTTTGGGTGGAGGGCGAACTAAAGTGACACTAGTACTATTATAGATCTGACCGTGATCAGTTTTGATCACTTCCAGATACTATAAAAGTACAAATGCTGATTAGCGATACGCTAATCAGCGAATAACGGACTGCGGTGCGGTGGGCTGGGCGCTAACTGATCGCTAACTACCTAACCAAGGGACCTAAACTATACCTAAAACCTAACGGTCAATAACAGTGAAAAAAAAAAGTGACAGTTTGCACTGATCACTTTTTTCTTTTCACTTGTGATTGACAGGGGTGATCAAAGGGGTGATCAAAGGGTTAATTGGGGTTCAGGGGGGGTGATCAGGGGCTATAGTGTAGTGTTTGGTGTACTCACTGTGAAGCCTGCTCCTCTGCTGGATCCAACCGACGAAAAGAACCAGCAGAGGAGCAGGCAGCCATATAACAGATCATATTTACTAATATGATCTGCTATCTGGCACTTTGATTGGATTTTTTAAAAATCAGCAACCTGCCAGCCGCGATCATTGGCTGGCAGGTTGCTGACGAAATACCTCTGTGCGAAATGCCGGCGCGAACTGCGCATGCGCGCGCGCATAGTCGCGTCATCTCGCGTCTCGCGAGATGACGCGTATATGCGTGACTGTGCGCAGCGCTGCCACCTCCGGAACGCACATGGGCGTTAGGCAGTCCGGAGGTGGTTAAAGGGAACCTGTCATCGGGATTTGGGGTATAGAGCTGAGAACATGGGTTGCTAGATGGCCGCTAGCACAGCCGCAATATCCAGTCCCCATAGCAATGTGTGCTTTTATTGTGTAAAAAAAACTATTTGATACATATGCAAATGAACCTGAGATGAGTCAGAGCTTGAAAATATGACTCTTCTCTGGTCACACCAGTAAAGATATGACTCTTTTACGTTAATTTGCATATGTATCAAATCAGGTTTTTTACACAATAAAAGCACACAGAGATATGGGGACTGGATATTGCGAATGTGCTAGCGGCCATCTAGCAACCCATGTCCTCAGCTCTATACCCAAAATCCCGGTGACAGGTTCCCTTTAAGGGGTTAATAAGGTTTCTTCTCATAATTGGACCAGTCTGAAAAAAGGCTTTCTTGTCTCCATATAAATTTATGACTGAGATCAGAGTAAGCTCTAGAAGCAGCTGGTGCTAATTAACTCTACAGTTTGGTACCTATTAATGAGGCAGAAAAGCTATGGTACCTATATACACTTATAATCAACCTTAGTTTTGTATAAGAAAATCAATAAGACATGTATTGGTTTATATTGTTACGTCTTATTAAGGACATTTATGTATTTGCTATAGTATATATATTCTTAGGAACGCATATATTCCTATTATATGATGAAGACAGTTTGGGTATGGACTTTGTTAATGAGTATCTGTAAAGATGTGGTGTTTTTACTCACAATCAATTAACCGTTGGTATAGCAAAGGAGGCACAGCTATCTCTGTAAGAAAACAAGCTCATTATTTTATTATCTATAACATGAATTATTACTATTATTATCTATAACATGAATTTAGAAGTGAGAGAAACATTCAAAGGGGCGCCTAGAAGTCTGACCTTAATTGGTGAGAAGTCTCAGAATTAATCACCCTAGCTTTGATTTAGGTTCTAGATGTCAAATGCATAGAATGCAAGATGAAGTCAGATTTGCTAGTTAACTCTTTGTAGTATGATGCTAATAGCTTATACAACAGTGCCACCTAGGTATGAGTGGGTGACATTACCACAGGAGCAGAAGTGCATTCTGGGTGATGTAGGTGATTCTAGGTGTTGTTACATGTAAACACGCCTATCCGACAGTGATTGAAAAAGACCACCAACAAGAAAGAAAGGAGAGACCCCAGTAGAAAAACCCGGATGACCACAACATACCTTAGAACTGACTTCCCTTAGTCTCTGCACATCATCTGCAGTCTCGGTAATGTATAGCATTATTTTGTGTAGTATTGACATAAATTAATCAGCCTGATATTTGGCAAACTCCCTGCTGTTGGCGGATGTATAGTTGTTAAAGGCGCTACATCAATATTATAACTATTCAGTAACGATGCATATTAATGAATCAAAGATCTAATATTGATTTTCAGAACAAACTCTCTGATTGGAATAATTTTATTCCATTGTCAATACCAGGCTTGATAATTTATATTGCTACCCATTATCCAAGATTTGTCATAGTTGTGTGCAGAGAAAGGGTTCGTATCTTTTATTAACGTTATTGAGTTTTTATATCTAAAATTGGGGTCAAGACGGATTGTATTATATTCTTATGTCTGAGAGGTAATGTGTATACACTGATATTTGTGTTGTGTTTTATCTTGTGGTGGATTTTGGGTACTTCATTTTACTAACTATCATTGGTTTTATATTCCTTGTTATTGATTGTATATAAATTATTGTATACTAAATCATTTATATTTTTGCATAGATGCTTGTACCTTGTTTTACTGATTGCACAAAACAATTTAATAATCGATCAAACTATTTTTAAGGTGTCATATATGTCCACCTCGAGGATCAAAATCATTTGAAATTTTTCTTTGATCCTTTCCTTTATATAAAGCCTTTTGCTTTATATCCCCAACAAGGTACAGTATAGTGGAGAGAGAGTGCCTGGCTATCAAGTGGGCACTTGAGTCTCTCCGCTATTATTTGTCGGGGAGAACATTCCACCTGGTGACTAACCACTCCCCTCTCAAGTGGATGAGCCAGGCCAAAGAGAGAAATGCCCGAGTCACCAGGTGGTTCCTGTCCTTACAATACTTTAAGTTCTCTGTAGAACACAGGGCAGGCTGGTTTCAGGGAAACGCGGATGCCTTGTCCCGTGTATACTGTATGGCATGTGTTCACCCCCTCAGGGTTGAACAAAGGGGGGAAGTATGTAAGAAGGTACAAGGAATCATCGTGGATAATAGGTACGTGTCACTGAGGTTCCTGGCCTCGGTAGAATAAGAGCCATTTTTTATGTATCAGCAGCAGTTACTGTTTGACATCTTGATACTTAGTATGGCTGTAATAGCTGATCCGGGACGGCTCTTACTGGGAGTAGTCAAAGTGTTGGGTGGGTGGCTACTCCACATGTTCCAGGCCGGGTTTTGCCAGGCATACAAACCAGCCAGCACTGCCAGGTGAGTGGATTTACCTCCCTCTGACAGTGGAGCTTAGGAGACTGCATGCTGTGAACTGAGGGCTGTGCTGGTATTTGAGGTTTGAGCCTGGCTGGAGTACTCAGGCCCTCTAAAGGCGAACAGGCCGCCTATGGACTTGATGAGGCTGAACGGTTAACAGGGTGTGAATTGGCACCCAGGAGAAAAGGTGACTTTTATTCTTTATGGACTTTCCTTGTGTGAACAAACACCAAGCCACTTGCATTTTGTGATACACCTTATCTGCATTTTTTTATACACTAATGTGTGAATAAACACCGCTGTTTGATTCAAGAACTGTGTACATTGCCTCTATACTGCATCCGATAGTCCTAACTACCAGAGCAAATCCCCACTATATATATATATATATATATATATATATATATATAAAATATATACATATATATATATATATTAAGGTGGCAGCAGGTAAAGTGTTAAATGGCGTATATATTCCACCTAGGTTTCTCACCTATACATGGTGAGGGGCTCTGTTCCTAGCACTGGAGCAATTTACTCTGCAGCCACTTGATTAATGCAGTGGACATAAAAAGTCTACACACCCCTGTTAAAATGTCAGGTTTCTGTGCTGTAAAAAAATGAGACAAAGATAAATCATCTCAGAACTTTTTCCACCTTTGGTGTGACCTATTAACTGTACCACTTAATTGAAAAACAAACTGAAATCTTTTCGGTGGAGGGGAAAAAAAAACAAAAAAACTAAAATAATGTGGTTGCATAAGTGTGCACAGCCTCTTATAACGGGATGTAGCTGTGTTCAGAAATAAGCAATCACATTTAAAATCATGTTAAATAAGTGTAAGCATACACCTGCAGTCATTTAAAGTGCCTCTGATTAACCCCAAATAAAGTTCAGCTGCTCTAGTTGGACTTTCCTGAAACTTCCTTAGTCACATCCCACAGTAAAAGCCATGGTCCACAGAGAGCTGACTCACACTGAAGGGCCATCCCGCTCCCCAGCCTGCGAACTTACTACAAGAAAAAAAGCATTGAAGTTCTTCTAAAACAGTGGTGAGTGCCGTGATTTCTTTCATCTACTTCCATGTTATACCAAGTATCTACTTGAACCAACTTCGCTGAGCACCACACTAATCTGTTCATATCTGCCGGGCCGTTGGTTGTGACATTCGGCAGTACGGGGGTGTATGTGGAGCGAGAGCAGCAGCGCCGCTGATTCCCTATCCTTTCACCTTGTATAATATACGTCCACAGAGAGCTTCCAAAGCATCAGAGGGATCTCATTGTTAAAAGGTATCAGTCAGGAGAAGGGTACAAACGAATTTCCAAGGCATTAGATATACCATGGAACACGGTGAAGACAGTCATCATCAAGTGGAGAAAATATGGCACAACAGTGACATTACCAAGAACTGGACGTCACTCCAAAATTGATGAAAAGACGAGAAGAAAACTGGTCTGAGAGGCTACCAAGAGGCCTACAGCAACATTAAAGGAGCTGCATGAATATCTGGCAAGTACTGGCAGTGTGGTACATGTGACAACAATCTCCTGTATTCTTCATATGACTGAGCTATGGGGTAGAGTGGCAAGATGAAATCTTTTTCTTACGAATAAAAACATTCAAGTCAGGCTACACTTTGCAAAAACCCTTGTGAAGTCTCCCAAAAACATGTGGGAAAAGGTGCTATGGTCTGATGAAACCAAGGTTGAACTTTTTGGCCATAATTCCAAAAGATATGTTTGGCCCAAAAACAACACTGCACATCACCAAAAGAACACCATACCCACAGTGATGCATGGTGGTGGCAGCATCATGCTTTGGGGCTGTTTTTCTTCAGCTGGAATTGGGGCCTTAGTTAAGCTGGAGGGAATTATGAACAGTTCCAAATACCAGTCAATACTGGCACAAAACCTTCAGGCTTCTGCTACAAAGCTAAACATGAAGAGGAACTTCATCTTTCAGCATGACAACGACCCAAAGCATACATCCAAATCAACAAAGGAATGGATTCACCAGAAGAAGATTAAAGTTTTGGAATGGCCCAGCCAGAGCCCAGACCTGAATCCGATTGAAAATCTGTGGGTAATAAAAGACTGAGTGCTGTAATAAAATCAAAAGGTGCTTCAACAAAGTATTAGTTTAAGGGTGGGCACACTTATGCAACCATATTATTTTATTTTTAGATCTTTTCTTCCCTCTGCCTAAAAGATTTCAGTTTGTTTTTCAATTGAGTTGTACAGTTTACAGGTCACATTAAAGGTGAAAAAAGTTCTGAAATGATTTATCTTTGTCTCATTTGTTTACAGCACAGAAACCTGAAATTTGAACAGGAGTGTGTAGACTTTTTATATCCACTGTATATAGGTGCATAGGTGATTAAGGGACACTACTTTTGATTCACAATTTTCAGACAAGTTTTATGGTTATTTACTGTGGATGTTGGATCGCTTCTGAAACTGCATGCACACCACTATTACTTTTTCTGCTGTGCCGCCCCCCCCTCCCCCAAAGTGTGTATATATATATATATATATATATATATATATATATGTGTGATTATATATATATATACACATATACAGTCAGGTCCATTAATATTATACACCACCACAATGGATTTGAAATGAAACAAACAAGATGTGCTTTAACTGCAGACTGTCATCTTTAATTTGAGGGTATTTACATCCAAATCAGGTGAACGGTGTAGGAATTACAACAGTTTTCATATGTGCCTCCCACTTGTTAATGGACCAAAAGTAATTGGACGATTGGCTTCTCAGCGGTTTATGGCCAGGTGTGTGTTATTCCCTCATTATCCCAATTACAACGAGCAGATAAATAGTCCAGAGTTAATTTCAAGTGTGCTATTTGCATTTGGAATCTGTTGATGTCAACTCTCAAGATGAGATCCAAAGAGCTGTCACTATCAGTAAAGCAAGCCATCATTAGGCTGAAAAAAAAAACATCAGAGAGATAGCAAAAACATCGAACGACATCTAAAAAAGCCTTCACAGTTCTGGAACTTGTACCAGAGTGATGGGAAGAGAAGAGTATGGAGAAGGAAAGGAACTGCTCATGATCCTAAGCATAGCACCTCATTAGTGAAGTATAATGGTGGCAGTGTTATGGCGTGGGCATGTATGGCTGCCAATGGAACTGGTTCTCTTGTATTTATTGATGATGTGACTGCTGACAAAAGAAGCAGGATGAATTCTGAAGTGTTTTGGGCAATATTATCTGTTCATATTCAGCCAAATGCTTCAGAACTCTTTGGACGGCGCTTCACAGTGCAGATGAACAATGATCCAAAGCATACTGCAAAAGCAACCAAAGAGTTTTTTAAGGGAAAGAAGCTGAATGTCATGCAATGTCAATCACCTGACCTGAATCCGATTGTGCATGCACTTCACTTGCTGAAGACATAACTGAAGGGAAAATGCCCCAAGGACAAGCATGAACTGAAGAAAGTTGTAGTAGAGGCCTGGCAGAGCATCACCAGGGATGAAACCCAGCGTCTGGTGATGTCTATGCGTTCCAGACTTCAGGCTGTAATTGACTGCAAAGGATTTGCAACCAAGTATTAAAAAGTGAAAGTTTGATTTATGATTATTTTTGTGTCCCATTACTTTTGGTCCCTTAACAAGTGGGAGGCACATATGCAAACTGTTGTAATTCCTACACCGTTTATCTGATTTGTATGTAAATACCCTCAAATTAAAGCTGACAGTCTGCAGTTAAAGCAAATCTTGTTTGTTTCATTTCAAATCCATTGTGGTAGTGTATACAGCCAAAAATGTTAGAATTGTGTCGGTGTACCAATATTAATGGACCTGACTGTGTATATATATATTATAAATGAGTGTGCATATCTCAGTATTTAAAAAGCTTGTCCAGAACCTGAAAAAAATGAAGGATGGCGAGACATGGTGTGCAAAGATGTATATATGAAAAAAACAGAAAATACAGTCCTGATCAAAAGTTTAAGACCACTTGAAAAATGGCAAAAATTGAAAGCCCTTTTGTCCATGGGATCCTTAAGGGAACACATGTCCTAAAACGGTAACACAGCTTTTCTGGAAATTTTGGCTACCAAGGCTCAATTTTTGGTGCTCTATCCCATATCGTCAAACAGGCATTTTTACTCAGGAAGGAATAATAAAAACTTCCTATCTGGTTTCTTTCATTCTTTAGAGATACCTGAATATTCTTATGGATATCAAAAACCTTTCTTTTCCTTGGCCCAAGACCCTCTAACATTATATCCTGGACCACTGTTGCTCATCCAACTAACGTACTAAAGACAAGTTAAATATGGAGAAGAAATAATTTCAACATAAACGGACGTAATGCGGTCAAGATTGGTTGATTCCTCTCCTACTACTTAATGTGATTATGGGTGAGTTTACTAATAATTTTTGATGTTCATGTGGGATATGTATTGGGTATTATGAATTAAGGGTAGATTCTCTTTAAAAAAAAATGTAATCTACCAAGTTATCTGGATCATGTCATCAAGTGTAAGTATTAATCTCTGTATGACTCTTTATTGATTACTGGGGGGGTGATTAGTGGGATAATTGATTACAAGGGGGGGAGGGGAAGATGCCGGCTAAAGCCCAGAGCCGGATATCGGTGGGGATAGTATCACCTAAAGGCGAAGGGGCAAATAGCCCCGTAACAAAAATTTATACATTTCTGAAATCTCCGCTGGGTAAGACCAGAATGGCACAAAAGAATCAGGGATATATGGAAGGAAAGGAGGATGGAGGTGATCAACATAATACCGGGAACCCCAAGAAAGGGGTCACAAGAATGCCCAGAATAAAAAGGAGGGGTTGGATATAAAGATAAATATGGTTAAAATTGGAAGATATATTATGTGCAGTGAATAAATCCAATCAATCCCTGGTAGATTTAACGGTAAAGGTTACTTCAGTGCAAAATGATATTAAAAATGCCAGATACAGGTAAGTCAAATGTTGAGGAATGTATGGAATAAAATCAGAAAGATATCTGGGCTGTGTCAAGCTATTCATTACACCCCATTATGGCAGAATGTAAACTTAGGGGAATTTAATGGAAGATTATACATTTTGGGAAAAGAGGGGAATAGTTTTGGTGTCACAGTTTTTAGTCACACAAGAGAGAATAATGTCACTTGAGGACTTGTGTGTCGGGGAAGAGGTTGATAAATTGACAGAGTTTAAGTATGCACAATTAAAACATGCATATGACTGTACAAAGGCAAGAGATATTTCACGATTAGAGATCATGAGTTTACGGATTTTTGTTATAACTTTAAAGATATAAGGATTACAATATCGCAAATATACAAAAGAATTGGGAAGGAATTAAGTAAAATGGTTAGGTTTAAGAGTGAGAATAAATGGGAATGGGAGATTGGGGGTAGAAGTGCACTACAATGGGAAAATGTTTATAAAAAGGGCAATCATAGACTAATACAATTTAATATAATCCATTGTTTATATTGTACCCTATCACTGCTGTCTAAAATAGATAAAAACAGAGTTCATAAAATGTCAAAATGAACAAGCAGGCTTTATCCATCTCATATGGAGTTGTCCGATTACTCAGGAATATTGGGGTAATATATTTGAGGAGGTGGGTAGGAGCAGGGAGGTAAAACCTGCGGTAGGAATAGCACTTGAAATATTAGGATTCCTCCCCATGGACAAAGGGTATAAGAAGTAAAATATAATGTGGTTGAAAGGGCTATTAATTGAGAGAATAATAATACTTAGAAAATGGGGATCAGAAAATTACCTTGAGTTTAGTAAGTGGAAACAAATAATGAATAGGATAAAGAATTATGAATGTATATTGTTCTGGGAGAAAAAAATTATTAGAGAATGGGAACAGATATGGGCAGGATGGATATGAACTACTTTTGGTGGTGTTCTGCAAAATTTGAGTTTATGATCTCAGTTGGCTCCTGCGATAACGGGGGGAAGGGAGGCAATTGGGGGTAGTTGGGGGGAATGGATAATAATTTATTTGAATATTCAGAATATGGGTGTCACGACAGGTGGCAGGAGATCAGCGAGACTGGCAACACGTGGTTTGATCTGACAGGTTTCCTTGTGGATCAATAGGCGTCTGTGTTGTTTCTGGTAATGGCCACACCCCTTGCCTCAGGTGTTACTAATGTGGTCATTTAACCTGCCTTTTCTATAGTTGCTTCTGCCACTATGCTGTGTGGTTTATAGCTTCAGTTTCAGTTCTGGATAGCTGGTGTGTGGATCTCGGTGGAGTTCCTGGTGCTTCCATTGCTCCTTTGAAGTTAAGTCTTTCCTTTCCCTTTTGTATTTTGTTTGAGCTCATTGAGTGTGTTGCATTTTCCTGTCATTTGTATTAAGACCTGAGGGAGACTCCTGTTTTTCCTTCTTTTTGGAGGAATAGGCTGTCTCAGTTCTGACATTAGTACCAGGGTCCTATAGGGTGAGTTAGTACATTAGGTATTCCTGTGTATAAACTCACCTACTTCTGGGGTCTTTTCATACTGGTAGTTAGTCAGGACTTTGATTAGGGTTTTACTAGGAGGTGTCCATCTCATTTCCCTAGTTTCCAGGCCTTTTTCCCTCACCCCTTTCCCTCCTAATTTTGGTGTGGCGTTTCCCTCCCACACCTGAACGTGACATTATAAACCTCCAAAACCGTCAGTCAAAACAGTATTGCTGTACTGGACTGACAGCTACAGGGGCTGTCTTTGGAGGAAGCTGGCCTCCGCACGACCGTCTCGCAGAGCTAGAGACCACAGGCTGCTGGTCCTAGTGATGGGTACCAGGCCTTTCTCGAGCCTAAAGTTGCCCTCCCGGACAGATTCTCTGGGGGAAGTGATAATTTAATTTTGTTTAGGGGGGTGTGCAAATTGAGAGAGACATCTAGGGGCCCCCACTCTCAGGACGTATGATCACATAACTTATCATCTTCCTCTAACACTTTTGGTGAAGATACTCCTGGGTTTATGTCTGGGGATGAACCCATGCAATTAGGGGGAGCAACTCCTGGATCCGCTTTTAAGCATACTGGTAATAGGAAGAGAATGTGTTTTTTCTGCGGACAAAAAGGAAATTTTAGAGTATATCCATGCACTCAATGGCAAAAAGAAAAAAAAAGGACATTTAATTCCCATCTGACTTTCTTTGAGGGGTGAGAGGAGAGTCAGAAAAACTGCATTTGTCTTTTACTGGTAGTACCCAATTTCTCCTGGCTGCTGAGGTGGAGTTAGAGTCAGAAACTGTGGGGATTGAAGTGTTTATCGACAGCGGGGCCGGGGTGAACCTGATTGATGCTCAGTTTGTTCGTATGCATGGATTGTCACCAAGTGCTTTAGAAAAAAAGGTTTTTGCTATTGATTCTGCACCTCTAGCTCAGAAGTGTTTATCTCAAATGGTGCATGATATCAGATTAAGAGTGAGTGACTTTCATCAAGAATTTATCTTGTGTTTTGTATTGGAGGGTTTCCCTACACTATTGGTTCAGAGTTTACCGTGGTTAAGCAAGCACAATCCAACCATCGATTGGCAAGCTAGATAGATTCTGGATTAGGGTGATTATTCTATTGACAACTGTCTGAATACATATTTTTCTGTTTTAACTATTAAGACATTACCCTCTTTTATATCTAATTTTGTCGACATGTTTTCTGAGAGTGGATGCCAGGATTTACCTCTGCATCGGGAATATGATTGTCCTATCAATCTTATTCCCGGAGCTAAATTGCCAAAATCTAGGTTGTATAACCTTTCTGAACCTGAAAGACTGGCCATGAGAGAGTATATTACAGAGAGTTTGGCTAAAGGACACATTAGACCTTCCAAGTCTCCAGTGGCAGCAGGGTTCTACTTTGTTTAAAAAAAAGGACAGAGGTCTTCGGCCATGTCTGGATTTCCGTGAACTCAATTGGATTACTGTCCGTGATCCTTACCCTCTTCCTTTGATTCACGATTTTTTTTAACCAAATTATTGGTGCCAAGGTGTTCTCCAAGTTGGACTTATGGGCGGCATATAATCTGGTTAGGATTAAGGAAGAGGATGAATGGAAGATGGCTTTTAAAACTCCTGAGGGGCACATTGAGAACCTGGTCATGCCTTTCGGATTGACCAATGCTCCTGCGGTTGTACAGCATTTTGTGAATTACATTTTTCATCACCTTGTGGAGAGGTTTGTAGTCGGGTATTTGGATGACATTCTAATTTATTCTCCAGACGTGGAAACATATCAGGATCACGTTAGACAGGTGTTACAGATCCTAAAGGACAATAAATTGTATGCAAGATTAGAGAAGTGTGTTTTTGCTGTACACGAGGTGCAGTTTTTGGTCTACCTACAGTCATCTTCAGGTTTTCTAATGGATCCAGAGAAAGTCTGTGCTGAATTGGACTGGACTGAGATGGCCTTGTGGTTCGTCAGGCGGTCGTTTCGCGGAGAACTTTGCTCATTCGCAATTCGCCGAGCATGCGAACATATGGCGATATTCGCAAGCGCCATATTTTTTTGCATAGCAGTGAACATTTACCCATGACACATCCATCAGGTGGGACAGGACAGCCAATTGGGATGTTTCAGCACATGGACACACCCCCTACCCTATAAATAAGCCCGATCTGGCAGCCATTTTACATTCTGTTTTTTGCCAGTGTAGCGAGAGGTTGCTGTGGGGAGCAGGGACAGACTGTTAGTAACACCAAACGCTAGCTAATAGGGCCACAAAAGTCCTTTTAAGGACTGGTATAGGTGTGCTATCGATAGGCTTGACATACAGAGGGGTGTGATATACTTATAATATACTTTCTAACATAGAAAGTATATTATAGTGCATTTGTATTGTGCAGCAGTTGTGTGCGGTTCTGCTGAGATACGGCAGCTGTATAGAGGGACAAATGCTATTCGAATAACTAATTGAAACTGGTGTGTAGAGTTGAGCGGACACCTGGATGTTCGGGTTCAATGGGTCCGGCCGAACTTCACAAAAAAGTTCGAGTTCGGGACCTGAACATGACCCCGAACCCCATTGAAGTCATTGGGGACCCAAACTTTTGAGCACTAAAATGGCTCTAAAAATTTTATAGAAAGAGCTGTGGTTAAGAGCATGGCAAGTGCTCTGCAAACAAATGTGGATAGGAAAATGACGTCAAATAACATAAAATACATAAAAAAATAAAATAAAATAAAATCTTGATCTAGGAGGACGAGGTCCATATGGAGTAGGAAGTTGAGGAGACAGTGGATGTGGCGGTGTAGGTGGAAGCGGAGGAGGTAGCCTACACTGATTTTTGGTTTTAAATTATATATTTTTTAAATTAGGGTACATTGGGAAATATAACCTGTGATAACCTCATCCAGCCGTGGTAAACAAACGTTCAGACAATACACTGGCTGCAGGGCTCGTCAGCACCTCCAAGGCATAAAGGGCAAGCTAAGGTTATGTGCACAATTTGGAGACCCAGAAGTTGAAGGGGGTATGTGTAGGCGTGTGCACACATACTGCTCCACCATGTCGCACGTCCCCATGATGTCCACGATCCAATTGGATATCTGCTCTTTCAACTTTCGATGTTCTTTTCTGCGATCATCCGCCAGCCCCCTCTCTCAGGATGGCAGAGCGGTTTTAGCTGAGTGTCAGAACATCTCTGACACTGCTTGAAATGGCTGACATCTGTGCTGGCACAGATGTCAGCCATTTAACCCCTTTCATGCCACGGTCCATAGGGACTGCTGTATGGAAGAGGTTAACTGTCACGGCTGAGGATGGGGAAAACCCTCAGCCGTGCGATGCCAGATGATGGTAGTCACTGCTCGACCAGAGAGACAGAATTAAGGAGCAGGTCACCTCCTACAGCTTCCCTAATCTAACCCTGACTCCTAGCTACATGAGCCGACCTTGAAGGTAGGAGGGCTCATGCTCATGAACCTCGGATCCCTACTGACCCTCCGCCGATCCCTGAACTAGGAGCTGGGTAGACCACCTGTTCCTCCTGGATGCGGAGAAACAGGAGTCTAAACTGGTTGAGCTGCAAGAGGATATAAACATGAACAGCCTATGGATATGGCAGGAGGATGAAAAGAACTTCCACACCTACCTGCCACAGACACACAGACTGGATCCCGTGCAATACAAGCTAGTGTCCACACCCAAACATAAATGGACACAGCACACACACAAACACACAGGAACCCAGATCCATAGGTGCATAAAATATGAAAGTGAAAAGCAACATCAACTAAACATCACATATAACGTTTTATGACCACAAGGGTGGCCCTCACTGGAAGATGGTATTAGAGACCAGGAGGGTGCCTCCAGATTACTAAAAAGGCTGGAGTACCCCTCAGACATCAGGTCTCAACTGAGGTTAAATAGCCCATGTAGCCACACCCACGCAGACACACCCAGTGCTCACAGACTAGGAAGGGAATTAACCCTTCACACACCAGGGAAGGGAAGACAGCAACTAAAAGGGGAATACACACAATAAACCCTGTGCACACCAGACAAGGAAAGTGCACACATAAACACACATTGCCAAGTGTAACCGCATGCAGATTACAGCAAGCTGCCTAGCAACAGCTCAGGCTGCTCTGCTGCCACATAAACAATGTTGCCAGCGGCAACCACAGGTGAGGCAACATACTTTAACCCTCACCTGTGATTGACAACAAAACCAAGACCGCAGGCAACTGCATGCGGTTACAGGAGTCACGACCATGACCATGGTTGTGACATTAACAGGGAGGGAGCTCCCTCCCTCTACCATCAGGGTCTGCTGTGCCTTTTCAGCCCCCAATTCTTGACGGAATCACCCTCCCTCCCCATCACCTGCTGCTCTGTTGTGGCAGCGAGTGATGGTTACCATGGCAACCAGACGCCTTCACAGGCTTCCTGCTGTCCATGGTGCTGGTCAGACTTTGTAAAGTGAAAATAAAGTTAAAAAAAAAGTGAAAAAAGTAAAAAAATAATAATAATTTTTTATCACTGAATAAAAAAAATGTAAAAAAATCTAAAAAAAGCCAATCTAACCGTCATCTCATCCCGCAAAAATGATACCCAACCTGAGACAATCGCCTAAAAACTGAAAAAACTATGGCTCTCAGACTATGGAGACACTAAAACATGATTATTATTTTTTTTGTTTCAAAAATGATACTATTGTGTAAAACCTAAATAAATTATAAAAAAGTATACCTATTAGGTATCTCCACGTCCATAAGAACCTGCTCTATAAAAATAGCACATGATATAACCTGTCAGATGAACATTGTGAATAATAAAAAAAAGAAACTGTGCCAAAACAGCTATTTTTTGGCAAATTTTCCATTTTAATCCTTTTTTTTTCCCATAACAAAGCAAGTGTTAACAACCAAACAAAACTCAATATTTATTGCCCCAATTCTGTAGTTTACAGAAATGCCCCATATGTGGTCGTAAACACACGGCAGGGCGCAGAAGGAAAGGAACGCCATATGGTTTTTGGAAGGCAGTTTTTGCTGGACAGTTTTTTTTACACCATGTCCCATTTGAAGCCCCCCCTGATGCACCCCTAGAGTAGAAACTCCAAAAAGTGACCCCATTTAAGAAACTACACCCATTAAGGTATTCAAAACTGATGTTACTAACTTTGTTAACCCTTTAAGTGTTCCACAAGAGTTAATGGCAAATGGAGATGAAATTTCAGAATTTTTTATTTTTTGTTACTTTGCCTCACAAAAAGTGTAATATAGAGCAACCAAAAATCATATGTACCCTAAAATAGTACCAACAAAACTGCCACCTTATCCCGTAGTTTCCAAAATGGGGTCACTTTTTTGGGAGTTTCTACTCTAGGGGTGCATCAGTGGGCTTCAAATGGGACATGGTGTCTAAAAACCAATCCAGCAAAATCTGCCTTCCAAAAACCAAATGGCGTTCCTTTCCTTCTGCGCCCTGCTTTGTGCCTGCACAGCAGTTTACAGCCACATATGGGCTGTTTCTGTAAACTGCAGAATCATAGTAATAAATGTTGAGTTTTGTTTGGCTGTTAACCCTTGCTTTGTTACTGGACAAAAATTATTAAAATGGAAAATCTTCCAAAAAAGTTAAATTCGGAAATTTGATCTCCATTTTCCATTAAATAATATGGAACGCCTAAAGGGTTGATAAAGCTTGTAAGATCAGTTTGGAATACCTTTAGGGGTGTAGTTTCCTAGATGCAGT
Organism: Bufo gargarizans; assembly: GCF_014858855.1. Classification (NCBI taxonomy): domain Eukaryota; kingdom Metazoa; phylum Chordata; class Amphibia; order Anura; family Bufonidae; genus Bufo; species Bufo gargarizans. The sequence goes on along the minus strand of NC_058088.1, from coordinate 114,263,437 downwards.
CACTTTTATGGAATTTCTACTCTAGGGGTGCATCAGGGGTTCTTCAAATGGGACATGGTGTTAAAAAAAAAAAAGGCCATCAAAATCTGCCTTCCAGAAACCATAAGGCGTTCCTTTTCCTTTTTTGTGCACCCTGCCGTTTAGTCATACACCAGTTTACGACCACATATGGGGTGTTTCTGTAAACTACAGAATCAGGGCCATAAATATTGAGTTTTAGTGGCTGTTAACCCTTGCTTTGTTACTGGAAAAAAATGATTAAAATTGAAAATTCAGAAAATTTATCTCCATTTGCCATTAACTCTTGTGGAAATCCTAAACGGTTAACAACGTTTGTAAAGTCAGTTTTGAATACTTTGAGGGGTGTAGTTTCTAGAATGGGGTTTCTATTATGTAAGCCTCACAAAGTGACTTCAGACCTGAACTGGTCTTTAAAAAGTGGGTTTTTGAAAATTTCAGGTGAAATTTCAAGATTTGCTTCTAAACTTCTAAGCCTTGTAATATCCCCAAAAAATAAAATGTCATTCCCAAAATGATCGAAACATGAAATAGACATATGGGGAATGTAAAGTAATAACTATTTTTGTAGGTATTACTATGTATTATAGAAGTAGAGCAATTGAAACTTTGAAATTTGCAAATTTTTCCCAATTTTTGGTAAATTTGTTATTTTTTTATAAATAAAAATGTATTTTTTTTTTTACTCCATTTTACCAGTGTCATGAAGTACAATATGTGGCGAAAAACTATCTCATTATGGCTTGGATAAGTCAAAGCGTTTTAAAGTTATCACCACATAAAGTGACACTGGTCAGACTTGCAAAAAATGGCCTGGTCCTTAAGGTGAAAATGAGCCAGGTCCCTAAGGGGTTAAAGAAGAATTTTTGAAATTGAATTCCCTGTCACCTATGCAGAGCAGGGGTTTAATCACTGCAAAGATGGTCAAATGTCACCCAAGAATGTAACCGACAAATTAGTGATTTTTTTTTTTACCTGTCTACTAGGTAGAGCAGGGGTATATCACACCCAAAAATTGGTGAAATTTACCAGAAATTGTAACAGACAAATTAGTGAAATGTTTCCTGTCTACTAGGTATAGCAGTGGTATATCACATCCAAAAATTGGTTAATTTCACCAGAAAATGTAACATACAAATTTGTGAAATGTTTTTACCTGTCTACTAGGTATAGCAGTAATATATCACACACAAAGATTGGTGAATTTCACCTGAAAATGTAACAGACAAATTTGTGAAATGTTTTTACCTGTCTACTAGGTATAGCAGTAATATATCACACCCAAAGATTGGTGAATTTCACCTGAAAATGTAACAGACAAATTTGTGAAATGTTTTTACCTGTCTACTAGGTATAGCAGTAATATATCACACCCAAAGATTGGTGAATTTCACCCGAAAATGTAACAGACAAATTTGTGAAATGTTTTTACCTGTCTACTAGGTATAGCAGTGGTATATTACATCCAAAGATTGGTGAATTTCACCCGAAATGTAACAGACAAATTAGTGAAATTACATAAAATAAAATACGTACAAATAAAAATAAAAAATCTTGATTTATGAGGTGGAGGTCCATATGGAGTAGGAGTTTGAGGAGGCGGTGGACATAGCGGTGTAGGTGGAAGTGGCAGTGGTAGCCAACCCTGGTTTTTGGTTTTAATCATTTTTTTTAAAATTAGGGTACACTCCAAAAGAGTGAGAAATATCCAAAATACAACAATGAGCAATTGCGCTGTAGTACAATGGCTGGGTAAGGCTGGTATACATGGCTATTCTGCACAAGGTACGGACAAGGGCTGTGGGATCCTTGCCTGGTTCATTTTAATGAACGTGAGCTTGTCTACATTGGCTGTGGACAGGCGGCTGCGCTTGTCTGTAATAATGCCCCCTGCCGTGCTAAACACACGTTCAGACAATACACTGGCTGCAGGGCAGGCCAGCACCTCCAAGGTGTAAAGGGCAAGCTCAGGCCATGTTCCCAATTTGGAGACCCAGAAGTTGAAGGGGTGTGCACACATACTGCTCCACCATGTTGCAAAAATGCTGCCTCCTGCTAAGACGTCCCATATCAGCTGGTGGTGCTGGTTGTTGTGGTGTGCTGACAAAGCTTTTCCACATTTCGGCCATGCTAACCCTGCCTTCTGAGGTGCTGGTGGTGCCCCAGCTGCATCGGCGACCTCTTCCTCCTCCTCTGCCTTCACCTTGTGCTTCCACTGTGCCTCCGTTGTCAGGTGGGAATGCCACCAGCAGCGCGTCTACCAGGGTGAGCTTGTACTCGCTCATCTTACGATCATGCTCCAGTGACTGAATTAAGGACTGTACGTTGTCCTTGTAACGGGGATCCAGCAGCGTGGTCACCCAGTAATCAGCACAAGTTAGAATGTGGGCAACTCTGTGGTTATTGCAGAGACACTGCAGCATGTAATCGCTCATGTGTGCCAGGCTCCCCAGAGGCAACGAAAAGCTGTCCTCTGTGGGAGGTGCATCGCTTGTGTCCTCTGTATCCCCCCAGCCACGCACCAGTAATGGCAATGACCTGGTTTGGGTTCCACCCTGCTGTGAACACGGTTCCTCCATCTCCTCCTCATCATCCTCCAGAACTGTGCCATGGCTGGACAATTGTGTACCTGGCATTTGTGGGTGCAGGAACCCACGCTCAGAGCCACTTGTGAATGAATGGCCGGAAACCCTATGAAGTGATCCCTCTTCCTCCTCCTCCTCCTGTGCCACATCCTCTTCCATCATCGCCAGAAGCGTTTTTTCAAGAGGCATAGAAGTGGAATAGTAATGCTGAGAATGACGTTATCGGCACTGGCCATGTTGGTGGAGTACTCAAAACAGTGCAACAAGGAACACAGGTCTCGCATGGAGGCCCATCATTGGTGGTGAAGTGGTGCTGTTCCGCAAAGCGACTCACCCGTACGTGCTGCAGCTGAAACTCCTCTATCGCCTGCTGCTGCTCGCACAGTCTGGCCAGCATGTGCAAGGTGGGGTTCCACCTTGTGGGCACGTCGCATATGAGGCGGTGAGCGGGAAGGCCGAAGTTACGCTGCAGCGCTGACAAACTAGCAGCGTCTTATCAGATCATAGTGCAGTGGTAATGGAATTAGACTTGAGTAGAAAGAATAATCTCCCATTGTTCAAGTTTAACGCCCACTGGTTGTCATTTATTTCAGATACAGAGAGTATAATCGAGGAATTAATTTTATTCTTCCAGGAGAATAACAATTCTGCCAATAGACTGATAGTCTGGGACACAGCCAAGGCAGTCCTGAGAGGACTCCTGTTTAAAAAGGTAAACTATTGGAAAAAATGTAAGAAGGAAAGTGCCAATCTACTAGAAAAGAAAATACAAGAAATAAGTAGGGTATGTATGGTTAACCCTACTGAACAAAATAGGAAGGAATGGGAGGAAGAACAGGAAAAATGAAAAATATATCAACTTGAGAAAAGTAGGAGAGAACTGCTCTTCCAAGGGTTCCAACTGGCCTCAGAGGGAGAAAAAGTGGGAAAAATTTTGGTAAAAAACCAAAGAAGTAAATCTTGGCTGGGGGTAATTAGAGATAATGAGGACAAAATAATTACCGGAAGGAGTCAAAAAGGTTTTTAGGGAGTATTTCCAGGAACTCTATGAAACTAGGGTACGATATTCAAGATTAGAGTTGGACTCATATTTAGATCAGGTTGTTTGGAGAAAGATATCCCAGGCCCAAAAGGAATATCTGGATAGAGAAATATCAATCGCTGAAATTAATGAAGTTTTGGGTAAAGTAAAATCCGCAAAGACACCAGGGTGCGACGGCCTTCCCTTTGAAATATATAAAGTCTTTGCCCGGGTTTTAATACCGGAACTAATAACAACATTGAAGGAGGGACAGAGGATAGGGGACCTACCAGACTCTATGAAAGAGGCAATTATTACACTGATCCCAAAAAAGGGCAAAGATCAACTGGACCCCGGATCCTATAGACCAATATCTTTGTTGAATACGGATGTTAAAATCCTAGCAAAGGTCTTGGCAGGGAGGCTCTCCAAAGTGATTAAAGATATAATCCACAAAGATCAGACCGGCTTTATACCTGGCAGAACAATATATTCAAATATAAGAAGGCTGTATTTTAATATTGAGGCTAACAGAATAGAACTAGGTGAAAAAGCAATACTTTCATTGGACGCCCAGAAGGCATTTGACTGTATTGAATGGGAGTATCTATGGGCAGTCTTGGAAAGGGTCGGTATAGGCGAGGGGTTTATAAAATAGATTCATCTTATATATTCTAACCCAAGGGCTAGAGTGATGGTGGACGGGAGCTTGTCCCTGCCTCTTGCCCTTTCTCGGGGCACCAGGCAGGGATGCCCTCTCTCTTCACTATTATTCGCTATAGCAATTGAGCCCCTCGCAAGTATAATAAGAAACTATAGGGAGATAAAAGGTTTTCAATATGCGGAAGGAGATGAAAAATTATTAATGTATGCCGATGATATTTTGATATTTATGCATAACACAGGGGAACAGTTTACTAGGGTACTAGATAAAATAGATAAGTTTGGTGCTTTTTCTGGATTAAATATTAATTGGGCGAAATCCCATATGATGGTATTGGGTGATGGGCAGTTAGGGAGGGATTTAAGGGTTCAAGTACTAGAGAAACACGAGAGTTTTAAATAATTAGGCATACAAATCTCCGGCAATATAGAAGACTATGAAAAATTTAATCTACTCCCTGTAATAAAAGAACTTAGAACCAAAATACATATTTGGAAAATATTACCACTCTCTATTCAAGGCCGGGTAAATTTAATAAAAATGATTTTTCTGCCAAAGGTACTTTATGTGTTACAAAATGCCCCAATAAGATTCCGCAGAGGATATTTAGATTACTGGATCGCTTAATGGGGGAATTCATATGGAAAGGCTCTATTCCTAGGATAAAAAAAGAAGTGCTTCAGCTCCCAGTGAGAGAGGGTGGTTTGGCGGTTCCTAATTGGTTTACTTGGTAACACAATATAGTCAGATAAGAGATAGCTTGAATAGTTTAGTGGGAAGACAGGAGTTAGATAAAATGGGTTGGAGAGGAGAACTCAATTACGTAGAGATAATGGAATCGGGTACACTTGATAAAAATATTACAGGAAACAGAATTATGAGTGCAATGGATTACATATGGGGGCACATTAAAAAATTACTTGGGATAAAAGGGTTTCTTCAATATACACCTATTTGGAAAAACGTGAATTTGAAGGAACTCCAAACGATCAGGAGTTATGTTGACTGGGAAAAAAAGGGGATAAAATATTTAGCTCAAGTATTTGAAGAGGATAAATTGAAGGATTTTGATACACTTGTGAGGGAGTTTGGGATCCCCCAAAAGGATATTTACAAATATTTGCAGTTCAGGAATGCTCTGAGGACAGGGCTAAAATTAGATAAATATAGAAAAGAACAATCAGACCGGATATGCAAATTTATTGACGGAGGAGAAAAAAGAGGTATTACAAAAAAAAGATACGGGATATTGATGGAAGGAAAGAGAGAACGGATTACAATACTAGCTAAAAAAAAAATGGGAGAAAGAACTTCAGCCTCTCCTTTCTAATGAGAAATGGAAAGATGCCCTTAGAAGCTATCCAATGGTGTTGGATAGGGGTTCACATAAAATATAACAGTTTTTTTATAGTACATAGATTACATAGATCTCCTAAGATGTTAAAGAAAATGGGTTTAAGAACGTCGGATAATTGCCAAAAATGTAACAAAAGGGATGCAGATTTAATTCACAGTTTTTGGAGATGTCCCAGACTTTTCAGATATTGGAAAGAGATAGCAGAGAGTGTACTCTTATTTCTGGATGTTCAGGTGATAGAAGATCCAGTAGTTTGTATATTGGGAGCAACTGAACATCTGAAATTAAAGAAGGAAGTTCGATTGGTTTTAGGTAAAATATTATTTCAAGCTAGACTCCTCATACTTAGGAAATGGATAAAAGAAGAACCGCCCACAGTGGGACAATGGCGTGAAGCAGTAGTTATCTTATTAAAACTCAATGGGTTTCTGAGTGCTATACTAAAAATCCAGTAGGAGTTGACGAGATCTGCAATAAATGGCCATATTGGGTTGAGTTTTGAAAAATGAATTTTTTTTATTTATTTTTTCCCCCGTTCCACTCTCTCCCCCCTCTTCCCCCAGGGGTGGTGGGTGGGCGGTAACTAAGAATATTTGCTACAGTAGTAATATTGAATATGTTATACTATGTTATTGATACGATGAAAGATTATATGTTGTAAGAAAGAAAAGAATAAAGTTAATAAAAAAAAAAAGACAAACTAGCAGCAGCAGGGTGAGAATGCTAAAAGCGTGCACAGGCGGCCCGCACTTTATGCAGCAGCTCTGACATATCGGGGTGATTTTTAAGGAACCTCTGCACCGCCAAATTCAGCACATGCGCCAGGCAAGGGATGTGCGTCAAACCGGCTAGTCCCAGAGCTGCTACGAGATTTCGACCATTATCGCACACCACCAGGATGGGCTTGAAACTCACTGGCACCAACCACTCATCGGTCTGTTCTTCAAGGCCCGTCCACAGCTCCTGCGTGGTGTGAGGTTTGTCCCCCAAACAGATACGTTTTAAAACTGCCTGCTGTCATTTACCCCTGGCTGGGCTGAAGTTGGCGGTGAAGGTGTTACGCTGACCGGATGAGGAGGCGGAAGAGGATAAGGAAGCTGAGTAGGAAGCGAGTAGGAAGCAACAGAAGGCAAACTAAAGCGCCCTGCAATCCTCGGTGGTGGAAGGACAAGCGCCAAACTGCTATCCGCCTCAGGCCCAGCCACCACTGCATTTACCCAGTGTGCTGTTAGGGAGCTATAATGTCCCTGACTGTGCTTACTGGTCCACATATCCGTAGTTAGGTGGACCTTACCACAGATGGCGTTGCGCAGTGCACACCTGATTTTGTCCCCCACTTGGTTGTGCAGGGAAGGGATGTCACGCCTGGAAAAGTAGTGGTGGCTGGGCAAGACGTACTGTGGGACAGCCACCACCATAAGGCTTTTAAAACTCTCCGTCTCCACCAGACGGAATGCCAGCATTTCAAAGGTCAGTAATTTTGAAATGCTGGCATTCAGGGCCGGGGTTCGCGGGTGGGTAGGGGGGTACTTCCTCTTCCGCTCCAGTGTTTGGGAGATGGAGAGCTGAACGCTTCTGTGGGACATTGTGGAGATGCTTGGTGACCCAGGTGGTGGTGTTGCTGGCAGATCCTCTGTTTGCAGGGTGGCAGGTGGCACTGTCACTCCAGAGGTGGATGAAGAGGCCGAGACTGCAGCAATAGAGGAAGCAGGAGGAGCCAGAGACCTTTCTTGGTTTTTGAGGTGTCTACTCCACTGCAGCTCGTGCTTTGCACTTAGATGCCTGGTTATGCAGGTTGTGCTCAGGTTGAGAACATTTATGCCTCGCTTCAGGCTCTGATTGCAAAGCGTGCAAACCACTCGTGTCTTGTCGTCATCACATTGTCTGAAGAACTGGCACGCCAGGGAATTCCTTGGAGCTGGCTTTGGTGTGCTCGGTCCCTTGCTGCGGTGGGCAGTAGCGGGCATACTGTCTAGGGGACGGCCGCTCCGCTTTTGCACCCTGCTCCCTCTTCTTCTGTGCTGGTGGCTCTGTGCGACCACCGCCTCTTCCTCCGAACTACACAGGTCACTCGCATGACTTTGATTCCATGTGGCGTTGAAGACCTCATTGTCCTCCACATCATCTTCCACCCAGTCTTCACCCCTTCCCTCCTTATCGGTCTGCACCCTTCCAAAGCCACAGCAGTTGACACCTGTGTTTTGTCATCATCCGAGACGTGCTGCAGTGTTCCTCCCATGTACTAATCTTGAAACATAAGTGGTTGGGCATCGGTGCACTCAATCTCTTCCACTTCTGGGGCAGGGCTAGGCGAATGGCCCTGGGAAACCCTGCTAGCAGAGTCGCCAAAAAGCAGAAGAGACTGCTGCATGACTTGGGACTCAGACTGCTTGGCTGATTTTGCAAAGGGGTGAGGTGAAAGACTGATGGACATCGGCTGTAGGTGCCAACTCTGATCTTTCAGCAGGAGACCAATAACGCTGAAGGTTCTGTTGTCTACTCACACCTGAGGAAGGTGTTTCACTTGTGCATGTAGCTGGCACAGATCAACCACGTCCTCTCTCTGCAACAGGAGCTCCAACAGCAGCACCACGACCGGGGCCACATCCCTTATTTGACGCTCTCATATTTCTCAAATTTAGGATCCTGCCCAAAATAGATGTTTTTTTTTTTTATAACAGAATATAACAGCAGTATCTAACGCGTGTATCTCACACTGACAGATGCAGCCAAGGCCGCAAATTTAGTGTTGTGCCCAAAATAAGTGTTTTGTTAATAACAGAACAGCAGTATCTAAAGGGTGTATCTCACAATGACAGATGCAGCAAAAGTAAGTATTATGTTTTTTTTTATTTTTTATAACAGAATAGAACACCAGTATCTAATGCGTGTATTTCACACTGACAGATGCAGCAAAGGCCGCAGATTTATTATTTTGCCCCAAATGGGTGTTTTTTTAAATAACAGAATAGAACACCAGTATCTAATGCGTGTATTTCACACTGACAGATGCAGCAAAGGCAACAGATTTATTATTTTGCAAAAAAAGTTTTTTGTTTTTTTTATAACAGAATAGAACACCAGTATCTAATGCGTGTATCTCGCACTGACAGATTAAGCATAGGCCCCTGATGTAGGGTATTACCAAAAATGTTTTTTTTTTAATTAAACCCAGAATATTATTGCAGTATTTCAAGCTTGTATGTCACACTAACAAATGCAGCATAGGCCCCAGATGTAGGGGATTGCCAAAAATGGGTGTTTTTTAAACCCAGAAAATAATTGCAGTATTTCAAGATCGGATTTCACACCGACAAATACAGAATAGGCTGCATAATTAAGTATTTTGCACAAAATGGGTGTTTTTTTTTTTATAACAGAATAGAACACCAGTATCTAACGCGTGTATCTCACACTGACAGATGCAGCAAAGGCTGCAAATTTAGTTTTTTGACCAAAACTGGTGTTTTTTTAAACCCAGAAAATTATTGAAGTATTTCAAGCTTGTCTTACACACTGACAAATGCTACAAAGGCACCAGATGCAGGATATTTCCAAAAATTGGTGGTTTTTTAAACCCAGATTATTATTACAGTATTTCAAGCTCGTATTTGAATGTCACAAAAGCACATATGCTGTACTGGTGCACTGAGCTTGCATAAAAAATTTCTGTGTCACTGGGCTCAGGGCATGGTAAAAAGATTGTGCACTGCATCCACAAAACTAAATCTAGGTAGATCGTTGAGTTAACAAGCACTTCTGATTAAAGATTATTTCCTATTATCTCCCTCACAGCAGCAGCATCCTCTCCCTACACTAGTAACAGCAGAGTGCCGTGCAGCGCTACGTGACTCAAGCTTATATAGAGGTTGGGTCACATGCTGCACTGGCCAATCACAGCCATGTCATTAGTAGGCATGGCTGTGATGGCTTCTAAGTGCACAGAGTTAAACGCTTGTTGATTTTTTTAAAAGAGCCATAAAATAGCCAAACACTGAACCCAAACCCGAACTTTTACTGAAAAGTTCGGGTTCGGGTCCGGGGTCCAAAAATGTTAACTATACAGTTCGGGTTCGCTCAACCCTACTGGTGTGATATACCTGTTGCCCCCCCCCCCAAAATGATTAAGGAGTGCGATATACCTGTTTCCACAAAATACTGATTGAGGGGAGTGATACACCGGCTTCTACAAAATATTGAATGAGGGGTGTGATTCACCGGCTTCCACCAAATATTGATTAAGGGGTTTGATATACCAGCTTCCAGCAAATATTCATTATTGGGTTGTATTTACCTGTTTTCACAAAATACTGATAGAGGGTATTGATATACCAGCTTCCACCAAATATTGATTGAGGCCTGCGATACACCAGCTTCCACCAAATATTAATTAAGGGGTTTGTTTTACCAGCTTCCAGCAAATACTCATTATTGGGTTCTATATACCTGTTTCCACAAAATACCGATACAGGGTATTGATATACCGGCTTATACCAAATATTGATTAAGGGGTTTGATTTACCAGCTTCCAGCAAATACTCATTATTGGGTTCTATATACACCTGTTTCCACAAAATACTGATAGAGGGTATTGATATAACGGCTTCCACAAAATATTGATTGAGGCCTGCGATATACCTGCTTCCACAAATACTGCTCTTCTATAGGGACTTTGTCACAGGTGATTTTGAAAATGACAGGAAGAGGCAGGCCATTCCGCAGGGGTGGTTGGGGTCGGGCAGGTGCGCCAGGCCGAAGCCTAAGTGGGAAGTTGGAGAAGGTGTGTGCGATTACATCAAAGGACGCACCAGAGTTGGTTGAGTGGCTCACTCAGCCTTCCGCTTCTGCATCCTCCTCATCTTCTGTATCAGCACCCTCCTCACTCTCTGCTGTGTGCACCCCCAAAGACACCACCACCACCATAGCCCCTCCACTCGAGTCAGAGGAATTATTTTCCCATTCATTCCCAGACCTTACCGATAGGCAGCCATTCTTGGCATCGGATGAGGAAGAGGAGGTAGCAACGGCTGCCACCCAGCGGTCTGACGACAGTACCTAGATCAGCCTAAAGAGGGTGTCCCCACTGTTGCTGCCTACTCCGAGATCTCTAATGTCAGTGGTGGTGAAGATGACGATGATGGCGTGTCGATGAACGCCACGTGGGTGCCCACAAGAGAGGAAGAGGAGGGGAGTTCAGAGGGAGAGACTGAGCAGCAGTTAGGGAGGAGAAGGAGGAGAAGCAGGCCGAACTTGCAGTGCACAGGAGGCAAAAAGAAGACTGCAAATGTATCTGGAGTGAGCCATCCACTATGCACGGTCACATCTGGCGCTCTCAGGATGCCAGCACATGGCTCCGCAGTGTGGCCTTTTTTTAACGTGTCAGCTACTTACAATAGTGCTGCCATCTGCAGCCTGTGGTGTCAATGCATAAGTCGCAGTAAGCGCAACACTCACCTAGGGACAACCTCCTTAAGAAGGCAAATGGCCTCCAATCACCAAGCCCAGTGGGACCGTCAGAACCCACAAAGCCACACTCCCAGTGCTCCATGTCCTGCCTCTTCTCCTTCTCCTCCCATTTGTCCTCCGCTCCACCTTCCACTGTGCCGTTGTCGCATAACTCGCGTTCATCTGGCAAAAGGCAGCTTCCGTGGCCAAAATGTTTGAACGTAAAAAGTTGATGACCCCGGATAACCCTCTTGCCCAATGGCTGACCACCGGCTTGTCGGAACTGCTAGCCTGCTAACTACTGCTATATAAACTGGTGGACTCGGAGGCCTTTAGAAAATTTGTGGCCATTGGCACAGTGCAATGGAAAGTACCTGGAAGGAAATATTTCTCCCAGAAGGGCATCCCAGAGATATATGGCCATGTTCAGCAGCAATTGAATATATCTCTGGCACACAGTGTCGGTGCCAAGATACATGACCACAAACACATGGTCTAAAAACATGGGCAGGGAAGGTACATAACTTTTACTGCCCACTGGGTGAACCTTCTGACGGCTGTCAAGCATGCAACCCGTGGCACCCGTGTGGATTTGGTGTTACCGCCACGGATTGCATGCAGGCCTGCCTCTTCTTCTCCTTCTCCATCCTCCGTCTCCTCCTCCGCTGACTCCTCCTTTTCCACTGCTACTGCCTCTTCTGCTGCACCCCCCCCCCCCCCCAGAACCTATTCGGCGTTCCAGGTGAGACGTTGCCATGCTGTGCTGCGGCTGTTGTGCCTGTAAGCCAAGAGCCACACCGGTCCTGCACTCCTTTTAGCTCTGCGGTCACAGGCCGATCAGTGGCTAACCCCGCTCAATTTGACAGTTGGTAAAGGGCAAAATGACACACGTGCCATGCATGGCACACGTCCTGAACTTAGTCGTGCAGCAATTCATTGCCAAATACCCCGGGGTCCAGGACATCTTGCGGCAGGCCAGGAAAATCTTTGCCCATTTTAGAAGATCTTACACGGCCATGGCTCGCCTTGCTGACGTTCAGCAGTGACACCACCTGCCCGTCAGATGTCTGATTTGTGACTGCCCGACGAGCTGGAACTCCACCTTGTATATGCTTGATAGGCTGCTCCAGCAGAAATGTGCATTTAACGTCTACCTGTACGAACTCTGCGGCAGGACAGGTTCTGGGGGAGCTTGTTTTTATTTATTTTTTTCACTGCGCCAGTGGCTGCTCATGCGCAATGCATGCAGATTTCTGCGGCCATTTGAGATCACCAAACTGGTCAGTCGCAGCCAGGGCGCCATCAGTGACATTGTACCTTACGCCTTCTTTCTGGAGCGTGCATTGCATTGTGTCATTGATCAAGCCGCCGGGGAGCAGGAAGATGAGGAAGTCGCAATGCTGAATGAATTCCAAGGGGGGGGCTACTCCATCTGAGACAAGTTAGCAGGAGTCTGAAGAAGAGTCAGAGGCGGATTGTGCCTGGGGGGAGGAGGAGCAAGAAGAGCAGGCTTTAAACTTTTCTGTGATCTATGTGTTGCCCGTGGATGGGGGGAGGAGACCGAGGACGACATTCTCCTGGGTGATGAGCAGGAGCCAGGCCGCTCCATTGATTCCAATTTAGTGCAAATGGGGGCCTTCATGCTCCAATGTTTGAAGAGGGACCCCCATATAAAAAGCATAAAGGGCAAGGACCAGTACTGGGTGGCAACGTACTTAGACCCCCGGTACAAACACAAAATTGCAGACATGTTACCAGCATCATGGAGGGCTGTCAGAATGCAGCATTTCCAGGCCTTGCCTCGAGAGATGCTGCATTCTGCCGTTGAAGGCGCTGGCAAAGGAATTTCCACCCACAGAGAAACAGTTGTGGGTACCAATCCTACAGCGCATGCAAGAAGAGAGCGGTTTGAAGATGTGTTGGTCACTTCGGATATGAGATCATTCTTGCATGCGCTTGCCCTCTGGATCCAGCATCAGGGAACGCCTAGACTGTCAGGTGTCTGACGACATCGGGTTAACGGCCGATGTGGACGCTCTGAGAAGTGAGGAAATCCTTGACTACTGGATGTGCAGGCTTGACCTGTGACCAGAGCTGGCACAATTTGCCATTGAACTCTTGGCTTGCCCCTCGTCGAGTGTCCTGTCTGAAAGGACGTTCAGCGCAGCGCGGGGATCTTGACCGATAAGCGCACTCGCCTAGCTCACGACAGTGTTGACTACCAGTGGCGTCGCCAGAGGGGGCCACGCCCCCCCTACATCAGGCTGTGCCCCCCCATGTGCCCCCCCAACTAAAATGCCCCCCTCCCAAGTGAGCCGCCGCCGCACTGCTGCAGCCGGGCTGGGCACAGGGAGATGAGCGCTTCCATTGCGCTCATCTTCCTGTGCCAGCGGAGGTGCAGGGGAGGGAGAGGTGTGTCCCTTCCCCTTCCTCTGATAGGCTGCAGGCACTAGGCCGGCAGCCTATCAGAGGCCGGCACAGGCAGCGCGATGATGTCATCGCGCCGCCTGAGCCATATAGAGCGGGACACAGACCGGAAGAGGCTGCATCGCATCGCTGACATGGAGGTAGGTATACGTTTTTTTTTGTTTTGTTTTTTGTGTGTGGTTTTTTAACAATATTGTTACAGGCACAATATGGGGGGCTCTTGTTACAGGCACAATAAGGGGGGCTCTTGTTACAGGCACAATAAGGGGTGCTCTTGTTACAGGCACAATTTGGGGGGCTCTTGTTACAGGCACAATTTGGGGGGCTCTTGTTACAGGCACAATTTGGGGGGCTCATTACTGGCACAATTTGAGGGGCTCATTACTGGCACATGATGGTGGGCTAATTACTGGCACATGATGGGGGGCTAATTACTGGCACATGATGGGGGGCTAATTACTGGCACATGATGGGGGGCTTATTACTGGCACATGATGGGGGGCTTATTACTGACACATGATGGGGGGCTCTTGTTACTAGAACATTGGGGGGGCTCTTGTTACTAGAACATTGGGGGGGCTCTTGTTACTAGAACATTGGGGGGGCTCTTGTTACTGGCACGTTATTGGTGGGCACTATAGGGGCATCTACTGAGGCCACAAAGAAGGGGTATTTTATATGGGGGGCTCTGTACAGTAGCATTTTATACTGGGACACATGGTGGGTACTATGGGGAAGGGGGAGAGGAGTACTATGGAGTCATCTACGGGGGGGACTAAGAAGGGGAATTTTATACTTGCAAATTATGGGGGCACATTAGCTCAATTGGGGGCATTACAAGGGGGTATTTTTTGCAATGTCACATTATAAGGAGAATTATTTCTACTGGGGGGACATTATGGTGGGCTTTATTACTCCCCCATGGTATGACCCCCTAGTAGCAGCACCAGCCTCTCCCTGCTCTGCTATCCCTCTGCCTCTTCTCTAAATCCTTATTATGAAATCTTTCTCATTAGGATAAAGCACAACATCAGCTCCGCCGAGCCCCCGGCCAAGTGTGGAAGTGGCGTCCGAGATCCCCAAGGGCCAAGCCAAGTAACTGTAAGTGTTCATGTGAAATATGTTTATATTATACACATATAGCCTACACTGTGCCACACAATATACAGTATACCTCTACACTGTGCCCCACAATATACAGTATACCGCTACACTGTGCCCCACAATATACCGCTACACTGTGCCCCACAATATACAGTATACCGCTACACTGTGCCCCACAATATACAGTATACCTCTACACTGTGCCCCACAATATACAGTATACCTCTACACTGTGCCCCACAATATACAGTATACCTCTACACTGTGCCCCACAATATACAGTATACCTCTACACTGTGCCCCACAATGTACAGTATACCTCTACACTGTGCCCCACAATATACAGTATACCCTACATTGTGCCCCACAATATACAGTATACCTCTACACTGTGCCCCACAATATACAGTATACCTCTACACTGTGCCCCACAATATACAGTATACCTCTACACTGTGACCCACAATATACCTCTACACTGTGCCCCACAATGTACAGTATACCTCTACACTGTGCCCCACAATATACAGTATACCCTACACTGTGCCCCACAATATACAGTATACCTCTACACTGTGCCCCACAATATACAGTATACCGCTACACTGTGCCCCACAATATACAGTATACCGCTACACTGTGCCCCACAATATACAGTATACTTCTACACTGTGCCCCACAATATACAGTATACCCTACACTGTGCCCCACAATATACAGTATACCGCTACACTGTGCCCCACAATATACAGTATACCGCTACACTGTGCCACACAATATACAGTATACCTCTACACTGTGCCCCTACAATATACAGTATACCTCTACACTGTGCCCCACAATATACAGTATACCTCTACATTGTGCCACACAATATACAGTATACCGCTACACTGTGTAGTCTGTTCTATAAGCACCCTTGTTCTGTGGCGGCGGACAGAAAACAATCTGGAAGTGCCCCTCCCGAGACCAGGTTCTGGATCCGCCACAGTTTAGAAATGTCAAATGTACACTCCTGTGAGAGACGGGGAGGGAGATCTGTGGATGACACTGTTAGGGCTGTTTCACACGAGCGGATGCCGTGCGTGGGGTTAGTTAGTTGTCACTGTGATTTCGTAGTAAAGAGGTCACAGAGAGGCACGGAGCATTATCAGTCATGTTAATGCTCCGTGCCTCTGTAGTCTGCATCGGGTCTTGGCACTCTTTCACGGAGCGGATGCCACGCACGGCATCCGCTCGTGTGAAACAGCCCTTATAGAGGGGGAAATGGGGATGACACTGTCATGGGGTGGATCTGTGGATGACACATATAGCATAAGATGGTATATACGGTATGTGGCATCCACAGATCCCCCCCCCCATAGCAGTGTCATCCACAGATCCCCCTCTCTATAAAAGTGTCATCCACAGGCAGCTAGGACATGTTGAAATCTGAGTGATTTTTTTTTTTTTTAAACCACAGACAACAGGACTTTTCTTCCCTGTTGCGGTTTTAGGTATTGGGTAAAGTATCGCAGCATTTCTAAGTGTACTTGTGTAAATGTATTGTTGTTATAGCTGCCCCCCCTACTTTTGTCCTGGCCCCCAGTGTGCCCCCCCCCCCCCAAAATTTGAAAGCTAGAGACGCCACTGTTGACTACCTCACATATATTTAAAAAAATGAATGAGGCATGGATCTCGGAGGAATTCAACTCCTGTGACGACCACGTATAATTGAATTTCCTCAGGCCAGCCCACACATATCCGCCACAACACAGAACAAATAATGGTCCTTGTCTTATGTAAATACAATGGCATAAAAGGGCCTATTCTGTCCGGTGAATGCCGAATGTTTGGGGCCACGGAGGAATCCAACACCTGTGACGACTACTTGTTATCGAATTTTAACTATCATTTGTTTTTGTTTTTTCAAGAGGGGGATGTTTTTAATCCAATTTTATATTTTAGTTATTTTAAACATATGTATTTGACATGTATTTGTACTGGCCTGCAGTAAAATTGATATCCAATGACCGTCTAATATACCTCCAGCCACATAATCATTTGTTCTTTTCTGTATGTTAAATTAATAATTTTTGGGGCCTGTACTACACTGGTCTGCATTAAAATTGTTATCCAATGAGCATCTAATATAGAGTGGATGTTTAAAGTCTACACACCCCTATTAAAATGTCAGGTTTCTGTGCTGTAAAAAAATCTGAACTTTTTCCACCTTTAATGTGACCTATAAACTGTACCACTCACTTGAAAAACAAACTGAAATCTTTTAGGGGGGGGGGGGGGGAAGAAAAAAAACAAAAAACGAAAATAATGTGGTTGCATAAGTGTACACACCCTCGTATAACTGGGGATGTAGCTGTGTTCAGAATTAAGCAATCACATTCAAAATCATGTTAAATAGGAGTCAGCATAAACCTGCCATCTGGCAAGCACTGTCGGTGTGGTACATGTGACAACAATCTCCCATGTTCTTCATATGTCTGGGCTATGGGGTAGAGTGGCCAGACGAAAGCCTTTTCTTACGAAGAAAAACATCCAAGCAAGGCTTCATTTTGCAAAAACACATCTGAAGTCTCCCAAAAGCATGAGTTAAAAGGTGTTATGGTCTAATGAAACCAAGGTTGAACTTTTTAGCCATAATTCCAAAAGATATGTTTGGTGCAAGAACAACACTGCACATCACCAAAAGAACACCATACCCACAGTGAAACATGGTGGTGGCAGCTTCATGCTTTGGGGCTATTTTCTTCAGCTGCAACTGGGGCCTTAGTTAAGCTAGAGGGAATTATGAACAGTTCCAAATACCAGTCAATATTGGCACAAAACCTTCAGGCTTCTGCTAGAAAGCTCAACATGAAGAGGAGCTTCATCTTTCAGCATGACAACAACCCAAAGCATACATCTAAATCAACAAAGGAATGGATTCACCAGAAGAAGATTCAAGTTTTGGAATGGCCCAGCCAGAGCCCAGACCTGAATCCGATTGAAAATCTGTGGGGTGATCTGAAGAGGGCTGTGCACAGGAGATGCCCTCGCAATCTAACAGATTTGGAGTATTTTTGCAAAGAAGTGTAGGCAAATCTTGCCAAGTCAAATGTGCCATGCTGATAGACTCACACCCAAAAAGACCGAGTGCTGTAATAAAATCAAAAGGTGCTTCAACAAAGTATTAGTTTAAGGGTGTGCACACTTATGCAACCATATTATTTAATTTTTATATTTTTCAGTTTGTTTTTCAATTGTGTGGTACGGTTTATAGGTCACATTAAAGGTGGAAAAAATTCTGAAATGATTTATCTTTGTCTCATTTTTTTACAGCACATAAACCTGACATTTTATCAGGGGTGTGTAGACTTTTTATATTCACTGTACCTCTGGGGTCTGTTCAAGCTGGTAGTTAGTCAGGACTTTGATTAGGGTTTTTCTAGGAGGTGTCCATCTCCTTTCCCTAGTTACCAGGCCTTATTCCCTCCTATGTTCGTTGTGGTGTTTCCCTCCTACACCTGAATGTGACAATGGGTTCTGGGGTGCAGCTTGTCAGAAGTCAAGGAAATATCAATGATATAAGTGTAAAAAGTGAAAAAAAAAAAAATACACCCCCTTTCCACATTTAAAAATAAAAGATCATTGTTACTGGTCACGCTTCCCAAATGTCCAAACTACTATGGAGGGCATTGATACTAATGTAGGCACTCTTGAGGAGTATCATTACTATTTAGGTTACTGTGGGTGATACTATAACAATTGAGAGCAGTCTGGCAGCACTATACAGTATCGCACAAAAGTAAGTACACCCCTTACATTCTTGTAAATATTTTATTATATCTTTGTTGAATTGTTGTTCTCTATAAAGATGGCCTAGGCCAGTGTTGGCGAACCTGTGGCACTCAGAGCCCTCTCTGTGGGCACCCACACCCTGGAAAAAGTCTATGGTGTACCAATATGCCTTAGACTTTTCTTGCCATTCATCAGTGCAGGGCACACTATGAACGGCACAGGCAGCGCATTGAATGTAGGCAGGCTATTATAGCTAAATGATGAAGTACATGGAAGATGTACTATATTAGACTGTTGTATTCAGGGTAAATTGCTGTGTTGGCACTTTACGATAAATAAGTGGGTTTTGAGTTGCAGTTTGGGCACTCGGTCTTAAAAAGGTTCACCATCACGCTCAGAATGCTTCAGTTTGCCTTCGTTCAGTCAACTGCCTGCAGCGTTTTGCTGTCTGCCTGGCGAACCAGAGCCAGATGGATCCTGGCACACAATGTAAGTCAATGGGGACGGATCAGTTTTCTCTGACACAATCTGGCACAGTAGAAAACTGATCCGTCCCCTATTGACTTTCAACGGTGTTCAAGACGGATCTGTCATGGTTATAGAAGACCGAATACAATCGGATCCGTTCATGACGGATGCATGCGCTTGTATTACTGCAACGGAAGCGTTTTTGCAGATCCATGACAGATCCGCAAAAAATGCTAGTGTAAACGTAGCCTAAGGATATGGATTCCTGGAACCATGTTCTGTGGTCTGATGAGACCAAGATAAACTTGGCTCAGATGGTGTCAAGTGTATTTGGCGGCAACCAGATGAGGAGTACAAAGTGTGTTTTGCCTACAGTCAATCATGGTGGTGGCAGTGTCATGGTTTAGGGCTGCATGAGTGCTGCCGGCTGTGGGGAGCTACAGTTCATTAAGAGAACCATGAATGCCAACATGTTCTGTGACATACTGAAACAGAGCATGATCACCTCCCTTCCGAAACTGGACCACAGGTCAGTATTGAAATGTGATAACGACCCGAAACACAACTCTAAGACGACCACTGCTTTGCTAAAGAAACTGAGTGTAAAGAAGCTGGATTGGCCAAGCATGTCTCCAGACCTAAACCCTATTGAGCATCTGTGGGGCATCCTCAAGCAGAAGGTAGAGGAGCGCAAGTTCTCTTAACACTCACTAGGTCCATGATGTTGTCATGGAGGAGTGGAAAAGGATTCCAGTGGCAACCTGGGAAGGTCTAGTGAACTCCATACCCAAGAGGGTTAAGGCAGTGCTGGAAAATAATGGTGGCCACACAAAATATTGACACTTGGCACAATTTGGCCATTTTCACTTAGGGGTGTTCTCGTAGACATTAATGGCTGTGTGTTAAGTTATTTTGAGGGCACACCAAAATTTACACTGACTACTTTTACATTGTATCAAACTTTCATATCTTCAGCGTTGTCCCAAAATGTGAGGGGTGTACTCACTTTTGTGAGATACTGTAACTATTGGAGGGTATGGTATTTGGGGCCTATGGGGAGCAGAGAGTGCACAGTATTGGGGTTGCAGCAGAATAACAATGTTGGGGCACCGGAAAGGGGAGCATGATGGAAAAATGAGGAATCTAAGATGCCAAACTTTGCAGAGATGAGAGGCAGCTAAAAGGAGTCGTCACGGTGGTCTGATCTCCAAATGGAGGAAAAATGTGAGGAAAAAGAATGTCTACATCAGAGGAGACATAACTGGATTAGGGATGAGCGAACCCGAACTGTATAGTTCGGGTTCGTACCGAATTTTGGGGTGTCCGTGACACGGACCCGAACCCGGACATTTTCGTAAAAGTCCGGGTTCGGGTTCGGTGTTCGTCGCTTTCTTCGCGCTTTTGTGACGCTTTCTTGGCGCTTTTTGAAAGGCTGCAAAGCAGCCAATCAACAAGCGTCATACTACTTGCCCCAAGAGGCCATCACAGCCATGCCTACTATTGGCATGGCTGTGATTGGCCAGAGCACCATGTGACCCAGCCTCTATTTAAGCTGGAGTCACATAGCGCCGCCCGTCACTCTGCTCTGATTAGCGTAGGGAGAGGTTGCGGCTGCGACAGTAGGGCGAGATTAGGCAGATTAACTCCTCCAAAGGACTTGATTAACTGATCGATCTGCAGCTGTGGATCATTGAGCTGCTGATCCTCAATTGCTCACTGTTTTTAGGCTGCACAGACCGTTTGTCAGTCTCATTTTTCTGGGGTGATCGGCGGCCATTTTGTGTCTTGTGGTGCGCCAGCACAAGCTGCGACCAAGTGCATTTAACCCTCAATGGTGTGGTTGTTTTTTGGCTAAAGCCTACATCAGGGTGAAGCTGTGACACCAAGTGCATTTAACCAGCAATAGTCTGTTCATTTTTTGGCCATATACAAAATCAGGGGCAAGCTGCGCCTGTCACCAAGTGCATTTAACCCTCAATGGTGTGGTTGTTTTTTGGCTAAAGCCTACATCAGGGTGAAGCTGTCACACCAAGTGCATTTAACCAGCAATAGTCTGTTCATTTTTTGGCCATATACAAAATCAGGGGCAAGCTGCGCCTGTCACCAAGTGCATTTAACCCTCAATGGTGTGGTTGTTTTTTGGCTAAAGCCTACATCAGGGTGAAGCTGTCACACCAAGTGCATTTAACCAGCAATAGTCTGTTCATTTTTTGGCCATATACAAAATCAGGGGCAAGCTGCGCCTGTCACCAAGTGCATTTAACCCTCAATGGTGTGGTTGTTTTTTGGCTAAAGCCTACATCAGGGTGAAGCTGTCACACCAAGTGCATTTAACCAGCAATAGTCTGTTCATTTTTTGGCCATATCCCAGTCTAATTCTGTCACTAAATCCATACCGGTCACCCAGCGCCTAAATACTAGGCCTCAAATTTATATCCAGCTAAATCTGTCCCTAGTGCTGTAGCTGGGCGAGTTATTTAGTGTCCGTTCAAGCACATTTCTTGTTCTGGGTTGAAATACAATTCCCAATTTAGCAATTTCATAATTTAGTGGTTCCTGCTATATCAGAGCTATTTGAAATCTATCCCAAAAAGGGTATATAATATTGAAGGTGCACATAGGGTCATTCAGAATAACTTCACACACACCCGCTACTGTGTATTTCCAAGTCTAATTCTGTCACTAAATCCATACCGGTGACCCAGCGCCTAAATACTAGGCCTCAAATTTAATTCCCTCTAAATCTCTCGTTACCCACCGCTGTACTGTTGTTGCTGGGCAAGATATTTAGTGTCCGTCAAAGCACATTTTTTGTTCTGGGTTGAAGTACAATTCCCAATTTAGCAATTTCATAATTTAGTGGTTTCTGCTATATCAGAGCTATTTGAAATCTATCCCTAAAAGGGTATATAATATTGAAGGTGCACATAGGGTCATTCAGAATAACTTCACACACACCCGCTACTGTGTATTTCCAAGTCTAATTCTGTCACTAAACCCATACCTGTCACCCAGCGCCTAAATACTAGGCCTCAAATTTATATCCAGCTAAATCTGTCCCTAGTGCTGTAGCTGGGCGAGTTATTTAGTGTCCGTTCAAGCACATTTCTTGTTCTGGGTTGAAATACAATTCCCAATTTAGCAATTTCATAATTTAGTGGTTCCTGCTATATCAGAGCTCTTTGAAATCTATCCCAAAAAGGGTATATAATATTGAAGGTGCACATAGGGTCATTCAGAGTAACTTCACACACACCCGCTACTGTGTATTTCCAAGTCTAATTCTGTCACTAAATCCATACCGGTGACCCAGCGCCTAAATACTAGGCCTCAAATTTAATTCCCTCTAAATCTCTCGTTACCCACCGCTGTACTGTTGTTGCTGGGCAAGATATTTAGTGTCCGTCAAAGCACATTTTTTGTTCTGGGTTGAAGTACAATTCCCAATTTAGCAATTTCATAATTTAGTGGTTTCTGCTATATCAGAGCTATTTGAAATCTATCCCAAAAAGGGTATATAATATTGAAGGTGCACATAGGGTCATTCAGAATAACTTCACACACACCCGCTACTGTGTATTTCCAAGTCTAATTCTGTCACTAAACCCATACCTGTCACCCAGCGCCTAAATACTAGGCCTCAAATTTAAATCCCTCTAAATCTCTCGTTACCGTTGTCCTGTTGTAGCTGGGAAAGTTATTTAGTGCCCGTCAAAGCACATTTTTTGTTCTGGGTTGAAGTACAATTCCCAATTTAGCAATTTCATAATTTAGTGGTTCCTGCTATATCAGAGCTATTTGAAATCTATCCCAAAAAGGGTATATAATATTGAAGGTGCACATAGGGTCATTCAGAATAACTTCACACACACCCGCTACTGTGTATTTCCAAGTCTAATTCTGTCACTAAATCCATACCGGTGACCCAGCGCCTAAATACTAGGCCTCAAATTTAATTCCCTCTAAATCTCTCGTTACCCACCGCTGTACTGTTGTTGCTGGGCAAGATATTTAGTGTCCGTCAAAGCACATTTTTTGTTCTGGGTTGAAGTACAATTCCCAATTTAGCAATTTCATAATTTAGTGGTTTCTGCTATATCAGAGCTATTTGAAATCTATCCCTAAAAGGGTATATAATATTGAAGGTGCACATAGGGTCATTCAGAATAACTTCACACACACCCGCTACTGTGTATTTCCAAGTCTAATTCTGTCACTAAACCCATACCTGTCACCCAGCGCCTAAATACTAGGCCTCAAATTTAAATCCCTCTAAATCTCTCGTTACCGTTGTCCTGTTGTAGCTGGGAAAGTTATTTAGTGCCCGTCAAAGCACATTTTTTGTTCTGGGTTGAAGTACAATTCCCAATTTAGCAATTTCATAATTTAGTGGTTCCTGCTATATCAGAGCTATTTGAAATCTATCCCAAAAAGGGTATATAATATTGAAGGTGCACATTGGGTCATTCAGAATAACTTCACACACACGCTTCTGTGCATTTCCAAGTCTAATTCTGTCACTAAATCCATACCGGTGACCCAGCGCCTAAATACTAGGCCTCAAATTTAATTCCCTCTAAATCTCTCGTTACCCACCGCTGTACTGTTGTTGCTGGGCAAGATATTTAGTGTCCGTCAAAGCACATTTTTTGTTCTGGGTTGAAGTACAATTCCCAATTTAGCAATTTCATAATTTAGTGGTTTCTGCTATATCAGAGCTATTTGAAATCTATCCCTAAAAGGGTATATAATATTGAAGGTGCACATAGGGTCATTCAGAATAACTTCACACACACCCGCTACTGTGTATTTCCAAGTCTAATTCTGTCACTAAATCCATACCGGTGACCCAGCGCCTAAATACTAGGCCTCAAATTTAATTCCCTCTAAATCTCTCGTTACCCACCGTTGTACTGTTGTTGCTGGGCAAGATATTTAGTGTCCGTCAAAGCACATTTTTTGTTCTGGGTTGAAGTACAATTCCCAATTTAGCAATTTCATAATTTAGTGGTTTCTGCTATATCAGAGCTATTTGAAATCTATCCCTAAAAGGGTATATAATATTCAAGGTGCACATTGGGTCATTCAGAATAACTTCACACACACACGCTTCTGTGCATTTCCAAGTCTAATTCTGTCACTAAATCCATACCGGTCACCCAGCGCCTAAATACTAGGCCTCAAATTTATATCCCGCTGAATTTGAATACAATACATTGGGCCAAATAATATATTTGTTGTTGTGGTGAACCATAACAATGAGAAAAACATCTAGTAAGGGACGCGGACGTGGACATGGTCGTGGTGGTGTTAGTGGACCCTCTGGTGCTGGGAGAGGACGTGGCCGTTCTGCCACATCCACACGTCCTAGTGTACCAACTACCTCAGGTCCCAGTAGCCGCCAGAATTTACAGCGATATATGGTGGGGCCCAATGCCGTTCTAAGGATGGTAAGGCCTGAGCAGGTACAGGCATTAGTCAATTGGGTGGCCGACAGTGGATCCAGCACGTTCACATTATCTCCCACCCAGTCTTCTGCAGAAAGCGCACAGATGGCGCCTGAAAACCAACCCCATCAGTCTGTCACATCACCCCCATGCATACCAGGGAAACTGTCTCAGCCTCAAGTTATGCAGCAGTCTCTTATGCTGTTTGAAGACTCCGCTGGCAGGGTTTCCCAAGGGCATCCACCTAGCCCTTCCCCAGCGGTGAAAGACATAGAATGCACTGACGCACAACCACTTATGTTTCCTGATGATGAGGACATGGGAATACCACCTCAGCATGTCTCTGATGATGACGAAACACAGGTGCCAACTGCTGCGTCTTTCTGCAGTGTGCAGACTGAACAGGAGGTCAGGGATCAAGACTGGGTGGAAGACGATGCAGGGGACGATGAGGTCCTAGACCCCACATGGAATGAAGGTCGTGCCACTGACTTTCACAGTTCGGAGGAAGAGGCAGTGGTGAGACCGAGCCAACAGCGTAGCAAAAGAGGGAGCAGTGGGCAAAAGCAGAACACCCGCCGCCAAGAGACTCCGCCTGCTACTGACCGCCGCCATCTGGGACCGAGCACCCCAAAGGCAGCTTCAAGGAGTTCCCTGGCATGGCACTTCTTCAAACAATGTGCTGACGACAAGACCCGAGTGGTTTGCACGCTGTGCCATCAGAGCCTGAAGCGAGGCATTAACGTTCTGAACCTGAGCACAACCTGCATGACCAGGCACCTGCATGCAAAGCATGAACTGCAGTGGAGTAAACACCTTAAAACCAAGGAAGTCACTCAGGCTCCCCCTGCTACCTCTTCTGCTGCTGCCGCCTCGGCCTATTCTGCTGCTGCCGCCTCGGCCTCTTCCTCCGCCTCTGGAGGAACGTTGGCACCTGCCGCCCAGCAAACAGGGGATGTACCACCAACACCACCACCACCACCTCCGTCACCAAGCGTCTCAACCATGTCACACGCCAGCGTTCAGCTCTCCATCTCACAAACATTTGATAGAAAGCGTAAATTCCCACCTAGCCACCCTCGATCCCTGGCCCTGAATGCCAGCATTTCTAAACTACTGGCCTATGAAATGCTGTCATTTAGGCTGGTGGACACAGACAGCTTCAAACAGCTCATGTCGCTTGCTGTCCCACAGTATGTTGTTCCCAGCCGGCACTACTTCTCCAAGAGAGCCGTGCCTTCCCTGCACAACCAAGTATCCGATAAAATCAAGTGTGCACTGCGCAACGCCATCTGTAGCAAGGTCCACCTAACCACAGATACGTGGACCAGTAAGCACGGCCAGGGACGCTATATCTCCCTAACTGCACACTGGGTAAATGTAGTGGCAGCTGGGCCCCAGGCGGAGAGCTGTTTGGCGCACGTCCTTCCGCCGCCAAGGATCGCAGGGCAACATTCTTTGCCTCCTGTTGCCACCTCCTCCTTCTCGGCTTCCTCCTCCTCTTCTTCCACCTGCTCATCCAGTCAGCCACACACCTTCACCACCAACTTCAGCACAGCCCGGGGTAAACGTCAGCAGGCCATTCTGAAACTCATATGTTTGGGGGACAGGCCCCACACCGCACAGGAGTTGTGGCGGGGTATAGAACAACAGACCGACGAGTGGTTGCTGCCGGTGAGCCTCAAGCCCGGCCTGGTGGTGTGTGATAATGGGCGAAATCTCGTTGCAGCTCTGGGACTAGCCAATTTGACGCACATCCCTTGCTTGGCGCATGTGCTGAATTTGGTGGTGCAGAAGTTCATTCACAACTACCCCGACATGTCAGAGCTGCTGCATAAAGTGCGGGCCGTCTGTTCGCGCTTCCGGCGTTCACATCCTGCTGCTGCTCGCCTGTCTGCGCTACAGCGTAACTTCGGCCTTCCCGCTCACCGCCTCATATGCGACGTGCCCACCAGGTGGAACTCCACCTTGCACATGCTGGACAGACTGTGCGAGCAGCAGCAGGCCATAGTGGAGTTTCAGCTGCAGCACGCACGGGTCAGTCGCACTACAGAACAGCACCACTTCACCACCAATGACTGGGCCTCCATGCGAGACCTGTGTGCCCTGTTGCGCTGTTTCGAGTACTCCACCAACATGGCCAGTGGCGATGACACCGTTATCAGCGTTACAATACCACTTCTATGTCTCCTTGAGAAAACACTTAGGGCGATGATGGAAGAGGAGGTGGCCCAGGAGGAGGAGGAGGAGGAGGAGGAAGAGGGGTCATTTTTAGCACTTTCAGGCCAGTCTCTTCGAAGTGACTCAGAGGGAGGTTTTTGGCAACAGCAGAGGCCAGGTACAAATGTGGCCAGCCAGGGCCCACTACTGGAGGACGAGGAGGACGAGGATGAGGAGGAGGTGGAGGAGGATGAGGATGAAGCATGGTCACAGCGGGGTGGCACCCAACGCAGCTCGGGTCCATCACTGGTGCGTGGCTGGGGGGAAAGGCAGGACGATGACGATACGCCTCCCACAGAGGACAGCTTGTCCTTATCCCTGGGCAGCCTGGCACACATGAGCGACTACATGCTGCAGTGCCTGCGCAACGACAGCAGAGTTGCCCACATTTTAACCTGTGCGGACTACTGGGTTGCCACCCTGCTGGATCCACGCTACAAAGACAATGTGCCCACCTTACTTCCTGCACTGGAGCGTGATAGGAAGATGCGCGAGTACAAGCGCACGTTGGTAGACACGCTACTGAGAGCATTCCCAAATGTCACAGGGGAACAAGTGGAAGCCCAAGGCCAAGGCAGAGGAGGAGCAAGAGGTCGCCAAGGCAGCTGTGTCACGGCCAGCTCCTCTGAGGGCAGGGTTAGCATGGCAGAGATGTGGAAAACTTTTGTCAACACGCCACAGCTAACTGCACCACCACCTGATACGCAACGTGTTAGCAGGAGGCAACATTTCACTAACATGGTGGAACAGTACGTGTGCACACCCCTCCACGTACTGACTGATGGTTCGGCCCCATTCAACTTCTGGGTCTCTAAATTGTCCACGTGGCCAGAGCTAGCCTTTTATGCCTTGGAGGTGCTGGCCTGCCCGGCAGCCAGCGTTTTGTCTGAACGTGTATTCAGCACGGCAGGGGGCGTCATTACAGACAAACGCAGCCGCCTGTCTACAGCCAATGTGGACAAGCTGACGTTCATAAAAATGAACCAGGCATGGATCCCACAGGACCTGTCCGTCCCTTGTCCAGATTAGACATTAACTACCTCCCCATAACCATATATTATTGGACTCCAGGGCACTTCCTCATTCAATCCTATTTTTATTTTCATTTTACCATTATATTGCGAGGCTACCCAAAGTTGAATGAACCTCTCCTCTGCCTGTGTGCTAGGCCTAAATATATGCCAATGGACTGTTGCAGTGGTGGGTGACGTGAAGCCTCATTCTCTGCTATGACATGCAGACTGATTCTCTGCTGACATGAAGCCAGATCCTCTGTTACGGGAGCTCTCTCCTCTGCCTGGGTGCTGGGCCTAAATTTATGACAATTGACTGTTGCAGTGGTGGGTGACGTGAAGCCTGATTCTCTGCTATGATATGAAGACTGATTCTCTGCTGACATGAAGCCAGATTGTCTGTTACGGGACCTTTCTCCTCTGCCTGGGTTCTGGGCCTAAATTTATGAAAATTGACTGTTGCAGTGGTGGGTGACGTGAAGCCTGATTCTCTGCTATGATATGAAGACTGATTCTCTGCTGACATGAAGCCAGATTGTCTGTTACGGGACCTTTCTCCTCTGCCTGGGTTCTGGGCCTAAATTTATGAAAATTGACTCTTACAGTGGTGGGTGACGTGAAGCCTGATTCTCTGCTATGATATGAAGACTGATTCTCTGCTGACATGAAGCCAGATTCTCTGTTACGGGACCTCTCTCCTCTGCCTGGGTGCTGGGCCTAAATTTATGACAATGGACTGTTGCAGTGGTGGCTGACGTGAAGCCTGATTCTCTGCTATGACATGCAGACTGATTCTCTGCTGTCATGAAGCCAGATTGTCTGTTACGGGACCTCTCTGCTCTGCCTGTGTGCTAGGCCTAAATATATGCCAATGGACTGTTGCAGTGGTGGCTGACGTGAAGCCTCATTCTCTGCTATGACATGCAGACTGATTCTCTGCTGTCATGAAGCCAGATTGTCTGTTACGGGACCTCTCTGCTCTGCCTGTGTGCTAGGCCTAAATATATGCCAATGGACTGTTGCAGTGGTGGGTGACGTGAAGCCTCATTCTCTGCTATGACATGCAGACTGATTCTCTGCTGACATGAAGCCAGATTGTCTGTTACGGGACCTCTCTGCTCTGCCTGTGTGCTAGGCCTAAATATATGCCAATGGACTGTTGCAGTGGTGGGTGACGTGAAGCCTCATTCTCTGCTATGACATGCAGACTGATTCTCTGCTGACATGAAGCCAGATTGTCTGTTACGGGACCTCTCTGCTCTGCCTGTGTGCTAGGCCTAAATATATGCCAATGGACTGTTGCAGTGGTGGGTGACGTGAAGCCTCATTCTCTGCTATGACATGCAGACTGATTCTCTGCTGACATGAAGCCAGATTGTCTGTTACGGGACCTCTCTGCTCTGCCTGTGTGCTAGGCCTAAATATATGCCAATGGACTGTTGCAGTGGTGGGTGACGTGAAGCCTCATTCTCTGCTATGACATGCAGACTGATTCTCTGCTGACATGAAGCCAGATCCTCTGTTACGGGAGCTCTCTCCTCTGCCTGGGTGCTGGGCCTAAATTTATGACAATTGACTGTTGCAGTGGTGGGTGACGTGAAGCCTGATTCTCTGCTATGATATGAAGACTGATTCTCTGCTGACATGAAGCCAGATTGTCTGTTACGGGACCTTTCTCCTCTGCCTGGGTTCTGGGCCTAAATTTATGAAAATTGACTCTTACAGTGGTGGGTGACGTGAAGCCTGATTCTCTGCTATGATATGAAGACTGATTCTCTGCTGACATGAAGCCAGATTCTCTGTTACGGGACCTCTCTCCTCTGCCTGGGTGCTGGGTAGTGTTGAGCGCGAATATTCGAAAAGCAAATTTTTTTCGCGAATATCGCAACTTCGCGATTTCGCGAATATTTCGAATATAGTGCTATATATTCGTAAAAACGAATATTCGTTTTTTGTTTCCCCCCCCCCCCCCACAAAATTACAGTACACATATAATTGATTGTTTCCCAAAGGTCCAACAGCTCAGATCTTACTCACATTGCCTAGAAAGTGATTGAGGCGCGAATCTTCGTAAGGCGATTTTATTAGCGCACATGCGAATATCGGCACGTCCCAGAACAGAGGCAAAGGGCTTTGCATTCATACATTAGTGAATTGAGTTGCGAATCTTCGTAAGGCGATTTTATTAGCGCACATGCGAATATCTACACTTGTCCCAGAACAGAGGCAAAGGGCTTTGCATTCATACATTAGTGATTGAATTGAGCTGCGAATCTTCGTAAGGCGATTTTATTAACGCAAATGCAAATATCTACACTTGTCCCCAGAACAGAGAGGCAAAGGCCTGTGCATTCATATAGTATAGCACCATATTCGCGAATACGTAGAACTTCGTAAAAGTCGATTTACGAATATTCGTATTTTTTATTTTACTTTCCACCTTACAGATTACATTGATCTGTACTCTGT
The DNA here is from genome assembly GCF_014858855.1 of Bufo gargarizans. NCBI lineage: Eukaryota > Metazoa > Chordata > Amphibia > Anura > Bufonidae > Bufo > Bufo gargarizans. The sequence continues at coordinate 114,233,422 of NC_058088.1, read as the reverse complement.
CAACTACTGTCATCACCCCCCACTGTATCTCGATTGATTCCCAAAAGTCTCACATTCCCTAGAAAGTGATTGAGGTGCGAATCTTCGTAAGGCGATTTTATTAGCGCACATGCGAATATCTACACTTGTCCCAGAACAGAGGCAAAGGGCATTGCATTCATACATTAGTGATTGAATTGAGTTGCGAATCTTCGTAAGGCGATTTCATTAGCGCACATGTGAATTTTGCATAGCATATGTATTATGCGATAATTCGAATTATCGCATATGCGAAATAATAATGAATTTGAATAATCGCGAATATTTTACGAATATTCTTTCGAATATTCACAAAATTTCGCGAATTCGAATATGGGACATGCCGCTCAACACTAGTGCTGGGCCTAAATTTATGACAATGGACTGTTGCAGTGGTGGGTGACGTGAAGCCTGATTCTCTGCTATGACATGCAGACTGATTCTCTGCTGACATGAAGCCAGATTGTCTGTTACGGGACCTCTCTCCTCTGCCTGGGTGCTGGGCCTAAATATATGCCAATGGACTGTTGCAGTGGTGGCTGACGTGAAGCCTCATTCTCTGCTATGACATGCAGACTAATTCTCTGCTGACATGAAGACAGATTCTCTGTTACGGGACCTCTCTCCTCTGCCTGGGTGCCGGGGCCTAAATATCTGAGAATGGACTGTTCCAGTGGTGGGTGACGGGAAGCCAGATTCTCTGCTATGGAACCTCTCTCCAATTGATTTTGGTTAATTTTTATTTATTTAATTTTTATTTTAATTCATTTCCCTATCCACATTTGTTTGCAGGGGATTTACCTACATGTTGCTGCCTTTTGCAGCCCTCTAGCTCTTTCCTGGGCTGTTTTACAGCCTTTTTAGTGCCGAAAAGTTCGGGTCCCCATTGACTTCAATGGGGTTCGGGTTCGGGACGAAGTTCGGATCGGGTTCGGATCCCGAACCCGAACATTTCCGGGATGTTCGGCCGAACTTCTCGAACCCGAACATCCAGGTGTTCGCTCAACTCTAAACTGGATGTAAGAGGTATGTGGTGCTGTTTTACCCTGAATGTTTTGTAGCACTGTATGCAACATTTTCCAAGTATATATTTAACAGTGGACAGGGGTTAGGGCTCATGCACACGACCGTATTTTCGTTCCGTGTCCGTTACTCCGTATGTCCATGTGTCCGTTCTGCAAAAAAATATAGAACGTCCTATCAATGTCTGCATTACAGACAAGGATAGTACTGTTCTATTAGGGGCCAGCTGTTCCGTTCCACAAAGTTCTGAGGGCACACGGACGTCACCTGTATTTTTTGAGGATCCGTTTTTTGCAGACCGCAAAATACATATACAGTCGTATGCATGAGCCCTTCGACCTCCTGCACACGAACGTTTTTTTTTCCGTTTCAGTTCCATTTTTTTGCGTTCCGTTTGCAGTCCGTATGCGGAACCATTCACTTCAACGGTTCTGCAAAAACAACGGAAGGTACTCCATATGCATTCCGTTTCCATATTTCAGTTCCGTTCAAAGATAGAACATGTCCTATTATTGCCCGCAAATCACGTTCCGTGGCTCCATTCAAGTCAATGGTTCCGCAGAAAAAACTAAATGCATACGGAAATGATCCATATGTCTTCCGTATCCGTTCTGTTTTTGCAGAAAAACGGAAATGGCAAAACGGAACGGAAGCGAAACAAAAATGGAAACACTGCTGAAACAAAAAAATTGAAAAACGGATCGGTTTAAAATGGACAGCAAAACCATATGGTCGTGTGCAGGAAGCCTTAGACTGAGATTTCAATTTTCACTTCAGGCAGCAGAAAGGCTAGGTGCCCCCCTGTGTACAGTGGAAACCTCCTGACCCTATTTTGTAAGCTATGCCCCTCAAGGTATTTTTAAGGCCCCTTTCACACGGGTGAGCATTCCGCGCGGATGCGATGCGTGAGTTAAACACATTGCACCCGCACTGAATACCGACCCTTTCATTTCTATGGGGCTGTTCACATGGGCAGTGATTTTCACGCATCACTTGTGCGTTGCGTGAAAATCGCAGCATGCTCTATTTTGTGCGTTTTTCACGTAACGCAGGCCCCATAAAAATGAATGGGGTTATGTGACAATCGCAAGCATTCGCAAGCAAGTGCGGATGCGGTGAGATTTTCACGCACGGTTGCTAGGAGACGATCGGGATGGAGACCCGATCATTATTATTTTCCCTTATAACATGGTTATAAGGGAAAATAATAGCATTCTGAATACAGAATGCATAGTAAAATAGGGCTGGAGGGGTTAAAAAAAATTATAATAATAATTTAACTCATCTTAATCCACTTGCTCGCGCAGCCGGCATCTCCTTCTGTCTTGATCTTAGCTGTCTGCAGCAACAGGACATGTGGTGACGTCACTCTGGTCATCACATGGTCCATCACATGATCCATCACCATGGTAAAAGATCATGTGATCACCGGGGTGACGTCACCACAGGTCCTGTTGCTGCAGACAGCTAAGATCAAGACAGAAGGAGATGCCGGCTACGCGAGCAAGTGGATTAAGGTGAGTTAAATTATTTTTATTTATTTTTTAACCCCTCCAGCGCTATTTTACTATGCATCCTGTATTTAGAATGCTATTATTTTCCCTTATAACCATGTTATAAGGGAAAATAATACAATCTACAGAACACCGATCCCAAGCCCGAACTTCTGTGAAGAAGTTTGGGTACCAAACATGCGCGATTTTTCTCACATGAGTGCAAAACGCATTACAATGTTTTGCACTCGCGCGGAAAAATCGCGCATGTTCCCGCAACGCCCGTCTGAAAGAGGCCTAAGGGGTTGAGTTGAGTATTTTGACACCAAAGGTATATTGCAGAAATTAATAAGCAGGGACCATGCAAAACCATGCAAGTTTTCCACATATATGGCATTTCAATGCTCAAAATGTTCTACACTGTGAATGCTATCTGAGACACACCACCCCTTAAATTGTTAGGCAGGATCTACTGGGTACAGAAAGGTCATAAATGTGGACACAAACTGCTGTTTGGGTATGCTGCAGGGTTCATAAGGGAAAGGCCACTTGTTGGCTTTTGCAGCGCAGATTTTGATGGATTTATCTGAAACCATATAGTTTTCCCTTACGTCCTAACCACCAGAACAAGTGTGGAGTTCTCCCCTGTGAAAATGGTAGGACAGGTGGAATTTTTATTGATTAAAATTACTACCAAGACAATTAAACAATTAACCCACCCCCTATAAAGGGACGCCCACCCTTAAACCTTTTTTTATCTGTCCTGTGGACTGAACAGGTTCAGGCGCTGCCTGTTACCTTATTGATTCGTCAAGAAATCTCAGAATCTATCTGAACAGAATTGCGGACTTCAGAAGATCCGAACACCTCCTGCTGTCCTTCTTGGAGAAAAACTAAGGTCTAAAGGCCTCCAAACCCTCTTTGACTAGATGGGTAAACGAGGCAATCCATGAAGCTTTTCTAGCTCAGGGGTTGGCTTCTCCATCCTTTGTCACTGCCCACTCTACAAGGGCAGTATCTATTTTGTACGCAGAGAAAAGTTTGGTTCCGCTGGAACAAATCTGTGATGCAGCCTCTTGGAGCTCCCACAGCACCTTTATAAAGCATTACCGCCTAGACTCTAGGGGCTCTGAGGGAGTGGCATTTGGACGTACCATTCTCAGTGCCGCCCTCTCATATAAAAAAACGGGGAACCCTCCCAATTTGTCTGTTGCTCCTTGTTAGGTCCCCTCTTGTGCTGCTGGTTAGGACGTAAGGAAAGCGTTGATTTTAACGTAAATTTGTTTTTCCTTAGTCCTAACAGCAGCATGGAAATTTCCCACCCTATTTGCTGATAATGCACTGGTTTAAGGGCGGGCGTCCCTTTATAGGGGGTGGGTTAATTGTTTAATTGTCTTGGTAGTAATTTTAATCAATAAAAATTCCACCTGTCCTACCAGTTTCACAGGGGAGAACTCCCCACTTGAGCTGCTGTTAGGACTAAGGGAAAACAAATTTATGTTAAAATTAACGCTCATCTTTTCTCTCGATGGAGCTGTGTGAGGGCTTATTTTTTTTTTTGTGGGATCAGTTGCCGTTATAATTGTTTCTATTTTGAGGTGTATAAAAAACTTTTTGATCACTCTTTTCTGGCGATGGTCTCTTATGTTATGGGAGCTTGTTTTTTTGTGGGATGAGTTGAGGTTTTCATTGATACTATTTTGGGGTACATGTGACTGATGTTCTTGGGATGTGAGGTGACCAAACAATGGCTGTTGTGACATTGTTTTTACTTATTTTTTATTTTTTATAGAGCCAGTTGTTACAGATCCGGCAATACCAAATATGTCTATTTTTTCCATAGTAAATGGCTTGATAGAAGAAGGGTCTTTTTCTTATGCCTTATGGCTCATGCACACGACAGTATGCATTTTGTGGTCCGCAAAAAAAAACCAGATCCTCAAAAAATACTGATGTGCATTCCATATTTTGCAGAACGGAACAGCTGGCCCCTAATAGAACAGTCCTATCCTTGTCTGTGATGCGGACAATAATAGGACATTTTTTTATTTATTTTTTTATTATTTTGAGGAATTGACATAAGGAAACGGAATGCACACGGAGTAACTTCAGTTTTTTTTGCGGACCCATTAAAAAGAATGGTTTTGCATACCATCCACCCAAAAAAATAAATGGAACGGACACGGAAAGAAAATACGTTTGTGTGCATGAGCTCTTATTCACATGTCAGCGATTTCCATCAGTGATTGTGAGCCAAAACCAGGTACGGCTCTAAACTGAGAATTGATGCAGATCTTTCCCTTATACCTTATGTCTGTGGAGGCTCCAATCCTGGTTTTAGCTCACAATTACTGATAAAAATCACTGACTAAAAACACTGTGAATGAGGCTTTAATTAAAACACACTTATTTTTTTATTTTAGGACCTCTAGGGGACTTGAACTTCTGATAATCTGATCACCTATACAATATTTTACAATACATACTCTACAGCGGATGTCAGGAAGGGGATAAGATATAAAAACTTTGCTAAATTATCAGGTGACCTTGATCAAAGTCTGATAATTTTGGAACAAAGTGTCCAGTATTTTAATTACTTTCTGAAAAGAAATTTAAAAATAAAAAATATATACAGTACAGACCAAAAGTTTGGACACACCTTTTCATTCCAAGAGTTTTCTTTATTTTCATGACTATGAAAACTGTAGATTCACACTGAAGGCATCAAAACTATGAATTAACACATGTGGAATTATATACATAACAAAAAAGTGTGAAACAACTGAAAATGTCATATTCTAGGTTCTTCAAAGTAGCCACCTTTTGCTTTGATTACTGCTTTGCACACTCGTGGCATTCTCTTGAGGAGCTTCAAGAGGTAGTCACCTGAAATGGTCTTCCAACAGTCTTGAAGGAATTCCCAGAGATGCTTAGAACTTGTTGGCCCTTTTGCCTTCACTCTGCGGTCCAGCTCACCCCAAACCATCTCGATTGGGTTCAGGTCCGGTGACTGTGGAGCCCTGGTCATCTAGCGCAGCACCCAATCACTCTCCTTCATGGTCAAATTGCCCTTACACAGCCTGGAAGTGTGTTTGGGGTCATTGTCCTGTTGAAAAATAAATGATGGTCCAACTAAACGCAAAACGGATTGAATAGCATGCCGCTGCAAGATGCTGTGGTAGCCATGCTGGTTCAGTATGCCTTCAATTTTGAATAAATCCCCCAACAGTGTCACCAGCAAAGCACCCCCACACCATCACACATCCTCCTCCATGCTTCACGGTGGGAACCAGGCATGTAGAGTCCATCCGTTCACCTTTTCTGCGTCGCACAAAGACACGGTGGTTGGAACCAAAGATCTCAAATTTGGACTCAGACCAAAGCACAGATTTCCACTGGTCTAATGTCCATTCCTTGTGTTCTTTAGCCCAAACAAGTCTCTTCTGCTTGTTGCCTGTCCTTAGCAGTGGTTTCCTAGCAGATATTCTACCATGAAGGCCTGATTCACACAGTCTCCTCTTAACAGTTGTTCTAGAGATGTGTCTGCTGCTAGAACTCTGTGTGGCATTGACCTGGTCTCTAATCTTAGCTGCTGTTAACCTGCGATTTCTGAGGCTGGTCACTCGGATGAACTTATCCTCCGCAGCAGAGGTGACTCTTGGTCTTCCTTTCCTGGGGCGGTCCGCATGTGAGCCAGTTTCTTTGTAGCGCTTGATGGTTTTTGGGACTGCACTTGGGGACACTTTCAAAGTTTTCCCAATTTTTCGGACTGACTGACCTTCATTTCTTAAAGTAATGATGGCCACTCGTTTTTCTTTACTTAGAATTTGTATTATGGCAAGAAAAAAACAGCTAACAGTCTATTCAGTAGGACTATCAGCTGTGTATCCACCTGACTTCTCCACAAGGCAACTGATGGTCCCAACCCCATTTATAAGGCAAGAAATCCCACTTTTTTTTTTTTTTTTTTTTGATTTACAATTTTTTTATTGAAGTCCCAAAAAAGTATACATTACACATAGAGGCCTAAGCCCCTCAATACCAGAATGAGACAATAGAAATTCAAAATGGTCACAATGGTAACAATGGTAACATTAGTAACAAAAACGTCACTGGTCATTTCTAAGCGGCGCATATCGAAGCATATTCAACTACACATATCATGTTAGATTGAAATTTGACCGAAATGAGGTATCTTCACATATAAAGATATATAAAGATAAGTTGGTATGGGTGCAAAGGTGGAAAGGTGCAATTAGTAAAGAAATGGGGCCTCAGACAAAGTTGGAGGATCATCGTTGGAAGAATCAGGAGCCCAACCTATTGGATTTATAGATCTTGACCTGAAGTATGGATTTGGGGTTAATCTTTGTAGGTCCTATACGTTTCCCAATTTTTCCACACCTTCTTAAAATTTTGGAAGTTTCTCAATTCCCAGGAAGAGATTTCTTCGAATCTGTGAATTTGGTCAACCTTCACTAACCATTGGCTAACCGATGGGACTTCTGTAGAAAGCCACAACTTCGGAATTAGGATTCTCGCTGCAGCAAGTAAGTGTTTTAGAAGTACCCGGTTAGAGATCCTCTGATCAGGAGGAAATAGGTTCAGGAGTGCAATTTCTGGTGAAGGAACCAGATCTGTTCCGCATATGTGGTTGGTTAATTGAAATATTCTCTCCCACCAAGCATAAAGAGTAGGACAAGACCACCAAATATGCATAAAGGAGCCTCTGTCTGATAGGCATCTCCAACATTTATCGCATCCAGAGCTTGAGTATCTAGAAACGATATCTGGCGTCTTGTACCATCTAGACATGATCTTGTAACCGTTCTCTTGAATACGAACGCATCTAGAAGATTTATGGGGGGCTTGTAGAATGATGTCAATCTCCTTAATATTGAAAGTACGTTCTAGGTCCTTCTCCCATTGGCCTAAGTAGGAAGGCTGACCATTTGATGTGTTAGATCTAAATCTGCTGTAAAATTTCGATATAATTTTTTGGGGGTTTTGTGGGTTATCGAACAAGCTTTCAAACCATGTCAGTGGTCTTATCAGGTCCCCAAGAGAAATGTAAAGGGAGAGATACGTTTTAATATAATATATTGGATTATTGAGCGTATGAAGAGGGGAGACTGCCAACAACGTTCTCAATGTACCTAGCGAAGGAGGAGTATCATCTTTGAACAACTCCCTGAGTCTAATATCCGAATTCCTTAGATGTGAAGGGAGGCTGTCTTGTAGAGATTTAGGAGCAGTATGTAATATGTCACCCACTCGGAGAAGTGGCGATGGGAAAGGAGTATGAAGGGTGGTAGATTGGAACCATTTCCAGGCATGAAAAGTAGCCTTGATCAAAGGAGTTATATCAGATGGGAAGGGGAGGGAGCTTTTATGTCCTAGCATGAGGGCTTTGAAAGATGAGTGTACTAATGTTTGTTCCATCCGTACCCACGATTTATGAGGAGGGTTTCTCAGCCAATCCACGGCTCTAGCTAATAAAACCGCTTTTCCGTATAATTCGGGATCCGGAAGGGCTATACCCCCCAAAGCTTTGGGTCTGTTTAGGGTCTTATACGATAATCAGGCTTTTTTCCCATTCCAAATAAAGGAACTGAATAAAGATCTAAGCGAAGCGTAGTACGAGGAAGGAATAGGGATAGGGAGAACTTGAAGCAAATATGTCAGCTTAGGTAGAACTAGGGACATAAGCAAGTTTTTTCTTCATGAAAGGATTGGTAGGTCAAGATTTTTAAGGGAGGTAGAAATATGGTTCAATAGGGGCAGGTAGTTTAAAGCGTACAATTGGGAAGGATCTTTGCTAATCTTAACACCCAGGTAAGTTAAATGGGGGGCTGACCAGTTGAAGGGGGAATTATGCTCCAGACGTTTAACTAAGGGGACCGAGAGGCCAGAATGTATAATTAGGGATTTACTGTGATTGACTTTAAAGTTGGAATATTTGCCAAATATATCTAAGTGGTGATAGATTTTAGGTAGGGCTACTGACGGGTTGCTTATCATCATCAGGAGGTCGTCGGCAAAGGCTGCCGTCTTGTGCTCCTGATCTCCAATAAATATTCCCTTAATATCTCTGTCAGACCGGATGGATTGCAGAAGGGGTTCCATAGATAGGACGAAAAGAAGAGGGGATAAGGGACAACCCTGTCTAGTTCCATTGGAAATTAAAAACGGGGAGGAGATAACATCGTTGACTGAGATAGAGGCGGAAGCTCTTGAATACATGGCATCTATAACTGATAGAAATGAAGTTGGGAATTTTTGTATAGTAAGGACTTCTCTCATAAAGGACCATTTGACCCTGTCAAAAGCCTTCTCAGCATCTGTGCTGAGAAGGACTAGGGGCAGCAATTTCTTCTTTGAATGATAGAGGATGTTAAGAACTCTTGCGGTATTGTCCTTACCTTCTCTCCCCCTAACAAAGCCAGTCTGGTCTCTATGGATCAGGGTAGGTAGGATAGACGCTAAGCGGTTCGCAAGCATTTTGGCTAGCAATTTAAGGTCGATGTTAAGGAGAGAGATAGGCCTATAGCTGGGGCATAGTGTTGGGTCTTTGCCCTCCTTAGGGATTAAGACAATATGAGCTCTGGTCATGTCGCTGGATAGAGGGATGTTTGATAGGGTTTGGTTATAAATCGGAAGTAGGTGCTGGGTGAGGATGTCCTGAAATGTGGAATAATATGAAATAGGTAGGCCATCTGGGCCAGGGCTTTTCCCTTTGGGGGAGTTACGTATGACCTCAGAGAGTTCTGTTGCAGTAAACGGAGCAGACAATCTAAGTCTATTCTCTTCCGTTAGTGTTGGAAGATTTAACTTGTCTAGATAGGACGAGAGTCCAGCGAGGACGTAGGAGAATCCAGATTGTATAGTGCTTCGTAAAAGCTCCTAAATTGTGAAGCTATTGAGTTTGAGTCAAAGATGTGTGAGCCCGATGCAGTAGTAAGTTTGTGAACAAAGTTATTTGATTTCCTCATCCTGACCCTATTCATCACAAACTTTGATGCTTTGTTCCCGTGAGCAAAGATCTTATGTTGTGAATTAAGATAATATTTTGCCGAGAGGGTGTTAAGGACATTTTTAAGGGATCGTCTATACCCGTTTAATTCGTCTAAGTGGGATTTAAGCATTGATATTTTGTGTGCTTGTTCAAGTCTTGTAATATTCTCATGTAGTTCGTCAATTTGTTTGTTCCTCAATTTTTTAAGGTATGTTTCTATACTGATGCATTGACCTCTGACAACTGCCTTGTGGGCGTCCCAAACTGTCTGGGGGGATATCTCCGGGGAAACGTTTAGCATAAAGTACTCTTCTAGGACTTTTTTAATTTTTGATCTGGACTCAGCATTACCTAACAGATACTCGTTTAACCTCCAAGATTTGTGGGATTTGTTTGCCTTAGGTGAAGTAAGGGTCATGTAAATAGGGGAATGGTCGGATAGAAGGATATTACCTATGCTGGAATCTTTACAGTATTGTAAATGATTTTTGGAAATGAAGAGGTAGTCCAGGCGCTGGTAAGAGTCGTGGACAGTTGAATGAAAGGAAAAATCTTTAGTGTCTGGGTGGAATGTTCGCCATACGTCAATAAGCTGTGCACGCCACAACTTCGAGGTCAAGGAGCGCACAGCTGACTGGGAGTGAGCTGATTTACCTGATGAGGAATCCAACAAGGGGTTCAGTACTAGATTGAAATCTCCTCCCAGCACCAGGGTGCCTTCTCTAAAGCTATTCACCTTATCCAAAATGTTTTTCAACCAGGAAATTTGTTGCTTATTAGGGGCGTACACATTAACAAATGTGTAGGTTTGGTGAAGGATTTTCCCTTTCAGCATTATGAACCTGCCCTCCGGATCCAAATCTTGGCCTATAAACTGAAATTGTACTCCCTTCTGTAGTCCTATGCTAACTCCTTTAGAGTTTGAGGTATTAGAGCCACTATGAATCCATTGGGAGAAGTATGAGTATGAAAGGTTAGGGAAGTGACCTAGCTTCAGGTGTGTTTCCTGCAGGAAGACCACCTTAACTCCCTCTCTCCTCAGCATCCCAAATATCTGACCTCTTTTAGATGGTGAATTGAATCCCCTAACATTATAGGATACAATCTTAAGGTCATCCATCTGGAATACGAGGGGAGGTGGAGTCCGCACTGAAAGTGATGTAATAGAAAGCTTTTAGCTTTACGTGAGAGAGAGTAGAACCTAGTGTTAAGGAAAAGTCCAACCTTTGATGTGCAGCCCATACCAAGGGTATCATTTCGGAGTCTTCAGGTGACGTTGTAACAATAGTAACACGAAAACTAAAATAACAAAGGAAAAACAATAGACATAAGTCATGAATCTGTATAGACATTTCTTAGTGAGAGGGGAAGTGTGGGAGTACCCCTATAAAAGCATGGCTTCATCTTAGATATCTCACTTGAACTTCGGAGACAAGGAGCGAACCAAGGTGCGCTCCCCCCTCCGACGTTACCAACCTCATAGAAAGGGGCTTCCTGAGACTGTGGGGTCGCGAATGGGGAAGATAAGTTATCTCAGCCCAATGTGGAAGTCCTGGGTCACCAGCTTTGGCAACTCTTTAGAGCTAGGTCCAAGTAATAGGGGGAGGTAAGTGGGGGGGGGGGGAGGGGGAAGGGATGGTGGGGAAACAGGGGTGGGGGAGGTGGTAAGATGTACTTCTAAAGTTGGCACACAATAAAAGCATATATATAGATAGATAGGGATCAGTGTCCCAGAAGAATAAACTGGGTTAGTAGGTGACAGACATAATACACCCATGGTAAACAGAAAGACATTGTAAAATAGCTCCTTGGAATGGTGGAAGTAGCTTTTCCTCAGTCACTGGGCTATTAAAATGTATCTGGAGAAAGGAGCGTGTTATCACCTCCCTGCCGCTCAGGATAATCAAAACTTCTTGCAAATTCCAGTACCGTCTCATTCCATATAGCAAGAGGGAGGAGGAAAGCTAGGGAAGGGAAAGGAGAAGAGAGGGAGGAATAAAGAAAAAGAAGAAAAAAGAAAGGAAAAAGAAAAAGGAGGGGGGAAGGGGGGGGGGAGAGGGGAGAAGAGGGAACAGGTTGTGCCAAGAGAACAGTGGTTAGAGACACTGTAGGTAGGCTTTATCAACAGTGAGCTAGGGAGAAAGAGAATTCAAACACTTCTGCAATCTTTTCCATGTAGAATGGGTCAGGCGTAACAGTCCAGTGGAACTGCGGACTCCAAAAAGATCAAAAGGAGTCTGTAGAGAGACGTCTAGGAGTAATTGAGGTAGCTTTCTTCCTCTGGCGTTGGGACTTAGGGGTCCTCCTGGGTTCAAAAAGCTGTGGCCTGGGAACCTCTGGTAGGGAAGCAACATCTTGTATTAAGTCCCAGTTCTCTATCTCCATGTTAGGGATCTCCAGAAGCTGAAACATTTGATCCAGGTCAGCATGGGACCTGATTGTGAGCCTGCTCCCGTTATACAGGAACGAGATGCCAAAGGGGAAAGTCCATCTATGTGCGATCTTCCTCTGGATAAGCCATTCTGTCAGAGGTTTAAGGGCCTTGCGTTTTTTCAGAGTGATCGGCGCTAGGTCTTGATACACATGGATGTGATAGTCTCTGAATAAAATTTCGGATTTCTTTCTGGCGCACTCCAGCATAGCCTCCTTGTCTTGAAAATTCAAGAACCTGCATATTATGTCCCTAGGCGGTTCTGTTGGTTTCGGTTTTGGTCTTAGGGCTCTGTGAGCTCTTTCAATGACCGGACTGGGGTGATCAGGTCCCAATAACTGCTCGCATAATGCCATCACTGCCTCCGGTATTTCTGAGGGGAGGATTGATTCAGGCAGACCTCGGAACCTTAAGTTGTTCCTTCTGCCACGGTTCTCTTGATCCTCTAAAGCTGCATAGACATGATTAAGATGGGTCTGAACCGTCTGCAAGCTGTTGGAGGTTGCCGCCTGAAAGTCTAACACCGCATGGTGTGCCGTCTCCAGGTCTTCCACCCTTCCCCCAATATGTTTTAAATCGTGTCTCATGGAAGAGACTTCACTAACCAGAGGCTCCAGGGCTTTAGTGAGGACCGATTTCAGGTATTTCCTGGAGATGGGAAGGCTCTGACGTCCACTTGCCTCTTCCGAATCGCTGTCCTTTCCCTCTGAGTTTAAACACTCGTCCTCAGGAGCAGCCGCGGGCGCCATCTTAGCTTCTTTTGAGACATGAAGTATCGCCGCTTTTTTAACAAATTTGTCCATGTCTCCTGAGGTGATGGACGGCTTCTGGTGTGGCAGGGAGTCCCCCTGTCTCGAATTGCCGATTTTGACCATGATCAGGTCGGTGTAGCTAACGTAGGCTGCGATGAAGCACTGCAAGTCAGACAGAGCTCAGACGCACACCACCATCTTCCTCAGGCGCTAGCTCCGCCCCAAGAAATCCCACTTATTAAACCCGACAGGGCACACCTGTGAAGTGCAAACCATTTCAGGTGACTACTTCTTGAAGCTCAACAAGAGAATGCCAAGAGCGTGCAAAGCAGTAATCAAAGCAAAAGGTGGCTACTTTGAAGAACCTAGAATATAACATTTTCAGTTGTTTCACACTTTTTTGTTATGTATATAATTCCACATGTGTTAATTCATAGTTTTGATGCCTTCAGTGTGAATCTACAATTTTAATAGTCATGAAAATAAAGAAAACTCTTTGAATGAGAAGGTGTGTCCAAACTTTTGGTCTGTACTGTATATTACTTGCCAAAATCCACCCTGCAGAAGAGACAGACTCCATTTTTATATTCTGAAAAACAGACTTTATAATCTGCATAACAAGGAGAAATTCAGCTTCCGATAAGTGTTAACCTTTATTTATTTTTTACAATTGTATTTTTATTGAAATAAAACAAAACAATTCTGTTTCAACTGTATGCACAATTTTACAGGTTAAGGCTTCGTTCACATCACCGTTCAGCCTTTCCATTCTCCTGCTCCATTTAGGAAAAGGAGAACGGAAAGGACGGAGAAGGCACATAACCAAGCCAAACGGAGCCCTTAGGACCCCATAGACTATAATGGGGTCCGTTATGTTTCCGCTCAGATGATTTTGAAGAGGAGACAAAAGTCCTGCATGCACAACTTTTGTCTCCGCTCCAAAATCATCTTCTCAGCGGAAACATAACAGACCCCATTATAGTCTACGGGGTATTTAGGCTCCGTACGGCTCAGTTTTGTGCTTTCTCCGTCCTTACTGTTCTCCTGCTCCTAAACTGAGCAGGAGAACGGAAAGGCTGAACGGTGATGTGAACGAAGCCTAAAGTAAACAAAGCAATATGCACAACATATTCAACAAATGAGCATATACTATAACTTCACATATTATGTACAATGTAAATCAGACAAGAACCAATAAAGGTTGCATGAGAATCCAGCGTCTTGTCGTACTCATTTCTTTGATAAAAATGGATATTGAAAAAAAATGGAAAATAAAAAGTGAAAAAAGAAAGACAATTATCAATGGCGTCCCAACGTATAAGGAACTCTTATGAGGGAGTAGCTACATTAATCTAATATTAGGATATGTGTGATCTAAGCTGAAACCTATTTGAATAACACTATAACAACAGAGTAAAGAAAGAAAGACGTAGACAATACAGACTGTGACACATGAAGGGGAGGAGATGTGGGATTAAATTATTCTCTCTAGTAGCCCAGTTATTGTCCCAAACATCCCAAATAGCATAAAATAGATCAATTTTGTCCTGGAACATTGTAGTTGAATATTCCAGGGTCCGCATTTCACCTTAGCATATAGGTCTGAGACCTTTTTTTTTTTTGGGAGGGGGGGGGGGAAGGGGGGTCAAGGCGTTTCCAGAAGTGGGAAATAAGGCAGCAGGCTGCTGTATTAACAGTTTTGTTTTCCTTATATGTGCTGGAGTGATATTGAGTAAGAAGGATATGGGGTCAGGTGGTGTACTGCAGGCAAAAACGTCACTCAAGAGAGCGCGGACTCTGGTCCAGAAGGGACGTATAAGAGGGCAGTCCCAGAAGATATAGGGTAACGTACCCCCATGTGTCCCGCATCTCCAACAGACCTTCGCAACTGTCAGGTTCAATCTATAGAGGAGATCAGGAGTTTGGGAGCAGTACATCAAAATCTTCTACTGGTTCTCTTGGCAGAGAACTGACATTGAGGATTTCGCTGCCCTCCTCCATATAAGGCGCCACAGTGCATCTGGCAGAACTCTCCCCAAGTATTCCTACCATCGGACCATGTAAGAGTGTCTTTGAATCCATTCTGGGAAGGGGGTCAGCAAAATGGAGTATAGCTCAGATATTAGCCAATTCATCTGCACCCTTCTACAAAAGGTGTTCAAATGCTGTCGGGAGGGAGACATTGAACCTCGAGAAGGCAAAGTGTCTAATCTGAATGTAGAAATAGTTGGTTGAAGGGGAAAGGCCATATTTGTTCTGAATGGATGAGAAGGAAAAAGGTCCTTAGTGAATGGGTCTACAATGTCCGCATAGTGAAAGACACACTGCTGAAACCATAGTCTCGTCGCTGAAGTGGTGAGACTCGATGGGAGTAGAGGATGATAAAGAAAGGAGGTCATGGAAGAATGGCGAGAGACCAGAGGAAACCTACTACTACAGGTTCACAAAATGGATTTAGTGGATGCCATGGGACCCAAAAGTTCCCTAGTTGATGACGAACTATATGGGCTAGACCTTCGGCACTCCAGATGTGTTGAAACTACGACTCCCAGCATGCTCCATTCACTTTTATGGGAGTTCTGAAAATAGCTAAGCAAGTGTGCATGCTGGGAGTCGTAGTTTCACCACAGCTGGAGTGCCGAAGGTTGCTGATCCCTGGGCTAGACCATAGAAGAGAATTAGGGTGTATAGGAGCCAGCCAGAGTCTCTCTAGAATAAGGTTGCAGAGATTCCCAAGCTGTGATGCAGCGTAACTGAGCTGCCCAATAATGCAATGGGCCTACTTTATCACCTGATTAAGAGATTAAATTGAGAGGAATTGATTAAAGAGATTTGCCATATGGGGGATCAGTTCTGTCTTAAAGATCTTATAATATTTATAGAAGAAGCCATCGGGGCCCGGGGACTTGCCCTTCAGGAGGTGGTCAATTACCTTCTCCGCAGTCACAGGTCTATTAAGGGCAGTGGGTGGGGAGGTTACATGAGGCCAAATATGACTGCAATAGGCGCTCTCTGGTCCCTTCGTTGTGGGGAGGTCACTAGGTAGATTATAGAGGGTGGTATAGTAGGTCGAGAATCGCTCTGCAACTTCCCTGGGGTCATAGTGAACCGTCCCATCTGCTCCCTTAACTGCACAGGGGCCTGTTTGTTGGGGGCGATTCCTAAGTTGTCTGGACAACAGCATGTGGGGCATATTCCCCCATGTATAATACCGTTGTCGGGCGTATAAAATTCGTTTGTCAACCTTGCACAGGGCTATCCTATGTAGGTGGGCTCTAACGTCAACTATATGCTTTAGTGTGCGGCGGGTAGGATGGGCAGACATGGTCTACTCCAGGTTAAACAAACGGGATTTCAGGGACCGTACTGTAGCTATCAAATCCTTTATTAGTCTTATGCCCAGGGCGATACAGTGCCCTCCCATTACCAACTTATGGGCCTCCCATAGGGAACATACACCCCCCAACGATCCTTCATTAAGCTCAAAATAGGATTTTAGGTGACCTTGTAGTTCATCCCGTAATAGTGGTCTCTTAAGGAGGGTGTCATTAAGACGCCAATGACATGGGCGAGTGTGACAGGACCCGAGGTCTATTCCAACCATTACCGGGGCATGGTCGGACCATGTGATTTGACCTTTATCAGTCCCCTTTAACACACGGAGAGTGGAGATGGTTCCAAAAAAGAAATCAATTCGGGTGTGGGTACCATGCGGGGAAGAGTAAAAGGAGAAGGACCTATCAGTAGGATAATCAAGTCGTATAAGGAGTATCGCCGGATTAATTTGCGAAAGACCCTAGTTAATCGCTGTTGTGTTGAGTGTAAGGGTCTGCCTGGAAAAGCCAGCCTGTCCATAGAGTCAGAGAAAATAATGTTAAACTCCCCTCCCAGTAGGACCAATGAATCGGTAAATCAGAAAACCTTGTGGAAAATGATTCTGGGACGTGTTCGGGGCATACAAATTACAAAGCATGACTGACTGACCTACAAGTTTCTCTCTCAGAATGATATAGCGCCCCTGTGGATCTAATATTGAAGATTCAATTCTGATAGGGAAGTGGGCTGATCTGAGAATGGCGACTATCGCCTTCCAGCAAGAATGGGTGGCCGAGTATGCAGTGGAATATAGGTGAGATGCAAAGCGAAAGGAGGGGTTTTCATCAAAGAATGTTGAACTTTATTTTTTAGCGCAGTAAAAATCCAAACAAAGATGCATCATGAAACGCACAGCGTCTACAGTATGCGTTTCAGATGACAGAAATACGATCCTTAATCAGGACCACGCTTTGTTCATTCCTGCAGGCTTATGTAACAGTGTTTGTCCAATAGAATCGCTCTGAACAGGTCACATGCAGGAACGATGTATACATACAGAACACCTGTTCAAATGTTACACATCAGAAGAATAAAATCCATAGAAAACAGCTTTAAATCAATATTACAATAGTAGATCATATCTCCGGTTCAGGGCAAAAGGACCGTAATTATCTGTCTGGAACAACCAAAAGGATTCCCAGCTGAGTAGTTTTGTCCTACAATCCACTTCTCTATTTGGAGGACTAACCCGCTCCAGGCCTTTACCAGTTTCTTGCGTTTTCATTTTTTCTTCCCTCTCTTCTCGGAGTCATATTTATTATTATTTTTTCTGTTCACATAGCCGTATGAGGGCTTGCTTTGTGTGGGACAAGTTGTACTTTCTAATGCCAACATTTAATATTGCATAGGATATAGTGGGAAGCGGGGGAAAAAATGCCAAATGGAGTGTAAATAGAAAGAAAAAAAACACAGGTTTAAAAAAAAAAATTTATAGCGTTCACTAATCGATAAAACGGACTTGTGCTCTTTATTCTCCAGGTCAATGCGAATCCAGGAATACCACATATGTATGGTTTTTCTTGTGTTTTAATAATGAAAACATTTTTTATAGTTATGTCTACTGAGCTGTGTGGGGGCTCATTTTTTGCGGTACGATCTCTAGTTTTTATGGATACTATTTTGGAGTGTGTGTTATTTTTTGATCACATCATATTAAATTTTTGGGCACTGAGCTGATTAGTTTGTAAGAAAGCAGTAGGACAAGCCAGAAGAATCAAACAGAAAACAATAGGAAAAAAGAGCTGGAGATGGGTAAGAACCTAGAACAGGTGGGACCCATCAGGAAGATCCAGCAATGTACTTACTGGGTGGGAGCTGTGTCCCCCAATGAACTCAGCGAGAAAAGGACAGGTGTATAGAGCCTAAAAACCTTACCTAAACTGTAAATACCATGGCAGGAGAGGAGAGAAGCTGCCTGAAACTCCATGGAATACTGCCTGGACAGGAAGCTGGAAAAAAAAAAAAAAAAAAAAAAAAAAAACACACATCTGAAAACATGAACAGTGTGTAAACTTGTCAGAGACTACCTCCATAGCAAAACAACTCTGGGTAAAGGAGAGAATGTGATTAGAGGAATGCATAAAATGGTCACAGTAACCAGAATGGTATAAATACTGCTCCAGGAAGGGATTATGGAGAACAGGGGCGGATTGACCATAGACTTTACAGGGAAATTTCCCAGTGGGCCGATGCCTAGGGGGCCATCTGTGCCCTCCTCACGGCCGGCCAGTGGAAGTTTTTGGGGATATATTTTGTGCTGCTGGCGGCAGCATTTTGTGATAGACTGTGGTATGGCTGTGTTGGGGTGGTATAATGTACCACAATATGGTATTGCTGGCCCCACCTTCCATGAATTTGGACCAGACTACAAAATTAGGTCCCTTTTAGTATTTTTTCCAGGACCACTTTAAGTTACCAGTCCGCCCCTGGTGGAGGCCAATCGCCACGAAAGTCCCAGAAAGAAACTGGCGATAATAAAAAGGGCAATATAAGAACCCAATGACTACGGAATCTAGCAAAGCAGACAGAAACAGTATCTGGGGGAAGTGCAACTAATCGTCTTTTGGAAGTGGGCAAATAGAGAGAGAGTGTTGCTCCTCAGTAGCAGTGAAAACAGTACAACTACTCTACCTGTTAAGGGGAGCAACGTAGACGACTTACACAAGCGAACTTAGTACGCCAGTACCCAATCTCCCAAATGAGATAACACTGAAGCTGTTACTGCGCTAGTGGTAGCGGAAATGCCCAACTTGTGAAGGGAAAAAAGTGCCATGGAAATGGGTTGGTTATGCCAGGGAAAGAAAAACGTACTAGGGCACCCCAGAAGTGAGCAGCCCCATTATCTACAGAATGCCATGCTATTGGCAGATGACCAGTGCCATAAGGAATGAGTGTACCTGTCAGCTACAACACCAAGTGTAGCATAAACATGACACCTGTTGGATCTACAACACCCAATGCTAGCACAACATGAGTACAGTACCACCTGTGGGAGAAAGAAAAAAGTAAAAACAATCACAACACCTAGGAACTGCGCAGTATGTACCACATGAAATGCCAGGGCCGATATTCTACATGGAGGAAGGTAATGATGTAGAAACCACAGATCCAGTGCCAATGCGTCATGTGTGTAATGAACGCGGTTGCTGTAACCATCTCTAGGGTGAAAGCAAATACCCCACCCAAGAAGGGGTCATACAGTAGTAGACACAGAACAGGAGTAGCCAGAGTCTATGGCTAGTACAAATACTTTCTCAGAAAAGCAGGCCATACAATAACCACAGCCTCTAGGGCCAGTGTAGAGACTCCACCTGAGAAGAAAGCCAAACAGCATACAGCAGTAGCCACCATGAATAGTGCCAGCGCAATACTCCTCCTCAGAAGGAAGAAAGCTGGTAACCAGTGCAGATGGTCCAAACTATTTAAGGTGCCAATGACAATGAACAACATTGTAATGTGGTTTCCTCGAAGGTTATGTTGTAGGGCGACACGAGGAAGGAGATGCAACAGTAGACACAGTATCCAGTGGTAGTGCCTACATGCCACCTGTTAAGGGGGATAAGGCAATTGCAGTTACAATCTCTAGCAAATATTGCATCCATGGAACGGGAGGCAATGTGACGGAATAAGTGAGTAGTAGTCACAGTAGGCAATGTTAATGAATTACATCACCTGTAAAATGGAGGTAAATGTGAGAGGATAGTTTCCAGTGGTAGTGAAAAAGTACTCCACCGGTTGAAGGGGAGTATGCAACAGAATGTACAGTATCCAGTGATTGCGCATTAACTCCACCTGAAGGAGGGTAATACGACATGATGTACAGTATGCAGTTGTGGTGCAATTACTCTGCCTATGGAAGGAGGCTAGTGCAACAGGATGTACAGTATCCAGTGGTGGTGGAATTACTCCCCCTATGGAATGGAGTTCAGGCAGTATGGTCCTTGTTAGGCTACTTTCACACTAGCGTTTTTTGCGGATCCGGATCAGTTACAATAATACGACTGCATGGATCAGTCATGAATGGATCTGGTTGTATTAGGTCTTCTATAGCCATGACGGATCCGTCTTGAACACTATTGAAAGTCGATGGTGGACGGATCTGTTTTCTATTGTGCCAGAGAAACCCCCAAACAGTCCGGAAGGTGCGGCTTAGGAGGCCTTAAAGCCAGGGACTTACATAGAAGCGGGCCGACTGGAAGAACTTCCGACTGGAACGGTCTTGCTGGGAAGGAGTGGGAGTTCCAATGCCCTGAAGAGAAAGGCAGCAGCTGCCCCAAGAGGTATGCAATCTCTGGAAACGCACCGACCGGTCCAGGAGGAAGGTGATTTAGCGCCACAAGCTAGGAAGGAAAACTATGTTGTTATTTTTTTTAAACCCTTTCTTCCTATGTACACTGGAGAACACAGGAGAAGGTGGGCACCAGCAGGAAAGAAATGAACCCTTTAGAACCTGGGGCCAGGATACAAGGGGAAATTAATATACTTACCTGACGGTTTCTGCCCATGCTGACTGTCACCTTCATCAGTGCACTGCCCCTTGGGGAGGGCACCTACAGCCCTAACGGGGGAACTTCCCGAAGTGGCGGTTAAGGTGACACAATTGCTAGCAGGTAACTGCGGATTTGAGATCTGCTGTTTCTCCCTGCTTTCCACAGGTCCTCATGTGTGGGGAAACAGGTGGTTAGAGAACGCCTGTGGCCCAAACCTGAAAAAAGATCTTTGGCAGACCTGCAGAAAAAGTGTCTGCCTTCTATAACTACTAAGCTACAACCGATTAGCTCAGTGTATGCAGGATGGGTATAGCTAAGCGGAGAAGCTAACACTTTAGCTTAGTGTCGCCTCCTAGCGGCAGCAGCTATACCCATGGTCTTCTGTGTCCCCCAATGAAACGATTGAGGAAAAAAATGGCAAATCGACCATTTTTATCAGTTACTCCATTAACCACATGGGGTAAATATTTTATATTTTAATCGTAGGGGCATTTTTGGACACTGTGATGACCAACAGGTTTAGATTTTGAAGTGTTTATGTATTTATTTTTTTATTCTAGGGAAAGGGGGGTGTTTCACGGTACTTTCACATTTGCGTTAGAGGATTCCGGCAGGCAGTTCCATCGCCGGAACTGCCTGCTGGATCCAGAAATCCGTTTGCAAACAGATCGCATTTGTTTCCGAATCAGTCTGACAAATGCATTAAAATACCGTACCAGTCTCTTCGGCGTCATCCGGAAAAAAAGGATCCGGTATTTAATTTTTTTTCCACAGATTTAAAGGTCTGCGCTTGTGCAGCCCAGGAAACCGGATCCGGTTTTCTGGAACACTTGGTACCAGATCCGGCATGAATACATTTCAATGGAAATTAATGCCGGATCCAGCATTCCGGCAAGTGTTCTGGAATTTTGGCCGGACTGAACTGAAGACATGCTGATGCATACGGATCGGAATGCTTTCCATTCAGAATGCGTTAGGGTAAAACGGAAGCGTTTTTTTCCACTATTGGGCCCCTGTGACGGAACTCAATACTGGAAAACTTTAACGCTAGTGTGAAGGTACCCTTAATTTATATACATTTTAATATTTCTAGCCATTTTTTAATTTTTATATTTTTTACTTTTTTGTAGTCCTACTAGGAGACTACAATAAGTAGATTTCTTACTGCTTAGGGTGCATTCACACGTCCGCAGAATGGGTGCGCATCTATTCCGCAAATTGCGAAACGGGTGTGGACCCATTAATTCTCTATGGGGCAGGAATGGATGCAGACAGAACACAGTGTGCTGTCTACATCCGCATTTCCGGAGCGCGCCTCCGAAAAATAAATAAATAGAACATGTCCTATTCTTGTCCGTAATTGCGGATAAGAATAGGCCATTCTATGGGGGTGCCGGCCAGGTGTATTGCGGATCCGCAATACACTACGGACGTGTGAATGGACCCTTATACTGTACTTCCATAGAACTAAAGTAAAAGCTCCAATTGCTGTTATCCTATGTTGGCCTGCCACCTGCTGACCAACTTAGAAACTGCAGATCTAATACACTGAGACTCAGCATATTAGAATTATTGACCAGCTTCCAGGATCGCTGGCCACACGTTTCTGGGTTTTTAACCATTTAGATGCTGTGGTCCTTAAAGAGGACTTTTTTTAATGTACTTTTTATTCCCCCCCCCCCCAAGTACCTTTACTTGTGGGGTACACTTTGCTGATGCTGACATCATTGTTGTTTTTTTCCCCCAAATACCCCTCACTTGCCCCGCTGTAGTTTTCACACCCAGTACGTAAATACTGAGCATCGGTACAGGGTGGAGAAGTCACCAGGGTCCCTCAGTGGGCGTCTCCTACCTGGTTGTGCCATGGTTCAATCGCAGCAGAGCGAGTCACAGCCAGGGAGAAAAAAAAAAAAAAAAAAAAACAGCTCATCTTCTCAATGGATGTGACGCGCGCTGCTGCAATTGGACCACGGCACAGCCAGGGAGAAGGAGATGCCCACAGAAACCATAGTTTCTCCTCCTCCTTGTACCGATGCTCAGTATTATTATACTGGGCGCAAAAACTGCAGGGGGCACAGCGGGGCATATTTGAAAAAAAAAACAACAATGATGGCAGCCTCAGTGACTCATACCTCGCAAGTAAAGGTACTTAAAGAGTAACTAAACTTTTACTCACGTTTATTTTTATGTCCCAAAAGCATTAAAAAAATGTTTCCAATATACTTCATTCATTGATTTAGAATTTTTACTAGAGCTATTCCCCCTCTAAGGAGTAGATTTCCTGCGCACTTTCAATACACTATTCTCCACATCGCTGACTTATCAGCGGTGTACGGAGTACGGCCTGTGTACTTTATTAATGGGGCCATAGAGAACGGAGGACGGGTTGGAGCACACATTGCTGCTCCTGCCTGTGCCCCATGAGGTTTACTAAATGCTGGAACAGGTACCCTGTAACAATGTGCTAGGCCAGGATTAGCGGAGCGGGCTACTGTCTGTGCCTGCTTCGCTAAACTAAAAGTCACAAGCCGGAGTGCCGCTGGACAGTCGACACTTATCGGAAGCTGGATTTATCTCCTTGTTTTATGGATATCATTTTGCTGCATCCTAAGGCTGGGTTCACATCATGTTTGTGCCATCCGTTATACAAAAAAAAGTATACATTAACGGATGCCTCAGAAGGATGCCATACAGTGGCATCCATTCACCATAGACTTCCATTTAAAAAACGTATATGGTTTTTAACAGACTCTGCAGGATAGAAAAACTTTTTTGTATCCCTTTATTTCCCCCCAACATAAACGTTAAATGAATAGCAAAAACGTGATATGAACCCACCCTAAGCACTTCCATGCCCCTGTCAGTGTTTATACATAGGTGAGCGCTGCACTTTGTGCTTCCTTAGACTTTATAATGTATGACATTAAAATCTCCTACTGACCTAAAGGTGGCTAGACATCCGATAAAAGTTAAGTCAAACTTTTACCCTTCATTATCAGAAATTTGTCATTCTTTTGTGCAAATTATATCATTTCTACAGAACGTGTTTTGTTAGATTTTTGTCCTGTAGCACTGTGCATATACAGCTAACAGGAAGACTCAGGACACATCCAGTTAGGAGTTCAGCAGAAGAGCCTGCAGCAATATAAGGGCAGCAGTATGACGGAGGTAAGTTCCGAGGAAACAATATTTCATCCAGAGGCGAAAACACTGGCATTTCCTAAAAATTCCTACAGTGTGTGTGTATGCGAATTTCTGTTTAATAAACTAATGCAAAGTCAATTAGTTACTGTTTTTTGTTGAATTGTATCATCTTTATATACTGTTTAAACTCAGGAAAAATTCACAAGTTAATTTAAAAAAACAAATAAAACTTTATACTTTTTCACATGACTGTATAAAAAGGCATATGCACCACAAGGTCCATAAGCTTCTCATTCTCAAGTTCAAGGAACAGCCAAGAATAGCTTTAACCAACGTATTTGGAGTATAATCTATTGATAATTTATTGGCTTGTGATTATTTTTTTTTAGTTTGCGCTTCGAAAAATAACCAAAATGGAAATCTGGTAATTAGGACAAAATCACTTGAATTATGTGTGTTTAGGTGGTGTTACAGCTGTTTGGAAGGTATTAAACTACTATAGTAGTAGTATGTACAAAAAATCCCAATGGTATGTGCACATATACTTTAAGACAAAATACTGCATAGGGTGTCCAATTTCATCATCAAGGCTACTAAAATCCAAAACAGCAAGCACGCACCACCTGCTGGAAAAGTCTATGTAGGCCAAATCAATACCACTCGATATTTTCTCTTATTAGCTACTTATAGTAACAGGGAAAGAGCAAGGAAGTATTTGTAACCATGTTCATACATGTGCCTGAGATCAGGTTGCCATATAAATAGGTTAGAAAATGACAATTTTTATCATTTCATTATCAAAATAATAAAAATTAGTTTGAAAGGTAAAAGGTCCACAAGACTTAAAAGCCCTTGCTCTCAACTTTAGGGGCACCATTTGACAATCTGGTTCCCCATGCCTTATTATACAAGAGTCCAGGTTTACTAAATTCATGTGCCATGACACCTAGTCATTGTCTTTCTTCTTCATGGCAGTCCAATAACACTTTATTCAGCTTCAGATGCCTGTCTTCTGTCTCCGGAGGGAACCAAAGCACAGCGATCACCCATAGGCTTGAGCCGTATATATCAGAAACGCCCAAACGGATTGGAAGCTTGCTGTGGTTGTGTGTCTGGAAAGAGAACAAGAATATTAGCTACCGTGCTCCAGCGGGCGGCTGCACAGGGAGGAGAGCACAAAGTGCTGCACACATAGTTCTGAGAGATTTTACTGTTGCAGAGTACCCAAGTAAGCATGAATTATTTATGAAACAGCAAGGTATACAGGGATAAGATGAGGTTAAATTGAACATGCACTCATACAGGGAATACTCACTGGATAACTGCTGTTGTAGTTGTCGTACAAGAGCTGCTGTCTGTTGCTGCTGCTGAGTTTGTTGCAGACCCTGTCGTTGAAACTAAGAGCAGAATATTTAAGATATACATGAAATCCAAATATAACAGGAAAAGAAACAAAAAAACTTGACGTGGAATATAGGAAGTGAAGAAATTTGTGTGGGACCCATGGGTGGATAGCAACAGGTAGATGAGCCCCACTAAACAGGGCTAATCCGCTGTCAGATGCATGTAATCTAAAAATGCAGATTTCTGCTGCAGATTCCACAGAAAATCAAAATTTGATGTTTTTATTATTTTAAAAAAGTGAAAGAAAAAAAATTATACATGTGTCTATTGAGAGTTGACCATTTTACCATAGGTTGCTGTTGTGCCAGTGTCTGCATGCCAAGTCCTGGGGGCTGTCCTTGTGCCTGGGCCTGTGGTACTGCTGCTACCTGCTGAGGTGGTGGCTGTGGCTGAGGTGGAGCTTGGGGCTGAGGAGGAGCCTGAGCCTGTTGTTGTTGCTGTTGCTGCTGCTGCTGCTGCTGTTGTTGTTGATGTTGTTGCTGTTGCTGCTGCTGTTGTTGCTGCTGCTAATAAAGTTATGAGAACCTGTAAGAAACCTGAACACACTGAATTCTTCACACAACACACTTAGGCCTCATGCACACAGCCGCTGCGTGCATTGGGCACTGTAATTTGCAATCCCCAATGCACGGGTACCATCCGTGCGGCTGCCTCAGATTGATCCTTGAATGGGTCCGTGATCTGTCTGCACCACAAAAAAAATAAATAAAAATAAGTTCTATTTGCAGAGGCACAGAGAGAAACCCAACGGAAGAACTCTGTAATGGTTCCATGGGGTTCCGTGCCTCCGTTACTCACCGCATCTTCACTTTACTGTTTGCGGGCTGCAATACGGGCCAGTCGTCTGCATGAGGCCTTAGACTGTTCCTCCTCAATACTTTTTATGAACTTACTCTTAATATTTGTTGCTGCCTCAGATACTGCTGCTGCTGTTGCTGGTCTGATAACATCTGAGTGGGCCGTATTGTACCCGGTACATTCTGTGCAGTCATATGACCCATTCCAGTCATCATGCCAGCCTGCTGCATTTGTTGGTGTGGGAATCTGATTAGAGATGAAAACATTTAAAACCTCATAATAAAAAAAAATAAAAAAAAATACAAAATATAAAATTACGTTTTAAGAAGTGTGTGTACCTCGGTCCTGTTTGGGGATTATGATTGTAACCAGTTGCCTGCTGATGGACATAACCACTTGGTCTCTGTGGCATCTGTCTCACAGAGTCAAGGAGTGTCCCACCAGAAGGTGGAAGAGTACCAGGATATGACTGTGTATTGTAGCCTGATGGCACCAAACCACCAGATTGTGATTGAGAATGCTGCTGTTGCATGGGCACATGGGTAGTGTATGTTGTATAACCCTAAAGAGAGGGGGAAAAAAGGTGTAAAGTCATGCAGCCAACAGAAAACAGGTAATATCTACGTTAGGGCTTCTCATAACATGTTAATTGGCACATTCTTTCTTGCAGGATGTTTTTTTCCACAAGGAGTAATGATAACATAGATAACAAAGCAATTTTCAAGAGATTTAAAAAAAAAAAATCCTATTCCTCTTTGACAGAAAAAGTATATACAGCGTGCAGTCCTACAGGCAGCGTTTTCTAAACATGATCAGCCGTACCAGTAGGACCATCATGACCCTGAACACATACATACTGTCTTCTCTATGTGTGTTCTTTGTACAGTTAAATAAACTGTTAAGAAAAATCTCTTGAATATCAATTATTTCAGTATATTCTGTAAAGTATCTATAGTGTTTAATACTGCGATATGACTTGGGAAGAGAAGGACAGAAAAAGAGCCCAGTCTTGCTGCTTCCTTTGTATGGTCCAGCTAGAGAATGGGCTGCCTCAAGTCTGGCCTCCTGGGCCTTTGTAGCCACTCTTACGCTGGGTTCAGACCTGAGCATACTTGAACGTATGCTCTGTATGCGCGATTGTACGGGCGTTTGCAATCGCGCGTACAGAGACAAGCGAACGCCCATTGTCGCGCGTTCCCGCTGAAGTCTATGTACGGGAACGCGCGACAAGACGCCCCAAAGAAGCTCATGTACTTCTTGGGGCGTTGGGCGTTTTACAGTGCGATCGTACGCGCTGTAAAACGCTCAGGTGAGAACCATTCCCATAGGGAATCATTGGTTCTTGCCTATTGAGTGTTTTACAGCGTAAAACGCTCAGGTCTGAACCCAGCCTTACAATTGCAAAGGGTATTAATAAAATTATGGATGGAAGAATTCTACATTATGAACCATGTATACCTGGGAGGATTGCATAGATCCATATGGGGGAGTTGGTGTCATTTGTCGAACAGGTTGAGTCATCATACCCTGCGTCTGCTGAGGGAGAGAACACCAAGATATAAATACAGAGGGAGACTTTTTTAATTTTACACACCCTGAAAAATCACTCACCAATTTTGCCTGAAGATGTTGCCTTAGTAATTGACCCTGGGGAATAGGAGGCTGCTGTCTGTACATGATAGGCTTGTATGGATCCATCATTCCTCCTACAACTGGTGGAACACCACCTCCATAAGGGGGTCGAGCCTGAACTACCTTTACCATATTCATGCGAGGTGGACGGTATGTGTCCAGACGTGGACCACCTGTTTCAAGAGGTCAGAACATTGGAGAGAAATTGATGAAACCAGACTGTATGCCAGCTACAATCTTAAAAGGCATTTGTCAGCAAATTTGTACCTATGAAACTGGCTGACCTATGCGCTTGGCAGCTGAAGGCATCTGTGTTGGTCTCATGTTCCTATGTGCCCGCATTGCCGAGAAAAATGATGTTTTAGTACATACAAGTGAGCATCTAGGAGCAATGGGGTTGTTGACTTTACACCTAGAGACTCTGCTCTCTCTGCAATTTGGTTGAGAGGGCCAGGCAGTGTAAGGGTCCATTCACACGTCCTGTTTTTTTTCATCCTGAAAAACGGTCCGTTTTTTGCGGATCCGTTGTTCCTGAAAATGTTTCCGTATGTCATCCGTTTTTTGCGGATCCGCAAAAAACGGAAACATGTATACATTTCAATAATCAAATAAAGTTGTTTGGATTTCTTTGAAAAAAAAATTGAAAAAAAAAAAATAAAAAAAAATTTGTTATGTGTTTCCAGGAACGGAATCCGCAAAAAACGGATGACATACGGAATGACATCCGAATGTCATCCGTTTTTTGCGGATCCATTGACTTTGTATTGTACCAGGATCCGATTTTTCAGGACAAGAATAGGACATGTTTTATATTTAAACGGACATGCGGAACGGAACAACGGAAACGGACAGCACACATTGTGCTGTCCGATTTTTTCCAGGACCCATTGAAAATGAATGGGTCCAGATCTGGTCCTGATCTGTTCCTGAAAAAACGGAACAGATCAGGAAAGAAAAAACGGACGTGTGAATGGACCCTAAACGTGATTGCGTCTGGCCCTGTCAAAGTGGAGAGGATATGGCAGTTGCTGAGAGAGCAGAGCCTCTAGGAGTAAAGGCAATGCTCCTGTTGCACATTTGCATATATAAAAACGTAATTTTTCCTCAGTAATGCGGGCACATATGAACAAAGGACCAGCACAGATGTCTGCAGCTGCCAAGTGCACAGGCCATAGTCCAGCCAGTTTCATAGGTACAAATCTGCTGACAGATGCCCTTTAAAGGCTATGCACACTTTTGGAGTAAATTTTTTTTATGATTGCACGTTATTGATTTTTGGCTAATAATAATTTTTTTTCAATTGGCCTTTATTAAAACTATTGAGCTGTTCTGCCACAAAGGGTTAACTGTTTTTCTAGCTGTGTGACTGGCACTGACCACCAATGCTTTTAATACTGGGAAAGGAGGGGGGTCTGGCCCCTGCTGCCTGGCAGCACCCGATCAGGTGAAGGGTTAATTGCGCTGATCACGGCCCCCTGTAAGAGATCGGGTGCTGCCAGGCAGCAGTTATGTACACAGTTCTTAGTATATTCTAACTTGAAGCGTCTGCATCACCATGGAAACGCCTCTGTGTTAGAATATACTGTCAGATCTGAGTTTTCACAATCGTGAAAACTCAGATCTGAAAAAGCTGTTATGCAGACGGATCCGCACTGAACGGATACCATAGTTTGCATGTATAGGTGCGGATCTGTCTGTGCAGATACCAGACGGATCCGCACCTAGCGCAAGTGTGAAAGTAGCCTAAGACTGATCAGGATCCTGATCATTCTGAAAAATGCATTGAAATGCCGAATCCATCCTTCCGGTGTCATTCTGAAAAACGGGTCCGGCATTTATTTTTTTCACCTTTTTTTCGGTCTGTGGAAGGACGGATCCGGCATGCCTGTATTTTGAATGCTAGGATCTGGTACTAATACATTCCTATGGAGAAAAAAAAAATGCCGGCTCCGGCATTCAGGCAAGTCTTCAGTTTTTTCGGCCGGAGATAAAACCGTAGAATGCTGCGGTTTTATCTTTTTACTGATCAGTCAAAAAGACTGAACTGAACACATCTTGATGCATCCTGAACGGATTGCTCGCCATTCAGAATGCATGGGGATAAAACTGATCAGTTATTTTCCGGTATAGATCCCCTAGGATGAAACTCTATGCCGGAAAAGAAAAACGCTAGTGTGAAAGTACCCCAAGCCACATCCTGGTCTGACGGAAAAGACAGAAAATCCAAAAGGGTGCTACAAGAGCTACAGCTCTGTACAGAAAAAAGGACACCATACTTTTAATATAAAGTTTTAGCTCTAAATCGGTACAATGCGATTATAAATAAAATTGTCCCCAAAGGTGTACATAGCCTTTAAACTGTGCCAATACTGTGCTAAGAGGACTAGTTTTAGAAAACGGGTATTTGGAACTTGTGTATCATTGCACCTATATAAAACCACATATATGCTTCGTCATGGTACAGTGAGTGTTCCAGCGCAACCATTGACTGTACCGCACAACATGTGTAGGCACTGTAAAATTATGGAATGAATAGGGCTAATCTTTAAAACTCACCAGGAGGTAAGGGTTGATTCTGAGCGTACACTGTCTGCGCTCCATAAGGCAATCGAGACATGGACCCCCCTCCTTGGGAGTGCAGAAGGTCAGTGGAAACTCCCATTGGATAAGGCATTGAGCGTCCTCCACCAAGCCCATATTCCTGAATAAAACACACAATTATTTTATTCTGCAAATATTTACAGGGCGTTTCAACTCAATTTCCAACATACAAGAATCTGATACCTACTGCTCGTCTGTAATAAGAAATACAGTATGATAGTTGCATATTTTCAATGACATATATGGTCTATACCTCTCCTTTGTTTGCTGGTTGACGAGTCTTCTTGTTTTTCTTGCCTTGTTTCTTTCTCTCATCACCGGTACCTGGGCAGCTTCCTCCGCTCTTATCTACTTTGAGTGGCTCACTCAGCTTCTTATCGGGCTCACTACTTGTTGGGGTTGGTGGCTCCTCATCTTCAGGAGGAAGAGACAATGGCTCCAAATAGTAAGTGCGTGGCTTAGGCTTTAAGTGTGTGTGGTACAGAAGTAATCTCTGTTGCTCCTCCAACCTTGACACTCGTCTGTCTACACGCACAGTACCAAACCATCCCCAGGAAAGAGGAGCAGATTGTTTCAGACCTTCAAAAAGATCCCAAGGGGAAATTTTCTGCTTAGTGGAGACTTGAAGTCCCTGTGAATGGAGTTTAAAAAGAAAGTTACAGTAAAGAATTATGTACAGGAAATAACTAAGTGAAATTAGTCGATTTCACATTTTTACAGCTGTGTGCAAGTTTACAGATGAAATGTTTGAAACTCTGCAGGTATATGGCATATGTACGTTTCAAGTCTTTGCAAGGTTAAATAAAGGTCTGCCATGTCTTTAGGTTGCTGTGTACTTCTAAAAGCGAGGCAATCCTTATCATAATCTTTTGACCTAAATCACTGCTGTTATTTTTAATATTTACAGTAGTCCTAGTGGTAGTTCTGCCTCTCTCTCTCTAAAAAGGTCCCAAATTCTTAGCTAAATAACATAATACATATTTATAGTGGCAGCTGCAGGCAGCCAGCATTTTTTCATCTGACCTTTAAAGCTATGCAGAAAAAAAAAGTAATTTGATGCCCTTTAACAAATGGCTCTGACGTTTTTAATGTATGCTAGGAAATTAAACAGCACAGAATTTTTAGTATAAAGAATGTACACTTTATATCATTACATAAAGTAGAACGTAGAGTCACTGGTTTTGTTTTACTGTCATGTAAACCTGTGCGCCCATGTCTTCCATCCCAAAGAAAACAAACATTCACCTACAGAACAGTCTTCCCTACTAAAGATATCCGACGTTGTAAGGAATGACAAAGACTTCATATCTCCCCCAGGCTTTAAAGGTGTTATCCAAGATCATAAACTGCACCCCCCCCCCCCCCATGTGCCGGGCCCCTCACAGGGAATAT
Source organism: Bufo gargarizans (assembly GCF_014858855.1). NCBI lineage: Eukaryota > Metazoa > Chordata > Amphibia > Anura > Bufonidae > Bufo > Bufo gargarizans. Next base: position 114,201,854 of record NC_058088.1, on the reverse strand, counting down.
ACTTACCCCGCTCCCCTCCTGGTCCCCGCACCGCCACGTCTCCCTGTACACAGATGAAAACATCCTGTGTGGGGGGGGGGGCGCCAATGGAAGGAGGGGAAGAGTCTCTCCCTAGAAACGTGGGTGATGCTAGGTAGGCTCGCCCCGTCTGCCATTGGCTGCTCCCCACCCCTCGACACCGGAAGTTTTCATTGAAAAACAAACTGAAATCTTTTAAGTGGAGGGAAGAAAACAAAACAAAATAAAATTAAATAATGTGGTTGCATAAGTGTGCACACCCTCTTATAACTGGGGATGTAGCTGTGTTCAGAATTAAGCAATCACATTCAAAATCATGTTAAATAGGAGTCAGCACACACCTGCCATTGTGTGAAGTGCCTCTGATTAATAAAAATCCCAAATAAAGTTCAGCTGCTCTAGTTGGTCTTTCCTGAAATTTTCTTAGTCGCATTTCACAGCAAAAGCCATGGTCCACAGATACCTTTTAGCAATGAGATCCCTCTGATGTTTTGGAAGCTATCAGTCAGGAGAACGGTCCAAAAGAATTTTCAAGGTATCATCAAGTGGAGAAAATATGGCACAACAGTGACATTACCAAGAACTGGACGTCCCTCCAAAATTGATGAAAAGACGAGATGTGACAACAATCTCCTGTATTCTTCATATGTCTGGGCTATGGGGTAGAGTGGCAAGACTAAAGCCTTTTCTTACGAAGAAAAACATCTGAGCCAGGCTACATTTTGCAAAAACACATCTAAAGTCTCCCAAAAGCATGTGGGAAAAGGTGTTATGGTCTGATGAAACCAAGGTTGAACTTTTTGGCCATAATTCCAAAAGATATGTTTGGCGCAAAAACAACACTGCACATCACCAAAAGAACACCATACCCACAGTGAAGCATGGTGGTGGCAGCATCATGCTTTGGGGCTGTTTTTCTTCAGCTGCAACTGGGGCCTTAGTTAAGTTAGAGGGAATTATGGACAGTTCCAAATACCAGTCAATATTGGCACAAAACCTTCAGGCTTCTGCTAGAAAGCTGAACATGAAGAGGAACTTCATCTTTCAGCATGACAACGACCCAAAGCATACATCCAAATCAACAAAGGAATGGATTCACCAGAAGAAGAATAAAGTTTTGGAATGGCCCAGCCAGAGCCCAGACCTGAATCCGATTGAAAATCTGTGGGGTGATGTGAAGAGGGCTGTGCACAGGAGATGCCCTCGCAATCTGACAGATTTGGAGTGTTTTTACAAAGAAGAGTGGCCAAATCTTGCCAAGTCAAAAATGTGCCATGCAAAAAGACTGAGTGCTGTAATAAAATCAAAAGGTGCTTCAACAAAGTATTAGTTTAAGGGTGTGCACACTTATGCAACCATATTATTTTATTTTTATATTTTTTCTTCCCTCTACCTAAAAGATTTCAGTTTGTTTTTCAATTGAGTTGTACAGTTTATAGGTCACATTAAAAAGGTGGAAAAAGTTCTGAAATGATTTATCTTTGTCTCATTTTTTTACATCACAGAAACCTGACATTTTAACAAGGGTATGTAGACATTTTATATCCATGCCTCTCTCTCCGAAGCATGTAGCTGTAGCCAGCTTAGATCTACAGTTGCACAAAAAATGTGAACCATTTTAGATCTCTGTATTGATTACTAAGGAAATGTGATCTGATTGTCTATAATTGTGATGTGTGATAACACACACAATTGTCCTGATCATGTCTTTTTGAGCATATTGGGTAAAGATCCACAGTGCAGAAAAGTAAGTGAACATTGGCAGGTTAATGACTTCTCCAAGAGCTAATTAGCAAAAGGTTTTTCAATAAAGATGATGAGATTACGTTTCACAGATGCTTTGCTTATTAAAGGCACACAAAGCCTGGTTACTCACAAATATTTTCTTCTCAATAAAGATTTGTTAGTGTGTATTACGTTCACTCAATTTGCCAACTAAAAAACATGAACAGTACTGTTTGTGTATTTTAGTTATACTGTTTTTGTCTAGAATTGTGACTTGGATAACAATCAAATCACATTTTATTAGTAAACAATGCAGAAATCCAAGTAATTCCAACAGATCCCCTATTTCTTGCCATCGTACTTGCAGTTCTGCTGTAAGCAAGGCCTATTTCACATGTCAGAGACTCAAAGATGTGTGCCATTTTCTCCATGACCACCACATATTCCCTTTGATTTTAATGTGTTTATGGGTCAGTGGAAAAACCACAGTAAGGGCTGTTTCACACAAGCGTATGCCGTGCGTGACATCCGCTGCGTGAATGACAGCCAAGACCCGATGCGGACATCAGAAGCACAGAGCAGTAACATGACTGATAATGCTCCTTGCCTCTCTGTGACCTCTTTACTACAAAATCACAGTGAGATAAAGTTGTCACTGTGATTTCGTAGTAAAGAGATCAGAGAGGCACGGAGCATTATCAATCATGCTAATGCTCCGTGCTTCCGCAGTCTGCATTGGGTCTTGGCTGTCATTCACGCAGCGGATGTCACGCACGGCATCTGCTCGTGTGAAACAGCCCTAACATGCACTACTCAGGACCAAATATGCCAACTGAAGTCTATGGGTCTGTGAAAATCACTGACAACACAGATGGCATCCGTGTTCTGCCAGTAGTTTTCACGGATCATTGGTAGGAGACGCTCTGGAAACTAATTTTCAGCTTAGCAGTTTTTGTGGAATACGGATGACACACAGAAGGCTAAAAACAGACACAAGGACCAAACAGATTCTTCAAGGACATATTCATAAATGAAACACTGACCATCTTGACATCCATGACGGATGTCATGGATGTATAAAAGAGGCCCAGTAAGGAGAAATCTTGTTGAAAGTGTTTGCTCGCTGTATATTTTTCGTCAAATGGCAAGGAATGCTTTAATCCTCACAAGTCCAACTGCTGCAACCAAACACCATCGTCAGTATGTATGGAACTAGTCTTGAAGCTAGTGATTGGCTGCAGTGGTCACCAATTTAGATGGCATGCGATCAGCTGCATGAAAGTATACAGAGACCGAATAAGTGATAAACCTTGCCAATCTATTCAACTCTGATTAAAGGACAAAATCCATATGCATCAGGTGCCGGCTGTATAATACAGCAGACACCCAACCGCAATGACCTGTATAGGAGAGAATAGCGATCCCAGTCATTTAAAGAGGTTATCCCATCTTAGACAATAGGGGCATATAGCTAGGATATGCCTCCATAATCCGATAGGCGCGGGTCCCACCTCTGTGACCCGCACCTACAAGGAGAATGGAGCGGAGAAAGTTGAGGAGGGCACACTGCGCATGCACAGCCGCCCTCCATTCATTTCTATGGAGCCGCTGAAAATAGCCCAGCGCTGGATTGGCCCCATAGAAATGAATAGGAGCGGCGGCCGCGCATGCGCAGTGTGCTCCCATTCACTTCAATGGGAGAGGCGGGGAGCTGCGCCTGGTGGTGGACGTACCCCAGGAAATCCGGGATCCTCCAGCCACAACTCTCTCCAGCTCCGTTCTCCTTGAAGGTGCGGGTCCTAGAGATATGCCCCCATTGTCTAAGATGGGATAACCCCTTTAACTTCTCAGATGCTATGGTTAGCAGCCTCTGCATCTGAGCAGTTAGAGGTTCCCTCTGTCCTCTGAATTGAGCTTCTGCAGCCAAATCACAGGGCTACAATCGGTTGCTATTGGGAAGGCTCCCTAGCCTGTCATAGTACGCTGAGCTTTAAGCCGTGTCAGCAGCACAACTTGACAGGCAGCCATACACGCCAGACACGCTTTAAGCCATGTTAGCAGCACAACTTGGCAGACAGCCATTACAAATCCTGCAATCCTGTATTCTATTGAAGTCTATGGTATAACTTAATCAGAGGATTATATCTTCAAATCCCCTTAGGAGACTAAAAATTACAGTTTAAAATAAATGATATTTAAACCCCCCTCAAAATATTAGAAATTCAAATCGCCTCTTTCCCAACTTTACACATACAGTAAAAATAAATTAATTGGTACCTCAGAACTATTTATCGTGTGGGGTGAATGCCATAATTGTACTTACCGTAAAATCCTTTTCTAGTTGGATGCATTGGGGGAACACAGCACCATAAGTATATGCCCAGCTGACACTAGAAAGGAAAAGTGTTGGCTCCACCCTCTTCACAGACACTAAACTAACTACTAGTTCCTAAAGCAGTAGGAGCATCTAAAAAACCAGAGCAAAAAGTGAAGCCAACATGTCCTAAACCAAAAAGAGGACCATTATCAAAGAGTCCAGGAAAACCTGAAGACAAATGCAACCCGTGTCCCCCAATGCATCCAGCGAGAAAAGGATTTTACGGTAAGTACAAAAATCAATTTTTCTTATGAATGGCATTGGGGGACACAGCACCATGGGACGTACAAAGCAGTCCCCGAGAGCAGGAAGAAACAGCCATGCGAAGAACCTAGCGCACAGTCGCTTTCAGAACCTTGCGACCCAAACTGACATCAGCAGAGGCCAAGGAATGGATATTGCAGAACCTGGAGAAGGCGTGAACTGAGGCCCAGGTAGCGGCCTTGCAGACCTTGGAAGCAGAGGCTAGATGCCGGACCGCCCTAGTGGTCAACCGGAAGGGGGGGGCTCAGGACCCTTCGCCAGGCTTCCTTGACAGCCGACCTAATCCAACGGAAGATGGTAGCTTTGGAGGCATGTAAACACTTACATGAGCCTAAAGGGATGACAAAGGGAGAGCCAGAACGACGAAAGGACTCAGTTAACTGGAGATACTAAGGAAACTAAAACAAGGAATTACCAAATTAAAAACAAAAGAAGAAAGGTATATGGAAGAAGATAAAGAACTAGCTGACTGCCTCAATGAATACTTCTGTTCAGTTTTTACAAAGGAAAATGAAGAAGGACCTCAGTTAGGAAAGAAGACTAATGAATCTTTCGATGCATGTCTTTACAGAGGAAGAGGTTCTAAGTCAGCTGTCTAAAATTAATACAAATAATGCTCCTTTCACACCTGCGTTCAGGTGTCCGCTCGTGAGCTCCGTTTGAAGGGGCTCACAAGCGGCCCTGAACGCAGCCGTCTGGCCCCAATGCATTCTCAGTGGAGGCGGATCCACTGAGAATGCATCCGCCTGCCAGCGCTCAGCCTCCGCTCAGTGAGCGGACACCTGAACGCTGCAAGCAGCGTTCGGGTGTCCGCCTGGCCGTGCGGAGGCGAGCGGATCCGTTCCGACTTATAATGGAAATCAATAGGGACGGATCCGCTTGAAGATGACACCATATGGCTCAATCTTCAAGCGGATCCGTCCCCCATTGACTTTCAATGTAAAGTCTGAACGGATCCGCTCAGGCTACTTTCACACTTAGAAAAATTTTCTAAGTTATAATGCAGACGGATCCGTTCTGAACGGAGCCACCGTCTGCATTAATATGAGCGGATCCGATCGAACGCTAGTGTGAAAGTAGCCTAAGTCACAGGGGCCTGATGGGATACACCCAAAGTTAATAAAGGCACTCAGCGGTGAACTAGCAAAACCATTAACAGACTTATTTAACCAATCACTGGCAACAGGAGTCGTCCCAGAAGATTGGAAATGAGCAAATGTTGTGCCCATTCACAAGAAAGGTAGTAGGGAGGAATCGGGCAACTATAGGCCAGTAAGCCTGACATCAATAGTGGGGAAATTAATGGAAACCATACTTAAGGAGAGGATTGTGGAACATCTAAAATCCCATGGATTGAAAGATGAAAAACAGCATGGGTTTACTTCAGGGAGATCATGTCAAACTAATCTTATTGATTTTTTTTTGATTGGGTGACTTAAATAATAGATGGAGGAGGTGCAGTAGACATCGCTTATCTAGACTTTAGTAAGGCTTTTGATACTGTCCCACATAGAAGGCTTATCAATAAAGTGCAGTCTTTGGGCTTGGACTCCCATATTGTTGAATGGATTAGGCAGTGGCTGAGGGACAGGCAACAGAGGGTTGTAGTCAATGGAGTATATTCAGACCAAGGTCTTGTTACCAGTGGGGTACCTCAGGGATCTGTTCTGGGACCCATATTGTTTAATATCTTTATCAGCGAAATTACAGAAGGCCTCAATGGTAAGGTGTGTCTTTTTGCTGATGACACAAAGATTTGTAACAGGGTTGATGTTCCTGGAGGGATACACCAAATGGAAAAGGACTTCGGAAAACTAGAGGAATGGTCAAAAATCTGGCAACTAAAATTTAATGTTGATAAGTGCAAGATAATGCACCTGGGACGTAAAAACCCAAGAGCAGAATATAAAATCAGTGATACAGTCCTAACCTCAGTATCTGAGGAAAGGGATTTAGGGATCATTATTTCAGAACACTTAAAAGGTAGGCAGACAATGTCACAGAGCAGCAGGAAATGCTAGCAGAATGCTTGGGTGTATAGCAAGAGGAATTACCAGTAGAAAGAGGGAGGTGCTCATGCCGCTCTACAGAGCACTGGTGAGACGTCATTTGGAGTATTGTGCGCAGTACTGGAGACCATATCTCCAGAAGGATATTGATACTTTGGAGAGAGTTCAGAGAAGAGCTACTAAACTGGTACATGGATTTCAGGATAAAACTTACCAGGAAAGATTAAAGGACCTTAACATGTATAGCTTGGAAGAAAGACGAGACAGAGGGGATATGATAGAAACTTTTAAATACATAAAGGGAATCAACAAGGTAAAAGAGGAGAGAATATTTAAAAGAAGAAAAACTGCTACAAGAGGACATAGTTTTAAATTAGAGGGGCAAAGGTTTAAAAGTAATATCAGGAAGTATTACTTAAGAGGGTAGTGGATGCATGGAATAGCCTTCCTGCAGAAGTGGTAGCTGCAAATACAGTGGAGGAGTTTAAGCATGCATGGGATAGGCATAAGGCCATCCTTCATATAAGATAGGGCCAGGGGCTATCCATAGTATTTAGTATATTGGGCAGACTAGATGGGCCAAATGGTTCTCATCTGTCAACACATTCTATGTTTCTATGAGTGCCCGAACCACATACAGACAGTGGAGAGACCGCTCTCTGAGATTAAGGGGTTGGGACAGAATGAAGGCAGGACAATCTCCTCATTAATGTGGAAGGAAGGAAACCACCTTGGGAAGAAAGGAGGGGAATGGGCGCAGAACAGCCTTTTCCTGGTGAAAAACCAGAAAGGGGGACCAACAAGAGCGCGCCGCCAGCTTGGAGACTCTGCAAATGGAAGTAATCACGACTAAAAAGGCAACCTTAAAAGGAGACATAAGAAAGGGAGACCCCCTTCAAGGAGTCAAAGGGAGAGGATTGAAGGGCATCTAGGACCAAATTAAAATCCCAGGGTTCCACCGGGAAACGGAAAGGAGGGACGCGATGAGCCACCCCCTGAAGGAAAGTCTTCACTTGGGAACAAGAAGCCAAGGGCCTTTGGAAAAGAACAGACAAGGCAGAGACCTGAACTTTGAGAGAGACCAGGCAGAGACCTTTCTCAAGGCAAGAATCCTAGGAACGGAAAAAAAGAGAGGGTGAACCAACCTCACCGAATTCACACCAAGCAAAATAAGCCTTCCATGTACGATGGTAAATCCTGGCCGACTGGTGTTTTCGTGCATGAAGCATAGTCTGGATGACTGACTGAGAGACTGCGGAATCTCGGGACCACCGCTTTAACAGCCATGGCATTAAATGAAGCCGAGGTAAACTCAGGTGGAATAGCGGACCTTGCGAAAGGAGGTCGGGACGCAGAGGTAGCCGCCATGGGGCGTTGGCGAGCAGGAAGACGAGATCTGCGTACCACACTCTGCGGGGCCAGTCCGAAGCCACCAATGTCACTGGGACCCGGTCCATTTTGAGACGTTTGAGTACCCGAGGAAGAAGCGGAAGGGGAGGGAAGGGATATAGGAGACTAAATTGGGACCACGGGAGCACCAAGGCATCTACCTTCAGAGCCTTAGGATCCTAAGACCTGGCAACGTAAAGCAGAAGTTTGTGATTCAGACGGGAGGCAAAATGACCCACCTCTGGGATTTCCCAACCCCTGAAAGAGCTGTTGAAACGCCTTTGGATGGAAAGACCACTCGCCCAGGTTGAGACGCAGGCGACTGAGGAAGTCGACTGACCAATTGTCGACTCCGGGGATGTAGACAGCGGAGAGAGAGGGAACGTGTCCCTCTGCCCACCGCAGGATGCAAGAGGCTTCCTTTAGGACCACCGCACTTCTGGTGCCCCCCTGGTGGTTCAAATAAACCACTGCAGTGGAGTTGTCCATCTGAATCCGGATAGGATAACCGCGGCAGAGAGGAGTCCAACAGGACAGAGCTAGGTAAATGGCCCTGAGCTCCAGAATATTGATCTGTAGGGAGCACTCCCGCATTGACGACTGACAGTGAAAGATCCGAAGACTGCCCCCCAACCTCTAACCTGTCAGGCTGGCATCTGTGGAGATCACCTACCAACGGAGGGGAAGGAAGGAGACGCTTAGTGGGTTCAGCCACCAGCGAAAGTCCCGGCAGACCTGAGGGGACAGGCGGAGCGGGCGATCGAGGCCTGACGGAGACTTGTTCCACTGGGCAAGAATTGAGAGCTATAGGGACTGGGTGTGGAATTTGGCATAAGGAATTGCCTCAAAGGAGGCAACCATCCAGCCCAGAACGCACATGCACAACCTGATGGACAGAGGAGACGGCTTGCAAAGGCGAGCCATCCCTGACTAGACAGCCACTACCTCGTCCTGAGGAAGGAACACTCAGCCAAGGCGAGTGTCGAGGACCAGGCCTAGGAATTCCATCCCCACCAGCCAGCCGAACTGGGACAGCACGGACAGGGTGATGTGGAGGCTGGACAGGTTGTCATCCTGGGATGGGGCCTTCACCAGAAGATCTTCCAGGTATGGTATTACTGCAACTACCCTGGCACAGAGAAGTTCGACGAGGGGAGCCAATAGCTTGGTAAAGACCCTCGGGGCAGACGCCAGGCCGAAGGGCAATGGCACAAATTGAAAATGAAGATAACCTACCGTGAAGCGAAGGTACCTCTGATGAGACAGAGCTATTGGGACATGCAGATAAGCATCTCGGATGTCGATGGACAACAGAAACTCGCCCACCTCGAGGGAAGCAATCACCGACCTGAGGGACTCCATGCGAAAGTGGCGGACATGGACGAAATGATAGAGCACCTTCAGATCCAAAATGGGGCGAAGAGAACTGTCCTTCTTGGGAACATCGAAGAAGTTTGAGCAAAACCCCTGAAAACGTTCCGAGGTCGGGACAGGAACAATCACTCCGTGCGTATGAAGGGAATTAATGGCCTGAAAAAGCGGCCACCCAGGAGGGGGACCTGTGCGGCAACGACTGGAAGAACCGACCTGTGGGAACGGCGGCGAAATCTTGTATCCAGAGGAAACTACCTCCAGAACCCAGGCATCGTCCATGCTCCCGCTCCACTGATCCTGCAAAGAGAGCAAACAATCCTTGAGCGGGGGAAACCAGTCATGCAGATAACGGCATTGCAAACTGGGGTTTGGAAGGCTTAGGGCGGGTGTGCCAGGAGGGTTTGGCCTTGAAGGAAGGACGAACTGTCTTTTTGTCCTGACAGAAGGAGGAATCCCTTAAGGAGTGAAAACGCTGTGATCGCAATAAAGACATAAAACTGCGGGGACGGTTTTGGGGCAGGAGGGAACGTTTCCCACCTGTGGCCTCAGAAATCAGCTCCTCCAAATGTTTCCCAAAAAGCCTGCCACCCAGGAAGGGAGAGATATAAGAGCATTTTTGGAGGCGACATTAGCTGCCCAGGTACGAAGCCAAACCGTGCAGCAGATGGCCACAGAGTTAGCGGCCGCCCTGTTAGAGCGGCGTGATGATTCCAGGGATACCGTGATGCCTGGAGAAGATGAGTGGCAAGGAGATGGGGCTCCCCCTGAGTAGAATCCAGGGGTAAGGACCGGACAAGCTGTTTGGCCCATACACAGGCCTCTGCCACCCAAGGTGCAGCAAAGGCAGGATGGATAGCGAAACCTGCTGCCACGAATGCAGACTTGGACAGGGAGTCTATATTCTTGTCCAACAGATCGGCCAAAGGAAGGGTGGTAGCCTTGGCAAGTCATGCCACCCGTGGATCTAACTGAGGGACAGACCACATAGTAATGAACTCCCCGGAAAAGGAACTTCCGAACTCTTGGCAGACTGAAGACGCCTACCCGGGTGAAGCCAGATCCGCATGGTTAGGAAAAAAACAAAGCTGGGTGCCTACAACGGCGGAATGATACGGATTCCTGAGCCGTGGAGGAGGGGTCTTCCTGCACATGGAGAGCTTCCCTAACTGCCATGACGATATCCTGCAGACAGGGCTGTGCTCTGCTCAGATTCGGAATCAGAGTCAGAAGTGTCCCCCGAGGCGGCGGAAGGTGCGGCAGGGGAGGATTCGTTGCCAACCTCAGACCTGTCCTGGGAGTGACCCGAGGATTCCGAGGAGCGTGACATGGTTATGAGAACCCGAAGTTGCTTGCAGAACCTGGCGTCTGAACGTGAGCGTGCCCCTTCCGCGGAGGAGCCCCTGGGAGGGGCAGAGGCGGACACAATTTGGGCAGGCAAGCGGTCCAGCGACTCAACCATTGATTGGGCGAGTCGGGCAAGGTTCCCTATGGCTTGGGACGGCTCCTCATTGGCTACTGCGCCTGCGCCCAGGACCAATAAGATTTGAACTACTCTAGGCGTGCATGCGCCGTGGCCTGTCATTTTAACCTCAGCGCAGCAAGCGAGCCTGTTATACTGGCGCTTGCGCATGGACATGTAAAAATTTGCAAACCATTTAACTGACTCGGCGCTACTGTGCCAAGTCGTCTTTTTCGCACATGTGCAGCGCCGAGTCAGTTAAATGGTTTGCAAATTTTTACATGTCCATGCGCAAGCGCCAGTATAACAGGCTCGCTTGCTGCGCTGAGGTTAAAATGACAGGCCACGGCGCATGCACGCCTAGAGTAGTTCAAATCTTATTGGTCCTGGGCGCAGGCGCAGTAGGAGCCGAAGGTAGCAGAAAATTCCGGCCCACTGCGCATGCGCGAAGCCGGAATTTTCTGCTACGTTCGGCCGTCGTTTTCGCGCATGCGCAGTGGCCCGGAATTTTCTGCTACCTTCGGCGCGTTCAGGCGCCGGCAGAGCCAATGAGGAGCCGAGGTGAGTGACACACCTCCCACGTCACTACCGGAAGTGACGTGGGTAGCAGATTATTCCGGGTAGCAGAAAATTCCGGAACACCGGCATGCCACTGCGGATGCAGTAATGGGGGACTGGGTGACCGGCGAGGTACTCAGAGTACGCACCCGTAGGGGATGCAACTAAAGTGGATATCCACGATTGAGCCCCATCCTGCAGCAGGCAGAGACCTGCAGAAGAGAAAAATGAATAAAAAAAAAAAAAAAAAAAAGCAGCAAAAAACTGAGCAGGTCATGTCTGCCTCCTACGGACACTAGACTAAAACTGGTTAGTTTAGGGTCTGTGCAGAGGGTATAGCGCATCTGGGTGGAGTAAACACTTTTTATTTCTAGTGTCAGCCTCAAGTGGCAGCTGGGCATATACCCATGGTGCTGTGTCCCCAATGCCATTCACGAGAAAAAGTTCAATTTGCCATTTTTAGTCACCTTGCCCCTAAAAAATGTAATAAAAAGCAATCAAAAAGCTGTATGTACCCCAACATGGTACCAATAACTGCAGCTTGTCCTGCAAAAAAATAAGGATGTGTGAATGAAAAATGTTATAAACTCTTATGGCTCTTGGAAGGTGGGGAGGAAAATCTAAAATACAACTGGATCGGTCATTAAGGGGTTAAGAATAGTTCCTCATCAAAATAAAAATAAGGCAGTCAAAGTCTGTGAAAACATGAGACAATATGTAAGTTATACAACATCCACCTCATTTTTGTTTCCAGGTGGTTTTATCACTGAATGTTTAGCAATATTATTCACCTCCTTCTTGAAGATAGAGTCAAAGCCAGCTATCTTGTTTCCTTTGGTGTCAATAAGAGATCCCTGAGGTTCACAAGTTATTACGTCCCGCGTCTGCTTTGGTAAAGGCAACAGCTGGCGCACTTTCTCCAAGCTCTCCGACTGACGGTCACCTAATTCTTTCTGCAGTAAGACATAATAAAGTGAGATATGCGCAAGTTAGGGTACTTTCACACTAGCGGCAGGCCGGATACGACAGGCTGTTCGCCCTGTCGGATCCGTCCTGCCTCTATTTTGTTGGACCGCCGCTCCGTCCCCATTGACTATAATGGGGATGGGCAGAGCTCCAGCGCAGCACAGCAGTGCGTGGTGGGAGGCCGCCGGACTACAAAGTCGGATACGCAGTACTTTCAGTCCGGCAGCCTCTTGCCGTGCTGTGCCGGAGCTCTGCCCCCCTCCCCAATAGCGGCAGGACGGATCCGACAGGGTGAACAGCCTGTCGGATCCATCCTGCTGCTAGTGTAAAAGTAGCCTTAACCAAAAAGAAACTTGCACTGCAGTAAGTCATTAAAAACCTGCAAAGGAAGCAAAAAAACAAACAAAAAAAAACAAAAACACACCACACACACTTACCCGGAGCTTTTTCACTAAATTCATATATGCCCTTTTGTTCTCCTCCATGCTGCCTTGTGAGATACTGGACATATCAGCAGCCAAAGTTCCATTAATCAGCACACTCAACATATCCAGCACAGTGGTGAAGAGCTCACTGAAAAGTAAAGAGTTGTCAGAGCTACATAGTTAAAGCATTTTTTCACAGAAAATGGCAGAATAACTTCGAACTTCAAATTTTACAGCGGGACATACATTTTCAGAAACTTTGGGTGTCAGTAATGTAGTATTTATGGCATAAAATGTCGATATGGCAAATAATTTCAATACTCTTTGGAGTTAAAGGCCATGGACACCTTCGGGGTACTTGTTTATGGTAGCATTTTTTTCTCATTTTGAGCTTAAAAAAAAAATATCAAATCAAATTTTTTGGGCAGTTTTTGTGATACATGTGGTTAAAAGATTAGTCTGTTTGCAAACTATCCCTTCTGAGTTCTGTCAGCTGACTGCTCATGTGAAACCTGATCTTTGTGATCTCCTGATCTTATAAACACCCATTACAGCTAAATTCTTATCAAACTAATAAGAGTATTGTAACGTGGTGCAATCTGAAAGCACCACGTTACAAAGCAGAAGAAGCTGAGCAGACTGATTTGTAGGAGAAGATTCAGTAAAACCTGGAATTATACATTTATATCTTTGCTTTTTCCACCTCCTGTGAAGAGCTATCGGTACAGGCAGGTGTTATCAGTGACTGACAGCTAACACCTTCTGCCTATACCGATTGCTTTTTCCCCCTCCTGTGAACAGCTAAGATTAGATGTAGAAATTACAGGTTTTACTGAATCTTTTCCTAAAAAAATATAGACCTCAATCTGCTCAGCTTCTTCTGCTCTATAACACGGTGCTTTCAGATTGCATTTTGTGGTTATGACGTCTTCAAGACCAGCACTGACTGACTGGGAGCATGGCTGAGACTTAATCTCTTTCCATGTTGCCTTCCAAGCAGTAAAAGATTGCAGAGGAAACCTAATGAGCCTAGCTGCAAAGGACCGTTATGAATCAAAATCTACTGTGGAAGAATTTGCCAAGGAACTTGTGGCAACTCAAGAGTCACATGGTGTGTAAGGAAGTAGAGTGCAAGAATGAGTTGCAACTTCATTAGGCACACAAGGTAATTACTTATTAGACTGCATGTCCACGGTGCCACTGCTTATGATATCCAGGAGGAGTACTGCCCACTCTGTTGTCTGTAGAGTGCTGCGCTGAACAGTATCAAACATTCCACCAACCTGAGAAAAAACAGTTGTAGGTTACATAATCATATACTGGCCTGGACCCTAATAGGGCATACTACTTCCCTGGTGGCTTTTGATAAACCGACACCGCCCTCCATCCCACCCACCCACAAACCATTGCAATCACAGCACTAACTACCAGATCCTCCAGATAGGTCATCAATTTCTGATCGGTGAGGGTCCGACACCTGGCACCACCACCAATTAGCTGTTTGAAGAGGCCACATGACTCTGGTGAGCGCTATGGCCTCCTCACAGCATACTAAGCACACAGTGTGGTACATTGTATAGTGGCTGTGCTCGGCATTGCAGCCCAGGCCCATTGACTTGAATGAGAGTAAGCTGTGCTTAGGCCATGAGACCAATGAACATGATGTTGCTCTTACTGCAGTACTGTGGTCCCATTAAAAAATAAAAAAAAATAAAGGATTGGCAGGGTTGCTGGGAATCAGAGCACTCCAAGCTGATCTCAAGCCATTATTACTGAAAACTCTCAGAAAACCCCCTTTAAAATGTTATGGCATATCACCTATATAAGCTATAACATTATAAGACGGAAATAAGTCTTAAGGTTGTAGTCCTTCCTGAGGAGATGACCCTCTTACTACAAGTTATACATACTTTTAAATGGAAACACTATCCATGTTTCATCAAACCAACACATGGTCAAAGAGTTACTCACCAAGTTCAGCCTGAGCTTCAATACATCATGGAGAAGCTGAGGAGTTTTACAGTCATCTTGATACTGATCATCTCTCCAGTTGCTAACAATCTGAAAAAGATATCATTTAAAATGAAGAATTCTGTATACTAATCAACTGCTTAAAAGGAGTTATCCCATGTTTAATGTAAAAAATGAAAATCAGACATCATTTGTACATGACAAGTTCTTTCTAACAAAGGTAGAACCAGCCCTGCACCTTAGATGGATCCAAAGCTTTACCCCATTCATTGCGCCAACCACTCTGCTAGATTTATTTCAAGAGGGCAGCTTGAGGGTGTGTGTACTTTCTTTGGCGGGTCAGGTCCTTTCTCAGGAGGTGTGCCCTTTCTGCTGCAGCTCTCTCCTTGTAAGGGCTTATTCACACTACTAAGCCTACAAACTGAGGAACTGCAAAAAAAGGCCACTGGACATGTGCTTGCTGCATCAAAGTGCAGACCCATTGACTTATATCTTTCCATGCTCTGCATGTTGTGGCAAAGTATAGGACATGCCCTATGCAGGAGCAAACAAATGCCCTTTTATGTGTGGCAGCACAAGATAGGACGTATTCTGTACTTTGCTGCTACATGTGGAGAATGGACCCATTGAAGTTAGACGGCACTGTGATGTGCTGTGCAGATCAGTGGTTTGCGGACACAAAACACTAAGTCATATGAATAAGCCCAGTCACAACGTCTAACAGTAGATAAGGCTGGTGGCTGTTGAAGGATGGAACTGAGCATGTGTGACCACCTCAGTGACGTTATTGAGGTGGAAGAAGAAATAGACAAAATAACAAACAGCAGGTGGTGCTATACAGATACGTTTTATCAAATGGGTGGCAATACTACATTCATTAAATGCAAACACAAAAGTTTTCAGATCCAGGATCTTGTTTGAAAACGTGGAATATTTTTTGTCAGATGACTCGAGTAATATACAACATCCTAACGGTACGTCCACATGGGATATATTTCACTACAGAATACCCAGGATGAATCCGCACGAGGTGCCTGCAGACTGATGCAGTTTTGCTGTGGATTACAAAGGGTGAAGCACTCGGATGATACTTTCTGCAGAGTGTGGATCAGATTTAAACAAAAAATAATTCACTTTGCTGCTACTATAAAACAAGATATTCTCCACAGAATTCCACTGTGAAAAATGTGTTAAGTATATGCCACATGTGGCATTACCCTTGGGGCTCATGCACACAAACTTATTTTTGGCCCGCATCAGATCCACATTTTTTGCGGGTCGGATGTGGACCCATTCACTTCAATGGGGTGCGTGTGCTGTTCGCATCCGTATGTCCATTCTGCGGCCCTGCAAAAAAATGAACATGTCCTATTCTGGTCCTTTTTATGGACAAGGATAGGATAGTTCTATAGAAGGCAGGGCGTTCCGTAAAATGCGGAACACACACGGCCAGTATCTCTGTTTTGTGGATCTGCAATTTGAATTTCCATATATGTAGATCTGTGTTTCAGAAACTGGGATCCATGTGCTGTAATGAGAACACAACCAAACAGCAAAGAAAGTAACAAGTGAACAATGGAGGTTGGGGGATAAAGCAAATACCATGCTCAGTATACTCACATGGATAAGCTGTACCCACCATAGCAATATACCAGCAAATTAGAACAATACAGAAAATTTGAAGATTGAACAGTATGGGTAGACAGCTTTAGGGTACTTTCACACTAGCAGCAGGACGGATCCGACAGGCTGTTCACCCTGTTGGATCCGTCCTGCCACTATTTTACTGTGCCGCTGCTCTATCCCCGTTTACTATAATGGGGACGGAGCTCCGACGCAGCACGGCGAGAGGCCGTCGGACTAAAAAGCCAGACATGTAGTAGTTTTAGTCCGGCTGGCTTTCCCCGTGCTGCGCGGAGCTCCGCTCTCGTCGACATTATAGTCAATGGGAACGGAGCAGCGGTATGGCAAGATAGTGGCAGGACAGATCCGACAGGGTAAACAGCCTGTCGGATACGTCCTGCCGCTAGTGTGAAAGTACCCTTAAAGGGTGGCCTACTAAACTAGTTTTGCTCATCAATAAAACACATTTTCTACTGCATGGTACCAGCTCTACCCTTCTCATCTCTGGTTTTAGAACCAGGTCGTTTGCTTTCCAGTGCATACACGAACGCGGGAAACAAGGTTCAATCACCATCAAAATGTAGAAAAGACCGCTTTATCATGATCACTTACCTGCTGCACCTGACTGTACAAAGAAGTCAAAAGTCCCTCCCTCTGTTCATCCTGCCCCTTTAAACAGGTTAACACCAATGATAAAAATGGCTGCTGACTGAGTAGAGACATACTGGCAAGAAAGAATGGGAAAAGGCAATATTGTAAAACCCAAGTAATAAACAGCTGTCCTTAGCATCCATGCCTGTGCTACAATAGGGAAACATCTACTGTGGACACCAGTGAAATAAAACCGAAATTAGATTGTCTACCTAAATACATGTACTGTAACTATTGTAGGGAAGGTCTTGGCTTGCTGCCAGCTTCGTGCTGTATTATTCCATTTTTCTCACAAACATTTTCATTTGCACTGACCTTTTCTGCTTTTGTCGGTCACGCTCCTTACGAGAAGATGATCCAAGATGCTGCCCTTTCTCCAGCTCCTCCCCAGCTGCTTTAAGTACATGACCTTGCACAGATGTTGGCAGCTTGGCAATAAGGGGCGCTACGAGCCAGACACCAGACCTCTCCAAAGCACTGAAACGAGAGCAGGCAGAAGACAGGAGGCAACGGTTACTAAACCTGCCAGGACAAGTGCAGGTTAGAAATATCACCCATCTGCACGTACCTGAGCACAGGCTTGGATTTAGCAGCGGGAGCTGCATTGCTGCTTGGGGCACTGCTAGGGGGTGCATTGTTGGCAGCGGTTAAACACACGGTCTCTGCAGATTGCTGGAACACTTCAATTGTAGCTTTAGCAATATTTTCCAGGAGTGAATTCATTTCCTATAAAATGGTGAAATACACTAAATTCAGCAATAACTAGATGTACAGCACTGCTAAAAGGTCAAATGTTGGCAACCCCTTAGAATATACAGTATTTAAATGACATCTGTGAACATTACAAAATAAAAAAAAAGGAAGATTTTATTTGCCATGGCACTAACCTATACCCATATGTTTGTATTAGGCTATAACGTGCCCACACACACCAGATTTTAAATCCCTGAACACGCTGGGCGTCTACTCAATTCCATACAAGCAACACTAACCCATTTCCCCTTGTTGTCTATTATATACTTTAACCCTTTGGCTACCGGAGGTTTTTTCATTTTTGCGGTTTCATTTTTGTTCCCCATTTTCTGTGAGCCATAACTTTTAAATTTTTTGGGTCACATAGCTGTATGAGGGCTTATTTTTTTATGGGACAAGTTGTACTTTTTAATGCCACCATTAATTATGGCATAAAATGTTGTGGGAAGCGGTAAAAAAAATTCCAAATAGGGTGGAATTGGGGGGGGGGGGGGGGGGGGGAAGCAATCCCTCCACAGTTTTACGGGTTTTGTTCACAGCAAAACTGACCCATGCCCTTCATTCTCTGCGTCAGTACGATTACGATACCCCATATGTATAGGTTCTTTATGTCTAAATAGTGTAAAAATAAATGTAAACTTTGAGATTTTTATTTTTTTAATACATCACCATATTCTGACCCCCATAACTTTTATGTCTACTGAGCTGTTTAGGGGCTCATTTTGGAGTATGCGTGACTATCACATTTTATTACTTTTTTGGGGTAAGAGAAGCAATGAAAAAAATGGCAAATCAGCCATTTTGACCCTTTTTTCCGTTACGCCATTCGCCGTATTGGAATATATATATTTTTTTTCTATTTTAATAGTATGGGCATTTTATTTTTATTTTTTTCGTTTTATTGAACGAATAAAGTACACAAGGTATACAAAAGTACACACAGAATAGTATGCGCAACTAAACAGAAACAAGCTGTACTATGTCAGGTCATGTCCACATTACAAATAAACTATGTTTACATTGGTTGCGGTGAAGAACACCATCTTCCCCATATTTTAGTGAATTTCGAAGTACAACCCGTGTCCTTATATACTATATTCTAATATGGTATGACAGTATTCACCAATGTTTTCCATTGATTTAATGTAGGGCCTCTCTCCCCAATCCATCTAATTGCCCCTGCTTTGCGGGCCAAAAATAAGGCCTCTCTCAAAAATATTCTAATATAATGATCACATGTTTCTTCATCTATAATGCCAAAGAGACATCATTTAGGAGTCATAGGCACTGTATGTCCCAGAAGGATAGTTAGGAAGTCAGTAACCTATGTCCAAAACCCTTGAATACATGGAATAGTATGGGCATTTCAGCGATACCCATGATGTTTATATTTATTGTTATTTAGTTTTTTTTTTTTTTTATTATACGGAAAGGGGGTGATTTATCTGTTATATATTTAACATTTTTGTAAAAAAAAAAAAAAAAAAAATGGTGATCATTATGTGCCTCATATATGAGCTTTTTATTTATTTATTTTTTTTCATTTATCAGGAATTTATTATTAGCCTATTTTGCTCATTTCTTATCTTGGCCTGCCATCTGGTGGCCAAAATAAGAATTGCAGTTTGAATACTGTTAGACTACTCAGTAAGGCTTACAGTATTCAGCGCAACTACCTATGCCCGGATTGGACACAGGGGGCATAGGTAGGAATCAAGGTTTTTGCGCATTTAGGTGCCGTGATCTCACTTGATCACAGCATCTAAAGCGTTTAATTACCGCGATCAGCATCATTAGCCGCAGGTCTCTGCTGTATGAAACAGCAGAGATCTACAGGCCATGACGTCCGCGGCACATGCGAGCGGGCGTCATGTTTACACATCGCTCCAGCGCCGTACATGTACGGCGCTGGTAGCCTAAGGGTCAAGAAAAAGAATGATAAACATCCTACAGAATAACTAGGCATTTTATAAATTCAGTGAATAAATTATATAAGGTCAGAATGAAATAACCTTAAAAAATTCCAAAGAATTCTAGGCATTGTACACATTAGTTTCACACAAGGCCGGTAAGGTATGAAAGTAAAAAGGCCTTCGATTTTTGTTTCCATGCTTGCTCAGATCTTTACTGCTCCCCCACCTTCATTCACATGGGTTAAATGATGTACATTACATTAAAGTGCTAGAAATACAAAAAGTCACGTGGCGATTTTTAACCAGACTTGGGTACACAGCTTCACTTACATTATTAGATGTCTGCTTGATCATCAGCTGCAGCTCCAGTGCTGACTGACGCATCGTCCACTGATCCAGGCTCTATTGGGTAGAAATCATAGGAGATCAATAAGATACAGAGTGAGTTGTGATTAGACAAAACAGAAGCAGTGACAGCGCCTTGTCCCCAGTACTTCAAAGGTAGAACAAGAAAGAGACCGGCAGTTCTCTAGTTAAAGGGGTTCTCTAGGATTTTCATATTGATGGCTTATCCTCAGGCTAGGTTATCAATATGAGATACTCAAGGGGTCCGACTTCCAGCACTCCCACCCATTACCTGCTTGAAGGAGCTTCTGCGAGTGCCAAAGCCTACCAGACAGAGCGCCGTCTATTAGATAGCAGCTGTGCCTGGTATTACAGCTCAGCTGCATTACTCGGAACTGGTCCGAGCTGCGCCTGGGCATGTGACCAATGAACGCAACGTCACATGGCCTAGGAAGAGGCCACAGCTTCCTCATATCTGATTGGCAGGGGTGCCGGGAGGCTGATCCTCACCGATCAGATATTGATCACCTATCCTGAGGATAGACCATTACTATCAAAATCTCTGAAACCCGCTTAAAGATCCATTTTTTAAGCACTGAGTGAATAAATGGATCTTTCACTGGAGGGCTGCCCGTTTCTCTTACTGGATAGAACTGAAATGGCAGGATGCTACAGTGGCACATATAAAATAGAGGAAACCTCATAGCAAAAAGGGCCCACGATTATTGTAGCAAATGTTACCACCAATGACGGAAGTTTCTATGACTCTTGGGCTAGTTTTCCCCCAGCCTCCCCGATGCAGTTCCTCTAGATAACTAGAGAAGGGTGATCTGCAAAGGTACTCACCATCCTGTAGCAAAGAGGATATAACAAACTAGAAAGGGGACCTCTCTCTCCGAGAACCACATAGCAGAAACACTGACTATAGCATGCACATCCTTGGGAACTTGAAGCTGATACTAATTAGGTGAACCCCTTAGGCCTCTTTCACACGAGTGTGATGGATTAGGTCCGGATGCGTTCAAGGAAACTCGCACCATTTTGCAAGCAAGTTCAGTCAGTTTTCTCTGCGATAGCACTCAGTTTTTTCCACGCGGGTGCAATGCGTTTTGATGCGTTTTTCACACGCGTGGTAAAAAAAAAAAACATTGCACCTGCACGGAGATGCAATGCTTTTTTCACCGAAGCCCCATTCACTTCTATGGGGCCAGGGCTGCAAGAAAAACACAGAATATTGAACATGCTGCGTTTTTCACGCAACGCAGAACTGATGCGTGAAAAAAAATAAAGCTCATGTACACAGACCCATTGAAATGAGTGGGTCAGGATTCAGTTCGGGTGCTATACGTTCATGTCACGCATTGCACCTGCACGGAAAACTTGCTCGTGTGAAAGTTGTGGTATTTTTTAAATTCCAAAATCAAATTACAGACCAGATTAAGGATAAAATCTTTACAGGAGTCCGAGACATAGGCATCATATGCCAGTGTAGGTATCTGCAACTAAAGAGGAGTTGCGATAGATAGATATATTCCTGTAAAATGCTTTTTTTGCCGAGAGTATAGCTGCTGCCACTATGAGTCGACGCTAGGCAAAAAGGGTTAACTGCTCCCACCAGCTATACCTTGCCTGCAAACACGGAGCTGATGAGTTTGTAGGTAAGCAGTAGCCGGGAGAAGCCACCTGCACACATTGGGAATTACATGTCGTTTTCTGCGCAGATTCTTGTGCTGAAAAAAAGCTGCATAATACAGTACCAGCATATTACATCAGACTAGATACGTATCATGTACACTTTGCTCTACATCCGTGCGGAAGTGGACTTGCTCTGCAGATTAGGAAGTCTGCAGCATGTCAATTCTTCTTTTGTGCAGATTTAACCCTTTTCAATGTAAAGGTAATGTCATCACCGACCCACTCACAAGTACAGATCCTGACACTAATAACAGGAACTATTTCCAGTGAACCCCTGTTAAATGCGGACAAGACTGATCTCATGAGAAGTGGTTGAGAGACCATTTTGCCCTATGAGATCACTATTAACTAACCTTTTTTGACAGCCCTTTTGTTGACTAAAGGTCTTTGTTCTTTACCCAGCATTTTATACCTGTGATGGGATTACGGTTCCCTCTCTAGTGTTTCTCACCCAATGCCGTGATTACTTTGGCAAGAACGACCAGATATTAGATGCAACTGTCATCAAATAATTTTAGTAACTAACCATGATTTGCAAGAGGAAAGGACTTAAAACGACCATTTCACCTAAAATACTACATTTCCCAGGGTCACAGTAGAACCAAAGCCTCACCGTGTAAGGCCTCATGCACACGACCGTGGTGTGTTTTGTGGTCCGCAAAACACGGATGGCGTTGTGCGCGTTCCGCAATCTGCGGAACGGCATGCACAGCCTTTAATATAAATGCCTATTCTAAGCGCGGACAAGAATAGAACATGTTATATTTTTTTTGTGGGGCCACGGAACGGGGCAACGGATGCGGACAGCACACAGAGTAAATGGGTCCGCATCCAACCCAAACAACGGCTGTGTGCATGAGGCCTACAGAGCACACAGGTGTATTTTTCGTCCATGCTGCTGCATGCAGCTTAAAAAATAAAAGATAAATTTCTATTTATGTGCAGCCCATATAAAAAGAAAAAGCTGCAAGATGCTCTATCAGGTTCGACATTTTTCAGTGCTTCATGTCTGGACTACAATGTGACATACCAACCAAAATGGAAACCTAATGACTGCAATAAAATGGCAAATGCTAGTGCATGAATATCACGTACACATTAGAAAAAAAATTACTTGAAATGGCATTTTGGAAAGCAATCAATTTGCTGTATGCTTTCAATTTCTAACCTGCCATGGAAATATTCTTAATTTTTTGCTTGTATCTTCCTAATATCTGACCTTACCTGTAAGATATGTTTGATGCGCTGTCTTTGAGGATTGTCCCCTTGCTCTGCATCACCTAGTCTGTGTGGATAACATATCAGCTGCATCAGACGTTGTGCCTGAGCACTGCTGAGAACAGGGTCCTGCAGGTCAATCGAGTCTTCACACAGGGAGCGAACACACCTCTCTCCCACCCATTCCTGGAACATGGAGAAAGCGATGTTGAAAACTCAAAGGATAAGTAAAATTTCATTCACATATCCGTTTGAGGCACAGAGCGGTCTGCCGGATCCTCTACTTCACCGCCGGATTGACTGCAGTATGGTAAGGCAGTCTTCTGGACGATTTCTGGCAAAAGTGCCGGGTTTCAGCAGGAAGAAAACAGTTGCAAGCGATGAGGTCCGCAGCCCGCCGACTCCGCAAACGGAGATGTGAACAAGCCCTAAAAATACACTGCATAAACCAAAAACCTAGAGAACTACTTTGGTAAAACACAAGGGCTAATTGCTTTATTTCTAACATACAGTACGTTTGCTGTATATGGCATGCTAACAATCATTCACCTGTTGGCAGATGCTGCGTAAAACATATTTGGCATACACATCCAAACTTGCGGTCTCTATAGATACAGACCGCACACCTGCCCGGTTCGATGTCAAATCTTCATCGGTAATATCTTCAGTAGCTGCAGGTAATGAAAAGCCAGAACCTTGCAGCTCTGCATCACCTGCAAAACACAACATTCAGTAAAGCTTCATTGACAGGCCTCTCACAGCAGAGAGTTCTCCAAACTGCTGCACCCAGACTGAATATGGACCCATTCACTTCAATGGGCCTCTGCACATGAGCGGTGTTCATCACTGATCATCTCTGAGTTCAGGAAAAACTGCAACTACGGAGTCGGACCCTCGCCAATCTGATATTGATGACCTATCCTGAGGATAGGGAATCGATATAAAAAAAAGCAGACAACCCCTTTAATGCAGATTTACAATACTGACTGAATAGGCAATTATCGGGAAGGAATCTGCTCAGCTCCTCCTGTTCTATACCATGCTGCCTGCAGATGACACTGTATTTTGGAGTTACAGATCCGCTTTAAGTCTAAATTGGGAAAAATACTTCAAGAATCTTGAACTATCCAAATTCACACGTAGTTCAAAGGATGCAATATTTTCAAATAAAGATAGTATTAGGCCTCATGCACATGGACAGGCATTTTTGGGATCCACAAAACATGGATGCTGGCTGGGTGCGTTCCGCAAATTGCAGATCTACATGTCCTGCCCTCTTTTGGAGCTGCCTATTCTTGTCCGCAAAACAGAACATGTTTTTGCGGGGCCGCAGAATGGACATGTTGATACGGACATTACACGGTGTGCTTTCCGCATCTTTTGTAGCCCCATTAAAATAAATGGGTCTGCATCCAATCCACAAAAAAAAAAAAAAATTAGGATCGGATGCGGCCCAAAACCACGTGTGCATGAGGCCTTATGATCAAGAGCTGCATGAAAAGACAAAACACCCAAGAAACAGGAAAAGGTTCAGTTAGCTCCCTATGTACTATAATTGTAATGTACATGCTACCATCACAATAACACTACCCAAAAGTGAAAAAAGAGAGACAACCCACCCAGCATAAATATTGCCTTTAGCACAGCAAAAAGGGCTCCGGGTACTATGCGATTCTGAGATGCAGCTAGAAGATGGCGGTCACAAGAAGAACGAATTCCAAATGTTGCTTTATCTGAAATAAGAAATAGTCATATTTTTGCATGTACTAACTGCTGAACTAAATAACCATTTAAACTCTAAACTTACTGCTGTCTGGCTCATATGGATTCAGCTGAGGAGTTCTAAACAGATGAAGCAAAATACGGCAAGTGAGACGGGCTCCAGATTCAGAATCCTGTTCACTACATGCTGCAAAGGAAACGGGATCAGATGTTACATTAGCAAACAGAATGGACGACAGAAGCAGTGGAAAGAAAACACATCTTTATCCAGTATGCTCATGAAATAAACTGAGGTACAATATTTCATGAACAGTGAACAGTGTGAGCCATATCAAGAAAGTAAAACCAATGGTAAAGTAATTAAGGGTATGTGTAATCGCACACAACACCTTTCATCAATTTCTCAATCTGCTGCTCTTTACATGCCCGACTCAAAGCACAATCACAAGTGTCCACAGGCAGAGTTCCTGCAGAACTGGCGAGAATTCTATTTAATGTTTTTGTTTTTTACAATTAATCACATACGGACAGTGCTAATCCTCTAAGTGCTGATGAACCCATAATGCCTCGTTCACACATCAGTGTTCGGTCAGCGATTGCGAGTCAAAAAACAAGATTTTTGTGAACTCACCTGTAAACTCTTTTTCTCGCTTAGTTCATTGGGAGACACAGGACACTAGACTGAAAAGTGTTAGCTCCTCCTCTGCCGACTATACCCCCTCCAGCCTGGAGAGAGCATACCAGTTTGTGCCCAAGCAGTAGGAGAAAAACATACATAAAAGGATAACCCAACCAATGTCAGTAGAACCAAACAGGAACTGAGGACCCTACCGGCAAACCAACCGCCATCACCACGGGGTGGGAAGAACACACTCCTATGGAAACTGCCTCGCGGAAGCTCAAGACACCGCTGATGCAAAAGTATGCACCTGGTAAAACTTGGTGAAAGTGTGCACGTCGCTGCCTTGCACAGCTGTGAAGCTGAAGCTTGGTGGAAGCGAGCCCAAGACGCGCCCACTGCCCTCGTCAAGTGGGCTGCAATACCAAGGGGTGGCACCTTGCCCCGGGAGCGGAATGCCACAGCAAATGCCAAACAAATCAACCTGGCAATCGCCATCTTGGAGGCCGCCAAACCTTTGCGCGGAACTTCCGGAAAACGGAACAGAGTCCGTACGGCGGAAAGTTCTTGAGACAGATAAGTAAATCCTGAGAGCTCTGACCACTTCCAGCTGATGGAGAGCCTGCTCCGTAGGATGCGAAGGAGAGGGGCAGATTGACGGAAGAATGATGTCCTCATTGACATGGAAGGCAGAGACTACCTTCGGCTTAAAAGAAGGTATAGGTCGGAGCACTGCCTTGTCTTGGTGCAAAATAAGGAAGGGTTCCTTACCGGAAAAACTAGATTTTTGTGAACTCACCTGTAAAATCTCTCTTGCGTGGTTATTGGGGGACACAGGACTGTGGGTATAGCTTTCTGCTGCCACTAGGGAGCTGAAAAAAGACTTATGCTCTCTCCAGGCTGGAGGGGGTATAGCCTACAGGGGAGGAGCTGTCAATTTGAGCTCAAGCAGTAGGAGCAGTAGAAACATGTGCAAAGTAAAAGAAAACGCAACAAACGCCGGCGGAAGTGAACCAGCTAAACACCCGACCAGCAACCAAACATAACCACCAAAAACAATAAATACTAGGTGGGTGCTGTCCCCCCCAATCAACCACGCGAGAAAGAGATTTTACAGGTGAGTTCACAAAAATCTCGTTTTCTCACTGGTATCATTGGGGGTCACAGGACTGTGGGACGTCCTAAAGCAGTCCACGGGGAGAAAATGGAAAAAGCCCCCGCGAGAATGCTTAATACACTGCTGCCTGCGAGACTCTGCGGCCCGGAGCAACACTGGCAATGTCTAGGAAGCACCTGGCAAAACTTGCGAAGCTGATGCATGGTGAAAATGAACCCAAGAAGAGCTGACTGCTGGTCAGGTGTACCAAAACTCAGCTGGGCGATGCCTTGCCCCAGGAGCGGAATGCCTAAGCAACTGCCAACGAATCCACCTGGAAAGGCCCCTTGGAGGCCATCGAGCCCTTCCAAGGGGCTCCAGGAATGACTAGGTAAGAATCCACATGGCAGAGAGCTAGTCATGGACAAGCAAACCTCCGAGCCTGAATCCATTCTGATGGAGAGCTCTCCGTCGAGTGCAAGGGAGAAGGAAAAAGAAGGGAAAACCATGTCTGTGTAAATGTGGAAGGCGGCGACTACCTTCAGCAAAAAAGAAGGTATTGGGCGGTGCACTGCCTTATGTGGGTACCCGACAAGAAAAACCATACGTACAAAAAAGGAGCTCCCAACTCCCAAATTCGCTGGGTGGAAAAGCCCGCCACCAGGAATGCCTCCTTTCCAGAAAGAAAAGGGGGGGGGGGAGAAGACGTTGCAGAGAGGGGTCATGTTCCTCACTGAAACGCCACCAAACGACCCACCGGTCGTATGGACAAAACCAGGTACCTGGCCCTAACCCTGGAAGCAGAACCAAAATCCCAGGCCACAGGATCCACCTCTGCTAAAGAGAGACGCTCCACGGAAGCGGTAAATTGGCAGACCGATGCCCCCAGAACAGTAGAGGCTTGGGGGCAGACTGAGAAGCTGGTTGACAAACCACAGAGATAAATGCCTGAATCAGGCACGCCCCAACCGCAGGCCAAAGAACCAATACATTTGAGATAGGTAGAAGTAAAACCGATGTGAGAATCACCGGCGGTGAGGAGCTCCGTCAGCAACCATATATTGACAGTGTGGCAACACTGCTCGATGGAAATTTTGAACAGACCAAGATAAGAGAAAGACTCCTGCCGCATGGAGTGCGATGACTACGTCTAACGCCCCACTCGTACCTGAGAAAACACTGGTCACATAGGAAAAAAATTGTGATGAGATTCCAGAGCAGTGCCAGGCATGGCTACTGGCCAGGTAGACAGAAGGGAGAGACCAGCAACATTCAGCTCGAGGAGCAAGAAGAAATAAAAAAGGTGTTCTGTTCCAGGAACGAAACGTCTATCAGCGGTGGTAAGGCGCGACAGCACCCCCGCTCTACATGGCATGGTGAGTCTCGTAGTCTACCCACAGAATTGGCACTCAAAAAGTATGACCACCATGGGATTGACATGACAGTCATTACTCATGTCGTAAGAGAGTTAATTGTAGATACAGGTAGCAACACCCAGGACCAATGGGAAGGATTCACCTGTAGAAAAAGGGATGTGGTAGGCGTCGCAGCCCACCAGCGGGGACCGGAACCAATACCCTGTGCCAATGCAGATGAGGGGAAAATAGTAACGTAGGAGCCACCAAGGCTAGAAGAATCTGCCACCGACGAAGGAGCAGTGGAGGAGGAACAATAGTATGTCGTGAGAATGGAAAGACCCCTCATACCGTAGTGGCCACAGCATGCCCCGCCAGCGCAAAACTGAGGGGGGAGGCCTGAGGACTTGCAGTAGAAGTCATAGAACCATACTGCCCTAGTTAAGTAGAGCTAACCAAAAACACTCCACCAGGCAAGGGCGCCGAACAAGAGCAACTGCCAAAGCTAGGGTCAGGGAAGAACCCCTACCTGAGGGGGGACGCCCCACTGCAACAACTGGAACAGTGGAGGCCCATGGAAATGTGGGTCTCTAGGACACTTAAGTGTTGCCGGGTAACCCCCTGATGGGACAGAGGGTGACATATTCATGCCCCAAACCAGCACCAGTAAGAAAAGAGGATACAACGGGGAAATAGCCATAGTATCCACTGGCGACACCCATATACCACTAGGTGAAGAGTACAGGGCAACAAAGAAGCTAAGACATCTAGAGCCATGGCGTAGTTGAATTGCAGCATCCCAAGAAGCTTAGTTATCCCCCCGTTAGCAATCACTAACGAAAGGGTAATGTAACAGTAAGCATGGAGATGTCAATGTGAAGAAATAACCTCCAGTGGTAGTGCAATACTCCGCTTAAGAAAGGGGGTAGCGCTGTATCCAACGGTACTGAAGTATCCCACCAATGGAGTTTGGCAATGCCTACGTCGAGCACTGTCTCAGTGATAGTGCAACCACTTCGCCAAAAAGGGGGAAAAACGCATACGGCAGGAACTGTATCCCGAGGAAGTGCAAGCACACCACCTAAGGAAAGGAGTAATGCATATGGCAGGAACTGAGTCCAATGGCAGATAAATTACACCGCTTACAGACGGGGATAATGCATATGGAGAGTCCTGTACCCAGTGAGATTGCAATTACTCCACCTAAAGAGCTGGCACATGTGTCTCCACCCACCGCAGGATCTTGGCCGACTCCGCCATCACTGCGGGTTCCTCCTTGATGATTGATATAAGCAACTGCCGTAGCGCTGTCTGACTGTACCCGGATCGGCCGGCACTTCAGGAGAGGGGCCCAATGTAGAAGGGACAGATGAATAACCCAGAGTTCCAGTATGTTGAGGGGCAGTTTGGACTCCGACTGAGACCATACACCTTGGACTGTCCGGGGCGGGAAAGCTCCGCCCCAAGCTTGGAGAATGGCGACGGTAGTGATGACAGTCCATGAGATCGGGAGAAAAGATTACCCCGACTCCAAGGTTGGGCTCGAAAGCCACCCATGAGTGCCAAACGCACCCCTGGGGGTAGAAAAAAGGTGATGGTCCAGGGAATCCAGCGACCTGTCCCACGACGACAAGATTGTCCGCTAAAGTGAACGAGTGTGAAATTTTTCTAACGGAACCGCCTCGAAAGAAGCGACCATTGCACCCAATATCTTCATGCAATGGAGGCGCACCAACTCTGCGGCCGTATAGAGGATCATGCCTAGAAAAGTGATCCATCTGGTAGGACGCAGGGGCGACTTCTAGAAATTAACCAACCACCCAAACCGCGCCAGGGTACCCAGAGTGATACACAGGCTGTCCTTGTTCTGACCGAAGGTCGCCACTTTGACCAGAATGTCGTCCAGATAGGGAATCAGGGTGATTCCCCTGGTACGAAGAAGTGCCAGGAGAGGAGAGAGTACTTTTGTAAAGGCTCGGTGTGCCGTCGCCAGGCCAAAGGGAAGGGCGACGAACTGATAGTGGTGGAGCCCCACTGCAAAGCGGAGGAAACGCTGCTGTGCCGGGGCAATGGGGACGTGTAAGTACGCGTCCCGAATGTCTATAGAAGAGAGAAATTTACCTCGGTCCAGTGAAGCATTCACGGAGCGAAGGGATTCCATTCTTAATGCTAAACCCGGAGGAACCGGTTAAGCAACTTGAGGTCCAGAATCGGGCAAACTGACCCTTCTTTCTTGGGGACGACAAACAGGTTTGAATAAAACCCTGAGAATTGCTCCGTCTGAGGAACCAGGGAGATCACCCCCATGCGAGGAGGGATTGAATTGCCTGGAAAAAGGCGACAGCCAGACCTGGATCCCTGGGTGGTTGGGAGAGAAAGAAACGTGTGGAGGATGGGACGCAAACTCGATCTTGTAACCCGAGGATACGATTTCGAGCGCCCACACGTCTGAAATGTGGGCCCACCACACTTCCTCAAAAAGGAGTACGCGACCCCCCCACCCGAGAGGGTGGAGGCACGTCTTCATGCGGAGGACTGCATGCCGGGTCGAGAGACAGGCAGGCTGTGCCCGCGGGCGCCAGGCTGGTTGAGGACTGAAGAATGGCTTCTCCCGCTGGTGGAGGATCTGGGAGGGGCACCTGCTGCCAGGCATGCACCAGAAAAGTGGCAAAAGGACTGGGCCCGGGCACTTGTCTGCTAGGCGTGAAACGTGCGCCTGGACTTGCCCTGTGGGAGGTGGGTACTTTTACCGCCGCAGCCTCGGCGATAATTTAATCTAGCCGAGCCGCAAATAATTGGGAGTCGGCAAAAGGAAGGCTGGTAAGGGAACGGTTTGACGAAGAGTCCGCTGCCCAAACCTTAAGCCAGTGTTCGCGCCTCAAGGTTACTGCAAGAGCCGATGAGCGGGCAAGAAGTGCACCTGCATCCAAGGAAGCCTCACTGAGGTATTTCCCCCCCTGTGGTATCTGCAAAGCCAAGGACTGGAGCTCAGTTAGCAGGAGGTCCGCCGCCAAGTCTTGGTTTAACTGGAGTGCCCAATCAGAGACCGCCGTAGCCACCCAAGCAGAGGCGAAAATGGGCCGAAGTGCTAAGCCACTTGCCGCGAAAGAAGGGATTTCGCTCAAGACTCCATACAGCGACCCACGAAATCCTGAAGGGCTGCGCCATCGGCCACCGGAATGGCGAGGCATACTACCAGAGGGTCCACCTTGGGAGGAGAGGACCATTAAGCCACTCAATCCACCGGAAAGGGATAAAGCAGATCAAGCCCCTTGGACGTTGTAAAGCGACGATCTGGATGGTCCCACACCTCGGCAATGACAACCGAAAAGTCATCATGCAAGGGGAAGGCTTTAGGAGCTTGCCTGGAATGGAGAAAGACACTCCCTGGTGACTCGTGGAAGGGGACTCATCCTGCACCTAGAAGGTGACATGGACAGCAGAAACTAAGATGTCCACCATGGAAGCAACCTTGGAAAATTGTTCTGGATCCAAATCCGAATCACCAATCTCCCCATCGGACAGAACTGGGAGGGAGGATGCGTCCGAGCGTGACCCATGCTGAGGCATCAGAGGAGGAATGACGTCCTGCTCTGGGCCATTTGTGCGAAGGTCTGCCCCTAAGGCGCTCTCCAGAAGAGGGTGCGGACTGCACCAGTGGAGATTTATCAACCAATCCACCCATGAGAGTGACGGTGGATTGGAATATCTTAGAGAGGTCCTCCGAGATGGGGCACAGACCCAGTCTGGTTCCACCCGGTCAGGGCGGTCATGCAGCTGTGTGGGACACAGAACCTGCATGGGCCCACAGCATGCGGAGCAGACAGAGTCCGGCTGGTCACGAGGGAACTTAATTTTGCATTTTACACAAGCATTATAAGTGCGGATATTGGAATGCGGGGGTCACTAGTGGGTAGGACATGGATGTCACTACTGTTCTCAAGGCTGAAGCAGAGTCCACTCTGATCGCTGCGGTCCTGCTGGGTCCTCTGAGCCGCGGAGAAGCTTAGCCCTGTCCCCTTGCGTCACTGTGGGAGGCGCCCATTGCGGCCTACACTTCCCAGAAGCCGGAGGCCAAAATTTGTGGCACGCGGCCCGAAGCAGTGCTCGGAGGCGCCCGCTTGCGTATACAACCCGCGGGCCGGAGCGTAGACGTGAGGGAATCAGACATCGGTCTAGCTCACGTGGTAGACAGAGGGGCTAGGCGCTTCTGTTTCCCCCTACCTAAAAAGGGAAAAAGATAAAACAAAAAAGAAAAAAAAAAAAAAAATAACAAAAAGGAAGCCACCCTGTAAGAAGGGAGTTCTGCCTCCTATGACACTAAGCTAAAAACTGATATGCTCTCTCCAGACTGGAAGGGGTATAGCTAGAAGAGGAGGAGCTAACACTTTTCAGCCTAGTGTCGCCTCCTAGTGGAAGCAGCAGCTATACCCACAGTCCTGTGTCCCCAATGATACGAGCGAGAAACATGAGCGTCTCACAACATGGGACATGCAGATCTTTCCCTTATATCTTACCTCTGTGGAGGCTCCAATGCAAGGTTTGTCTCACAATCAGGTGTGAATAAGGTTTAAGGCTGGCTTTCCCTACAGCAGTCGTGATGCAATATCTGTGTGGGCCGCAGTGGTCCAGAGGATATGTCGTGATTGGGGTGCAGTTTGTGGCCGCTACATGGAAATCTATCCCGCTTACTTTACAGCAACATAAATATATGACAGCTTGAAGTTTTTATTGGTACTATTTTGGACCACATAATTTAACAGGTAACTAAACCTTTGAAAACATGATGGTGCAGAAGTACTGCTTAGAGCACTCTGAAACTTCAGCTTTGATCAGCCCTGCTCTGCTTATCAAACATGGAGTACAGATCCCATATGCTTTCTATGGATTTATGAAAGTAAAAGGGGCAAAGCGCTCTAAAAAGCACTTCTGCACCTTCATGTTTTTGATAAAGGTGTATACACAAAAACGTGCACTCATGGGCTGCACATGCTATAAAAAATAAAAAAAAATTAAATAAATAACACTTATACTCCCCTCACAGACCCCCTCCACTGCTGCTGGGTCCCTACTGTGCTCCACTTTCTGCTCCTGCCTCAACACAGCGGGAAATAGCTGTGCATGCCAGTCCGCTAATGACTGGCTGCAGTAATCACCCGCCTCAGCCAATGATCAATACAGCACAGTGGCAATCCAAGCCATTTCCTGCTGTGTCCAGACAGGAGCAGAAAGTGGAGCACATCAGAACCCTGATACAGTCAGAACAGCAGTGAGGCAAGGAGAAAATACATTCTGGGAATTTTTACAAAATGAGCAGCCCATGGGAGCCATTTTTTTGGCGTACAAATACCACTTTCATTTTTATCCTTTTTTAATGGGGGTGGGGGGAGCAATAAAAAAAAAAAAATCTAAAAATACACGTTTTTTAATGTGCAGAAAAAAAAAAATTTTTTTTTTTTTTTTAGCAAGAATAAAAATCTTGCTAAAAAGTGCCTTCATCTTACAGTCAGTAGTCAGGGTGGTCCAGCAGTGCCAGACCTCCCCGACTACTTACTTAATGGTCCGGCAGAGAGCACGTATAGAGATTGGCTGGATCAGTGAGAGTGGTGTGTGACTGCAAACTTCTCTCTTAGGGCCCTTTCACACTTGCGTTATAGTCTTCCGGCATAGAGTTCCGTCGTCGGGGCTCTATGCCGGAAGAATACTGATCAGGATTATCCTAATGCATTCTGAATGGACAGTCCGTCCTTCAGGATGCATCAGGATGTCTTCCGTTCCGGTACGGAACGTTTTTTGGCCGCAGCAAATAGCGCAGCATGCTGCGCTTTTTGCTCCGGCCAAAAATCCGGAACACTTGCCGCAAGGCCGGATCCGGAATGAATGCCCATTGAAAGGCATTCATCCGGATCCGGCCTTAAGCTAAACGTCGTTTCGGCGCATTGCCGGATGCGACGTTTAGCTTTTTCTCAATGGTTACCATGGCTGCCAGGACGCTAAAGTCCTGGCAGCCATGGTAAAGTGTAGTGGGGAGCGGGGAGCAGCATACTTACCGTCCGTGCGGCTCCCGGGGCGCTCCAGAGTGACGTCAGGGCGCCCCAAGCGCATGGATCACATGATCCATGCGCATGGGGCGCTCTGACGTCATTCTGGAGCGCCCCGGGAGCCGCACGGATGGTAAGTATACCGCTCCCCCGCTCCCCACTACTACTATGGCAACCAGGACTTTAATAGCGTCCAGGGTGCCATAGTAACACTGAAAGCATTTTGAAGACGGATCCGTCTTCAAATGCTTTCAGTACACTTGCGTTATTCCGGATCCGGCGTGTAAATCCGGCAAGTGGAGTACACGCCGGATCCGGACAACGCAAGTGTGAAAGAGGCCTTAGGCCTCTTTCACACTAGCGTTGCGGGAAAATGTGCGGGTGCGTTACAGGAACACCCGCGATTTTTCAGCGTGAGTGCAAAACATTTTAATGCGTTTTGCACTCGCGTGAAAAAAAAATAAAAAAATCGCGCTTGTTTAGTACCCAAACCCAAACTTATTCACAGAAGTTCGGGCTTGGGATCGGTGTTCTGTAGATTGTATTATTTTCCCTTATAACATGGCTATAAGGGAAAATAATAGCATTCTGAATACAGAATGCATAGTCTAATAGCGCTGGAGGAGTTAAAAAAAAAAATATATATATATATATATATATTTATTTATTTTATTTAACTCTTAGTCCACTTGTTCGCGTAGCCCGGCATCTCCTTCTGTCTCCTTTGCTGAACAGGACCTGGGGTGAGCATTCATTACATGAACAGGACCTGTGATGACGTCACTCCGGTCATCACATGGTCCGTCACATGATCTTTTACCATGGTGATGGAACATGTGATGGAACATGTGATGACCGGAGTGACGTCCTCACAGGTCCTGTTCATGTAATTAATGCTCACCCCAGGTCCTGTTCAGCAAAGGAGACAGAAGGAGATGCCGGGCTACGCGAACAAGTGGACTAAGGCGAGTTAAATAATTTTTTTTTTTATTTTTTTTAACCCCTCCAGCGCTATTTGACTATGCATTCTGTATTCAGAATGCTATTATTTTCCCTTATAACCATGTTATAAGGGTATAATAATAATGATGATCAGGGCTCCATCCCGATCGTCTCCTAGCAACAGTGCGTGAAAATCGCACTGCATCCGCACTTGCTTGCGATTTTCACGCAACCCCATTCACTTCTATGGGGCCTGCGTTGCGTGGATTATCGCACCGCAACGCACAAAATAGAGCATGCTGCGATTTTCACGCAACGCATAAGTGATGCGTGAAAATCACCGCTCATGTGAACAGCCCCATAGCATAGAAATGAATGGGTCGGTATTCAGTGCGGGTGGAATGCGTTCAACTCACGCATCGCATCCGCACGGAATACTCACCCGTGTGAAAGGGGCCTTACTGTCGGACACTGGTCTGTGTGATTAGGACAGACATGAAAGGAGGCATAGCAATCATGAGGAGGACTGTGACAAAGGTCGCTGAGCTGCAGGGAAGGAGATGAAAGCTCTAACTGCAGCTTAAGGACCTTTTTATGATTTCATGAATGGGAGGAGTCCGACCAAGAAACTATATAATTGTGTACAGAAATGTGATTTTCTTAATTAGATATAGAAGAGTGTGTGAGAGCTGTGTACGAAGCAAAGCTGTACACATGTATACGTATATATGTCAGCTGTGTATGCAGTGTGTGTGTAATTGTATAATGTGTGTGGGGCAGAGCCGTGCGTGTATCGTATACATATCTATACTGCAACTGACGGTGGCTTCGCTGACCCGAACTCACTGCATCATAGCTATGTGATGCAGTGAGATCCTATCTGACCGTGGGTCAGAAAATGGGAATGGTGTTTTTTCAAAACCAAATCAAAATTTTGGTATCATGACACCCCTAATATGTAGTGCTGGCTCATTACTGTGACCAGTCTCTCATTTTCTTCAAGTCTTTTTTTCAAATTATAATTATGTACATTTTCATTTTGGCGACTAAAAATTAAATTTGGCTCGTACATTTTTCAATTTAGGAGCCAATGGCTTCTGTTTATTTTTTAGTCTGGGGCACTGAGGAACAATAAAGGTAAAAGAAATACATTAAGAAATTACAGCGACCATCATAAATAATTTTAAAGGACATTGATGCAAACAAGAAAACCCATTTAAAGAGGACCGCAGCGGAGAGCGTCACAGCCAGGGAGAAAGAGTTTTCTTTCTTCCCTGGCCATGACGCTCTTCGCTGCAATTGAGCAGCTCACAGCCAGGGAGAAGGAGAAGCCCTGTGAGAAACACGCCCGTCCCACCTCCCTGTACAGATGGTATGGATTTATATACCAGGCGGGAAACCAATACGGGGAGCACAGCGGGGGAACGGAGCAGCCCTCAGTAAAAATTAAATAAATAATAAATGACATCTCATCAATATGCCCTACCCTGCCAGCTATTTTTATGGTAATGTCAGGACCAGTAAAAGGTCCTCTTCTAACAGCTGGCCTCATATTTTTCTGTTCCAGTCTAAGTTACTTTACAGCCATAAACATACCTATGTTCTAGAAACTGCTAGGGCTTCCAGAGTTTAAATCTCCACCAATAATTCTGTAAGGGCATATCACTAGGGTATGCCATTGCATTAATTGAGTATTTCCATCAATTAACATG
This sequence comes from Bufo gargarizans, assembly GCF_014858855.1. Taxonomy (NCBI): domain Eukaryota; kingdom Metazoa; phylum Chordata; class Amphibia; order Anura; family Bufonidae; genus Bufo; species Bufo gargarizans. The sequence goes on along the minus strand of NC_058088.1, from coordinate 114,165,634 downwards.
TTGAAAAACTGGAGTAATCGGGAGAAAACCATAGAACAGGTCAATAAAAATATTTTTTTTAAAGGCAGAAAAATATATGTGAAAGTATGTGCATAAATCAGTCCATTTTTAAATAATGTATAATTTGCATAAACAAAAGTATAATGCCAATATTGATAATTGGAGTGGCTTACTAAAGGGTATATGGACATCTGGGTACGAGTGCACAGAACATAGGGGAACCCAAGGTATCGCTTATGTATTGTCCAAACTAATGGCTCTCTAGTAACCAAGTAGTTGCGTCAGAAATACTGATTTAAATAGTTCATGAGACTGCTGTATGAGAGTTCTTACTTACACACTGAATTGACAGTACTTCATCAGTGATATTGAGTCAACAGTATTGTGACCACGAGGGCCCAGTGTCACATTCATTCGCAAATTCTTTTACTATTTGTATTGCATAGGTTTTATAATCCCGACTGCGTATTTTTTAAGGTGTATTTCAGAGTGTACAGGGACTAATTGTCTTTAAAGAAGACCTTTCATGGGTCCAGACATTCTGAAATAAGTAGCGGGATATGTAAGGCATAGAGCAGGGATCTAAGAGCTCTTACTTTTTTTTTTCCTGTTCGCCCGTGTTGAATTCTCCCGCCTGGTATGCTAATGAATACCATCGGTACAGGGAGGATGCCCTGTTTCTCAATGGGCGTCTCCTCCTCCCTGGCTGTAGCGCTGTCCAATCACAGCGGAGAGAGTCACAGCCAGGGAGAAAGAAAAGACAAAACAAAAAAAGCTTGCCTTCTCCCTGGCTGTGATGCTCTCCACTGTGATTGGACTGCGCTACAGCCAGGGAGGAGGAGACGCCCATTGAGAAACCCTGGTGTCTGCTCCTCCCTGTGCCAATGCTATTCATTAGCATACCAGACAGGCACAGCAGACGAACGGACCCGGCGCCCAGAAAAAATAAAATAAAATAGCAAGCGCTCTTAGATCTCTGCACTATGCCCTACATAACCTGCTTGTTATTTCATAATGTCTGGACCCATGAAAGGTCCTCTTTAATAAATTGCATTATTTTAATAGCCACTATATGATTCCACTTGATTACTAGAGAGGCTGTGGTTTCGACAATACATAAAAAAAAAAAGGGTATTAAGCATAGGTAAAAACCAGTGAAAGGGACAGACATTTGTTCCTTTGAGGGGTTACGTTTGTTATCTATATTTGCATAGTACAAACTAAAAGTGTCCATATACTTCCACTGCTAAAAGAAGGAAAAAAAATAAAAAAAAATAAAAAGTATCCTTTCAGCCTCCAGACAAACCTAGGTCAGAAAACCGCAAAAAATAAAAATAAAAAATGATTTTGACAATGGCAGCCTACAGATGATGGGTGCTGCTTTATGGCATCCATCATAGGTCTCCGTTAAACTGAACCCTCAGGAAGCTCCAGTGACATCACTCTTCATACATGGGCATTATGATGGAGCTTCTTCTAGGCGGAGTTCCCAGTACTAGAGCGCAGAGCTGCCTGGAGAGAGAAAGGCCACAATCTACTGCCCTGACACCTGAAGATGTTTTTATGGACCGTCTCTACACACCCACCTCCAGTCCTGCTCAATCGAAGGTCCCACTCTCTCTGGGCCAGATGAATCTCCAGTCCAGGAACCTGTGAGTGCCCCGATATCAGAGGCTGCAGATGTGGGACAGGTGAGGTCAGGAATGCAGACAAGACACAATGTACACATATGAAACAAAGACAGCACTCCACAGTGTGTTACTTATGAAACCCGCCATTCCCTGGCCAAACAGTAGCCAGGGTTTGATCAGGAAAGCGTTAAAAATGCAGGCCTCATAGGTAGTAAACTATGGAGTGCTGTCTTCCAGGTATGTGTGTAGTTTGTCCCGTCTGCATTCCTGACCTTGTCCCTCACATCCCTCATCTGCAGCCTCTGTAACGTGTACCAGTGTTGTATGGGAGGCGTTGCATAGAACATGTATTGCACTGTAAGCAGACACCGTGGGATACGTGGTAGCTTTCCGGTGAGGGTACGTGGGAGCTGTCGCAAGATATACCTCTGACATGCAGTTCCAAACGTGATGTGAACAGCCCCTAATAAATCCTGTTGTGGTGTGGAGGACCGCTGTATCCGATTTCTACATTCTAGGCAACTCCATTATTTCCTGGACTAACCTCTACAAATAAGGCCCATAATGACAAGAACTACAAATCTTGACTCACCTGCTGTAAGAAGGGATGGGATGGCCGCACAACGGATGAGATCCTCAAGTGGAAAACACTGGCGAGCGACAAGAATTGCAACAAATGTCGCAAGCGAATCATGGAAAGACAAATCACTGACCTACAATCATTGGAAAGGAGACATTGAAAGGAAATTTTGAACTCTTGCGTTGTATAGGAACGTAATTTAAAATGATGGCTATCACTTAATTTTGTTCACTTTAAACCCCCTTGAAGACTAGGCCTATCTTCAATTTTGCATTTTAAATTTTTACCCCTTACATTCCAATTGCCATAACTTTTGCAGAGCATTTTTAAATGCTGCTATTTAATTTACCATGTCTTGTAAAAATGGTTTCTAGGGGTAAAATAGAAAAAAAAAAAATTCCACCACGGTTTTTGGGGATTTGACATGACAGCGTTCACGGTGTGCTAAAAATGAGTTGAAATCCTTAATTCTGCAGAAAAAAAGTACAATGAGCAACAATGGGATCACTTTTAACCTCTTAGTACAGTATACGATACAACAAGCTTCCTAATTCATACTCCTAAACCACAGGTAGTTCACCTTCATATTTCTTTTACTGAGTATTGCCAAACTGCTAAATGTCCAATAAACGTATACACCATGAAGGACACTGAAAGGCACATCACTCCATCCTCCTCCTCTACATGCGACGTTCCAGGAAACACACCGCCTTACTCAGGCATCATGTGGAGGGGAGGAGGATGGAGTGATGTGCCTTTCAGCGTCCCTAATGGTGTATAAGTTTATTTAACATTTTGCAATTTGGCAATACTCAATAAAAAGAAACATGAAGGTGAACCTCCCTGCTTTTCGGGAGTATGATTTAAGAAGCTCATTCTATCGTATGCTATACCAAGAGGTTAAAAGTGATCCCATGTTTGCCTATTGAACTTTTTCTGTGGTTCCGGTGGGAGTGGTAAAGCTACCTATGCAGAGTAGCATAGGTACCATGGCAGCCAGGACGCTACTGAAGCCCTGACTGCCATGGTAATCTCCATGCTGCTGTGTGCACTATGCACAGGCCAGCAGGGAGAACGCAAAGTCTTATTCACCCTGATTGTAGCCCCAGCAGTAAGCGCTCTATCAGAAGCTGCCACTGCACCACCAATGAGGAGGGGAGCGGGGACCCTGTGGCAACTGCCACCAATGATTAATACTGGGGTTGGGGGCACACTGCGCCACCAATGAAGATAACTCTGTCATTAATTCATATACAGGAGGTGGGTGCTGGCTGCAGAATCGCATAGTCGCACCCGACCTCTATGAGTGGTATATGCGATCCGTGGCGGTTAACCCCTCAGGTGTGGCACCTGAGGGGTTAACTACCACAGATCGCAGCTACTTGTCAGAGGGTGGGTGCGGCTATGCGATTCTGCAGCCAGCTCCCACCTCCGGTTGAATTTGAATGAGTTAGTTAACATCATTGGTGGCGCAGTGGCCACAGCCCCTCTCCTCCTCTTGTCCTCTCTCTGGCAGCAGCGGCAGCACAGGAGGGAGGGAGACACTGCTTCCTTCTCCCCTGTGTGGCTGAGGGAACATGGATCGCGCTGAGAGCAGCGTGATCTTTGATCCTAATTAGTTATCGGCATATCGGCAAAATAGATGCCAATACCAATAACTTTCAAAATCCTGAATAACGGCCCTACTTTTGATCACTGTAATAAAAAAATTGGGGGGTGACAAGGTGACATTTTTTTTCTGTTACGGAGTTCACCCCACAGAAATTTTTGAATATCTGAATAGTTCAGACATTGGATGCAGCAATACCTAATAGGTTTATTTTTTTATTGTTTATATATTTTTAGATGTAAAATTAGGAAAGGGGGGCGATTTAATCTTTTAATGTTTTAGTACTTTTTTGCTAACTTTTTATTTAATAACTATTAGCTAGAACCTGGGATCCTTTTCACCCTAACAGAGATTCTATTAGAGTGAATGGGATTTTGAAACACTCCCTGCTGAGCTGTGCCTCGTGCATAGTTCAGCAGGGGAGCTTACCATGGCAGCCCTGAAAAGCTTCAAAAGCATCTAGGCTGCCATGGTAATACGATTTCCTTGGAGAGGCTCCGATCGGAAGGCACCATCCCTCTGTCTGACTCCACAGATGCCGCGATCGGTGTTGAATGCGGCATTTGAGGGGTTAATTGACTATGTTCAGCACGATCGCCATTCCCAGTCATCGTGGTTGGGTGCCTACTGTATACAGTGCATACAGTGGAGCGGACTCACCGCAGCAGCCCACTATACAACTGCAGGTGCATAATGCCATACATGTACAGCATAATGTTTTAAGCGGTTAATTCCTGCTCATTTTGGGCTTTGAGAGCGCAATGGGCGGTTCTACTAAGTGACTGATAACCTTCCCTGTATGACTGTGCACAGAGACATCTGTCCATTCACTGACAGGACTGCCCACACGACTCCTAAGCCCAGAGCAGAATTAATATTAATAAATTACAAGATAATTACGCTTTTCCCACAAAGCTACATATCAGTCCTTTTAGACCCCCCCCCCCATAATCTGCAGCATAAAACAGCATACAAGCCACTATCCGACTATGAAAATACACAGATATAGAAATGCATTTCTGTAGGACTTACATCTACATTACACAGCAAGTCATTGAAGCCACAGGTACCATTATTCGAAGAGCAGCACAGAGCTTTCAGGACCCCCAGCCACTCAGAGCTCAGATCTTTGCAGGATCCAGTCAACTCAGCACACAGAATAGCAATGTCATTTATTCTGCATAAGAAAAACATAAAATAATTGGTTCATCTCAGTTGGGTTAATATGATTTTAATTGAGTCCCTATTGTCAAAATCCACAAATATATGCCAGAATATCTTTACCCGTCAGTGTCATGGTCTCCTGCACACACATGTACAAGTGCATTGCACACAAAGCTGTAGCGATTGGTAGGAGAATCTCTCAGTAGCTTTCCCAGCATGCCAAAGTTATAATTATGTTCTGTTGGATTAGAGATGGTATCCAGCATAAACTCCTGTTCCCACAACATGTTTGAGTCTGATGGATCCACTATACAGTATATAGTGTTCTTTACTTTGGAGCAGAAATCACTATATTCAAAAGAAAAAAAAAAAAAAAAAAATTTAATTGTAGTCACAAAAGGTTAAAAACAGTGTACCGCATATACAGACAAAAGCATAAATGGCAAGTTGTAAAATAAAAATAAGGCACAGAGCAGAGAAGCAGACACGTAGATCAGGACAACTATATTCTTAAAGTATAACAGTGTTTTTTTTTTTTTTTTTTGGGGAGTATTGGATTGTGGTGATTAATATCACCTTGGTGGCCCTATTTCAACTTTTCACTGTGTATTCAATTACCTCTTAATTCCACCGTTTTGTTCCCTGTACTGCCTATTTTTACCTGTCGCTAGGCATGGTCCATCTATGTGTTGAAGGACGGAAGACGCAGAAGCACGCTACGTGCAAGGTCAGATTACTGACAGCCAGGGACTGTAAGTAAATGATTAGAGCACTTCTCCCTGTCCCTGCGCTTGGCAGATGCTCCCTCACTCAGCAGAGATGGAGAATGTAGAGTTGAAGCAGCGCAGAGCAGGGAAGGGAGATCTGCCATCTGCTCAGTGTATAAATGAAAGCAACATGTGGTAAGAGGACCCCTTTGTGCTGCAGGAGATTAACTCTTTAGGGGGAGGGCTCTTGTTACTGACACTTTTGGGGGGCTATTGTTACTGGCTAGTAAGAGCAGGCGGGATTAGCCTCAGGGTGAGGGCAGTGGCGGCCATCTTAACTGAATAGTGAAATTGCAGTTTTATGCAGACTGGTTGCTAAGGGCTGAATCTTATTAAATATGGGGTAAGTCAGTCTAATAGTAACTGATTCTGGAGATTCATGTTATTAGTAACTACATATATGAAAATTGAAGTTAGGGTATAAATATGACAGTTATCCTTTAAGGTATTGGCCAGAAAGTGAAGATGCAGTGCTCAGCTGCAGCAGCCAACGGGCACACCATTTTACTGCAAAATTGCGCTGGCATTGACTGCCAAGCTGACACTGCTTTGACATGTGCATCCAGCCACTATATAGCCCAGTGTTTCCCAACCAGTGTGCCTCCAGCTGGAGGCACACTGGTTGGGAAACAGTGATCTAGCCGTGCCCTTAGAAGTGTCTTAAAGACTAATTTTCAATCTTTAAACCAATTCACCTGTGATAATAAATAAAGTCTGAAAACAGTGAAGAAAACAAAAAATAAATAAAAATCTTACTAATCTTAAAACCATTTCAGTTTAAGTGAATGAGGCAGAGTATGTCCTAGGTAGACATCCAACAGTTATCATATGTGTATGACCAGATTAACCAGGTCAAGACCAGGCCATTTATCCTCCTTCATGACTTCAAAAGCCACAACTTTTCTTTATAGTTGAGTTATGTAAATATTTTGTGTGTCCTTTTTTTCAGCGATAAACAAGCCTTTTAGTATTTTTAGATTTTTTTATATCCGGTAAAATCTCTAGGGGGTCATTTATTAAACAGAGATATGCTCAAAACTTTTCCCCACTCATGCCAGGTCTAAAAAAGTGGATGTGACATGGGTAAGGATAGGGATATGCTGGCAGGCCTGTCTCATTTACCATGTTCTATGCCTGTTTTAGGCATGGAAAATGGTCTAAATGTAAGACAGCTAGGGCCTAATTAAGACCGGCATTTAAAATGTCGGTCTTAATAAATGTGCCCCTTAATGTTTATGACCCCATAAGGTCATATAGACCTTTGGGGAGCCTCTAGCACAATACAAATTTGATTTATTTGTTCTGTAACTGGTTCTGCCATACTAGCCCCAGATACATGGGGAATGCAGCCTCCTGACATGCTGGTCTGGGTGTGCCAAGACTGAGCAGCTCATGCAGATACCTGGCAATTACATAATCACTGACTGAAGCAGGAAGAGGCATGGAGGTGACACTAAGGTCCCTTTCACACGAGCAAGTTTTCTGCACGGGTGCAATGCGTGACGTGAACGCATAGCACCGCCCTGAATCCTGACGCATTCATTTCAATGGGTCTGTTTTTTTCACGCATCAGTTTTGCGTTGCGTGAAAAACGCAGCATGTTCTATATTCTGCATTTTTTTCACTCAGACCTGGCCCCATAGAAGTAAATGGGGCTTCAGTGAAAAACGCATTGCATCTGCAAGCAAGTGCGGATGCAATGCGTTTTTCACTGATGGTTGCTAAAAGATGTTGTTTGCAAACCTTCAGTTTTTTATCACGCGCGTGAAAAACGCATCAAAAACGCATTGCACCCACACGGAAAAAACTGAACAACTGAATGCAATCGCAGAAAAAAGGAGATTTTTGTATAACTTACCAGTTAAATCTCTTTCTCGCTCTTCCTTGGGGGACACAGACCTTGGGTATAGCTCAGCTCCCTAGGAGGCGTGACACTAAGTAAAACTGTTAAGCCCCTCCTCCATCAGCTATACCCTCAGCCTGGAGATAGAGGCTACCAGTTGCGTGTCCAAGTAGTGAAAGGATAACAACCAATAACGGAAACAACCAGCCAGCAACCCAACGGGGCGCCAGACCATAACCCTGTAACCAAACACAGAAGGGTGGGTGCTGTGTCCCCCAAGGAAGAGCGAGAAAGAGATTTAACTGGTAAGTTATACAAAAATCTCCTTTTCTCGCCCATTTTCCTTGGGGGACACAGACCTTGGGACGTTCAAGAGCAGTCCAAGAAGGGAGGGACCACAAACCCAAGGCGGAACACCACCAGAGCATCAGGAAACCGCTGCCTGCAAAACCAGGCGGCCCAACGCAGCATCCGCTGATGCATGCGTATGCACCCTATAGAACTTTGTGAAAGTGTGCAGAGAGGACCAAGTGGCTGCTTTGCACAACTGTTCAGCCGAGGCCCGATGCCTCTGCGCCCAGGAAGCTCCGACTGCTCTGGTGGAATGAGCAGTGACGCCAAAAGGCGGAGGCCTGCCCTTGGCTCGATAAGCCTCAGACACCGCCAGTTTAATGAAACGGGCAATAGCCACCTTGGAGACCGCCAACCCTTTGCGCGAACCCTCCGGAACCACAAACAGGGAGTCCGTGCGCCGAAAGGACCCGGTGACCTCCAAGTAAATCCTCAAAGCCCTGACCACATCCAGACGGTGCAGTTCCCGTTCTCTGGGGTGGGAAGGAGAGGGACAGAGCGACGGAAGGACGATGTCCTCATTGATGTGAAAGGCGGAGACCACCTTTGGCAGGAAAGTCGGGACAGGCCGAAGCACAACCTTATCCTGGTGGAAGATCAGGAAAGGTTCGGAGCAAGAAAGAGCCGCTAACTCCGACACCCGTCGGAGAGACGTGACGGCCACAAGAAAGATGACCTTGCAGGACAGAAGGCGAAGGGAGACCTCCCGTAAAGGCTCGAAGGGGGCTGATTGGAGCGACGAGAGCACCACATTCAGGTCCCAGGAAGGAACTGGAGGGCGGTACGGCGGAACAGAGTGAGCCACCCCTTGTAAAAAGGTCTTAATTGGCCCTAGAGGGGCCAGGGGACGCTGGAGAAGAATAGACAGCGCCGAAATCTGACCCTTCAGAGAACTGAGGCACAGCCCCAGGTCCAGACCCGACTGGAGGAAGGACAGGATTGTGGGAAGAGAAAACCGGAGAGGTGGGATGCTCCGGGACTCACAGAACCCCAGATAGGACCTCCAAACCCGATAGTAGATCCTAGAGGATACGGGCTTACGAGCCCGGATCATGGTGCGGACTACGTCCGCGGAGAAACCCCGTCGCGTTAAGACGGCGGTCTCAATAGCCACGCCGTCAAACGTAGCGAGCCTAAATGCTCGTGGAAGATCGGTCCCTGAGAGAGAAGGTCTTCCCTGGAGGGCAGTGGCCACGGTGCGTCTGCCAACAGCAACATTAGGTCGGCGTACCAAGACCGGCGGGGCCAATCCGGGGCGATTAGAATCGCGGGGACGCCCTCTGCCGCGATCCTCCGAAGAACCCGTGGCAGGAGGGGAAAAGGAGGAAAGACGTACAGAAGGGAGAATTCGCGCCACGGAAGGACGAGCGCGTCGGCGCCGTATGCCTTCGGGTCCCGTGCCCTGGCCAGGTATAGGGGGACCTTGTGGTTGAATTTGGAGGCCATGAGGTCCACGTCGGGGCGACCCCAGCGAAGACAAAGGGCTTCGAACACCTCTGGGTGCAGGGACCATTCTCCCGGGTCGATGGTGGACCGGCTGAGGAAATCCGCCGCCCAGTTGTCCACCCCCGGGATGTAAATCGCAGAGAAGGCCGGCACGTGCGTCTCCGCCCAGAGGAGAATGAGGGTCACCTCTTGCATCGCTGCGAGTGCCTCCCTGATGGTTTATGTATGCCACAGCCGTGGCATTGTCCGATTGGATCCGAACAGGGTGGCCCCTCAGCAGATGGGTCCAGTGTCTGAGGGACAGAAGAATCGCCCTCAGTTCCAGAATATTGATTGGAAGTCTGGACTCCGATAGAGACCAAACGCCCTGGACGGACCGGGGAGGGAAAACCCCCCCCCACCCCCGTAAGCTGGCATCTGTGGTAATCACCAGCCAGTTCAGTGGAAGGAAGGACTTCCCCCTTAGAGGGATATGCAACCACCAGCCGAGGGAAGCCCGAGCCAGGGGAGGCAGAAGAAAGGTCCTGTCCAGACTCCTCGGTGATTTGTCCCAGGCCGACAGAATTGCCCTCTGAAAGGTGCGGGATCGGAATTGTGCGAACGGCACCGCTTCGAAACAGGCAACCATCTTTCCCAACAACCGCATGCTGGATCTGAGGGAAGGGCGGTGATGGCGGAGGAGACTGCGAACCGACCCGCGAAGGGCCAGACGCTTGTCCGACGGAAGGCGGACCTCCGCCAACTCTGTATCCAGGAGCATCCCCAGGAAGATCAGCCGTCTGGAGGGGGTAAGGGAAGATTTGGGGTGGTTGATAATCCAACCGAACCGCGTCAGGGTCTCCAGAGTGAGTTCCACACTGCGGGATGTCTGAGAGAAGGAGGGTGCCTTGACCAGGATGTCGTCCAAGTATGGGAGAAGAAAAACACTTCTTGAACGTAGAAGGGCCAAGACAGGGGCCAGGACCTTGGTGAACACTCGAGGAGCCGTCGCCAGACCAAAGGGAAGGGCGACGAATTGGAAGTGATCGTCCCCCACCGCGAAGCGCAGGAAGCGGTGATGACATGGAGCAACCGGAACGTGGAGGTATGCATCCTGAATGTCGATTGAGGCCATGAAATCCCCTCTTTCCAGGGAGGCCACTGCGGACCTGAGAGACTCCATCCGGAATCTCTGCAGTCGGAGAAAACGGTTCAGGCGTTTTAGGTCCAAGATCGGACGCACTGAGCCTTCCTTCTTGGGAACCACAAAGAGGTTCGAGTAGAACCCCCTGAACCTTTCCGTCGGAGGCACGGGGGCGACGACACCCTTGTCCATTAGAGAGTGAATGGCCGCGAAGAAGGCGGCCACTCGTACGGGATCTCGCGGAGGACGGGATCGGAAGAAACGGTCTGGCGGAATGGACGCAAATTCGATTTTGTATCCGCAAGATACAATCTCGAGCGCCCATGCGTCTGAGATGTGGGCCCGCCATACGTTCCTGAATAGGAGAAGGCGGCCCCCCACCCGGGTGGGTGGGGGCGCACCTTCAGGCAGAGGGCTGCTGGCCTGTGGGAGCCCGTGCAGGCTGGGACTTGCGCCAGGTAGGTTGCGTCCGATAAAACGGCTTCTTGCGTCTATCCTGGGCTGGGCCAGAGGAAGAAGAACTGGCCGCGGGTCTAGACCCGGTGGGCTTGCGAAAGGACCGAAAACGGGACGAACCAGCGCGACCACGGGGGGCGCCCATTGGCCTGGACTGGGGGAGGTGAGTACTCTTCCCACCCGTGGCCTCTGATATAAGTTCGTCCAGACGGGTTCCGAACAGGCGGGAACCCGTGAATGGTAGGCCGGCCAAAGAGCGTTTGGAAGCGGCGTCCGCCGCCCAAACCTTCAGCCAGAGTTCCCTCCTGACAGAAACTGCCAGGGCAGAGGAACGGGCAATGAGGGCACCCGCATCAAGGGAGGCCTCACAGACGAATTTTCCGGCCTGAACAATTAGTTGGGCTAAGGAACGGAGGTCCTGAACAGGGACGTCCGACCCTAACTCCCGTTCCAGTTGCAAACTCCATTCAGAGACCGCTTTGCCAACCCAGGCGGAGGCAAAGACCGGTCTAAGGGCCGAACCAGAGGCAGTAAATATGGCCTTGGAGAGGGATTCCGTACGACGGTCCTCAACAGACTGGAGGGAAGATCCGTCCTGTACAGGAATAGTAGTGCTTTTGGACAGGCGAGCCACGGGAGGATCAACCTTAGGCGGGGATGTCCACGTGGTCACAGAATCCACTGGAAAGGGATAACAAATGTCCAGCTTTCTGGGTGTAATAAAGCGGACGTTAGGCCGAGTCCAAGCCTTGGATACCACAGAAGAAAAATCAGCGTGTATGGGAAAAACCTTGGAGGCCTGTTTGGGGCGGAGAAAGGACACGCCGGCCTGTTCAGAGCTGGGGGGGTCATCGTGTAGCTGAAAGGTATCACGGATGCTAGTGACAAGATGCCCCACCGCGGACGCCAATTTGGACGGAAGCTCTGAGTCCATGTCCACGTCCGAATCCGCCAGTTCTCCCTCAGAAAGCGTATCCCTTTGAGAGGATAGACTTGACTGAGCTCGCACGCATGGCGGAGAGAGCGAAGCATCTGGAGAAGATGTGCGCTCAACCCTTGAACGTTTCTGAGTATGCCGGGCCCTGGAAGATTCGCTGGGAGGCAGGGAACCAGTGGGGGCGGCAGAAACGGTAGTCCCAGCGGGTGCGACAGGGATTGTGGCAGCCTGCGGGAGAGGCGGTCTATCCACGAGACGGCCCACTACGTGTGTAAGGCTTTCCACCGCCTGAGACAGAGACCTAGCCCAGTCAGGGGGTTCAGAGGCACCGGGGGGCGCAGCGGGAAGCGGGCCCTGCACCGGGGCCTGACATGCAAGGCAATGCGGCTCAGATTGCCCACGCGGAAAAAGTTCCTTACAGGCGGTACAGGCATGGTACCAGGGTTTGGGGGCACCTGTGGGATCTGACATGCTGAAGTGTGGTTGTACTCTAATATAGAGACCACAAAGGGTTATAGCAGCTATGACCAGGAGGGTTAGGAGAGGGTTAACTGTCCTACCAGTGCCTCAGAAGAACGTCAGGAGATGGCCCAGATCAGCAGCAGCAGAGAAGCAGTGAACAGCAGTGAGCAGCAGAGAGCAGCAGAGAGCGCCCACAGAAGCCGAGCGATGTACACAGGAGGTTAGAGTCCCCCACCGTGTCCCAGCTTCCTGTCAGGAGTGAGGAAGCGCGGGAAACCTCAGCAGAAAGCACGGGGAACAAGCTCTGCCCCCTCCAGCGCTTGAAATGTCTCCTGTGAAGGAGAACGTAGCTCCGCCCCCAAAATGACGCGCGCGTAAGCCCCGCCCCCTGTCGGGACCGCTAAGCCCCGCCCCCCGTTCTCGGCGGGAAGGGGGAGAGAGAGAAGAGAAAAATGGAGTCAGCCCCGAATGAGGGGGAGGGGGGGCAGAAAGATAGCAGCGTGGGGGGGAACGGCGTGGGGGTGCTGAGGATGCTGCTGTGCTGCATTGTCCTGCAGATGAGCGCTCAGAATGAGCGACCACGGGTGCCCCCCTTACCCAGAGGGGTAGATGCTGCAGATAGGGACGGGGTATGGGCTGGAATAGCCATCTCACCGTCCGACGTCTTCACCCTCAGTCCTTTCCAGCAGGGTCGCCCCTTCAGCCACTGGCACCGCAGTGGCAGGAAGCTGGAAGAGGGGTTTGGCGTGCGGGCGACCCCCTAGCTGGCGGGATGTAGGGGAGCCATTGCTGCCCAGATCCTCCTATTGCTTCTGTGGGGGAGGCAGCAGTGCAGATAAGTTGGCACTGGCGCAGCTCAACCCCGGGAGAGCAGAGAGGTCTATGCGTCTCTGGTATCCCTAGGAAAAAATAAAATAACAAAATTAGAAGAAAAAGTAAAAATAACAAGGAGAAAACAGCCCTGCAGTAGCAGGGAGTGTCTTGCCTCCTTGGACACTAAGCTAAAACTGGTAGCCTCTATCTCCAGGCTGAGGGTATAGCTGATGGAGGAGGGGCTTAACAGTTTTACTTAGTGTCACGCCTCCTAGGGAGCTGAGCTATACCCAAGGTCTGTGTCCCCCAAGGAAAATGGGCGAGAAAACTGACTAAACGTGCTTGCAAAATGGTGCAAGTGTCACTGAACACATCCAGAGCCAATCCATCACGTTCGTGTGAAAGTGGCCTAAGTGGAAACATTTTTTTGCTCTTCCCATCAGCTATAACACTCCTGCAGACACTGAGCTAATCAGTTTGAACCCAAGCAGTAGTAGCAGCCAACAGAAGATAAACCGGAAAAAACTCTGGATGGATCAGAACTGCAAAAGTGGGACCCATCTTAAAACAAAAGGAAAATTGGGTGTCTCTCCCCCCCCCCCCAATAATGCAGTGAGAAAGCAAATTTTACAGGAGAGTCAAAAAAATCCTATTTTCTTGCTTGTGTCAGTTACAAAGCAGTCCCAAAAAGAAGGTGCAAAAAACTAAGACAACCAGTAAAGCTGGTTGCAGTATATATCCGCAGATAGTGAAGACAGAAGACAGTGGTCTAACACTCAGAGCGGCCCTGGGCCCCTTTATGAAAGTGGGAAGAACAGGGGACTGTCAAGAGACCAGACAAATAGTGTCATGCCCCACTCTGACGATGTGCGGAGGTCAGCCAGGATAGCAGCACGAGTTTAGCGATTGCTTTGGAGCCGTGCTGGATCCACCTCTCTCAGGTGCACTGGGTGGGGTCTTTAGTTTAAAAATAGCACACTACCCAGTGTCCTGAGCGGATTATACTGTTCATTCTGGTCTGGGAAGCTTGGAGAGAAGGTTGGCTGTCAGTTCCTGCTCTCAGATATAAGTGTCATTGCTAGTTCAGTTGTTTGTGTCTTCTTGTCCATCCAGGTTCTGTGCGAGCAGACTGCTCCTATCTCCCCACTTCACCATCTTAGGGAGTTCAAGGTTTTCGTTAGCCCAGGCTGGAGGACACTAGCACACCTACCTTCAAGGTCTGCTGTGGGCTGAGCAGTGCAGGGAAAGAGGTCAGGGATAAGCTAGGAGGTGACCCTTCCCCTGTCTCTCGTCCAGAGCCTGGTTGGTGTGTTATCTTTGGTACAAAGTGTACATCCGCCGTGACATTATAATCCGCCATACTGTGACGGCCATTGCTCAGCGCTTTTGTGATGGCGTCAATTGATGCACTGGTTGACCGCATGCAGGGTTTATCCCTAGAGGTTGCGGATCTGCGTAGTTCGGTCACACAGTGTCAGAAGGTGCTGGCAACAGGTACAGGTCAAATTGTTGGGGAGCCTAAAGTCGCTCTTCCTGAGAAATTTGCAGGGGGTACTGATGATTTTTTCAGCTTCAAAGAGTCATGTAAAGCAGCGTTCAGGTGTCCGCCTGCTGAGCGGAGCGGAGCGGAGGCTGAACGCCGCCAGACTGATGCATTCTGAGCGGATCCGCGTCCACTCAGAATGCATTAGGGCTGGACGGAAGCGTTCGGGTCCGCTTGTGAGCCCCTTCAAACGGAGCTCACAAGCGGACAGCCGAACGCTAGTGTGAAAGTAGCCTAAGTTGTACTTTAGATTGTGCCCATTTTCTTCAGGTAATGAAGATCAGAGGGTGGGTATCATCATGTCTTTGCTTAAAGGGGACGCGCAATCCTGGGCTTTTTCTCTGCCGTCCGGTTCTCTGGCCCTCCGGTCGGTGGAGGAAATTTTTAAAGCCCTGGGATTGATTTACGATGACCCAGATAGAGTTTCGATGGCAGAATTAAAATTACATAACTTACTACAGGGTAAACATACTGCTGAGGTTTACTGCACAGAGTTTAGGAGGTGGGCTACTGAGTCGAGGTGGAACGACCCCGCGTTACGTAGTCAGTTTTGTCAGGGGGTTATCTGAAAGGTTGAAAGATGCCCTGGCTTTTCATGAATACCCAGATACTTTGGAGAATGCAATGTCTTTGGCTATACGTTTGGATAGACGTATCAGATAGAGGTGTAAGGGTCCCTCTGTGCAGGGGATTCCTCCAGCGTGTGGTTTTGTTTCACCAGCTGCCCAGGATGATATTGCTTGTTACTCTGGGGTAGGGGAGGAACCCATGCAGTTAGGTCAGATTTCTGGCCATTCTGATAGTAGAGACTTTCGAAAAGTGCACAATCTATGTTTCTATTGTGGGTCATTTTATTTTTTCTTGTCCTTATGTTAAACCACAGGTGGAAGAGAAAAAGAAAAAAGGAAAAAAAAAACTCCCCTCACACTTGGTTGTATGAATGGTGTGGTGGAGCAGACTGGTATGCAAGCTCCCTGCAGTTCCCGTTTTCTCCTTTCAGCTATGGTGGCGCTAGAGTCTAGAAATGTATTTGTTGATGTTTTCCTTGATTGTGGTGCTGGGGTGAATTTAATTGACTTTCTTTTTCTTCAGGGCCTGGGACTAAGTACTTGCACGTTAGAGAACGAGATTCCTGTTTTTGCAATTGATTCTTCCCCTCTTAAAGGAGCCTTACTCACATTGTTCATGGTATTCATTTAAGGGTGGGTGATTCACATGCCGAGATTATTTCTTGTTTTGTCATGAAGGATTTGTCAGCGCCAATAGTGTTGGGGTTGCCATGGTTGTCTGGACATAACCCAATTATTGACTGGCAAGCAAGACAAATCATTGGTTGGAGCAAGTTTTGTTCGGATAATTGTCTTGTCACATCTATCGCTGAAGTGTCCATTACGGCCTTGCCTCAGTATCTCTCGGATGTCTTTTCGGAGGGTGGGGCTCAGGAATTGCCCCCTCATCGAGACTATGATTGTCCAGTGAATCTCATTCCGGGGGCTAAGTTGCCTAAGTCTCGGCTTTACAACCTCTCTCAACCCGAGAGAGAGGTCATGCGAAAGTATGTCGCCGAGAGTTTGGCAAAGGGTCATATCAGACCATCTAAGTCTCCAGTGGCAGTAGGTTTGTTCTTCGTAATGAAGAAAGATGGATCACCGAGACCGTGTTTGGACTTCCGGGAGTTGATCCGTATTACAGTCCGGGATCCATATCCCCTGCCTTTGATCTCTGATCAGATTGTTGGAGCCAAGGTGTTCTCCAAGTTGGATTTGAGGGGAGCATACAATCTGATCAGGAACAAGGAGGGGGATGAGTGGAAGACGGCCTTCAATACGCACGAGGGTCATTTTGAAAACCTGGTAATGCCTTTTGGGTTGACGAATGCGCCAGCAGTATTTCAGCGATTCGTCAATGATATTTTTCATCACTTGGTGGGGAGGTTCGCAGTAGTTTACCTAGATGACATCTTAATTTATTCTCCTGATCTGAAGACCCATCAGGATCATGTGAGACAGGTTTTGACGATCCTTCGGGAGAATAAGTTATATGCTAAACTAGAGAAATGTTTGTCTGCGGTGCAAGAGCTTCCGTTCTTGGGATACATGCTTTCCGATTCCGGTTTTCGTATGGACCCCGAAAAGGTCCGGGCAGTTCTGAAGTGGGACCGATCGGAGAATCAGAAAGCTTTGATGCAGGTTCTTGGGGTTTACGAATTATTCCACCCTAGTCAAACCCCTTACTGATATGACCAAGAAGGGCGCTGATGTCTGTCTGGTCGGATGAGGCATTGCAGGCCTTTTCGCTATTAAGGAGCGTTTTGCGTCTGCTCCCATTCTGGTGCAGCCGGATGTATCTCAGTCATTCGTGGTGGGGGTTGGGGCGGTGCTTTCGCAGGGTTCTTCTCCTGGCAAGTGGGTCCAGTGTGCCTTCTTCGCCAGGAAGCTCTCGGTCGCCGAGAGGAATTATGATGTTGGTGATAGGGAGTTGTTGGCTATCAAGTTAGCCTTTGAGGAATGGCGTCACTGGTTAGAGGGGGCGTCCCACCCTGTTACGGTGTATACAGACCATAAGAATTTGGCGTACATGCAATCTACCAAGCGTCTGAACCCTAGACAGGCCAGATGGTCATTGTTTTTTACCAGGTTCAATTTCGTGGTTACCTTTCGCCCAGGAGTCAAGAACGTCAAGGCAGATGCCTTGTCTCGCAGCTTCCCTGGGGGAGGTGATTCAGAAGATCCAGCGCCGATTTTGGCGGAAGGGGTGGTGGTCTCCGCTCTGTACCCTAAATTGGAAATGGAGGTATTGGGAGCTCAGGAGGGGGCTCCTGGTTCGTGTCCTCCAGGGAGGTAGTTTGTTCCTGAGGGCCTACGATACAAGGTGTTCAAGGAACATCACGATACTGTTCTCGCTGGACATCCTGGTGGTAAGTCCACCTGTGATCTGGTGTCCCGGAGGTTCTGGTGGCCAGGGTTACGTAAAAGTATTGAGAATTACGTGACAGCTTGTGAAACCTGCGCTCGGTCAAAGGTTGCCCATACTCGACCGCCTGGTTCACTTCTTCCATTGTCTATTCCATCTCGTCCTTGGACGCATTTGTCCATGGAATTTATTACGGACCTGCCGAGTTCCTCCGGGAGAACAGTGATTTTGGTGGTAGTCGACACAGCCACTAAGCGGGTCACCATAGGTAGTAGTGCTGCAGATGGCGCCTCCACCCGTGGCTCTATAGGATCAATAAACAAAATGTATGTGGGTGGGCTACAAGAAGACCCTTCAGACTGAATTGCACCAGGCACAGTAAAACAAAGGACATTAAAAGAAGAGAAATGTTTGAGAACAAAAAAAATTGCAATAACTGCAGTAAACAGCTTCGGGAGGACAGCGGGGAAGGACTAGGAGTAGGGCGTAGTACCCTGTGGACATGGAAGGTTCCTGAAAAGGAAAGAGCCTGAATACCGGCTGGATATGCCCAAGTTAGGCTCGACTGTCATGTCAGGAATAGAAGAAGGAAAAAAAAAAAAAAAAAAAAAAAAAAAAAAAAAGGTGGTGAATAGAAGTATACAAAAAATAAATTAAAAAAAAACAGTCATGCTAAGCCTATAATCCTATAACACTGTGATCCAAGGTCTGGAACTGGACTTTGCAAGATATTCTAGTGGTCAAAAACAAAAACAACAACAAAAAAAATATAAATAAAGGCTTATTGCTGGAGTCTCCGAGAAACCTGGGACCCAGGCACATAAGGAGATATACCTGTCAGGGTGATTCCAGCAGTCAGAGGCATGGTGAATTGTGAACAGATAAAAATATCTAGGCAGCCCATGGTGGGACAACTGCTGAACTGCTAGATAAGGGCTCTTGAACATGGCCATTGTTTGGCCGTTCTGTGCTTTACTTGCACCATCCGTGCGGCTGCCGGAATGGATCCGCACAGACCTTCCGGATTACAGATCCATTCAAGATGTTTGCGGGCCACAATATGAACACGGCCGAACAAGACTCATGTGAATGAGCCCTAGGGCTTTCTGTTAAAAAAGGATAATGAAAGAGGACATCCGTTCAACATAACATATCAAAATAAAATTTGTTAAGCAAGGAAGGGAAATAGTGGTGCCATTGTGGGGGCTATATGGAAAATTCATTTCCTGGTAAGTGTAATTTTCATCTTTACCATACGCCTCCCCAACGGCACCAGCAGGAGGATTAACAGAGCAAATATCCTCTAGGGTGGGACCACCACAGAAATCACTTTACGTCCAAAGGATAAGTCTTTGTTATACGCAATATCTAGCTTATAGTGTCTGAAAAAAAAGGAGATTAATTTGCCCAGGTAGCAGCCTTGCAGATTTGATGAAGGGATGCTGAGGCACCTTCTGCCCAGGAAGTTGACACTGCTCTTGTAGAATGGGCTTTTCACCCTTCTGGAATATTGACCCCTTTCTGGGAATAAAACCAGAGAAATGGTCATTTTTATCCAACGTGCAATGGTTGCTTTACTTGCTGCCTGTCCTTTATTTGGACCATGAAACTGGACAAATAAATGGTCTGACTTTCTTAACTGCTCTGTGGATTGTACATATTGTAGAACGCACCTCCTGACATCTAGATTATGGAAATTAGACTGTCTAGAAGAATCTCCCTGAGGACAAAATGAAGGTAGGGATACCTCTCTCTACCTTTTGGTAAAGAGGAGAATGCTTCTGGACAATTCGGTCATCCAGGATGGACAAGTAAGGGGGCTTGCAAGAAAAGGTCTGAATTTCTCCTACCCTTCTGGCTGCAGTAATAGCCACCAACAAGGCAGTTTTTAACAAGAGTAACTTTAGGGAGATATCACTAATAGGCTCAAAGGGAGGATTTAATAAGCCAGATAAGACTTGGTTTAGATCCCAAGGTGGAATCAAAGAGCGGAAGGCAGGTCTGATTCTATAGGCTCCCTTTATAAACCTCTTAACTAGCTCTATTTCTGCCACTTTGATGTCTAGGAAGGCAGATAGAGCAAGTACATTGAAGGTACAGATAGCTGCCCCAAGATCCATGTCTAGGCCCTTCTGAAGAAAACCCAAGATTATTTTAACATCTGGAACCATGGACGGGTCCCAGGAAACTGCAGAAAAATCCAGAAAAGCCTTCCAAGTTCTACTATAGATTTCAGAGGTAATTGGTTTTGTTAAAGATGTGTGAATTTTATTCTATATTTTTTGTATATCTAGGACTGTAATGAGTTAACTTTTTCTTTTCCAAGTGCCTTCCTCCCACCCCTCTCTTTGTTTCAAGACTGGAGAGGAGAGGGGGGGGGGGGCAAAGAGCTGTGCTGTGGGAAGTGTCTGATTTCTCATCTTTCTACAGGTGTCCCATAGAGTGTGGTGGAATACGTAAGCCAATCATATGGCTTGATGATATGTATATATTAATCACTGCCTATAGAGAAGCACCTCTTTGAAGTGTCACTTATGACGTAGGCAGTATTCTTGTTAGAATAAACTCCATTACAAAATGGCGATGGTAACCAGATGTTTACATTAGTTCACATTCCAAAGTAGGACCCAGTGCGCAGAAGCCAGGGTGCTATCTCTTCTTCCTTTTTGACAATGAAACAATGTTTTAAGCCTCAGTGAGGACTGCCCTCTTCTGAAGATGTATATACGCTTACCCCATGTAATAAAAAGTTAGAGATTGCTTTGACCAACTTCTGTGTCAGTGTCTAGTCTCTCAGCCACGCGTGGATATTAACCCCTGGGGGGGAGGGGGGGGGGGTACATTGATTTGGAACACCAGAGTGTATCTTAAATGCCCTAATTTAGGGTGGTTTCAACAGTTTTCTGCTGTTAAGCAGGGTAGCAGTTACCGAATCAGATAGGCCCCTTTCCTTTAAGATGTCGTGTTCAACATCCAGGCCGAGAGGTTAAGGTGCAGTGTGTTCAGATGTTCTACCGTACCCTGCAGAAGAACTGGAACCTGAGGCATATGTCAACAATCCCCTTTTGACAGTTGAAGCAGGACAGGAAACCAGGATCTTCTTGGCCAACGAAGAGCTACCAGGATTACTTAACAGTTCTCTTCTGCAATCTTTGCTAGACATCTGGGAATGAGCGGAAGAGGAGGGAAGACATACAGAAGGCCTGCTTGTTGATGTATGCCACAGACCTGGTATTGTCTAACAGGATCTTTACATTTTGATTTCGGATTTTTGGAAGAAATCCCCTCAGAGCATTCAGGACCGCCATCAGTTCTTTTACGTTGAAGAGGATCTGCAAGAGCCTTGTAACATCTCCTAATTGCAGTGTGCTTCCCATCCCGAGCCACTCGCATCCGTTGTGATGTCTGCCAGGTTTTGTTGTCGCCAAGGAATCCCCTGGTTTAGATTCTATTGGACCAGCCACCAGTAAAGGGAGCGTTTTACACTCAGAGGGAGTGATACTTTTTTTGTCCAGGGATGACTGACTTCTGTCCCAAGAAGAAAGGAGAAAGGATTGGGGTACTCCGACATGGGCCTGAGCCCATTTTACGGCTGGAATGGTTGCAGTTAAAAGGCCCAACAATGTCATAATGTCTCAGACAGATTTCGATTGCAGAAACCATCATTCTTCTTTCTTTCACTATTATGAGCTGATCCAGAAGAATCTGTTCTGGTTTTGCCACAAAAAGAAAGTCGTTGAGATACGGAATGAATAAGATCCCCTGTTGCTGGAAAATTTCTGCAATAATTTTTGTAAATATCCTCGGGGCTGAAGAAAGACTGAAGGGGAGAGCTTGAAACTGTAAGTGTCGGAGACGACCTTGGATATAGACTGCTAACCTTAAAAATCTCTGGCAATTTACATGGATAATAGTAGGTGTCCGCCAGATCTAATGTTACAATGAAGAAGTCTTTTGTTAAGAGATTTATTGTGGATTTTATATTTTCCATCTTGATTTTTTTGTAGCTTACAGTTTGTTTGCTTTTTTACAAGAAAAAGTGGAGCGTAGAATCCTTCCTTCTCTTCATCTGACGGTACTGGAATCAACAAATTTTTGGGTAAAAGAATAATAATTTGAATAATTCCAAGAGAAGTTGTCTTTCTGGATTAAAGGTTTTGTTTACCATAAACCTTTCTGGAGGGTACGAGTCAAATTCTATCCTCTAACCTGACTAAAGATATCTACCTACCCTTGGATTCTATCTCTTCCCAGGCAGAAGCTAAATTCTTCAGTATTCCTCCCACTGCACTGCTGGCATCATTTATTAGACTGTCTGGCAGATTTATCCTGGTTGAACAGTAAGCCTTTTCCCTCTGCCTCTGGATGTCTGCCAGTGGGGGGAGTAGTTTCTTTTTTCCCCCTGGTCTTGCCTGCCCCTCCTTTGCGTACAAAAGGATCAACACTGAAAAAAAATGTTGGCTTTCTCCAAAATATCACCAAGAACAGTCCCAAAAAGCCTGTCCCCCTCACATGGGATGCTGCAGACTCTGGATTTGGATGTTGCATCCCCAGACAAAGATCTTAGCCACATTGTTCTTTTGGCCGAGTTAGATAAAGCAGCAGATCTAGCCCCCAGTTTAACCACATCAGCAGAGGCGTCAGACATAAAATTTAAAGCCTGTTTTAGGACCGGTAAAGAAGCCAGAATATTTTCCGTTGGAGTATCTGAAGTTAGGTGCTCTTCCAGTTGAGCTAACCAAAAGGGACAAAGTCCAAGATGTACAGGTTGCGGCAATACCTGGTCTAAGAATACCCGTGTTTGCCTCCCAGGACTTTTTCAAGACGGACTCATGTTTTTTTTATCCATAGGCTCCCTCAAAAGTCCTACATCCTCAAAGGGTAAGGCTGAGTTCACACGAGCGTGACAGATTTGGTCCGGATGCGTTCAGTTAAACTCGCACCATTTTGCAAGCAAGTTCAGTCAGTTTTGGCTGCAATTGCGTTTAGTTGTTCAGTTTTTTCCGCGCGGGTGCAATGCGTTTTGATGCTTTTTTCACGCGCGTGATAAAAAACTGAAGGTTTACAAACAACATCTCCTAGCAACCATCAGTGAAAAACGCATTGCATCCGCACTTGCTTGCAGATGCAATGCGTTATTAACGCAGCCCCATTCACTTCTATGGAGCCAGGGCTGCGTGAAAAACGCAGAATATAGAACATGCTGCGATTTTAAAGCATTGCAGAAGTGATGCATGAAAAAAAATGCTCATGTGCACAGCCCCATTGAAATGAATGGGTCAGGATTCAGTGCGGGTGCAATGCGTTCACCTACTGCATTGCACCCGCGCGGAAATCTCGCCCGTGTGAACTCAGCCTTAAAGAGGATTTCTTTGAGATTCTTGCTACTGGAGCATCAACCTCAGGAGTCTTGTCCCAGAGAGCAGAATTCTGTTCCTCAAACGGATATTTCCTTTTGAACAATTTTGAAATCCCTGATCTTTTTTCAGGATCTTTCCATTCAGTATTTATTAACTTCTTAATTGTGTCATGTACTGGAAACACCCTACACTTTTTTTTCCCTCCAAGCCCTTTAAATAACTGATCTTGGATCGAATGCGATTCTTTAACGTCTTCAACATTAATGGTAGCAAGTATGGTTTTTAATAAGGCTTCAGTTTCATCCACAGAACACAGCGGCCTTCCAGAATCATCTTCAGAGGCAGAATCTGAATCAGAAAATTCACCTTAATCCAGCTACAAGTCCTCCTCCATAGACTGTTGAGGATCCGATTTAGAGGTGGAGAGTCTCTGGGGTAGATTTTATAATTTGGAATCTATGGCAGAGCTAACTTCTTCTTTAATGAGTGTTTTGAGATTTTCCATAATAGAGGGGCTTTCTTCTGAAACTACCTTCTCCGTGCATCTGCTTTTCATATGAGGAAGACAGCAGCTTCTTGCATAAAGCACATTTTTTTGCTTTTTAGTTATGGTTCTGTAGACTTTCCAGAGGTCTTGCCCTAAAACATAGAGGGAATTTTGATATGGGGGGGGGAAATAGAATTTTTTTTTTTTTTTTTTTTTTTTAACTCTTAGCAAGAACCACCACCAAAGAAAGGCAAAGGGAAAATTAGTAATAAAAAAACTTCGGAGGCATTGCGACTATTACCCAGATGAAAAACAGATTTGTCTTACCGGGCTGAGGGCCCTAGGAGGGTCAGAGATCTTTTTCCCCACGTCTGCCTCAGGAAGGAGAGACATCCTGCGACAGCCACGCCAAACACACAAGGCTCTGTGTCAGCCTCTATCTTTAAGCTGTCCCACCAAGCTATTTCTGGGTTCCATGCGTCAAGTGATTGCATCACATGACTGTGTCATGATGCCGAACCCGCCCACTTGTGATCACGTGATGTGGCCCGACAGGACCAAGTGCCGCTTCCTCTCCTATCTGATGCAAAGAGGAAGGCTTGGCCCTAGCCTTCCACCGATGTGGGCCTGATCCTACTGCGCCCACTCAGCCATGGCAGAGCCCGGGCAGCCTGGAACCATACAGGACTTACACCAAAGCGCAGGTAAGGAGATAAGAATGCTTCCCCCCTTCCCATCCGTCCCGGGGACAGGATATCCTCCTGCTGGTGCCGTTGGGGAGGCATATGGAAAAAACACATTTAGTTCAATGTGACACGACTAGTTTAAGGAGCAGCCTTCTAGACGGAAATTGGGTAGAAAGACTGTCCAAGACGTCCTAGAAAGAGAGACCTACGTGGCTACATACATATATTGTGCCCAGGCTGATGAGTGAAACAGAGGTAAGCAGTAACGATCAAGCATGTTACCTAGTAATCACATGCAACTGACATCCAGGTCAGAAACTTGGCTGGGGTCTGCTTAGCTTCCCACTTTAGACAAGGAAAACCACTAGCATGGTACAAAGAGACAAGCTATGTAATGAGTTAAATACGGTAGGCTGGTGAGTAAAAAGTAGGGCTGCAACGATTAATCGATGTAATCGATTATATTCGATAACTGGATTCGTTGTCGACGAATCCAGTTATCGAATAATCGCCGATTCGTTGCTATTCGGGCGGGCGGTCACTGCATCTTTATTTTACCTTTTTACAATGACGCTCCCGCTCCTGTAACAGCCAGGCAGAGCGGACGGCGGCGTAACGTCACTCACTCACGTGACACGCCTGCTCCGCCTCCTTCATTCATGAAGTGGGCGGAGCAGGTGCGTCACGTGATTGAGTGACGTTACGCCGCCGTCCGCTCTGCCTGGCTGTTACAGGAGCGGGAGCGTCATTGTAAAAAGGTAAAATAAAGATGCAAGTATCGGGGCCGGGGCTGTTATGGGGAGGGGGGGGGGGGGGGGATCTGTCTATGGCACCGCTATGGGAAGGGGGGTCTGTGTATAGCACTGCTATGGGGAGGGGGGTCTGTGTATAGCACCGCTATGGGGAGGAGGGGGGGGTCTGTGTATGGCACGCACTGCTATGGGAAGGGGGATCTGTGCACTGTTATGAGGAAAGGGATCTTAACAGTGCACATATCCCCCTCTCCATAACTGCGCCACCCACAGATCCCCCTCTCCATAACAGCGCCATCCACAGATCCCCCTCTCCATAACAGCGCCACCAACAGATCCCCCTCTCCATAACAGCGCCACCAACAGATCCCCCTCTCCAAAACAGCTCCACCAACAGATCCCCCTCTCCAAAACTGCGCCACCCACAGATCCCCTCTCCAAAACTGCGCCACCCACAGATCCCCCTCTCCAAAACTGCGCCACCCACAGATCCCCCTCTCCATAACTGCGCCACCACAGATCCCCCTCTCCATAACTACGCCATCCACAGATCCCCCTCTCCATAACTACGCCGTCCACAGATCCCCCTCTCCATAACTACGCCGTCCACAGATCCCCCTCTCCATAACTACGCCGTCCACAGATCCCCCTCTCCATAACTACGCCGTCCACAGATCCCCCTCTCCATAACTACGCCGTCCACAGATCCCCCTCTCCATAACTACGCCGTCCACAGATCCCCCTCTCCATAACTACGCTCCACAGATCCCCCTCTCCATAACTACGCCGTCCACAGATCCCCCTCTCCATAACTACGCCGTCCACAGATCCCCCCTCCATAACTACGCCGTCCACAGATCCCCCTCTCCATAACTACGCCGTCCACAGATCCCCCTCTCCATAACTACGCCGTCCACAGATCCCCTCTCCATAACTACGCCGTCCACAGATCCCCCTCTCCATAACTGCGCCGTCCACAGACCCCCATAATAGTGTCGTCCACAGATCCCCCATAATAGTGTCGTCCACAGATCCCCCATAATAGTGTCGTCCACAGATCCCCCATAATAGTGTCGTCCACAGATCCCCCATAATAGTGTCGTCCACAGATCCCCCTCTCCATAACTACGCCGTCCACAGATCCCCCTCTCCATAACTACGCCGTCCACAGATCCCCCTCTCCATAACTACGCCGTCCACAGATCCCCCTCTCCATAACTGCGCCGTCCACAGACCCCCATAATAGTGTCGTCCACAGATCCCCCATAATAGTGTCGTCCACAGATCCCCCATAATAGTGTCGTCCACAGATCCCCCATAATAGTGTCGTCCACAGATCCCCCATTATAGTGTCGTCCACAGATCCCCCATTATAGTGTCGTCCACAGATCCCCCATTATAGTGTCGTCCACAGATCCCCCATTATAGTGTCGTCCACAGATCCCCCATTATAGTGTCGTCCACAGATCCCCCATTATAGTGTCGTCCACAGATCCCCCATTATAGTGTCGTCCACAGATCCCCCATTATAGTGTCGTCCACAGATCCCCCATTATAGTGTCGTCCACAGATCCCCCATTATAGTGTCGTCCACAATTTGTTTTAATATGGCCTTTGAACATAATTTTTCAAGTAAGATCATATAAACCTCTCTGTTTTGTAATTTTGTTGTTTTTCCCGATTAATCGATTAATCGTAGAAATTAATCGGCAACTAATCGATTATTCAAATAATCGTTAGCTGCAGCCCTAGTAAAAAGGTTGTCCACACAACAAAACTATGTAATTCACAGGTTAGATAAGCAGTGATAGAGACACTGGCTAGTGGCAGTCCTATTACCCCACACATATAAAAACGTCCATATGTGCAGTAATGACAAATGCAGCATATACAGTCAGGTCCATAAATATTGGGACATCGACACAATTCTAACATTTTTGGCTGTATACACCACCACAATGGATTTGAAATGAAACGAACAAGATGTGCTTTATCTGCAGACTGTCAGCTTTAATTTGAGGGTACATCCAAATCAGGTGAACGGTGCAGGAATTACAACAGTTTGCATATGTGCCTTGTACTTGTTAAGGGACCAAAAGTAATGGGACATAATCATAAATCAAACTTTCACTTTTTAATACTTGGTTGCAAATTCTTTGCAGTCAATTACAGCCTGAAGTCCGGAACGCATAGACCTCACCAGACGCTGGGTTTCATCCCTGGTGATGCTCTGCCAGGCCTCTACTACAACTGTCTTCAGTTCCTGCTCGTTCTTGGGGCATTTTCCCTTCAGTTTTGTCTTCAGCAAGTGAAATGCATGCTCAATCGGATTCACCTGATTTGGATGTAAATACCCTCAAATTAAAGCTGACAGTCTGCAGTTAAAGCACATCTTGTTCGTTTCATTTCAAATCCATTGTGGTGGTGTATAGAGCCGAAAATGTTAGAATTGCGTTGATGTCCCAATATTTATGGACCTTACTGTACAGTGACTGGCAATCAATTACATCTAGGTAATATGCAAAGTGGCAGTGCACGTTTTTAACGGATGCACAACCAGTAAGCTATAGGACTATAGCTCCTCCATAACGGGGGTTACTGTGTAGGTCTAACAGATACAGCATATAGCCACAATATAATAATTCTGACAAACGGAAAAGCAAGCTTCTGCGAAAACGTCAGCCACGCAGGACTACGTAATTCTGTCAGATACAGCATCTACTGATAGCACAGTTATTCCACGAAATGAAGGGAGCAAAGTGATTGCTAAGTAAAACCGTAATTGGGCAGGCTTGTCTGATACAGAATCTAGTGAGGAGAGTAATGTGTCTGTCTGGAGCACCTCAGAACGGCATTGTCCGTCTACTGTCCAGCACCACAGACAGGGAGAGATGAGCATGCCTGGGGAATACAAGTAGAGCAGGAAGCTGCAATTACTTCCCGTGTGGAGGGTGGTCACGCAGCTGTCTGGTGCACAAGTAAGGCCGCGTTCACACTTCAGTTATTTGATCAGTTATTTCCATCAGTTACTACTACGAGCCAAAACGAGGTAAGGTGTAAGAGTAACCTGAAAACCCACCTTTTCAAGAAAGCCTACCACTTACAACAGCATGCTGCCACCACACGAGCAGCCTATACCCTCACCTACTGTGTTCTCCCCGTCCCTTGTAGATTGTAAGCTCTTGCGGGCAGTGTCCTCTACCCCTCTGTACCAGTCTGTTAATAGTCTGTATATAGTATTTTTATATTTGTGTAACCCTGGATGTACAGCGCCATGGAACTGATGGCACTTTCAAATAAAAAATAAGGGGAATATTTGAAGTCAGTTTTGGAGTATTTTAGGTCACATTTATCAAATGTTACTTGATAAGTTTTCTTGTCCTTAAGGCCCTTTTCAGACGAGGAAGTCTCACGCATCAGACTCTCACATTGTGAGTATACCGTCACCGTGGTGCCTGTCCTACCCTCCCAGCACTGATGGGGTTGCATAGCATTATACGGATTTATGATGCTATGTAACCCTTAGAGGTCTGGAATGTGTTATATAACACTGACAGCATTATGTCAGTGTAAGCCAATACATTCCAGACCACTAAGGGTTGCATAGCATCATAAATCCATATAATGCTATGCAGGTTAAAATGCTAAATACATGCAATCTGTACCACTTACCTGAACAGTTCTCCGTACTTGCTTTTGAGGTGACTGCAAGACATGTACAAGTCATACAAATAAGCTAGAATACAACGTTCAGCAGACGAACCATCTGACCGGTTCATGCCATGTTTCACCACTCCACACAGACTGGAAAGAAAGAAACAGTCATGTTACTGCGGTACCTTACTAATGGGGGTCGCATGCATTGCTCCCCTTATCAGCTGATCACAAGGTGCCCTGCCGCTCAAAACCCAACAATCATATTCTGACCCCCATATTTTGTCATATTTAGGTCTATGGAGCTGAGTGATGAATCATTTTTGTGGGGCACTCTGTACTTTTCAGTGATATCATTTTGGGGTATGCATGACTTTTTGATCATTTTTTATTCATTTGTTTGGAGAGTTGAAGTGACAAAAAAGCCATACTGCCATGAGTTTTTTTTCCATTATGATGTTGAACGCATGGGATAAATATTTTTATATTTTAATGGTACAGGCATTTTTTGCATGTGGCAATGCTTATGCCATTTCTTTTTAACCCTTTGGATACCCGAGGTTTTTTCATTTTTGCATTTTCATTTTTCATTTTTCTTCCCTATGAACCATAACTTTTATATTTTTCCGTTCACATGAATGAGGGCTGTATGAGGGCTTATTTTTTTCGGGACATGTGTACTTTCTAATGGAAAAAAAAAAAAAGAAAAAATTAAAATGGTGTAGAATTCGAAAAAAAAACTAAAAAAACGCAATTCCTCCACCATTTTATAGGTTTTGTTCCCACAGCTTTCTGTCTGCAGCAAAACAGACCCATGCCCTTTATTCTCTGGGTCAGTACGATTACAACTATACTACATATACATAGGTTCTTTATGTCCAAGTAGTGTAAATATAAACTTTGAAAACTATATTTTTCCAATACAGTGAATATAGTAAAGGAAAAAGGTCAAAATGGCCAATATGAAATGTTTTTCATTGCTTTTCTTACCCACATTTTTTTTTTTTTTTATAAAATGGGATCTAAAAGTCACACACACTCCGAAATTGTATCAATAAAAACTACAGAGTGCCCCCACACAGCTCAGTAGATATAACTAGGAATGAGCGAATTGACTTCGGCTGAAACGTCCAAAGTCGATTCACATAAAACTTAACTTGAATACTGTATGGAGTGAGCGCTCCGTACAGTATTAGCATGCATTGGCTTCTCACGTTTCATCCAAAGTCGATTCAAACTTTAAAATAAAAAAATAAAATAAAAAGTTATGGGGGTCAGAATATGGTGATGCAAAAAAAAAAAGTATATATATTTATATAATATTTTTTTATTTTAATAGGACAGGCGCCATGTTTGCACATGTACGGCGCCAGTAGCAAAGGGGTTGCATTGCTTATTTGACTTCTGGGGATGGAAAAGATTTAAACCTTTACATTTTTTTATTTTATTTTTTTTTAAAACCTTTACTTTTTTTCTATATGTTTAAGTCACTTGGACTATAAAAACCAATAATTAGATTGCCATTTGTATTTTTTTTATGATTTTTTTTTTTTTAACAGTGCTGCCACCTGCAGGTCCGTATTGGAATATACCAGAGACAGGCACCAGAGCCTCATGCAGGCTCTGGATAATCACTACAAAGTAACAGCTTCCCCAATCCCAGCCAGGGCAAGCCATTACTGGTGCGGGAACATGCCGATCGTAGACATTAACCCTGGGTGTCTGCTTTATGAAACAGCAGGACCTCTGTGGCTATGGCACTCACTCAGCTCCAGAGTCAGCACCATCTTTAAAGCAGGGGGTTTAAGAATGATGCAGACGTTTATAATTACAGGTGCCAATGTTGTGGCTTTTTTGCTGTAATTTATGCATAATCAGTAAAAGCCATAAATCCAAGCCTTTTGGGCATCTGGCAACCATTTCCCCATATAATTGAGTTATTTAACAATTCTGATCCACTCATTTTGCTCTCACCCTTCGAACACCTGTGCGGTCTGCTCCTGGTTGAGAATCAGGCAGGTGTTATAATGTCTCAGGACAGCTACAATGCACAAACACAGTCCCATTGTGTAACTACCAACAAGGTCGGAGGACTTAAGCAGGAGTTCTGCTTCAACAACACTCAGCTCATTTAGCAACTGCAGGGGTGACAGGAAAGACAGAAACCGAATTAAACAGATTTGAACAAGAAAAATAAGTAAATAAAAAGAGAAAAAAATAATGCAAACCTGAATGGCAAAGTCAATGAGGCCACTGATATTAAGGGAATATTCCATCAGGTCAAAGATAAACTGAACATGTTGCACCAGAGGAAGGTGATAAGATAAGCCCAATGCAAAGCTTGTAATCTGTTCCAGAACATTCCGAGAGACCTGTAAGCCAGAGAAGAGTTAAAGCTTCACTTGAAGTATTTATTAGGCTATAGTTGCTGGTTTTAGAAACCCCTATTGAGGTGTGGGAAAAGAAATCCACATTGTAATGCAAAGAGTGAAATCTGAAGTCCCCAATAAACCTTCGTGTTACATGCAGATTCTGCTCCAGATTTTCAGGCTATTTCTTGAACATTGTCCTTACATCTTGACTAGCCTTCAGAAAAACGACTGGCCCAGAGAACATTAGGATATGGACCATAGATTGTAGCAAAAGGCAAGTAACGCTATGCAAGCTATGAATTGGCTATATCTGACAGATAGCGGACAGCTTTATATTACATAGGCCACATGGCCTATGTAAAAACCTGTCATATGCTCTTTGCACCCCCCCCCCCCTCCCACCAGAACCTGATTGTCCCCTTCTTATGGACTATTGTTGTGTCATTTATGTAAACAAAACTATATAACGTACATGTTAAGGTCACTCAGGTCAAGGGGCTGGAGAGCTAGCCGCACAAATCATGCACTCCACGCCCCTAAACTGGCCTCTTTGGCTTGATTGACAGAGGTGGGAACGTCAGCACAGAATCTCGCACATGTGCCGTTATCCACCATTGCGCTCTGTTACTCTTCAACTCTCTGTATACCTCTGGAGCCAGCGCAAGTTCACCAGGTTTTAAAAGGGGTATTCCGGTTACCAGAAATATAAATTGTGTTTTAGAGTCATCATCAGTAATTACCTAATATAATGTCAATTTCACATATTTACTGTTCAGTAGTTATACCCACTGTGTTTCCCCATAAATTACCATGGCATCGACCTGTAGTTCTGAGCCTTTGTTAGGTCGAGCATGCTCAGTGTGTTGCTATCAATTCTCTAGCTAAGGGCTCATGCACACGAATGTATTTTCTTTCCGTGTCTGTTCCATTTTTTTTTTTGCGGACCGTATACGGAACCATTCACTTCAATGGTTCCGCAAAAAAAAAAAAAAAAGTTACTCCGTGTGCATTCATTCAGTTCCCGTATGTCCGTTCCGCTAAAAAAAATAGAACATGTCCTATTATTGTCCGCATTATGGACAAGGATAGTACTGTTCTAAGAAGGTCCAGCTGTTCTGTTCCGCAAAATACGGAATGCACATGGACGTCATCCGTATTTTTTGCAGATCTGTTTTTTGCAGACAGCAAAATACATACGGTTGTGTGCATGAGCCCTAAATGTGTTGTGAAACAAAGGGCGTGTCAGTGTGCTGGTGATTACTGAGTAGAGGGGCGTGGCTGTATATCAGGCAGCCAATCGGTAAACATCAGCACTCGCAGCAGGAAAGCTAGGGATTGTAGTCTGAAGTTTTGGGAGGGAGCCAACTAAAGACAGCCGGCCGGCGCATGCGCAATATGAAAGGATGTTCCTCTGCCCATAATGGGCAGAGCAGTGCGCAGGTGCGGGCCAGTTCCCAGCCCGCCGTCCTCTGGTGCCGCTCGTGACGTCCGCCGGCTGGAGGTGTGTTTTTCTGGGCACATCGCCCAGTAACGCCGCCCCTGGGCACCTTCAGAAGGTAATTTGCATAAGTTTAAAAAGTGTTATTTTCATTATCTGGGCGAGGGACACATAAGACAAAAGGTATGATCGTAATGAGGGTTAAAGAGTCTATAACCTGATCTGAGCGGTCTAAAACGCTCAGATTAGGTGAAAGACTCCCTTTAAATGTTAAAAACGCTAAACAATCTTAACTCTCCCAACCCCCCCCCCCCCCCTTCCCCCAGGAACTCCCTAACGGCCACCAATCTTTATCTTGAGTGAGTTACCTGAGCTGTAACTTGATGCTGGTCAAAATGCGAGAGCTGCTGAAACCTGTGGAAAATTTCTTCTGCTGTGGGAAAAGCTTCAGGTTTTACCCTGCGCCTACGCTGTCCTTCATTCGAACCTAAGAGAGAATATTTAAAGTCATTAATCACTGTGTACAGTATTTCACAAATGACTGAACCGTGAATATACAACTAGTAGCACTAACCCGTCTCTGCCGTGCTTTTCCTGTTTAGCACCTTAAGAATGTCT
This sequence comes from Bufo gargarizans, assembly GCF_014858855.1. Lineage (NCBI taxonomy): Eukaryota > Metazoa > Chordata > Amphibia > Anura > Bufonidae > Bufo > Bufo gargarizans. The sequence continues at coordinate 114,132,629 of NC_058088.1, read as the reverse complement.
CTAGTGATCTTCTTGATTACATGGCGAGCATCATCTCTTTGCCTGCCCACCCCGAACAGAACAACTAGCCGCTGGTTGCACTCATGGCTACAAGATTCTTCCTAAAGGACAGAATGCTCAAGGATGAAATACAGGTGACCTCAGCAGGAGAAGGAAAAAAAAAAAAAAAAATGTGCGTCAAGACTGACCTGTGGGATAGGGAAATGAGTTGCATACTGAATGTGACGTGGTTGATCATAAAGAGAAGCCAGTAGGCCATCGCCACTCGAAGTCTTCACTGGGCGACGACCTTCACTTTCTCCCTCATCAGGGCCCGGGCTACGTCCTTCGCAACGCACGGCAGGTGAGAACATCTAAGACATCAAGCAAGAGTTGTTTTTTTAAAGCAGAGCAAAAATAAGCAGAACTCACCAATTTCTAAGCAGCTTTATTGCCAACATCGTCCATAAAATCATTGTGGATGCGGGTACAGCACAGCTTACAGGCAATAGCTATTTCAAGAGTACTGTGCTTACCCAGGGGTCAAGTGGCGACATCGGTACACGTGCATATTTACGCTCTAAACCAGCGTCACCACCATAGAAACTAGTAAAGACAACTTAAAAACATCACAATCACTGATTGTACAAACACTGCTAGTTCATTCTTATAGTGTCCTAATGATCCAGGAAGCTTTCTTTTGTAGGAGGACACGATTCCTGTCGCCAGCACGCACAGGAGTCTGAATCTAGCTCTATCCCAGCACATGACAATACATCACTGTTGCCATAATGCATCACTTGTACATGTTCAATTAGCCTAGGTGATCCCAAGCCTGTCTCAATAGGCTTCCTATGCTCCCTGAATCTTATATACAAATATCTTATGGTTTTCCCTATATTAAATCTGCCATATGGGCAAAAAATTACATATACCACAGACAGTGTTTTACAAGAGATGAACTGTCTCACAACAGGCTGTACTTTACCAATATTCAAATGTTTGGTTTTACAAATGAACTTGGCAAGCTGAACAATGACCACAACTGAGATTTGATGGATGCACTTCTCTAACCGTTTCTTAGTCTCCTCCTGAAAAGAACTACGAACTAAAAATTCCTAAAACTAATAATGGGACCTTTTTCTGTCTTACCCTTCAAAATTTCATCTTGTGCTAACATATGCCGATCACAGGAGCCATCGGGGTATATTTAAATGTGAATACTGCTCTATTATCCTTATCCCTAGAATAATTATTTCTTTTCTTGGGAACTAGTTCATGTCACCCTCTGCTGACTGCTTTCTTCTAAGTAGTATTTAATGTTGTTTCTGGGTAGTCTCTCTGGAGGAAGCGTCTCTTCAACTCCTTAGACCGTTTGCTGAATGTTTCTTAATCACCAACTATCCTTCTAAGGTGCACAAACTGACCATATAGGACCTCCATCTTGCAAGAGTTTACTAAGCGATTCCTGGAAACCTTAAAGAGGACCTTTCATGTAAATTTTCTAGTTTAATTAAATACCTTTCCATGAGGGGTACCCCCGTGATGCCGACACCCTGGTTGTTTTTTTTTTGTTTGTTTTTTTTTAAATACCACTCGTATGCACTGCTGTGCTCCCCTGCAGTTTTTACGCTCAGTATGTTAATCCTGAGCATCAGTACAGGGAGGACACCAGGGTTTCTCAATGGGCATCTCCTTCCTGGCTGTGCCACAGTCCAATCACAGCGGAAGGAGTCTCAGCCAAGGAGAGGAAAAAAAAGAAAAAAAAAAAAAAAAAACTGCTCACCTTCTCCCTGACTGATTGGATCGCGGCACAACCAGGGAGAAGGAGACGACTATTGAGAAACCCTGGTGTCTGCTCCTCCCTGTACTGACGCTCAGGATTAACATAGTGAGCGTAAAAACTGCAGGGGGCACAGCGGCGCATACGAGTGGTATTTAAAATAAATAAACAAACAACCAGGGTGTCAGCATCAGCGGGGGTACCCCGCATGGAAAGATATTTAATTAAACTAGAAAATTTACATGAAAGGTCCTCTTTAATATGTTGTTTCTCAAAAAAAAAAAAAAAAGATGGTCATACCCATGAGCTACCCAAACAGCCATCTCTCACATGCACACCCAGCTCCACCACATATACTCGCTTTTTGTAAATGGAGAGTGGATAAACTGCTGCAAGGCATAAATAGCAGAAATGTAAGGGGAAAGTTGGGCTTCCCCAATACACACGGGTGATCCTGCAGAAATCACCAAGTTGGTCAATTGTTACCCAATGTGTATGTTCCCAGCCCATTTAAACATAACGTAGCTCTATCAAATACCATGTGGCCACTGAAAAGGCTGTGCCTGTGCAACAGAAATATGGAGTTGTGTATATTACGGGTACTGCTTAACAAAAAAAGGTAGGCGAGGGGCTGGACATTAAACTTACCTGAAAATCACCTTTCTCCATATCATCAAATAAAGCACCTGAACTGTGGTCAATATCCATGGTTTCTGAAAGTGTTGTGTCCTAAAATATAGACATTGAAGGAGTTGCTGACAGTTTTCCAGACAGAAAAAGTATCATTAAGGGTCCCTAAATACACAATTCCATAACCCCTGGAAATGAACAGTGTATAAAGTTCAATCACAAAACATTATTAAAGTGCAGTTTTAACTTTCTCTGCATAATAAACGCAATTTGCTGAAATTAGAAAACCTCTTTAAGGTGATTTAAGGTAATTATTATGTCATTTTATGCTCATCCCAATTCTGCTGCTATCTCTAAATAAAATACATATATTAAAGTTCTGAAATTATTTATCTTTGTCTCTTTTTTTTATATCACAGAAACCTGACATTTTAACAGGGGTGTGTAGACTTTTTATATTGTGTGTGTGTGTGTGTGTGTGTGTGTGTGATTATATATAATATATATATATATATATATATATATATATATATATATACACACACACACACACACACACACACGTTAAAATGTCAGGTTTCTGTGATGTAAAAAAAGAGACAAAGAAATAATTTCAGAACTTTTTCCACCTTTAATGTGACCTATAAACAGTACCACTCAATTGAAAATCAAACTGAAATATTTTAGGTGGAGGGAAAAAAAAACTAAAAATGTGGTTGCATAAGTGTGCACACCCTCTTATAACTGGGGATGTAGCTGTGTTCAGAATTAAGCAATCACATTCAAAATCATGTTAAATAGGAGTCAGCATACACCTGCCATCATTTAAAGTGCCTCTGATTAAGGCCTCATGCACACGGACGTTTTTTTTCACGGTCCGCAAAACGGGGTTCCGTTGGTCCGTGATCCGTGACCGTTTTTCCGTCCGTGGGTCTTCCTTGATTTTTGGAGGATCCACGGACATGAAAAAAAAGTCGTTTTGGTGTCCGCCTGGCCGTGCGGAGCCAAACGGATCCGTCCTGAATTACAATGCAAGTCAATGGGGACGGATCGTTTGACGTTGACACAATATGGTGCCATTTCAAACGGATCCGTCCCCATTGACTTTCAATGTAAAGTCTGGAGTTCTGTTATACCATCGGATTGGAGTTTTCTCCAATCCGATGGTATATTTTAACTTGTAGCGTCCCCATCACCATGGGAACGCCTCTATGTTAGAATATACTGTCGGATATGAGCTACATCGTGAAACTCATTTCCGACAGTATATTCTAACACAGAGGCGTTCCCATGGTGATGGAGACGCTTCAGGTTAGAATATACAAAAAAACTGTGTACATGACTGTCCCCTGCTGCCTGGCAGGTGCTGCCAGGCAGCAGGGGGCAGACCCCCCCCCCCTGTTTTTAACTCATTGGTGGCCAGTGGGCCCCCCCTCCCCTGTTGTTAACTCGTTGGTGGCCAGTGTGCGCACCCCCCTCCCTCCCTCCCTCCCTCTATTGTAATAATAGCATTGGGGCCAGTGTGCGCGCCCCCCCTCCCTCTATTGTAATAATAGCATTGGGGCCAGTGTGCGCGCGCCCCCCCTCCCTCTATTGTAATAATAGCATTGGGGCCAGTGTGCGCCAACCCCCCCCCCTCCCTCCCTCTATTGTAATAATAGCATTGGGGCCAGTGTGCGCCAACCCCCCCCCCGATCATCGGTGGCAGCGGAGTAGAAGATTCATACTTACCTGGCTGCTGGGATCTCTGTGTCCGGCCGGGAGCTCCTCCTACTGGTAAGTGACAGGTCTGTGCGGCGCATTGCTGTCACTTACCAGTAGGAGGAGCTCCCGGCCAGACGCAGACATCGCAGCAGCCAGCAGCCAGGTAAGTATGAAAATCTTCTACTCCGCTGCGCACACTGGCCCCAATGCTATTATTACAATAGAGGGAGGGAGGGGGGGGGGGGTTGGGGGGGTGCGCACACTGGCCCCAATGTATTAAAACAATAGAGGGAGGGAGGGGGGGGTTGCGCACACTGGCCCCAATGTATTAAAACAATAGAGGGAGGGAGGGAGGGGGGTGCGCACACTGGCCACCAACGAGTTAACAACAGGGGAGGGGGGGGCCGCACAATGATATTCAAACTGGGGAGGGGGGGGGGGGGGTCTGCCCCCTGCTGCCTGGCAGCCCTGATCTCTTACAGGGGGATATGATAGTACAATTAACCCCTTCAGGTGCCGCACTATCATATCCCCCTGTAAGAGATCGGGTGGTGCCAGGCAGCAGGGGGCAGTCTTGTACACAGTTTGTAGTGTATTCTAACTAGAAGCGTCCCATCACCATGGGAACGCCTCTGTGTTAGAATATACTGTCGGATCTGAGTTTTCACGAAGTGAAAACTCAGCTCTGAAAAAGCTTTTATGCAGACGGATCTTCGGATCCGTCTGTATGAAACTAAAACCTACGGCCACGGATCACGGACACGGATGCCAATCTTGTGTGCATCCGTGTTCTTTCACGGACCCATCGACTTGAATGGGCCCGTGAACCGTTGGCCGTGAAAAAAATAGGACAGGTCATATTTTTTTCACGGCCAGGAAACACGGCTCACGGATGCGGCTGCCAAACGGTGCATTTTCCGATTTTTCCACGGACCCATTGAAAGTCAATGGGTCCGTGAAAAAAAACGGAAAACGGCACAACGGCCACGGATGCACACAACGGTCGTGTGCATGAGGCCTAACCCCAAATAAAGTTCAGCTGCTTTAGTTGGTCTTTCCTGAAATTTTCTCAGTCGCATCCCACAGCAAAAGCCATGGTCCACAGAGAGCTTCCAAAGCATCAGAGGGATCTCATTGCTAAAAGGTATCAGTCAGGAGAAGGGTACAAAAGAATTTCCAAGGCATTAGATATACCATGGAACACAGTGAAGACAGTCATCATCAAGTGGAGAAAATATGGCACAACAGTGACATTACCAAGAACTGGACGTCCCTCCAAAATTTATGAAAATACGAGAAGAAAACTGGTCTGGGAGGCTACCAAGAGGCCTACAGCAACAATAAAGGTGCTGCAGGAATATCTGGCAAGTACTGGCGGTGTGGTACATGTGACAACAATCTCCCATATTCTTCATATGTCTGGGCTATGGGGTAGAGTGGCAAGACTAAAGCCTTTTCTTACGAAGAAAAACATCCAAGCCGGGCTACATTTTGCAAAAACACATCTGAAGTCTCCCAAAAGCGGTGGGAAAAGGCGTTATGGTCTGATGAAACCAAGGTTGAAACCAAGGTTGAACTTTTTGGCCATAATTCCAAAAGATATGTTTGGCCCAAAAACAACACTGCACATCACCAAAAGAACACCATGCCCACAGTGAAGCATGGTGGTGGTGGCAGCTGGAACTGGGGCCTTAGTTAAGCTAGAGGGAATTATGAACAGTTCCAAATACCAGTCAATATTGGCACAAAACCTTCATGTTCAGTTTTCTAGCAGAAGCCTGAAGAGGAACTTCATCTTTCAGCATGACAAAGACCCAAAGCATACATCCAAATCAACCAAGGAATGGCTTCACCAGAAGAAGAATAAAGTTTTGAAATGGCCCAGCCAGAGCCCAGACCTGAATCATATTGAAAATCTGTGGGGTGATCTGAAGAGGGCTGTGCACAGGAGATGCCCTCGCAATCTGACAGATTTGGAGTGTTTTTGCAAAGAAGAGTGGGCAAATCTTGCCAAGTCAAAATGTGCCATGCAGATTTTTTAGAAGTCCGCAAAAATGGGGTTCTGTTGTTGTTTCCGTGTGTCCTCCTTTATTTTTGGAGGACCACCAGACATAAAGGAATGTAAAAAAAAAAAAAAAGGTCTAAGACTGGTTTGCCATGCAAATGATAGGAAAAAAAGGGAACGTGGATGACAATCTTGTGTGCCTCCGCGTTTTTTAGCGGTCCCATTGACTTGAATGGGTCCGTGAACCATTTTCCGCAAAAATAATAGGACATGTTATATTTTTTTGATGGACTGGAACCACGGATGCGGATGGCAAACTGTGCATTAGCCGAGTTTTAAACGAACCCATTGAAAATCAATGGGTCCGCTGAAAATCACGAAAAATGGTGCAACGGACACGGACTAAAACAACGGTCGTGTGCATGAGGCCTAAGGGTGTGCACACTCATGCAACCATATTATTTTTAGATTTTTTCTTCCCTCTACCTAAAAGATTTCAGTTTGTTTTTTAATTGAGTTGTACAGTTTATAGGTCACATTAAAAGGTGGAAAAAGTTCTGAAATAAATTATCTGTCTCATTTTTTTACATTACAGAAACCTGACATTTTAACAGGGGTGTGTAGTGTTATATATACACACAGAGAGATAGAGAGATCTCTATCTATCTATAACACTTTATAGGGAGTGTCCAGGATTTTGATGGCCTATCCTCAATAGAGGACAACAATATCATATCGGCAGGAGTCCAACACCCCTACAGATCAGCTATCTTGTGTTAGCAACAACAAACAAACTACATAGCTCCATTGTGTTGTGGATCGATCTGGTAACAGCAGCATTGTACCCACTGAAGTAAATGCGAACAGCAGTGCAGTTATCAGCTCTCTTCACTACACAAAGGAGGGAGCTGTGTAGTTCCAGCACTAGAGCTACAACAAAACAGCTGATTAGAGAGGATGCAGGACCTTCTCTGATCTGATACTGATGGCCTATACCAGGGATGGGCAAACTGTGGCTCTCCAGCTGTTGTAAAACTACAACTCCCAGTATGCCTAGTCTGCCTACAGCTATCGGACTACAGCAGGGCATGATGGGATTTGTAGTTTTACAACAGCTGGAGAGTCTTCCATTCGTCATTCCTTTTACAAACCTCCAGTTTAATACTATTGTTTGTCTCTCCCTCTTTGCGGTCAGCATCATCTGTCGTGTCTTCATACGGTGAACGAGGTCGAGGTGCATGAGGGTCCAGTCCCAAGTCCCCTCTAGATATCAGAGTGCACATATACATATTGTGGGAAAAGACATCATGCCGGATAAGCTCACAAAATAGCAACACTAGATTAAAGAATTCCACTCTTTCTCCCTCATTTGTAGGGTCAGCTATGAAAAAAAACAAAAAAACATTAAAAATAAGGGAGAGAAAAACTGTACATGATACAGTGGTAAATTCACTCTGATGTTGATAACATCAAGTGGGGGGATATGTACCAGAAACAGTACAAAAGTGGGATACCTTCTTGGGGCAAACACGACTTCAATGGATGTTTTAAAAAAACTCTTATTAGGTAATAAGCTACAACGCGTTTCGGAGTAAAAATACCCCTTTCTCAAGTCTGTGGGGTCTGTGCTGATACAGAGAGTGCAGCTTCTCACATGTGGACAATCCAAACTGTGGGATCCAAACAGCTGCAGGCAGAGCAACCCTTTACGTGTGTGAGAGAGCGCACGTTCGAGGTGTCTAGAACGTGCGCTCTCTCACACACGTGAAGGGCCGCGCTGCCTGCAGCTGTTTGGATCCCACAGTTTGGATTATCCACATGTGAGAAGCTGCACTCTCTGCATCAGCACAGACCCCACAGACTTGAGAAAGGGGTATTTTTACTCCGAAATGCGTTGTAGCTTATTACCTAATAAAAAAAAATCCATTGAAGTCGTGTTTGCGCCAAGAAGGTATCCCATTTTTGCACTGTTTCTGGTACATATCCCCCCCTCCCCCCCACTGAATCTCACATCACTCCTCTGGAGAACCGGCCACGGCACTTACGAGGATTGAGAGACACTGGCAGCACCGACCTACCGCTATCACGAGTATTGTGCCTCTCCCTTTCTTGCCACACATATTGTGACATCAAGTAAGTCAATATCCCCTACAAAGGTCCATGACATCAGAACATGTATCTAATCCATTCATTTTTATTAAGAGCTGGAGGCAAGAGATATAGATATAGATATATAATCTTTGCGCTATGCTATTCGTCTTGTATATTACCATATCCTTTTGTCAACAGAATGTGTCCCTACACATTTAGGCATGATCAGCACTGACTGACTGGACACGGTCAGAATGTAGGGACACCCCATAGGCAAGGGGGAAGGGTAACAAATCAGTTGTCAATTTATATATTTCTAGAGGGAATATGGAGGAACACACACACACTACTGTGTTTAGGAAAGATGCTCCAGAACTCTTATTTTATGGAGAATACACGTATTTACTAAGGCCACCATGGCTGGAAGCCTAACATGTCCTCTTTAAAGGAATGCTAAACATTCATTTGATCCCGCTCATCTCAAAACAATTAAAAATGAAAAATGTATATAAAAGAAATCTTCTATAAGCTTCTCAGCAGGACCTCCGTCATGTCATTCCCCAATCTCACCACTCCTGCACTGTGCTGTGTCTGGCTGTAAAATAACTGGCCGTAGAAGGCCCTGTCTGAGCATACAAAAGATTGGCTGCAGCTCCGGTTCCCACAGCCAAACCTAGACCAAATGGTTATTATACCTAATCAACATACAAATGAATAGAGAAAAAAGGTCCATTAGATCATTGCTGTTTGATGATGGCTAAAGAAAGCCTAAAAAAAAATAATTATTATATATATATATATATATATATATATATATATATATATATATATATATATCAGACCTACACACACTGTCTGACCATTGTTACAATGAACAGTCCTATGAAATATGAAAAAAAAAAAAAGTTCAACTAATTACATCTACAGAGCTCATACTCACTTAACACTGGGGCTTGTGTATCAAGAAACTGGAGGAGGACATCCTGGAAAACAGGGGGTGAACTAAGTGCAGACAGCGACCCCGAAGACACAGATCCCTTTTCATCAACCGCTTCAGAGTCACCACATCGCTGATGAAGAATAAAAAACAAAACTGCCATAAAAAAGGGAATATCACGTCTGCATAGCACAGTGGAATATATTGACGCTATACAAGTAAAATAAACAAAAAAGTTTAGATAACTTAATGGTCTCTACCCTTTTACAGAACTTTGCATAAATCAAAAGTACAAGCCACCGCAATAAACTTTTCAATATACCTTATAAGTGAGAAATGTCTAGTTCTCATGGTATCAGCCGTTAACCTCTCCCCACCCCCCCATCCTGCCAATTGCTTTTCACTTCCGGCACAAGAGGGGTTAATTGATGTGGTTCACCAGATCAACGCTCCCCGTCAATGAGGCTGGGTGCCAGCTGTGTGATATGGCTGGCACCCGCCACCAAAATTTGTATTGAGGGGTTAATTATATTCATTGCTTTATTATATTCACCATTATCTTCTCATTGGTGGCCAGCGAAAGCCACGTCACAGTGGGGAGGGACTGCCTCCTTCTCCTGATGACAACATGATGCACGCCGAGGGCGGCGTGTGCCATGCTCTCTAAGATATACTAGACTGCACATCCTAGTATCGGAAAATAGCAAATCCCAGTATCGGATGGATCCAGGTACAAAAGTATCAAATGGGTGTCGAAAATTCAACCCTACTCTGGACAGAGGAAAGCTGCTAAAAATGCCAGATACAAGTGATACGATGGTCAGAAATAGTGTTATTCCTCATGTACACACACCGTACTATTGATTAATTAAAATTTTGCAGAAAGGTTAGTGACGCTTTATAAAAAAAAAATACAAAAAATAATAATATATAGATTTATAATAGATACCTCGGCTTCAATCTCCATCTGTCTCTTCTCGAGCAATTTAGCTACAACTAAGGCACGGTGATGTCCATAACGCTTGCAACTGACAGCCCACTCACATAGAAGTGCAACAACAGCATCATCATCCGGCGAGATCTACAAAACCAGAAACGTCAGCGCACAAAAAAACATTAACATATTAACGAGTGCAGTAAAGTTTTCAGAATGGTCATGAACTGTTCAATCACCTCATGACCATCTTTTCCAAGACCTAGTCCAAAGATGCGATTATAGAGAGAATCCAAGTTGTTACTAAAGTCAGATTTCTCAAAACTATGGCTATCCAGAACCTCCAGTGTATGAAGAACACGTCCAATAGGAAATCCTAAAAAGATATAACAGTTAATTCACACACACACCAAAAAAAAAAAAAAAAAAAAAAAACCCACACAAAAAAAAAAACCACACACACACACACACACACACACACACACACGTAGCTTAAGAACTACTTAAGAGCAACAACAATACCTGCTGTAGCTTCCTGACACTTATCAAATGACCACCGGACCTCTACTGCTCGTCCACGCTCCTTAATCTGTTGTTCCATTTCCCGAAGTTTTCGTCTAACCTACGTGAGACATACAACTATTAACAAGAATACTGTCAAGAAAGCAAAAGATGCCCTAAAGCAGCAGACAATTGGGCAGATTAATTAAAGGAGTTTGCCAATTTCTGGTTACTGTTGACCAATGTGGTTGAGATGACTATATGGCACTTATTGATATGGCCTTTGTTGATATTCTGTGCCGTTTTCCATATTTAATAAAGTATGCCCCCTTGTTAAAGTCTTGAGTGTTCCACACAGAGGTCCTGTCCATAAAATGGCTGCTTTTGGAGGGTCATGTGACCAGGCATATCACCTCCAGGTGATGTCTCCTCCATTCAAACACACTGTGCCTGCACTAAACTTCCAGCAGAACAAGTACATTTGGCAGGTGCAGCGTTAGAATGGAGAAGACATCACATGGAAGTGATTTACCTGATCACATTCTGCGGTTTTATCTCAGTCCAATATTCCGGAACACTTGCCAGAATGCCGGACTCGGTTTTGCGGTCTGCACATGCGCAAACCTTTAAAAATGTGAAAAAGATAAATACAGGAAACCGTTATTCCGGATGACAACAGGAGAGACGGATCCAGTATTGCAATGCATTTGTGAGATGGATCCGCATCAGTATACAAATGGTATCCGTTTGCATACAGAATGCCGCATCCAGCAGGCAGTTCCTGCAACGAAACTGCCTGCCGGAATCCAGCAACGCAAGTGTGAAAGTACCCTTAGTGAAAACTCCATGGGATTGATGTGCCAAATTAATTAAGATCTCTTATTGAATTTAGCACACTTTCTGGCAGTACTTATGCCATAAAGTCAAATGTACACCACCAATGAGCTGGTGTAGATTTTACACATACTTTAAGGGGGTCTCCAGGCTTTTAATATTGATGGCCTATCCTCAGGATAGGTCATCAATATCAGACTGGCGGTGGTCCAACACCTGGAACCGCTGCCGATCAATTGTATGAAGGGAAGGCATGTGTAGTGTGCAAGTGCCATCTTCTTTTTCTCTTCCTGCTGCTATGTCTATGGCAAGTGAACAGGAAGAGAGATGGGAGACGGCAAGTGTACACTGCACGCGCCTTCCCTTCATACATCTGATCAGCGGGGAAGCCGGGTGTCGGACCCCCACCAATCTGATATTGATGACCTAGCCTGAGGATAGGTCTTCAATATTAAAATACTACTAATAAGCAATAGTCCGTTTTCAGGCCCTATTTACCTGCTGTGTGAATGCAGAATTGCCACCTGGCATGGGCAGACTGGAAGGAGCAATAGGAAGGTGATCCAAAGGTGAACCAGTCTTAATTCGGTTGTCAGTCAAAGAGTAATGCCATACAAGAGCACTGGGACAACAGAGAACAATACTCTACAAAGACAAGTGAAAGAAACAAAGTAACGATGAAGAAAGAGAAAACATAACAGTTATGTTCAGGGTGAGAGAAATCCAAGTCAGATGACAGTACCTGCAGCATGCAGCTCAACCCAAACACAAGAGGCCGATGTTGTGAGCACTGCAGGAGATCGCTGAATGGGGAAGATGAAGCAGATCCTGAGGGTGGAGGGGGTGCAGGTGCAGGAGGCAGAGTATTACCAGCCTGTGCTGTAATGAGGTGCCCTGTATGGCCCCCACTACTTTCCAGCAGCTGTGCTAAGCGCCGTGTGCAGAAATAGGCTAATCGCCGTGATAGGTAAGCAGACTGGACTAAAGAACCTGAATACTGCAGAGACAAAAAAAAACTGTAAGTGGAATGCAACTGGTGTCTAACAGAAAAGTCACTGTACTATTACACTCACACGGAGGAGGAGAGGAAGCAGCAGCTTTAAGAGTTCATCTTCTCCAGGACGGATCTTCTCAAAACATTCTAAGACCCAAGTCAAGAACTCATGTCGATCCAACATCCCATCCTGTAATGTTACACAAATATACATATTATCTACATGCATGGGCTGCTTGTACGTAGAGTCATGCACACCAAGGGCACACTGGGACAAATATACTAATGTAACTGCACCTAGACTGGCATACGCCAATGTGATGGACCTGGCGCATCTTTAGACTGCCTGGTCTACGTTTACCCGGTCTAACTATTGGAGAGGATTAATACATTTGCCCCATTGTGTTTAGTCTGCAATGCCCCATATTTTCAGTGCACTATTTCAAGACAGAATTCTTACCTGGAACATAAACATGGCTAGTTTCTCATTATATTCCCACTGTTTTAAGGCTAGCTCAACCTCTGGAGGCATAGGTCCAGATGAGGTTCCAGTGCCACCATTTACTTGACCATTTACTTGCCGGTAATACTCTGCAACTTTTTGTAGCTGCTCCCATAGATAGCGTGTGATGATCTGTGTCCACTCTGCAAAAAAGGAGGATGTCAGCAACAGAACATACCGATCCTCCACCAATAAAAGTAAATCAGAAGCAGCATTTTACCAACGAATGGATCCATGACATGTCTCTTTTTCACTTTGGTTTCTGTAATGGCAGCATAATAAGCACAGGTCATCTTAATAAGCCAAGCTGCCCGCATAACTGGCACAGAATAACGTGCCAGAAACCCAAAAACCTCTTCCTTCTTCCCAAAAATGGGAACCTGTTAGGCACAAAAACAGAAGCAACTCAGCACGTATGCAGACTAACATTTTGTAGAACCCAATATGTTTACCAAATCATAGCATAATCCTTTTACGTTTCACACAAATGAAAAATGTCCACCAACATGAGGTGCAATACTGACTTTCTTAGCAAGGTGTGTGAGAGGTTTGGTTCCTGCAAGATCTGTGAACCAGTTGTTAATGGAGCTCTGGGAGCGAGCAGTGACCAGCCAGAAGTTGTCCTTCTGGTTAACTTGAGGTTTTCTTCTTCCAGTGTCTGGTAGGGTGTTGCAACGTAGTTTCTCTGCCATGATGTTGGAGAAATTGGAGCTAATCTAAAAGTAAGAAACGGTCAATGTAACAATAAAGAAAGGGAAAAAATAAATAAATTAGAAACAAATGAAAGCAATAAATGCTCAGTCGCACAGATGAGATACCTTGGCTGGGTTAAAGTTAACATTCTTAGCACTGCCATGTTCGTCTCCTGATACAGCTGGCTGGTTATTGAATCCTTGCTTTACATTTAGTGCTGTAAGCTCATCCTGGAGAAACACAAATGGCAGACACCGAATAAGAGCAGGTTACAAGCCGTCGGGATCAATCATAAGGTTTTAACTGCAACATTTCCTCCAAAAACTCTTACTAAATCCATCACTTCCCAAGACACAGTGATGGAGATGGACTGTCTACACATTTAGGAGACTGAGATTTTTTTTTATCAAAGACTAGAATAGGTTGTCCAAAGGAGCAGCTCATCCTGGCACAGAACATGTAGTACCATACTGTCTAAAGAGGGACGTTACTAGAAGCTAATACAGGTGTTCTACCAGAGAAATGTCCATGTGGTCCATAGATCAGCAGTGTCTGAGGGATTGTATGTGGAGTCTGGTTTCAAGTGACATTGCTGCAGGAAAGACCACTGAATCTTTAAAATATTGTATCCTGAGGCCAATGTAAGATGAGGGACCCCTGTACTTTCATGGCACATCCAATGGATATTTATTGTACTTCACTTAGATCCTGCAGAGTCTTACAGACATCATCACTCACTGTCCCCAGTGGAGCTCACAATCAGTATGTATTTTTAATGTGGAAGGAAACAGGAACACCATACATGATGTTGTCCTAGGTTAGATTTCAATCTAGAATGCCAGTTCTAACCACTGAGGCACAGTGCTGCCCAATATATACCACACATGTCTAGGGCTTAGTGGTTAGGCAGTTGCCACATCTAGGAGAAGGTAGCATAGAGAGGGGACCCCATCTTAAAGACATTTATGGCATGTGCTGCAGATACGCCATAAATGTCTATGGTGGGCATTTCTGGATTTTACTACTGATAGACCATCAATATTTGATCATCTGGGTTTCCATATATTACATCCCCGCAGACGCTAGAGCTCTTGCGGAACAGCTCATCGGAAGAGATGTGAGGTGTCGGACAACCGTGAGCCAAGTCAAATCCTGGACATCCCCTTTAAAGAAACAATAAGTAAGAAATAGAATCAGAGTGCGTGTACTAGTCACTGCTGCCGTGCATCAGATAACAGTACTTATCTAAGGCTGCTTTCTCATTATTCTTCTGTTCTGTTATAGGAGAAAAAGAATGAAAGTCCTGCATGTAGTGTAGGAACTGAGCCTCCAACACAGATGTGAGTGTAGCCTACCTGTAAGTGATAAGGAGACTAAGGCTACTTTCACACTGGCGTTTTGGTTTCCGGTTGCGAGATCCGTTCAGGGCTCTCACAAGCGGTCCAAAACTGAGTAGTCCTGACACACAATGTAAGTCAATGGGGGATGAACCCGTTTTCACTTACACAATAGAAAATGGATTCGTCCCCCATTGACTTTCAATTGTGTTTAAGACGGATCCGTTTTGGCTATATTAAAGATAATACAAACGGATCCGTCGTGAACGGATGCATGCAGTTGTATTATCTGAACGGACGCGTTTGTGCAGATCCATGACGGATTCGCTCCAAACGCGAGTGTGAAAGTAGCCTAACCAGGAAGGGGATAACAGAGGTTCTTTAATGCTACATCTGAGATAAGTTCACGTTAAAAGCCTGAAACTGCACTAATGTCCTGATTTCTGTCAGGGTATTATGGAGACTTAGTAAAAGGGCAGATCATTAAGGCGGATTAACAACATTTTACCTCACAGACAAATCCGCTACCAAATCTACAAAATCTTACGGATTTGGGTGCAGGACATACATCAGATTTGACTCTTCAAATGGCGAAATTCTCAGCAAGTCTAAATGTTGCTGTTCTGCAATGAAGCCATTGCAGAAGCCACCCCCATCTTACCATTTAGATGCAGCAGACGCTACTGACTGAAAATCTCCCCCCCCCCAGGGATCTGAAGCTCTAAGTGTAGTTAGGCCTTACTCTGGCACACACACTGAAAACCTCTACCCCAACTGCCATGGGTGCCCTGTATAAACAACTGACACAGAGGCCACTGCAGTAAAATGGCAGTGGGCACATCATTGGAGCCATTCCTATCTGAATACTTATGGCATACCAAAGGATATGTCGTCAATGCCTGATAGATACAGGTCCCCAATCTGTAGTTATCTCTCATCACTAGGAACGGACAGGTGGCCGCACGTGTGCAGCGCTCTCCATTCACTTCTATGGGAATAGCTGAGAAAGCCAGCTGGGCTACTTTAGGAAATCCCTTAGACATGAAAGGAGATCCTGTGGATATGACAAATGTCCAGATAAGAATCCTCTAACTGAATGGTGCCATTACAGAGATCCCCTGATGTCTCCTAGATGGATGGGTCAGCAGTATCTAAGTCTCAGAAAACCCTTTTAAGCTCAGATGAAAACAGTATTTATGGAAAAGGATAAACTAAAATCTTGCATTGACAAATATTTGAACCTTTTTACTCAAGACTTAGATGTAGACCCTTTGGCAGTGATCACAGCCTCCAGTCTTCTTGGGTATGATGCCACAAAGGTTTGTACACCTGGATTTGGGGATTTTCTGCAGATCCTCTCAGGCTCTGTCTGGTTGGATGAGGACTGTGTGTGGACAGCCATTTTCAGGTCTCTCCAGAGAAATTCGACTGCGCTCAACTCAGGGCTCTGAGCCACTCAAGCACATTTACAGATTTGTCCCTAAGCCACTCCTGTGTTGGCTGTGTTCTTAGGGTCATTGTCTGTCCGAGGTCCAGACCACTCTGCATAACGTTTTCATTTAGAATATCTCTGTACACTGCTCTATTCAACTTTTAACTCTGACAAGACATTTGATGAGCAGGGACGGGAAAATCTGTTCTGGATGAAATCATTTATGTTGGCTAGAGTAATAAATCGCCAGGAATTGGGGCTCAAATAACCCCCCGTCGGTATCTGAATGGCATCAACTGGTTGATAAAGTGAGGAAATATGATAAACTTGCTATTTGTAATAAGTCCCAGAAAATTAGATGGGATAGAACTTGGTAGTCATGGTCATAAGGTCCTGCTCGCCGCGGATGTGCCCCCAGACAACGACAAGGAGGGTGGGGGGAAGGATGGAGGGGAATGGGGCTAAGTAGACTTCTGTTTATTGTGTTCTTATTTTCTGATACTAGTTTGGCAATCATGAAAGAAAAGACTACCAAATATGTGAATATCTTTGTAATGTCATGTATGTTAAATTTTTATGCTACGGATAAAAAAATAAATTAAAAAAAATGAATACTTTTTTTTGAAAAATGACAAGTCACTTTCTCCCAGCCACTACAATACACTCCCACTGCAGGATTGCTGCCACCACCATGCTTCACTGTGGTGGTGAATTAACGTCACAGAGTTCCATCTTGGTTCTACCAGGGCAGAGAATCCGGTTTTCCAGTCTGATAGGCCTTTAGGTGCTTATTTTTTTTTTTTTTTCGTAAGCTAGGCTTGCTTTTAGTAGAGTGCTGCAGAAATGGTTGACCTTCTTGAAGTTTCTTCCATCTACACACAGGATCTTTGGAGCTCAGCCAGAGTGACCATTGGGTTCTTGGTCACCTCTATTACCAAGGCCATTCTCCCCCGATTACTTAGTTTGGTGGGGCAACCAACTCTAAGTGGAGTCCTGGTTGTGCTACAATTTTTCCATTTTAGAATTATGGAGACCACAGTGCTCTTGGGAATTTTCAGTGCAGAAGAACTCTTTTTTTTTTTCTACCCTTTTCCAGATCTGTGCCTCCACACAATCCTGTCCATGAGCTCTACAGTCAGTTCTTCATGGCTTGGTTTTTGCTTGGATAGTCAGATGTGGGACTTTATATAGACAGGACTGTGTCTTTCTAAAAATCATTTCCAATTTACGACAGGTGGATTCCAAATCAAGGTGTAGAAGCATCTCAAAGATGATCCAGAGAAATGGGAGGCCTCAAGGGCTAAACTTCAACTGTCATAGCAAAGTGTCTGAATACTTCTGTCCATGAGAAATTTTCTTTTTTTTTCTTTTCAAGAAATTAGTAAACATTTCTAAAATGTTGTATTCACTTTCTCATTATGGGGTACTGGGTAAATTAACCGGAAAAACTTGAATTTTTAACACACAATTCCAGCGTGGTGCTGTTTAGAGATGAGCAAATTTCATATTTTGAAATTCATTCACACTTCGTTTGGTGGTAAAAAGGTGAATTGCGTTATGGAGTCTGTTACCACGGACCATAACACAATTCTATGATGGAATGCATAATGGAATGTCCTCTCCTCCATAACGGAAACAGGACGGATCCGTTTTGCAGCCCATAGACTTCTATTATGACGGAATGCCTCTAAAGGCATTCAGTCATCGAATTGCGTTATGGTCCTTGGTAACAGAATCCATAATGCAATTCACCTTTTACCACCAAACAAAGTGTGAACAAATTTCATAAGCAGAAATTTGCTCATCTCTAATGCTGTTATAGCATGACACAGTCACAAGTCAGTTCCTTAGATATTTCATGATATTCACACAACTGTGCTGAGTACAGGAAATACGGCCCGCGTGTCCTCCACATGTCCAGGACCGATGGTGGATCCTTTGAACTGAGCCGACTGGATCAAAGCGATTTATAATACAGTCAGATCCTATCTATCATGTGATTACAGTAAAATAGATCAGCAATCAGATAGGAACTATAGGAAATCACTATGATGCAGTCAGTTCAGGTCAAAGGAGTTGCGGTCCGTCCAGGAGTTATGTCTGCAAGGTCGTGTGAATAAGCCATAAGACAAGGGCTACAATGGTCACACGACACCTGTTGCGGCCAAGATAGCCGAGTAGTGGTGATCCCAACACGGCTGGATTTCTTGTGACTGCTGCGGTGATCCCATTCATTTCTCTGGGATCACTGCTACTCAGCGATCCTGGCCTTTGCCTAAGGCCCCATGCACACGGCCGTGTTTCACAGCCGTGTGCGGGCCGTGGAACCGCGGCCTGGATCCCTCCTGAGAGCAGGAGCGCACAGCGTCACTGGTTGCTATGACGCCGTGCGCTCCCTGCTGCCGCCGCTATGCAGTAATACACTGGTATGATCTATACCAGTGTACTACTGTACTGTGCCGGCAGCAGGGAGCGCACGGCGTCAAAGCAACCAGTGACGCTGTGCGCTCCTGCTCTCAGGAGGGATCCAGGCCGCGGTTCCACGGCCCGCACACGGCTGTGAAACACGGCCGTGTGCATGGGGCCTAATGGTCCTTTTACATGAGCAGATGTTAGTGAAGACATCCCCTAGACTCAGCAGGGAGGAGAGACTGTGCTTCAGACTCATCATTACAGAGAAAAACAAGGCGCTCAGATCCGGGACCCCCACTAAATATCACAGCAAGGCCGCTTACCCCGCCAGTGAGGATTATGCGCCTCCTTCCTCACTTCAGAGCGGTGCGCCATAAGCTCAAACTGACCAATAGCAAAGCTCCTTACTGTTATTGATTGTATGATCGCTCACTGCGCTGATGATTGGCAGGGAAATGTCCAAGACGTATCGGTACACCTTACACTTTTGCCAGGGAGTAAGATGGCCTGAACAGGTGTCTGACGCTTGTACAGGCGTCAGTGCCACCTCTGCTGACAAGCCTGTTGCAGTAACTACTTGCACTCCAAGAAATAATCCTGGAGCTGGTTTTCATATATCTCTATCACGGTCGGTTCTTGCCATTAGCAGTCTATGAATGAACCTGCAACTGGGTGTTACCACTGAAAGCGGGGTGCCCCTGCACCGCCTGATTGTCCAATCAGTGCTGCCGATCTCACGCTGGGCAGGGACACACTCCTAACAGGTAACACCCAGCTGGCAATTCCATGCTAAACTTTTTTTAGTAGCAATAACTGAGGAACAGCACAACAGAGTTAAATACCTGTCAAGAATAAATCAAGGCAACTGGACGTACTGTAGATTTCTTGAAAACGTTTCACTCGTTCTTCCAACGAGCTTTCTCAATTCTGAGTGACTGTACAAGAATTCTCTGGGAATAAATATGTAACTGAATCCACATCTGGTAATTATACCCAGCATGGGGTCAGAGGTCATTATACCCCCGCATGGGGTCAAAGGTGTTGATTCCATTATCCTAATTGGAGTCAGTAGGTGATAAAGACTTCCCAGAATAAGGTGTCAAGACAGCATTGTATGTGGCAGACAATAGATGTCTAACCCCCCACCTCTATTCAAGCTTGGCTTCTCCATTTTTACGTAGATGGCCTCCTTCACGTCTCGTTTGTACCAATCGGCCTCCTTATCCAAAACACGTTCTTGACTGTCTTCAAAAAGGTGTGACCTGTTCCTTTTAGATGTAAGTACACGGCTGAATCTTGACCAGAGGCTTTGGCTCTTCTATGCTGAGCCATATGCTGATGTAGTTGTTGTTTTGTTTCGCCGATACACAGTTCTGAGCATTCCTCATTGCACTGGACTGCGTACACAATGTTGTCCATCTTGTGTTTAGGCGTTGGGTCTTTGGGGTGAACCAGTTGTTGCCTCAGTGTGTTGCTGGGTTTAAAGCAAACAGGAATGTGATGTTTATTAAAAATCCTTTTGAGTTTCTCAGACACCCCAGCTACATATGGGATAACCATATTCTTGTGTCTGTCATGCTTCTCGCCCTCACTGGTAGTCTTGGTGGTCTTTCTTCTCCTTCCTTCTGTTTTGACAAAGGCCCAATATGGATACCCACAAATTTTTAGTGCCCCTCTGAGGTGTTTGAGTTCCTTCGCCTTGGCCTCTGTGCTGGTGGGGGTTTTCTCTGCCCGGTGGTGTAGAGTCTGGATGACTCCCAGTTTGTGGTCTAGAGGATGGTGGGAATCAAATAGCAGGTACTGGTCTGTGTATGTTGGTTTTAGATAGACCTCTATTCCCAGCTTCCTTCCCTCTTCCACTGTTATAAGACAGTCCAGAAACGCCAGTTTGTTGTTCTGCATATCTTCCCGCGTGAAATTGATGTTATGATCCACTGAGTTGATGTGGTCGGTGAAAGCCTGTAACTCTTGTTTATGAATTTTAACCCAAGTGTCATCCACATATCTGAACCAATGACTCTGTAATTCCCTTGAAAGTGGTCAGGGCTTTCCTTTCTACTTCCTCCATATACAAGTTCGCTACAATAGATGAGACTGGCGATCCCATAGCACAGCCATGTTTTTGTACAATCACTCAGAATTGAGAAAGCTCGTTGGAAGAACGAGTGAAACGTTTTCAAGAAATCTACAGTACGTCCAGTTGCCTTGATTTATTCTTTACGGATATATACCATGACCTAGATAAATGAGAACCTTCACAGACAACAGAGTTAAATGAAAAGCTCTCCAGAATCATCATTACATGGGGAATACAAGTTCACATTTCAGTTATTGGGATCCAGGTCTTTCCATTACACCTGATCTCTGAGGAGGCTTCACTACTGGTTTTGGCTCCCAATAACTGATGGAACAACAAAAGTGTGAATGCCGCCCAAGACAGACGTGTCAGGAGAGGTCCCCTTTAGGCAGCTGCGAGGGCTGGGGCTTCAGGCCTTCCACCAGAATTTGGATCTGTATCTAATTCACATTTCTTGATGCCAGCACAGGGGTGTCATCCGCGCGCCTTCTGCAGATGACAGAAAGTGTCCTGGTCCGCATCACAAATGAGAATAGTCCGGAGCAGACATGTATTTTACAGGCTGAAATCCGGACGCAGTGGTGTGAATGAGGCCTTGGGTGACAGCACTCGCCATGGTTTATGGGCTGCGGTCACCTGCGGGATTACTGGCAGCGCCACTCACAGATGGCAGCCATGATGCCAGCAACCGACGGGACCGCCCGAGGGAAGAAAAGCGAGCACTGGTCATTTTGACAGTTTCTAATGTTCACCGCGGTTTTGACCGTTTCCTCCCCATTTGGATAACCCCTTTAAATTCACTCCACAGGGAAGAAACATAGGGGCACCACAAGCCCCGCCCCCGTGGTTCTACCAATGGCAGAGATGGAGCTGCTGCACTGCCTCTGCCGGGGTCCCTCTCCCCATTGTCCCTGCACCTGATGTGGCAGCCGCACCCTCACACCCAGCAGCACTGCCCCGGGCCCCTCACCGCCCCCTCGGAGGCTCAGCATCCCCAGCATCCTGCACAGCCCCCCGCCCTACTCGCCTCCTTCTGCTTGGCGTCCTGCGGGTACACGTCAGGCGGTCCGAGCCGGGGTCTTTTCAGCGGCCGGTGTTCATAGCTTAGTATACCGAAGGCCGCCATCTTCCTTCCCTTCTAGGAGGCGCGTATGAGATGACGTATGGGGGAAAGGTAATGCCTAAATTCCATGCGCAAGGACCTTCTGACGTCACCGGGTCACGTGACATTCGCGAGTCACGTGGTTATGAACCAGATGTCGATTTCTGCTGGAGGTCGGTTTGTGCCTTGAATGGAGTTCTGACAGGTCCTGCCTTCAGTAACTGTACTCTAGACAGGAAACCGGTGAGATCCCCAGAGGCAGGATCTACTGCAGTATGTCCACACTGGACAGATCACTAGAGGTAGGATCTACTGCAGTATGTCCACACTGGACAGATCACTAGAGGTAGGATCTACTGCAGGAACTGTACTCTAGACAGGAAACTGGCGAGGTCCCCAGAGGCAGGAACTACTGCAGTATGTCCACACTGGACAGATCACTAGAGGTAGGATCTACTGCAGCAACTCCACTATAGACAGGTCACTAGAGGTAGGATCTACTGCAGGAACCCCACTATAGACAGGTCACTGGTGAGATGACCAGAGGTAGGATCTACTGCAGTATCTCCACACTGGACAGATCACTAGAGGTAGGATCTACTGCAGTATGTCCACACTGGACAGATCACTAGAGGTAGGATCTACTGCAGGAACCCCACTATAGACAGGTCACTGGTGAGATCCCCAGAGGTAGGATCTACTGCAGCAAGGTCACTCTAGAGAGGCGTCACATTCCGGAGGAGCGGGCAGACCTCCGGAACGTCATGCAAACAGGACAAAGGCAGATACAGACCGCGGACCAACACTATACTTTATTACACATGTAATAAAGGAACACGACAGTAATGACATGCAGGTTAGACAATAGTGGTAGAACTACCACAGAACCAAGTGCACCAGCAGACCAGCGGCAAAACCCAGAGGGCGAAGAGCCAGTGAGCCCCTTTCTTCACAGAGCCCCTGGTGGTGAGGATGAACTGGGCCGAGGGATCACTGGTCGCACCTCCAGGATAGTCCCAGTGCACTTGGCCACCACCTGCAAATAACTACACTGGTAAAAGCACCAACGGGACAGATAACAGAAGGATTGGAACCCAAACACAGGACATGGATCAGACACAAACGGGAACCAATAGATACCTGGGCCCCATGCGGAATAGAAGCATGGCGGTCACAGTCAGAGCTGCACAAAGACTAGATGTCCTCCCTCTAGAGAACCCAGGAGCCCACTCACGAATGCAGGACATACACAGGACAGGAACAGAAGCAGTAAGGTACTGCAAGCAAGACATGGAACAGACAGGATCAGAAGCAGTTTTGCATAGAACCAACAGGATACATACACGGAACAGGTACAGAAGATCAGACAAGGATATAACATCAATGACACGGACCAGGTACAGAAGATCAGGAAAGGCATGGACAAGGATACAACAACTCTACCAACCTCTGGGTCAG
Organism: Bufo gargarizans; assembly: GCF_014858855.1. Lineage (NCBI taxonomy): Eukaryota > Metazoa > Chordata > Amphibia > Anura > Bufonidae > Bufo > Bufo gargarizans. The sequence goes on along the minus strand of NC_058088.1, from coordinate 114,109,224 downwards.
CAGCAAGGAGCTATACCCAGCAAGGCACAAGAGAGAACTGACCACAAGCCTCTCATCTCACAGATAGAAATAGCTGCATAACGAGGGCACCTGATAAGCTACACCCAGGAACAGACCAGGGAATGTTAACCCCACCAGAAGCAGGAGTAACCAGAAGCATAGAACATACAATCACAGGTGACAGTTCACACCAGACACAGATTGCTGCAACCCAAGCGACAACCAGCATACACAGGATAACCTGTAGCTAGTACGAGGTTACAGGCAGCCGGCCTACACAACGAGTGACAGAACCGCACTGATGATACAAACACAAAAGCATCCATACTCAGACCCTGGCTGCAGCCAGCACTCATCACAGAACCAGCATACATGGGAACACCCACAGCCAGCCTGCACTAGTGACAGGAGCCACAGAAGTATGGACATGGGGAGACACAAACACAGGCAACAGTTCACACAGCGAACACCACAGCCAGCATGCAGCCCCAAGCAACCAGCATACACAGGTGTCAGCCTGCAGCCAGTATGCGAGAGAGCATGCAGCCACAACTGTCACAGTGAACCGCACTGTGACAACAGGTCACTGGTGAGCTCACTAGAAGTAGGATCTACCAGCAGTAACTCCACTGTAAACAAGTCACTGGTAAGATCACCAAAAGGTGAGATTTACTGAAGTATCTCCACTCTAGACAGGTCAGTGGTGAGATCACCACAGGTAGGATCTACCAGCAGTAACTCCACTGTAAACAGGTCACTGGTAAGATCACCAAAGGTGAGATTTACTTAAGTCTCTCCACTCTAGACAGGTCAGTGGTGAGATCACCAGAGGTAGGATCTACTGCAGTAGCCCCACTATAGACAGATCACTGGTGCGTTCACAAGAGGTAGGATCTACCAGCAGTAACCCCACTATAGATAAGTCACTGGTGAGTGCTCTAGAGGTAGGAACTACTGCAGCAACCCCACTATAGACAGGTCACTGGTGAGATCACTAAAGGTAGGATCTACGGGCAGTAACCCCACTATAGACAGGTCACTGGTGAGTTGTCTAGAGGTAGGATCTACTACAGCAACTCCACTATAGACAGGTCACTGGTGAGTTGTCTAGAGGTAGAATCTACTGCAGCAGCCTCACTACAGACAAATCACTGGTGGGTTCTCTAGAAGTAGAATCTACTGCAGTAACCCCACTATATATAGGTCACTGGTGAAATCACCAGAGGTAACATCTACTGCAGCAGCTTTACTCTAGACAGGTCACTGGTGGGTTGTCTAGAGGTAGGATCTGCTGCAGAAACCCCACTATAGACAGATCACTGGTGGGTTCTCTAGAGGTAGGATCTACTGCAGTAACCCCTTTATAGACAGGTCACTGGTGAGTTCTCTAGAGGTAGGATCTACTGCAGTAACCACACTATAGACCACTGGTGGGTTCTCTAGAGGTAGGATGTACTATAGTAACCCCACTCTAGACATGTCACTGGTGAGTTCACTAGAGGTAGGATTTACCAGTAGCAACTCCATTCTAGGTCACTAGTCAGTAGACTAGAATGTAGTTGCTGGAGTGAGGACATGTTTGGAGCAACTCCATTCTAGACACTTCATTGTTGAACTGACTAGAATTGAGTTGCTTGCAGGAGCTGCTCATTGAAACGCAATTCTAGTGGTCTCCCGACAGAAGAGGATGGAGGACCTTGGAGCAATATGGCTACAGAGCAGTTTACTAAAAGGCATAGAGTAAAATAATGCTGCCCTTACATTTTACACACATTGTAAGAGATCGCTCTCTCGGGGGGTCTCAATCACAGATTTCTCGCAGACAACCGGATTGAAGTCCAAATGATGCTTTATTTTCTAGTACTTTAGCACAATTTAGCAACCAAAATAACTCCTGCCCGTCTAGGCACTACCTAATACATAATTCATTCCCTGACTCACCTCTAAAGAACACAGTTCACACACGTGATCAGATGCGGCTTTCTCAGTAAAAACAGTCCAGCAGCCTCCAGGGTGTGACTACAACAACATCAGTACCTTTGGAGGATTGTGGCCCAGAAGTCCGCCTGACTCTGGCCGTGTGACCCTCTCTCCACAGGTGTTGCTAGGCCTTTCCTTTCCCCTGACTAACACACAGAGGGTTGGTTTTATGTCTCCTTGTTAGAGCAGGCCTCACCTGCGATCACCTCAGATGAGAGGGAATACCTGTGCTGGAAGGGTGTGGACTGGCAGATCCCACTACCAAACCTATCCGCCAATCCAAGTAAATTCCAGCCCAGAAGAAAATGTATACAAAACTGTCTCAGCAAACTATACTTTGCTGAGACCACTGCAGCTTTCCGGATTTTAGTTATCTCACCCAGCTGAGGTATCTCGGTGGGATACACATGCCTTCCCGCACTGTCCACATTACCACAATATATACACTTCTTGACAAAAAAAGCCCCACCCTGTTAGGCATCTTCCTATATTACACTGAACAAACATATAAACGCAACAATTTTGGTTTTGCTCCCATTTTGCATGAGCTGAACTCAAAGATCTGAAACATTTTCTGTATATACAAAAGACCCATTACTCTCAAATATTGTTCACAAATCTGTCTAAATCTGTGTTAGGGAGCACTTCTTCTTTGCCGAGGTAATCCATCCCACCTTACAGGTTTGGCATATCTAGGTGCTGATTAGACAGCATGAATATTGCAAAGGTGTGCCTTAGACTGCCCACAATAAAAGACCACTCTGAAATGTGCACAGTTTTGCCTTACTGGGGGGAAGAATTGTGTACAGATCCTTGCAATATGGGGCTGTGCATTATTATGCTGCAACATGAGGTGATGGTCGTGGATGAATTGCACAACAATGGGCCTCAGGATCTCGTCACGGTATCTCGTTGCATTCCAAATGCCATCAGTAAAATGCACCTGTGTTCGTTGTCCATAACATGCGCCTGCCCATAGCATAACCCCACGCCACCATGGGCCACTCGATCCACAATGTTGACCTCAGCAAACCGCTCACCCACACAATGCCACACATGCTGTCTGCCATCTGCCCTGAACAGTGAAAACCGGGACTTATCCATGAACAGAACGCCTCTTCAACGTGCCAGACACCATCGAATGTGAGCATTTGCCCACTCAAGTCGGTTACGATGAGAACTGCAGTCAGGTCCAGACCACGATGAGGACGAGCATGCAGATGAGCTTCCCTGAGACGGTTTCTGACAGTTTGTGCAGAAATTCTTTGGTTATGCAAACCGATTGTTGCTGCAGCTGTCCGGGTGGCTGGTCTCAGACGATCATGGAGGTGAATATGCTGGATGTGGAGGTCCTGGGCTGGTGTGGTTACATGTGGTCTGCGGTTGTGAGGCCGGTTGGACACTTGTATTCGGGGTTCCGCTTGTGAGTTCTGTTTGAAGGCTCCCACAAGTGGCCCCGAACCAGACAACAGATCTGTACAGCCCCAATGCATCCTGAGTGGATGCGGATCCGCTCAGAATGCATCAGTATGGCACCGTTTGGCCTCCGTTCCGCTCAGCAGGCGGACACCCGAATGCAGCTTGCAGCGTTCGGGTGTCCGCCTGGCCGTGCAGAGCCAAACGGCTCCATTTGACATTGACACAATATGGTACAATTTCAAACGGATCTGTCCCCCATTGACTTTCAATGTAAAGTCTGGACGGATCCGTCTGATTAACTTTTAGACTTACCGTATTTTTCGCCGTATAAGACGCACCGGCGTATAAGACGCACCTAGGTTTTTGGGGAGGAAAATAAGAAAAAAAAATTTTTTAACCAAAAGGTGTGCTGTGGGTTTGGAACTAGGTGGTCTGTGGATGGCACTATTACTGGGGATCTGTGGATGACGGACACTGTTATGGGGGGATCTGTGGATGACGGACACTGTTATGGGGGGATCTGTGGATGACGGACACTGTTATGGGGGGATCTGTGGATGACGGACACTGTTATGGGGGGATCTGTGGATGACGGACACTGTTATGGGGGGATCTGTGGATGACGGACACTGTTATGGGGGGATCTGTAGATGACGGACACTGTTATGGGGGGGATCTGTAGATGACGGACACTGTTATGGGGGGAACTGTGGATGACGGACACTGTTATGAGGGAACTGTGGATGACTGACACTGTTATGGGGGGAACTGTGGATGACGGACACTGTTATGAGGGAACTGTGGATGACAGACACTGTTATGGGGGGATCTGTGGCTGGCACTGTTACAGGGGGGGGATCTGTGGATGGCACTGTTATACATGTGTCATCCACAGACCCTCCCAGCCCATAACTGTGCCATCCACAGATCCCCCGCCGCTCCAGTATACTAATATAATATGTCTTATTCAGTTAATAGTTATTAAATATGCCTCTTTATTCCTAAAAGTACCTTAAATCCTAAGCGCTTTAGTACAATGCCGGCAGGCCGGGCAGCCGGCGCGGCGCGTCACTCACTGACGTCACTTGCCTGCGCCGCCTGCTTCATTCATAAAGTAGGCGGCGCAGGCACGTGACATCAGGGAGTTACGCTGCCGCCCGCCCGGCCTGCATTGTACGGATGCGCTTAGGATTTAAGGTACCATTAGGCATAAAGGGGCATATCTAGTAACCATTAATTGAATATGACATTTTATTAGTACACCGGAGCGGCGGGGCGGGCCTTTAGTACAGTGACTGCACCGCCCCGCCGCTATTGCCGGCCCCAGCTCCTCCTCCCAGTCCCTCCCCGAGTCCCCGCTCGCTTTACATCGCATCCAGCGATGTAAAACTGACTGCATTCGCCGTATAAGACGCAGGGGCATTTCTCCCCCATTTTGGGGGAAGAAAAAGTGCGTCTTATACGGCGAAAAATACGGTAGATTTTTTTATGAAATATAATGCAGACGGATCCGTTCTGAACGGATACCATCGTTTGCATTATAGGAGCGGATCCGTCTGTGCAGACACCAGATGGATCCGCTCCGAACGCAAGTGTGAAAGTAGCCTTATGGTAGAGAAATGAACATTCATTGCACAGGCAACAGCTCTGGTAGACATTCCTGCAGTCAGCATGCTAATTGCATGCTCCCTCAAATGTTTCAACATCTGCACATTTCAGAGTGGTCTTTTATTGTGGGCAGTCTAAGACACATCTGTGCAAAATTCATGCTGTCTAATCAGCCACATGTCAGATATGCCACACCTGTGAGGTGGTATGAATTATCTTGGCAAAGGAGAAGTGCTCACTAACACAGATTTAGACAGATTTGTGAACAATATTTCAGAGTAATGGGTCTTTTGTGTATGTAGAAAATGTTTTAGATCTTTGAGTTCAGCTCATGCAAAATGGGAACAAAACCAAAAGTGTTGCGTTTATATTTTTGTTCAATGTAGTTACCGTGTCTTTGACGGGTTTACATTGCCTGATCTGCCTGCCTAAACCTGCCAACATCATCCGATGAACAAGCCAAAACACTTGTTCATTGGGTGTAACGCTGGGTTCACACCTGAGCGTTTTACGCGCTGTAAAACGCACAACAGGCAAGAACCAATGATTCCCTATGGGAAGGGTTCACACCTGGGCGTTTTACAGCGCGTACGATCGCGCTGTAAAACGCCCGACGCTCAAACAAGTACAGGAGCTTTTTTTGGCGCGTTTGACGCGCGTTTGGGCCATAGACTCTTTGGACAACACTGCTGTCAATCACCCAAACGCGCGTCAAACGCGCGTTCACTATTAAAAAAAACGCGCGACAAAAACGCGCATAGAAACGCGCGTTTGAGAAACGCCTAGGTGTGAACCCAGCGTAAAAGTCGTTCATGCAGACACCTTAGTCATTATTTCTGGGTAGCAGATTGTACTAAACAGCACTCTGTTGCCCAGAAAGAGTGCAGCTGATGGCAGGTGATCGCTGCTTGTAAATTCACTAACGAGCAGGCAATTGATTGCTCGATCACTGTATGTAAATACATAGCTGTGTACAAAAGGTTTATCCTGAAGTGCACAACTCAGCAGTTATAGTGGCAGAATACCATTCACCAAAATAGTTCTCTATTAAGGCTCTGTCACTACCAGAGCTTTGATACATTCTCACAGCTCTGTGTTTCCACCCCTGTGATGATGTCACTTAGAGTTTGGAGGTGTTCTCACTGTTCTGTTTCTCCGCCCCTGTGATGAGGTCTTTACTCCCAGCTGTTCCTCCTGCGTTTGATTTCCCTGCCTTTAAATCACCCCTCCTCCTATTGCAGGGCGTGGATTATATTTCTCTTTTCAGTTGTAGCTCTGCCTTGAGTATCTTCACTTCTTAAGCTACTAGTTCTCTGGACCTGTGTTCTGTTGCTGCAAGTACTCCGGATATTGCCAGCGGCCCTTGGATCCATCTTCTCTGCGGTTGCAGCTTCATCAGCTAAGTTTGCAGACTTTGTTGTGTACCTGGTGATTTCCTGACTGGATCTGAGGTGGCCCCGGTTCCCTCCATATTCTGAGCAGGGCATAGGTGGCCGTGCCCCTTCCACTATTGTAGGGGTTACAGGGCTCATCAGTCTTAGGCACGCGGGCATGCCTCGTTCCACCACATGGATCCGGGCATGTGCTTTAGCAGCATAGGGAGAGTGTTGAGGGTCTGACAGGGGTCACCCTTTCTCTTCCCTAGTTTGGGTCCGGTCAGTAGCTCTTTTTACTGTGTATGCTCTTGTTACCCTTAAACAGCCGTGACAGGCTCATGCACACGAACGTATTTTTGGGCTGCATCTGTTACTCATTTTCTGCGGGTCGGATGCAGACCCATTAACTTGAGTGGAGCCGCAAAAGATATAGACAGTATACCCGTGTGTTGTCAGTATCCATATGTCCATTCTGCGGCCCTGCAAAACAACTGAACATATCCTATTCTTATCTGTTTTATAGACAAGGATAGGGCAGTTCTATAGGGTGCAGGACGTTCTGTTCCACAAAATGCAGAACACACACGGCAGGTATCCGTGTTTTGTAGATACAATTTTCTGCCAGCAAAAACATCAACGGCCGTGTGCATAAGCCCTTATGGTGAATGGACAAGGGATCAAAAGGGGGCTAAAAGTTATCTAAAAAGTAAAAAAATAACTAAATATATATATATATATATATATATGCAGTACAGACCAAAAGTTTGGACACACCTCATTTAAAGAGTTTTCTTTATTTTCATGACTATGAAAATTGTAGATTCACACTGAAGGCATCAAAACTATGAATTAACACATGTGGAATTATATACATAACAAAAAAGTGTGAAACAACTGAAAATATGTCATATTCTAGGTTCTTTGAAGTAGCCACCTTTTGCTTTGATTACTGCTTTGCACACTCTTGGCATTCTCTTGATGAGCTTCAAGAGGTAGTCACCTGAAATGGTTTTCACTTCACAGGTGTGCCCTGTCAGGTTTAATAAGTGGGATTTCTTGACTTATAAATGGGGTTGGGACCATCAGTTGCGTTGTGGAGAAGTCAGGTGGATACACAGCTGATAGTCCTACTGAATAGACTGTTAGAATTTGTATTATGGCAAGAAAAAAGCAGCTAAGTAAAGAAAAACGAGTGGCCATCATTACTTTAAGAAATGAAGGTCAGTCAGTCCGAAAAATTGGGAAAACTTTGAAAGTGTCCCCAAGTGCAGTCACAAAAACCATCAAGCGCTACAAAGAAACTGGCTCACATGCGGACCGCCCCAGGAAAGGAAGACCAAGAGTCACCTCTGCTGCGGAGGATAAGTTCATCCGAGTCACCAGCCTCAGAAATCGCAGGTTAACAGCAGCTCAGATTAGAGACCAGGTCAATGCCACACAGAGTTCTAGCAGCAGACACATCTCTAGAACAACTGTTAAGAGGAGACTGTGTGAATCAGGCTTTCATAGTAGAATATCTGCTAGGAAACCACTGCTAAGGACAGGCAACAAGCAGAAGAGACTTGTTTGGGCTAAAGAACATAAGGAATGGACATTCGACCAGTGGAAATCTGTGCTTTGGTCTGATGAGTCCAAATTTGAGATCTCTGGTTCCAACCACTGTGTCTTTGTGCGAACGGATGGACTCTACATGCCTGGTTCCCACCGTGAAGCATTGAGGAGGAGGTGTGATGGTGTGGGGGTGCTTTGCTGGTGACACTGTTGGAGATTTATTCAAAATTGAAGGCATACTGAACCAGCATGGCTACCACAGCATCTTGCAGCGGCATGCTATACCATCCGGTTTGCGTTTAGTTGGACCATCATTTATTTTTCAACAGGACAATGACCCCAAACACACCTCCAGGCTGTGTAAGGGCTATTTGACCATGAAGGAGAGTGATGGGGTGCTGCGCCAGATGACCTGGCCTCCACAGTCACCGGACCGAACCCAATCGATGGTTTGGGGTGAGCTGGACCTCAGAGTGAAGGCAAAAGGGCCAACAAGTGCTAAGCATCTCTGGGAACTCCTTCAAGACTGTTGGAAGACCATTTCAGGTGACTACCTCTTGAAGCTCATCAAGAGAATGCCAAGAGTGTGCAAAGCAGTAATCAAAGCAAAAGGTGGCTACTTTGAAGACCCTAGAATATGACATATTTTCAGTTGTTTCACACTTTTTTGTTATGTATATAATTCCACATGTGTTAATTCATAGTTTTGATGCCTTCAGTGTGAATCTACAATTTTCATAGTCATGAAAATAAAGAAAACTCTTTGAATGAGAAGGTGTGTCCAAACTTTTGGTCTGTACTGTATATATATATATATATGTATATGTTGAAATCACACCCCTTTCCCAATTTTACATATAAAAATAAACATAACAGGTATCTCCGCATCTAAAAATGTCTGAACTATTAAAATATACAAATATTTTTCGGCACAGTGTACATTCTAACGGAAAAAAATATAAAAACACGGGTTCATTTTTTGGTCACCTTATCCCACTAAAAAATTGAATGTGAACAGTGATCAAAAATGTTTTTTTCAAAGTTTTTTTTTTTTTCAAGTAGTAAAAAAAAATAGAAATTTGGTATTACTGTAATCGTATTGAGCCGCAGAATAAGGATGTCTAGTCATTTTTAGTGCACAATGAATACCAAAATATCAAAACCCAAATACCTTGCCAGAATTGTGAGACGTCATTGAAAGAAGTCATCTTGGTGGTTTGGTGAGAATGGAGATGAGGAAAGAGAACGTCTACATCAGAGGAGACCACTGGATGTAAGGTGTATAGTGCTGTATTCTCCACTATGTTTGATAACACTGAATGACCAATGCAAGGATTTGCTCTGGTAGGCAGGGTAAGCGGACGCAATACAGAGGCAAGACCACGGTTGAAAAGCAAAAGTTCTGTGTTTATTCACTCAAAAAGGCAAAAAAGAAAATATAAACAAAGTCACCATGGTTTAAATCCTGGTGTATCATTCACACCTTGCTGCACGTACCGCAATAGAAGGTCAAGTCCTGGTGTTCACTTCACACCATGTTGCGGGTACTGCATAAAGAGTCCCAGACCTGGATGTCGTTCCCTTGTCCTTCCAGACAGGTCGCAGGCATGCATCCAGCTACAAACCTCACACACAGACACAGCCTCAGACACCAATACAGAGATTCCACAGCTCCACTATCACTTGGAGGATCATTCCACCACCAGCTGAGCTGCTGGCTGGGTTTTTAGACGTGGGGAACAGCCACCCACCCTGCTCTTTGGCTGCTCCCAATAAGAACCGGCCCGGATCGGCTTTTCAGCCACAATAAGAAAAACAGTGTCAGCGAGCACTAGCTCCCACTGACACACAAATTTACCGGTTCCTATCTCACCAAGGCCAGGAACCTCAGTGACACATACCTTGGACCCTTGCGCCTTCCTACACCAAGCAGGATACTGAAGATAGGGTTGGCTGCTTGCTGTGGCCCATGTCTCACCTCCTCATCCCCCTCCTTCATAACTTGATTAGAGAGACAATTTGAGGGGAACAGTATGTGGCAGCTGGCAGTGGCCACCACAGAGGGGCAACTTCTGAGGAGATATTTTGTGCTGGTGGGACAGTTTATTGAGCTGCACCGTGGTATTTGGTTCTGCTCTGGCAGTATTCTGTGCTATTCTGTGGGATTTGGTTCTGCCGGGCACTATGGTATTGCTGGCCTGCCTACTACCTCAGTCAATTTGGACCTTCCTACAACATGGGGTCCCTTTAGTTTTTTTTCCAGGGCCTCTTTAAATTACCAGTCCACCCCTGTAGACATACGACGCTCTCAACATTTTGCCCAAATCACAGACTTTGAGAGGGGCATGATGTGCATCAGATTGAGAGAAGCAGGATAGTCATTTCGATGAATTGTCTGCCATGTGGACCATTCTGACCTGGCTGTTAGGAGGCATTGGAAGCAGTGGTTACATAAGAGCACATACACATGTCTAATGTGCTGGCCTAGACTGACCACCATTTTATATGCTGACAAGCATAAGCAGCTCCCACAGTTTCGTTGTTCACCATCTTGACACAGGTGGCGCCTTCAGTACACATCCCTGTCTGTTCCCTGACCATTTCCATGCGCTTAGCAAAATGAAATTTGGTGCCACAGCACCATCACCTGTTCTGCCATTGACAGACAGCCATTGTCACCTTTGTTTGCAGTGGTGTGGTGAACGAGAAATCTTGACTGCTAAAGATTGGAACAGTGTTTTCTTTAGCGACAAATCCAGGTTCTGTTTGGGATCCAATGATGTTTGGGTTTCAGTATGGATGCCTCGTGGTGAGCTCTTTAATCCTGTCTTTGCTGTGGAACGACACACTCTCCCAACTGCTGGTGTAATGACCTCTAGTGATACGAGGGACACTAACAGCTCAGCGATACACAGTGCCTTGAGAAAGTATTCATACCCTTCTAACTAGCGCACATACACCCAGATACTTAAATGTATTTTATTATTTTATGTGTGAAGTGAAAAGAAAATGATACATGGTTTTCAAAAACTTTAATAAATCTAATAAAGTCTTTTGGGGTATGTCTCTTCCAGCTTTGCACATCTAGAGGCTGACATTTTTGCCCATTCTTTTTTGCTAAATAGTTCAAGCTCAGTCAGATAGGATGGAGAGTCTGTGAACAGCAATTTTCAAGTCTTGCCACGGATTCTAGACTTTGACTGGGCCATTCCAACAAATTAATATGCTTTGATCTAAACCAGGGATGCCCAACCTGCGGCCCTCCAGCTGTTGCAAAACTACAACTCCCAGCATTCTTGGACAGCCTACAGCTACCATCCTACAAAAGGGCATGGTGGGAGTTGTAGTTTTACAACAGCTGGAGGGCCGCAGGTTGGGCATCACTGATCTAAACCATTCCATTAAAGCTCTGGCTGTATGTTGATGGTCATTGTGTGGAAGGTGAACCTCCGCCCCAGTCTCAAGTGTTTTGCAGCCTCCACCAGGTTTTCCTCCAGGATTGCCGTGTATTTATCTCCATCCATCTTCCCATCAACTCTGACCAGCTTCCCTGTCCCTGCTATAGAAAAGCATGATGCTGCCACCATGTTTCTTTTCACTTCCCACGTACTTTTTGTTGGTCTATCTATCACATACAATCCCAATAAAAATACATTTAAGTTTGTGGGTGTAATGTGGAAAAGTTCAAAGGGTATGAATACTTTCTCAAGGCACTGTATAGATTCAGTCCAGTTTCTGAGTTCTGTAAATAGCTTTACTGATTGCTCTGTAGTCTTTTGTTCCCTCCTTTTGGGACTAATTTGACTAGAATGGAGTTGCTGTTGAAAGGTTCATGGTTTCTGGACAGCCTGTAGTTGTTATAGGGAGGTCCTCCAGACAGCTATAACGAGTCCCTTCCATACAGCTACGTTGTCACTAGTGGAGCTAGACTCCTATGGGTTCCAGTGAGTGCAAACTTTGGACTGGGGCCCCCCAGCAGTTTTTTTTAAATTAAGCTATGCCTCTAACTCCGCCCAATGCCTATCTATACGCACCCAGTCCCCTTGGTGCCTCCACACAATGGTTATGGCCCCACACTGGAGAATTCTGCCTTAAAAGGTTTTCTGGGAAGAAAATGAAAATGCTTAAATATTACTTTATTATAAATATATTCCCAAATATCACCGAACATGCAAACATATGGAGATATTCGCACTCGCCATATTCTTTTACATTGTAAAGAACTTTGACCCATGACACATCCATCAGCTCGTACAGAACAGCCAATTGAGACGTTTCAGCACATGGACATACCCCCTACCTTATAAATAAACCCGATCTGGCAGCCATTTTACATTCAGTCTTTTGTCAGTGTAGGGGGAGGTTGCAGGGACAGACTGTTAGGGACACCAAACGCTATCTAATAGGGCCACAAAAGTCAGTTTAAGGACTGGTATAGGTGTGATATTGATAGATGTACAGTACAGAGGGGTGTAATACTCTTATAATATACTTTCTAACATAGAAAGCATATTATAGTGGATTTGTATTGTGCAGCAGTGGTGAGCGGTTTTGCTGTGTTACCGCAGCTACACAGAGGGACAGACGCAATTAGAAAAAATAATTATAACTGGTGTGATATACCAGTCTCCCCCCAAAAAAACTGATAGAAGCGGGGTGTGATAAACCAATAGTATACTTTCCATATAGTGCATTTGGGTAGTGCAGCATTTGTTTGCTGTTTTGCTGCATTCCCCCTGCTATACACAGTGACAAACGGTATTGGAAAAAATAATTATAACTGGTGTGCGCGTACGCGAAAATTATATTGCTGATATTTCGCATTTAAAAAAATTATGGAGATCGCAAATTCGAATAATACATCTGGTATGTCACTGTCCATGTTGTGGGACTATTTGTGCACTTCTAGTAATTATTTCTTAGCTGCAAATATGAGCTGAAGGTTTTTCAGGTTCCCCTGCCATTAAAATAAATGGGACCCGCCGCGAACTTTTGATCGCGTTCGTGAACCGTCCCGGCAGATGTCCATCCATCACTACTGGGAGCAATCATCAGTACGGATGAGCGAACTCGAACTGTATAGTTCGGGTTCATACCGAATTTTGGGGTGTCCGTGACACGGACCCGAACCCGGACATTTTCGTAAAAGTCCGGGTTCGGGTTCGGTGTTCGTCGCTTTCTTGGCGCTTTTTGAAAGGCTGCAAAGCAGCCAATCAACAAGCGTCATACTACTTGCCACAAGAGGCCGTCACAGCCATGCCTACTATTGGCATGGCTGTGATTGGCCAGAGCACCATGTGACCCAGCCTCTATTTAAGCTGGAGTCACATAGCGCCGCCCGTCACTCTGCTCTGATTAGCGTAGGGAGAGGTTGCGGGCGAGATTAGGCAAATTAACTCCTCCACTTGATTAATCGATCGATCTGCAGCTGTGCATCATTGAGCTGCTGAAATTCAATTGCTCACTGTTTTTAGGCTGCCCAGACCGTTTGTCAGTCACTTTTTTCTGGGGTGATCGGCGGCCATTTTGTGTCTTGTGGTGCGCCAGCACAAGCTGCGACCAAGTGCATTTAACCCTCAATGGTGTGGTTGTTTTTTGGCTAAAGCCTACATCAGGGTGAAGCTGTCACACCAAGTGCATTTAACCAGCAATAGTCTGTTTATTTTTTGGCCATATACTACATCAGGGGCAAGCTGCGCCCGTCACCAAGTGCATTTAACCCTCAGTAGTGTGGTTGGTCAAGCTGTCACACCAAGTGCATTTAACCAGCAATAGTCTGTTCATTTTTTGGCCATATGCTACATCAGGGGCAAGCTGCGCCCGTCACCAAGTGCATTTAACCCTCAGTAGTGTGGTTGGTCAAGCTGTCACACCAAGTGCATTTAACCAGCAATAGTGTGGTTATTTTTTGGCCATATCCCAGTCTAATGCTGTCAGTAAATCCATACCGGTCACCCAGCCCCTAAATACTAGGCCTCAAATTTATATCCCGCTAAATCTGTCGTTACCGCTGTACTGTTGTGGCTGGGCAAGTTATTTAGTGTCCGTCACATTTTTTGTTCTGGGTTGAAATACAATTCCCAATTTAGCAATTTCATAATTTAGTGGTTTCTGCTATATCAGAGCTATTTGAAATCTATCCCTAAAAGGGTATATAATATTCAAGGTGCACATAGGGTCATTCAGAATAACTTCACACACACGCTACTGTGCATTTCCAAGTCTAATTCTGTCAGTAAATCCATACCGGTCACCCAGCGCCTAAATACTAGGCCTCAAATTTATATTCAGCTGAATTTGAATACAATACATTGGGCCAAATAATATTTTTGTTGTTGTGGTGAACGATAAAAATGAGGAAAACATCTAGTAAGGGACGCGGACGTGGACATGGTCGTGGTGGTGTTAGTGGACCCTCTGGTGCTGGGAGAGGACGTGGCCGTTCTGCCACATCCACACGTCCTAGTGTACCAACTACCTCAGGTCCCAGTAGCCGCCAGAATTTACAGCGATATATGGTGGGGCCCAATGCCGTTCTAAGGATGGTAAGGCCTGAGCAGGTACAGGCAGTAGTCAATTGGGTGGCCGACAGTGGATCCAGCACGTTCACATTATCTCCCACCCAGTCTTCTGCAGAAAGCGCACAGATGGCGCCTGAAAACCAACCCCATCAGTCTGTCACATCACCCCCATACATATCAGGGAAACTGTCTGAGCCTCAAGTTATGCAGCAGTCTCTTATGCTGTTTGAAGACTCTGCTGGCAGGGTTTCCCAAGGGCATCCACCTAGCCCTTCCCCAGCGGTGGAAGACATAGACTGCACTGACGCACAACCACTTATGTTTCCTGATGATGAGGACATGGGAATACCACCTTAGCATGTCTCTGATGATGACGAAACACAGGTGCCAACTGCTGCGTCTTTCTGCAGTGTGCAGACTGAACAGGAGGTCAGGGATCAAGACTGGGTGGAAGACGATGCAGGGGACGATGAGGTCCTAGACCCCACATGGAATGAAGGTCGTGCCACTGACTTTCACAGTTCGGAGGAAGAGGCAGTGGTGAGACCGAGCCAACAGCGTAGCAAAAGAGGGAGCAGTGGGCAAAAGCAGAACACCCGCCGCCAAGAGACTCCGCCTGCTACTGACCGCCGCCATCTGGGACCGAGCACCCCAAAGGCAGCTTCAAGGAGTTCCCTGGCATGGCACTTCTTCAAACAATGTGCTGACGACAAGACCCGAGTGGTTTGCACGCTGTGCCATCAGAGCCTGAAGCGAGGCATTAACGTTCTGAACCTGAGCACAACCTGCATGACCAGGCACCTGCATGCAAAGCATGAACTGCAGTGGAGTAAACACCTTAAAACCAAGGAAGTCACTCAGGCTCCCCCTGCTACCTCTTCTGCTGCTGCCGCCTCGGCCTCTTCTGCTGCTGCCGCCTCGGCCTCTTCCTCCGTCTCTGGAGGAACGTTGGCACCTGCCGCCCAGCAAACAGGGGATGTACCACCAACACCACCACCACCACCTCCATCACCAAGCGTCTCAACCATGTCACACGGCAGCGTTCAGCTCTCCATCTCACAAACATTTGAGAGAAAGCGTAAATTCCCACCTAGCCACCCTCGATCCCTGGCCCTGAATGCCAGCATTTCTAAACTACTGGCCTATGAAATGCTGTCATTTAGGCTGGTGGACACAGACAGCTTCAAACAGCTCATGTCGCTTGCTGTCCCACAGTATGTTGTTCCCAGCCGCCACTACTTCTCCAAGAGAGCCGTGCCTTCCCTGCACAACCAAGTATCCGATAAAATCAAGTGTGCACTGCGCAACGCCATCTGTAGCAAGGTCCACCTAACCACAGATACGTGGACCAGTAAGCACGGCCAGGGACGCTATATCTCCCTAACTGCACACTGGGTAAATGTAGTGGCAGCTGGGCCCCAGGCGGAGAGCTGTTTGGCGCACGTCCTTCCGCCGCCAAGGATCGCAGGGCAACATTCTTTGCCTCCTGTTGCCACCTCCTCCTTCTCGGCTTCCTCCTCCTCTTCTTCCACCTGCTCATCCAGTCAGCCACACACCTTCACCACCAACTTCAGCACAGCCCGGGGTAAACGTCAGCAGGCCATTCTGAAACTCATATGTTTGGGGGACAGGCCCCACACCGCACAGGAGTTGTGGCGGGGTATAGAACAACATACCGACGAGTGGTTGCTGCCGGTGAGCCTCAAGCCCGGCCTGGTGGTGTGCGATAATGGGCGAAATCTCGTTGCAGCTCTGGGACTAGCCGGTTTGACGCACATCCCTTGCCTGGCGCATGTGCTGAATTTGGTGGTGCAGAAGTTCATTCACAACTACCCCGACATGTCAGAGCTGCTGCATAAAGTGCGGGCCGTCTGTTCGCGCTTCCGGCGTTCACATCCTGCCGCTGCTCGCCTGTCTGCGCTACAGCGTAACTTCGGCCTTCCCGCTCACCGCCTCATATGCGACGTGCCCACCAGGTGGAACTCCACCTTGCACATCCTGGACAGACTGTGCGAGCAGCAGCAGGCCATAGTGGAGTTTCAGCTGCAGCACGCACGGGTCAGTCGCACTGCGGAACAGCACCACTTCACCACCAATGACTGGGCCTCCATACTCCACCAACATGGCCAGTGGCGATGACGCCGTTATCAGCGTTACAATACCACTTCTATGTCTCCTTGAGAAAACACTTAGGGCGATGATGGAAGAGGAGGTGGCCCAGGAGGAGGAGGAGGAGGAAGAGGGGTCATTTTTAGCACTTTCAGGCCAGTCTCTTCGAAGTGACTCAGAGGGAGGTTTTTTGCAACAGCAGAGGCCAGGTACAAATGTGGCCAGCCAGGGCCCACTACTGGAGGATGAGGAGGAGGTGGAGGAGGATGAGGATGAAGCATGGTCACAGCGGGGTGGCACCCAACGCAGCTCGGGCCCATCACTGGTGCGTGGCTGGGGGGAAAGGCAGGACGATGACGATACGCCTCCCACAGAGGACAGCTTGTCCTTACCCCTGGGCAGCCTGGCACACATGAGCGACTACATGCTGCAGTGCCTGCGCAACGACAGCAGAGTTGCCCACATTTTAACCTGTGCGGACTACTGGGTTGCCACCCTGCTGGATCCACGCTACAAAGACAATGTGCCCACCTTACTTCCTGCACTGGAGCGTGATAGGAAGATGCGCGAGTACAAGCGCACGTTGGTAGACGCGCTACTGAGAGCATTCCCAAATGTCACAGGGGAACAAGTGGAAGCCCAAGGCCAAGGCAGAGGAGGAGCAAGAGGTCGCCAAGGCAGCTGTGTCACGGCCAGCTCCTCTGAGGGCAGGGTTAGCATGGCAGAGATGTGGAAAACTTTTGTCAACACGCCACAGCTAACTGCACCACCACCTGATACGCAACGTGTTAGCAGGAGGCAACATTTCACTAACATGGTGGAACAGTACTTGTGCACACCCCTCCACGTACTGACTGATGGTTCGGCCCCATTCAACTTCTGGGTCTCTAAATTGTCCACGTGGCCAGAGCTAGCCTTTTATGCCTTGGAGGTGCTGGCCTGCCCGGCGGCCAGCGTTTTGTCTTAACGTGTATTCAGCACGGCAGGGGGCGTCATTACAGACAAACGCAGCCGCCTGTCTACAGCCAATGTGGACAAGCTGACGTTCATAAAAATGAACCAGGCATGGATCCCACAGGATCTGTCCGTCCCTTGTCCAGATTAGACATTAACTACCTCCCCTTAACCATATATTATTGGACTCCAGGGCACTTCCTCATTCAATCCTATTTTTATTTTCATTTTACCATTATATTGCGAGGCTACCCAAAGTTGAATGAACCTCTCCTCTGTCTGGGTGCCGGGGCCTAAATATATGCCAATGGACTGTTCCAATGTTGGGTGACGTGAAGCCTGATTCTCTGCTATGACATGCAGACTGATTCTCTGCTGACATGAAGCCAGATCCTCTGTTACGGGACCTCTCTCCTCTGCCTGGGTGCTGGGCCTAAATATATGACAATGGACTGTTGCAGTGGTGGCTGACGTGAAGCCTGATTTTCTGCTATTACATGCAGACTGATTCTCTGCTGACATGAAGCCAGATCCTCTGTTACGGGACCTCTCTCCTCTGCCTGTGTGCTGGGCCTAAATATATGCCAATGGACTGTTGCAGTGGTGGCTGACGTGAAGCCTGATTCTCTGCTATGACATGCAGACTAATTCTCTGCTGACATGAAGCCAGATTGTCTGTTACGGGACCTCTCTCCTCTGCCTGGGTGCTGGGCTAAATTTATGAAAATGGACTGTTGCAGTGGTGGCTGACGTGAAGCCTGATTCTCTGCTATGATATGAAGACTGATTCTCTGCTGACATGAAGCCAGATTGTCTGTTACGGGACCTCTCTCCTCTGTCTGGGTGCTGGGCCTAAATTTATGAAAATGGACTCTTACAGTGGTGGGTGACGTGAAGCCTGATTCTCTGCTATGATATGAAGACTGATTCTCTGCTGACATGAAGCCAGATTGTCTGTTACGGGACCTCTCTCCTCTGCCTGGGTGCTGGGCCTAAATATCTGACAATGGACTGTTGCAGTGGTGGCTGACGTGAAGCCTGATTTTCTGCTATGACATGCAGACTGATTCTCTGCTGACATGAAGCCAGATCCTCTGTTACGGGACCTCTCTCCTCTGCCTGGGTGCTGGGCCTAAATATCTGACAATGGACTGTTGCATTGGTGGCTGACGTGAAGCCTGATTCTCTGCTATGACATGCAGACTAATTCTCTGCTGACATGAAGCCAGATTGTCTGTTACGGGACCTCTCTCCTCTGCCTGGGTGCTGGGCCTAAATTTATGAAAATGGACTCTTACAGTGGTGGGTGACGTGAAGCCTGATTCTCTGCTATGATATGAAGACTGATTCTCTGCTGACATGAAGCCAGATTGTCTGTTACGGGACCTCTCTCCTCTGCCTGGGTGCTGGGCCTAAATATATGCCAATGGACTGTTGCAGTGGTGGCTGACGTGAAGCCTGATTCTCTGCTATGACATGAAGACTGATTCTCTGCTGACATGAAGCCAGATTGTCTGTTACGGGACCTCTCTCCTCTGCCTGGGTGCTGGGCCTAAATTTATGAAAATGGACTCTTACAGTGGTGGGTGACGTGAAGCCTGATTCTCTGCTATGATATGAAGACTGATTCTCTGCTGAAATGAAGCCAGATTGTCTGTTACGGGACCTCTCTCCTCTGCCTGGGTGCTGGGCCTAAATATCTGACAATGGACTGTTGCAGTGGTGGCTGACGTGAAGCCTGATTTTCTGCTATGACATGCAGACTGATTCTCTGCTGACATGAAGCCAGATCCTCTGTTACGGGACCTCTCTCCTCTGCCTGGGTGCTGGGCCTAAATATCTGACAATGGACTGTTGCATTGGTGGCTGACGTGAAGCATGATTCTCTGCAATGACAGGCAGACTAATTCTCTGCTGACATGAAGCCAGATTGTCTGTTACGGGACCTCTCTCCTCTGCCTGGGTGCCGGGGCCTAAATATCTGAGAATAGACTGTTCCAGTGGTGGGTGACGTGAAGCCAGATTCTCTGCTATGGGACCTCTCTCCAATTGATTTTGGTTAATTTTTATTTATTTAATTTTTATTTTAATTCATTTCCCTATCCACATTTGTTTGCAGGGGATTTACCTACATGTTGCTGCCTTTTGCAGCCCTCTAGCCCTTACCTGGGCTGTTTTACAGCCTTTTTAGTACCGAAAAGTTCGGGTCCCCATTGATTTCAATGGGGTTCGGGTTCGGGACGAAGTTCGGATCGGGTTCGGATCCCGAACCCGAACATTTCCGGGAAGTTCGGCCGAACTTCTCGAACCCGAACATCCAGGTGTTCGCTCAACTCTAATCATCAGCGAAAATAAAATGGCTGCCGTCCTATTCGTACATACAAAACCTGTCCTAATCACACAGGATAAATTACTTCACAACACTGAGGTAAAGAGCTGCCTCATCCTCCGCTCTGCTCTGCTTGTCAGGAATTATGATCCTGAATACAGATGATAAGATCTTCAGCTGAATCTCTGTAGGAATGGAGTTCATGAGAAGACATGAAGTACAGAGAATACACACAGGGCAGACTGTGGTAATGCATACCTCCCAACATTAGAAAATTGTAGAGAGGGACAATATGTGTGGTGTGCTATGCACGACGCAGCAATTTTTTCCATACTAGGCCACACCTCTAACATAATTATACACACCCAATCCCTTTAATGGCGCTACATAGTAGTTATTCACCCTTAGTGCCATCACTCAGTAGTAATGGCCACACTGTGCCCCTTTCACAGTAGTCATGCCCACACGTGCCCCCTTCACAGTAGTTATACCCATATGCGCCTCTTCTCAGTAGCTAGATCATCAGTTTTAAAAGGGTTGTGTCACTTAAGCAAATGGCATTTATCATGTAGAGAAAGTTAATAAAAGACACTTACTAATGTATGGTTAATATCCACAATACATTAGTAAGTGTCTTTTATTAACCTTCTCTACATGATAAATGCCATTTGCTTAGATAAGACAACCCCTTTAAAATCTCAAAAAAAGAAAATTAAGCCAAGATATGTGCCCCCTTCACAGTAGATATGTACAGTAGTTATGCCCAGATATAAAAAAAAAGACTAAGGGGGTAATTTATCAAACTGGTGTAAAGTAGAACTGGCTTAGTTGCCCATAGCAACCAATCAGATTCAACCTTTAATTTTGGACAACTCTTTTGGAAAATTAAAGAAAGAATATGATTGGTTGCTATGGGCAACGCTTCTACTTTACACCTGTTTGATAAATGACCCCCTAAATACTCACCTGTTTTCGTCTGACGATCACAGCTCAGCTGCCGGCGCTCCCGAGCAGTGGCTGCAGCGTAGGAGAGAAGAGACTCATTCCCAGTCTTCCCTGCGCGATGTGTGACAGATATCATGGTGCTGCTGTGGAGCACCAGCAGCTGAGAGGAATGGCAAAGCAGGGAGTGGGCGTCTGCCCCGCCCAACTGGCGTACACGGCGCAAAACTGGCCTTGCGACAAAATATTGTCACACGGCCAGACAGAAAAGGGGAATTGCAACACTTTTTACTTCTAAAAACGTTACAAGTCCCTTAGTAAGTGTGCCCCACTATGTAGACAAGTTTAGTTTAGAATTTGAATCTGTCTTAGGGTACTTTAACACTAGCGTTTTTCTTTTCCGGCACTGAGTTCCGTCCTAGGGGCTCAATACCGGAAAAGAACTGATCAGTTTTATCCCCATGCGTTCTGAATGGAGAAAAATCCATTCAGGATGCCGTCAGTTCAGTCACTGAACTGCGTTTTGGACGGAGGAAATACCGCAGCATGCTGCAGTATTATCTCCATCCCAAAATACCGGATCCGGCATTAATTTACATTTAAATGTATTAGTGCCGGATCCGGCATTAAAAATACTGCAATGCCGGAACCGTCTGTAAAAATGTGAAAAATATATATAACGGATCCGTTTCTCCGGATCCGTCTACAAATGCTGTCTGTTTGCATGCAGATTGCCGGATCCGGCAGGCAGTTCGGCGACGGAACTGCTTGACGGATCACTCTGCCGCAAGTGTAAAAGTAGCCTTAGGGCTCATGCACACGAACGTATGCCCTGCGAGACCTACGGTCCGTGAGCGGGCCATATGTCCCGAAGCGGCATAAATCGAGCGCACAGCATCATAGGTTACTATGACGCTGTGCGCATCGGGCCACCCATAGGGCTTTTGTCCCGGGGGTGGCCCGATGCGCACAGCGTCATAGTAACCTATGATGCCGTGCGCACGATGTATGCTGCTCCGGGACATATGGCCCGCTCACGGAGGGCATACGGTCGTCTGAATGAGCCCTTATTCAGCACCAAGATGGACATTAGGGCATCAGAAGGTTAAATCACTGGGCTATGAGGCAGTTAATTTGGCTGCTCAGCACCTGCTGCCATTGATCTACATAACAGTCTCCACACCCTTTTTCACAACTTGCTCTGGTCAATGGCTTCCTTGCGGCTCCCACGGCTTTGCTGTCCAGAGAGAGATGCTGGTACTGACCTGGTGCTTGGTGCGGAGCTCTATCATGCAGTATGTAGCGGCAGTGCTCTTTTGGGACTCCTAGGTTTGGCCATTTGTTATAGCTGCAGTAATCGGAGAAAGAGCCAGGCAACAAGGATGGGTTGGCGAGTTCTTCTGGCCAGTGCCTTGGTCACTACAGGTGTGGCTGGGAAGTATCTTCTAATAAACTTCAGTAGCTGGTATATGTAGACAGAATCCTGCACGTGGCCGTGCTATGGTTCACTATTCCACATAAGAGCGCTTCCATAGGATGTGGTTTCTTCTGTGCCTCTACGTGATCTCAGTTGTATACTTTGATGTATTGTCATTATTGTTTTTAGGGAAGAATAGCTCCTGGCTAAATGGCACCTGATGGAGCCTACGCTGCTCTGAACTAGGGCGCCATACATCCTCCAGGCAATGTAAGGGCCTAGTGCTGGAACGCCACCAGTGTATACTGCAATTTCACAAGTCATTTTATGGGGGTTGCTTACAAAGGTCTGCTTTTTACACCTGTCTTTGTTAACCCCTTTGCTCTGCTGGCTGATGTGCATAATTTTATGATGAGGAGTCCTCCTCACCATAAGGGCTCATGCACACGACCGTATTTTGTGTTCAGTATACTGGCTGTTTTTTTAGTTCAGTATGCGGAACATATACTGAACCTTTCATTTCAATGGTTCAGCAAAAAATACTGAAGTGTCTCCGTGTGCGTTCTGCTTCAGTATTTCCGTGCCGTGAAAAGATAGAACATGTCCTATTCTTGTCCGCAAATCACGGTGCTTGGCTCCATTCAAGTCAATGGGTCCGCATAAAAAAACTGAACACATACGGAAATGCATCCGTATGACTTCTGTATCCGTTCCGTTTTTGCTGAACCATCTATTGAAAATGTTATGCCCAGCCCATTTTTTTTCTATGTAATTGCTGTATATGGCATACGGAAAAATGAAACAGAACAACGGATCCGTAAAAAACAGACCGCAAAACACTGAAAAAGCAATACTGTCGTGTGTATGAGGCCTAAATGAGGTGAACTTCTGGCAGTCAGTGCGCCAGGTGTAAAAACGACTCCAGCCCCTGACTGGAGTAGTTTTTTGCCAACATTTACACCTTTCTCCAGATGTAAGGCCTCTTTCACACAAATGTGACGGATTAGGTCTGGGTGTGTTCAGTGAAATTCGCACCATTTTTGCAAGCAAGTTCAGTCAGTTTTGTCTGCGATTGTGTTCCGTTTTTTCCGTGTGGCTGCAATGCGTTTTTCATCCGTGTGATAAAAAACTTAAGGTTTAGAAACAACATCTCTTAGCAACCATCAGTGAAAAACGCATTGCATCCGCACTTCCGGATGATATTCGTTTTTCACTGAGGCCCCATTCACTTCTATGGGGCTAGGACTGCGTGAAAAACGCAAGATATCGAACATGCTACGTTTTTCACGCAGAACTGATGCGTGAAAACAACGCTCATGTACACAGACCCATTGAAATTAATTGGTCAGGATTCAGTGCGGGTGCTCTGCATTCTCTTCACGCATCTCACCCGCACAGAAAACTCGCTCGTGTGAAAGTGGCCTAAATGTTGGTAAATTTATCCCACGGCTGATTTTATTTTATTTTTTTCCCCCAGTCCCCGCCACCCCCTCGGCACTCCCAAGTGTTGACCATGGCACAAAAACGTTTGTAAATGACCCACATGGCCTTGGAGGGCAAAAAACCTATAGTGAGGTATTTGGGCACATTTAGTAAGGTCGGCCTTTTACGCCAGTCTTAGTTTGCCCCTCTGCGCTGCTGCTAGATGCGTGTAATTTATGACGAGGTGTGCATCATAAATTGGGCACATCTGTGGACGGGCTGGTGTAGTTTTTAGCTTACATGTACGCTTGTTTCCAGGTGTAAATGTAACCAAATTTGCTGGGGTGCCTGCCCCGCCCTTGTCACCCCCAACTGGCTTACAAGGCACAAAATCGGTCGTGCACTAAAATTGTGTTGCACAGCCGGACAGAAAAGTGGACATGTGACACTTTTTACGTCTAAAAAAGTGTCACAAGTCCATTAGTAAATGTGCCCCATTGTGTTTTCACATTTGCTAGATATTGCATGGTCACATGTGGCATCATATAGCCGAATAGAAATACATGGTGCAGCGCTGTGATAATCGCCCACAGCTAGGGATGAGCTAATTTTGTGTTTTAAAGTCTGGTGTACAAGGTTCGGGTTATCAAAGAATTCTACTATGGATTCCGCTATCTCGGACCATATAAGTTATGGTGCGTGGTAGGGGAATCCATAACGGAATTCTTAGATAACCCGAACCTTGTACGCCAAACTTGATACACAAATTGCGAATTTGTATGCAGAAAGTCTGTATGAAATCTGCACCAAAACCACACAAAAAAAAAACGACGACACGGACATGCAGCATTATAATGCCATGTGGTCCTGTCAGAGAAGCAGAGTTCAGAATGGGAAATCGCATCTCCACATGCAGCCTGCTTCCCGCTGTGAACTCGCTCATGTAAGACTGGCCTTAAAAGGGGTTTCTCGCCCATATTCATTGGGGGACACAGGAACCGTGGGTATAGCTATGTCCTCTAGGAGGCGTTGACACTAGTAAAAGCTGTTAGCTCCTCCCCTTACAGCTAAACCCCCTCCAGCCTGGAGAGAGAGCTTCAGTTTTGTTCTAGTGTCAATAGAAGGCAAGACCTCCCTGGGGCACCGTGGTTCATATCTCCGGTCTCATGCCCTGGACTAAGCATGAACGACCGGCGGGGCGAATAATAATAATAATTTATCAGCGCCTTGCACTGAGACACGGGCATCGGGTCAGAAGGGGGCAGAGCCTATAAGCGCTCGGATGGTGGGGGCATTGAATCGCAACTCTGGGTACAAGTTGCGGCAGGCAGCGATTCTCCGCATATGATCGGGCAGCAGCCTGTATTCTAGCGCTGCCCTTACACAAGGGTTATTCCGGCAATGCGGTGGTTAACGGACGGCGCACGCATCGAGCGGCTCTGAGAGGGGATGCAGGACCTGAGGGGGGTGGGGCCTTCTCTTCCCGCCACAGCTCTCAGGCAGATCTCTCCGAACATTCTCGGACAGTGCCTCCTGGTTCTGGTAGGAACAGTTGCTCCTCTCCTCCGGTCACTTTATCCCTCCACCCTCAGGGTATCTCCTGTCTCCATCATGTCTGATCCCTCTGGGGCTCTTCCGTGGCCAATAGCTGTCCATTATGCCTGCGCTATATGTCAGGCAAAGTTCCCTTGTGGGCAACAGGATTCTGTCTGCACTGCTTGTCAGGGGCCCTGCCTGGGCCCCCACCTCCCTTCAGCCCATACCGCTGCTCCCTCTCTGGCATCTGAGTTACCTGATTGAGCCAGAACGCTCTCTCAGGCGGTGGAAAACCTTGCTCAAATCTCCCAATCCAACTTATCTATAGTGGGTCGCTTGGTTGAGAATCCGCCACCAGCGCAAGCTGCACCTCCTACAGATGCACCCTCCAGAGCTTCTTGCTCGAGTGACCACCCTAGGTCACTTCCCCTCCCGGTGATTGTCAGCGCACGGCATTCACAAAAGTGTCCCAGGGTAGACCATGTTTCTTCCTCTGACACATCTCGCACTCACAGGTTTTTCTTCTGGGGACGCGCCGTCCGAAGGTGAGGTTGAAAATTCATATTTGGATATGGATACAGAGCAGCCTTCTAAGTTGGCCTACACTGTCGATAGCCTCATTGCTGCCATTCGCGACACCTTCCAGGTTCAGGATGATTCCCCCCCCATCCCCCACTGACCAACAGGGGGTATCCTTTTTCCGTCCAAGACAAGCCTCAGAGGTGTTTCCTCGCCATAATGATTTTTCGGCTGTGATTTCCAAGTCTTGGGATCACCCAGACATGCATTTTTCCACCCCCAAAAAACTGGACATCCTATATCCCTTTCCAGCGGATTGTTCCCACGTGGGCAGTGGGCATCTCCTCCTAAGGTGGATCCACCAGTGGCACGGCTCGCCAAAAATACGGCTATTCCTATAGCCGATGGATCCTTTCTTCAGTCAGCTGAAGATTGTCGGATGGAATCCTTGACGAAGTCGCTCTTTGCTGCTACAGGGTCAGCCCTTAGGCCTGTGTTCGCCTCCGCCTGGGTAGCGCAGGCGCTCTGAGTGTGGTAACCAGCTGGACCAGGACATGGTATCCGAGGTCCCTGCTCAGGATCTCCGATCCATGGCGCGGCTGATCATCCAGGCGGGGCTCTGAGAGGTGCTTGCAGTCACCTTACGCCGCAAGCTTTGGCTGAAGGTGTGGGCAGCAAACGGAGCTTCCAAGTGTTCTTTAGTCTGATATCGCTTTGACGGCGCCCGTTCTCGACTGGACGAATTTTTTTATTTTTTTATCAGATCATTTTTATTAAAGGTTTTACATACAGCCAATTGTTCAGATAAACCATACATTATATGACAATAGGATATCAATACAGTAAAATCAATCATACTTTATCCAAATCAGCACATCAATAACACTGCATCAAATAAACCTTTATTAAATCTCCCAGTCCCCCCCCCCCCCCCCCAACTCCCTTTCCGCGTGGTCATCTCCCTCGACATGGACAAGACTAAATTATTTCTGAAGCCACGGGTGGCAAGAGCACCCATCTTCCACAGCCTAGAGTCAAACGGGCCTCTTACGTTACGGGATCTTTACGTGGCAGGCCCTTTTCGTTGATTCGCTAGTTCCCGCCCCGCGACGAGCTCTTCCGCTGGGGGAGGCGGGTTTACTTCTCAAGATCGATGCAGAATCCGTCCTTTCGAGCACAGCCCTCCTGGCATCCCAGACCTCCTGCGGCTAAGCAGTCCTCAGCCTGAAGGTGCGCCCCTACCCAACAGGGTGGGGGGCCGCCTCCTCCTCTTCAGGACGTCTGGCGGGCCCACGTCTCTGACGCTTGGGCACTCGAGATTGTATCCTCGGGATACATGATCGAGTTCCGGTCTCTTCCCCCGAGACAGGGTTTTGTATTGTGTGGTGTTTTGTTTTTTGTTTTTTTAATCCAGTCTTCCACGGGACCCCGAACAGGCGTCCGCCTTCTCCCAAGCCATTCAGTCCCTTCTGGATCAGGGAGTCATCTCTCCTGTTTTCCCAGCAGAAAGGTTCAAAGGGTTCTATTCAAACCTTTGTGGTCCCCAAAAAGGAGGGCTCAGTGCGCCCAATCCTGGACCTCAAACTACTAAACCAGTTCCTCCGTCTCCAGCGGTTTCGGATGGAATCCCTTCATTCCGTAATTGCTTCTCTGGAGCAGGGGGAATTCCTTTCAGCTGTAGATATCCAGGATGCATACCTCCATGTTCCCATCGCACTTCCTGAGGTTTGCGATAGACTATCATTACCAGTTTGTTGCCCTCCCGTTCGGACTGGCTACTGCACCTCGGGTCTTCACAAAAATCCTGGCCCCTCTTGCAGAGGAATCTTCCTTATACATTATCTGGACGATATCCTCATCAAGGCTCCCTCCTTTGCTCAGGCGTCAAGCTGCATACGGATCACACTGGAAGCCCTTGCTCGCTTCGGGTGGTTGTTCAACCTGCAGAAGTCATCTCTGACCCCCTCAGACTATTGCTCTTTCTGGGTATGCTTCTGGACACGGATGCGGCACAGATTCGCCTTCCTCCGGACAAGCGACTGGCCTTACACCGCTCCATGAGGGTTCTTCTCGACTGCAGACTTCTGTCCATTCTACTGTGCATGAGGATGTTAGGGAAGATGGTCGCCTGTTTCGAGGCGATTCCCTTTGCCCAGTTCCGCTCTCGTACGTTCCTCGCGATCCTGTCCTCCTGGGACAAGTCTTCCAAGAGCCTGGACTATCCCATCCGCCTCTCTCCTCGGGTAAGGTTGTCCCTTTGTTGGTGGCTGTCGGTTCCAGTTCTGGGAAGGTCTTTCCTTCCGATCTCCTGGACGGTTGTTGCCACCGACGCCAGTCTGCTGGGTTGGGGAGAAGTGTTCCCTCCCAGGTCAGTCCAATGCACATGGTCTCGGTCGGAGTCCAAGCTCCCGATCAATGTCCTGGAGCTCAGGGCGATTCTTCTATCCCTCTAACACTGGACCCACCTCCTGAGCGTTCGCCCTGTCAGAGTCCAGTCGGACAACGCCAAGGCGGTGGCTTACATCAACCATCAGTGGGGGAACACTCAGCCTTGCGGTGATGCAGGAATCTGCCAAGATCTTACGGTGGGTGGAAGCCCATGTACCGGCAATTTGGACTTGATGGCCTCAGGGCTCAATCAGAAACTTCCCACCTTCCTCTCCCACGCAAGGGATCTGGAAGCTTGCGGCATGGACGCCCTGATCTCCCCTTGTCAGGGGTTCTCCCTCCTTTACGTGTTTTCCCCCTTCCCCCTCCTGCCCAGGTTTCTACGGAAAATCAGGATGGAGAGCATTCAGACGATCCTCATTCTCCTTCTGGGAGACGTTCCTTGGTCACTGCCACTCAGCTGACATGTTTTTGCAGGGACCTGTCTTCCAGCAGCATTTAAGGTCAGCATTTGACGGTGTGGCTATTGAAACCGCCATTTCAAAGCGAAGAGGTTCTTTGGCGGATGTTATCCGCACTATGATTCAGGCTAGGGAGTCTGCTTCGTCCAGGATTTATTATAGGACCTGGAGGTCCTTCCTGGGTTTCTGTGAAAGTCAAAACATTCTTTTCCTTTTCCTTTTCCTCCCCCCTCGGGCCGGTAAGGACTTTTCCCCCCTCGCCTATGACAGCACCCATGGATAGCATCCGCCCCTTTCCTCAGGACAGGAAGCACAGCCTCCATCATGCTAGTTCTGTTTCCTGACAGGCTGGAATAAAAAACTTTAGACCTAGTACTTTTAAAGGTCCATATCTCTGCCTTAAGCGCTCTTTGAGTATAAATTAGCAGACCACCCCTGGGTTAAAAGATTTGTCGTTGCAATTTCTAAACTTGCAGAAGTCCAGAGTTCCTCCCTGGGATTTAAATCTAGTTTTGTCTGCCTAAGGCCGAATGCACACGGCCGTGAGCGGTCCGTGGAACCGCGGCCTGGATTCCTGCTGAGAGCAGGAGCGCACGGTGTCATTGGTTGCTATGACGCCGTGCGCTCCCTGCTGCCGTCACAGTACAGTAATACACTGGTATAGATCATACCAGTGTATTACTGTATTGCGGCAGCAGGGAGCGCACGGCATCATAGCAACCAATGACGCCGTGCGCTCCTGCTCTCAGCAGGAATTCAGGCCGCGGTTCCACAGACCGCCCACGGCCGTGAACAACGGCCGTGTGCATTCGGCCTTAACTGGGTGACCCTGCCTTCCTTCCAAAGGTTTCGTCATCCTTTCACCGATCTCAGGATGTAGTTTTACCTTCCTCCTGTCCCTCACCGAAGAATCAGAAGGAAAGGGAATTCCATTGCCTCGATGTTAGGTGTCTAACTCAATACCTTTCTTACCTCCTAAGCTTGTGGTTTCCTTTCAGGGACAGAAGAAGGGCTCTCCTGCTTCCTCACAATCTATTGCCAGATATATTAAACAGGCCATTTACCTTGCATATTCCTCTAAAGGGGTTCCTCCTCCTGCCGGGTTTGGAGCACACTCAACTAGAGCGGTGTCTACATCCTGGGCAGAAAGAGCTTCTGCTTCTATTGACCAGATTTGCAGAGCTGCTACGTGGAGTTCTTCACATACCTTTTTTAAGCACTATAGACTGCAGCTTCCATCACAGGAAGGTTTAGGGTTTGGGCGTAAAGTCCTCCAAGCAGTTGTCCCACCCTAGATCTCGCCTAGATATCCATGGGTGCTGTCATAGGCGAGGGGGGGAAATGTGGGATTACACTTACCGGTAATCGTTTTTCCTTGAGCCTATGACAGCACCCGCCTAGGACCCTCCCAAAATACTAAAATAAGAAGGGGAGAAAAAAAATAATATATATATATATATATATATATATATATATATATATAATTTCTGAACATAAATAAAGGAGTATTTATACTATGTTTTTATCAAAAAACTAATATATATAAATATATATATATTTATATATATTAGTTTTATGATAAAAACATAGTATAAATACTCCTTTATTTATGTTCAGAAATATATATATATATATATATATATATATATATATATATATATATATATTATATCTATTATAGATATATTGTGTCCTGTGGTGTAGTCTTTTGTCGCCTTAGTTCTTGGAATAGGACTGTCATGATGGGGGGTTCTACTTCCCTTTTAAAGAGGCTGTGTTTCCTGTCCTGAGGAAAGGGGCGTATGCTATCCATGGGTGCTGTCATAGGCTGAAGGAAAAACGATTACCGGTAAGTGTAATCCCATATTTCTTCAGGGAGTTCCTCCGTACCGTCCTCCTTTACCGCCTTGGGATCTGAATTTAGTGCTCCAGGTTTCCCCCTTTGAGCCTCTGCGGGAGATTTCTCTCCTACTCCTGTCCTAGAAGGTGGTTTTTCTTGTAGCTATCACTTCCATCAGACCGGGTGTATGAGTTGGCTGCGCTCTCTTGTAGAGAACCCTTCTTGGTTCTTCATAAGGATAAGTTGGTTCTCCAGCCCGTTCGTTCCTTTCTTCCGAAGGTGGTCACCGACTTCCATATCAAGGAGGAAATTGTCCGTCCCTCTCCACACGCAAAGGAAAAGGAGTTGCACCATTTGGATGTTGTCAGAGCTCTGAAGATCTATTTAGCAGCCTCTGCTCCCTTCCGCTGTACGGACTCCCTTTTTTGTCCTTCCGGAAGGTCCTGACAAGGGATTGGCGGCCTCCAAGGTGGCAATCGCACGTTGGATTCGGGCTGCACTTGGGGAGGCTTACAACACCCGGGGAAGGGTTCCGCCCTTAGGTGTCACGGCTCACTCCACCAGAGCGGTGGGAGCATCTTGGGCTCGTAGGAATCGCACTTCGGCTGCTCAGTTGTGTAAGGT
Source organism: Bufo gargarizans (assembly GCF_014858855.1). Classification (NCBI taxonomy): domain Eukaryota; kingdom Metazoa; phylum Chordata; class Amphibia; order Anura; family Bufonidae; genus Bufo; species Bufo gargarizans. The sequence goes on along the minus strand of NC_058088.1, from coordinate 114,078,228 downwards.
GGCTACTTGGTCCTCCTTATACATTGACAAAATTTTACCAGGTGCGTACTTTTGCATCGGCGGAGACACTGCCGAAGGCCGCATGGTTTTGCAGGCGGCAGTTTCTTAGATGCCTGCAGGGAAACTTGCTTCCATGGGTCTGTGTGTTGTTGTTTTTTTTCCCTCCCTGTTTACTGCTTTTGGACGTCTCACGGTTCCTGTGTATACCCCCCCCCCCCCCCCCCAATGAATATGGGCGAGAAAAGAAGATTTTTGTATAACTTACCAGTAAAATCTTTCTTGCTCTTTATTGGGGAACACAGCACCGACCCAGTATTGTTGTTCAACCACAGTTGTGGCTCTTACTGGTTAGAACCCTGTTGGGTTTTTGGCATCGTTGGTGTTCCACGTTTTTTCTTGGTTGGCTTGCTTCTCCTACTGCTTGTACACAAACTGAAGCTCTCTCTCCAGACTGGAGGGGGTATAGCTGCCAGGGGAGGAGCTAACCGCTTTAGCTAGTGTCAACGCCTCCTAGAGGACATGGCTATACCCACGGTTCCTGTGTTTCTCCTCCCCCCCCCCCCCCCCCATGAAGAAGAGCGAGAAAGAGATTTTACTGGTAAGTTAAACAAAAATCTCCTTTTTTCAGGTCTCCCATATTAATGGCCTATTTTCAGGATAGGTAATCAATATCAGATCAGCGGAGGTCTAACTCCAAGCACCCTTGACTATCGGAGGATAGCAGAAGAGGCCACAGTGATTAAGTGCCTGAACGAGGCTTTAGGAATTAATGATAAGAGCCTAATGCAAATCTGTTTGTTTTTTCAGGGTTACTCCTGCACTCCACTTTGTGGCTCCTCTCTTCCGATTTCTTGTCCAGTCAGTCCTGGCTATCTTACATTACCTGTGTTTTCATCTCAGTGAGTCATTTTCAGTCTGGTCCTGGCTACATACAGAGGGTGCTGCCTCACTACATCTTCTTCTTTGCCCTTTTTGAGAAAAAAAATAAGTAAAATTATGGCATTTTTTTTACAAGCATTGTTTTTTGGGTGGCGTTATTTAGTCAACATTTTCTTTCAGGCTTTTTGTTTTTAGCCAAGGTAGCAAAAAACACTCAGAATACTGTATTAAATTATCACTATAAAAACACTGACTAGTGTGAAACCACCCTAATGGCATTTATTTAATTTGAATTGGAACTCGTACAACTCAGCACCTGGAATGTCATTTCTAAGGGCCCATTCACATGAAGTTTTTGCCGCTGTTTTTAACGCACTTTCCACACAAACACCTCTAAAAAGCCTCCCAATTCATTTCAATGGGAGGCAGAACTTGCTTTTCTTTTCCCACGCTAAAAAAAAAAACTGAATGGAAAAAAGGAGCAGCATGCTCTATCTTGGAGCGGAATCTGCATTGATTCTTCCATTGTAATAAATGGGAGGCTGAAAATGGGGCTAAAAAGCGCAGATAACCAGTGCAGATTCCACCCTGATTTTTCAGAGCATTTTCAAAATCGGTTGTGTGAACATACCCTAGCAGAATGCATCCAAAAATCCTAGCACAACTTACCTCAGTTTCCTTTTTGAGTGAAATCCGTTGGGTCACTTGAAAGAAATCTGTAGAATCCACCATTACTTAGTGGTCTCTTTACTGAAATGACATCAGAACTGGAGGGTATAAGATATCTGATTACTGACCTCGTCGTCTCCTATGTGGGAGGGAAAAGCAACTAAAAGGCATCTTTCAAGTGAGCGTATTCTAATCCATAAGTATTCTGGCTCTGGATTAGGGTCCATTCACACGTCTGTAGTGTATTGCGGATCCGCAATACACCCGGCCGCCACCCCCATAGAACTGCCTATTCTTGTCTGCAATTGCAGACAAGAATAGGCATGTTCTATTATTTTTTTTATTTATTTCGGAGCCGAGGACCCAAAGATCGGGGGCGCGCTCCGGAAATGCGGATGTGGACGGCACACTGTGTGTTGTCCGCATCCATTCCTGCCCCATATAAAATGAATGGGTCCCCACCCGTTCCGCATTTTGCAGAACGGATGTGGACCCATTCTACGGATGTGTGAATGGACCCTTATGCACGGATTCCTCATATACCATCGGTATTGCTTCAGGATTTGCATGCATATTCTTTCCTCCCTGCATTTTTGATGCAGTCCCATAGACTGTAATGGGTGTATTTAGAAACAAATGCGCACAAAACATGGACATGCTGTGGATTCGAAATACTAACGGAAATTATACGCCCATGTGAATAGCCCTATTAATTACCATTAGCAGTGGATTCTAGTACATAAAATCCAGGCCATACACAGATCTCAAATACACTCATGTAGAAGCTACTAATTAGAATTTCTCAATGCCTGACATAGGAGGATGCCAGGGGGTCATATTCTTATATTCTGTACTTACACTGAAAGAAGTGCCCGGCACAATGAATAACGAAATCAACTGATGAAAACCATTTCTGTAGCCACGATAACACATTTTTTTTCTGCTGTCTGTAGTTTTACCTTTCTAACTAACTCCTTCCTATTGCGTTTCACCCCGCAGACATGGATTCACTACTTCTGTTCAGTGTTGTTCTGGGCGTTTTTCTGTTACTTTTTGGAAATTGATCAACTCTTCAAACGAAATCCATCAGAAAGGTAGTAATAAAGTGATAAAGTGGGAAGAATTATTACCGCAGACGCCATCTTTGTACTAGAGACTAAGCCAACACTATTTAGTATATAATTTTTATTTTTTATTTTTTGGGGGGGGGGGATTACACCTAAAATAGTTATATAGGGGTCATTTATTTAACAAACACACCTATATTAGGTATATTTCTTGTACAAAAGTGAATTTGAACCGCGCTGCTCCTGATCAGTAGAAGAGATTCCTGCCACCAAAAGGCACGCAGAGGCAATCGATTACTGGTTCCAATAACTGCTGCCTCCACGATAGTCAGCGCTAATATTCCCTCTATTTATCAAAGAAAACAGCACAAGATGGTGAAGCTCCGCGATTGCTTTTATCTTCCCATCGCTTTTATTATACTTACAAAAGTCATAAAATCACAAGCGTTTACAATGTAAAACGGTCTCTTTTGGGGATGAGTATAATAAAAGCGATTAGAAGATAAAAGCAATTGCGGAGCTTCACCATGTTGTGCTGTTTTCTTTGATAAATGGAGGGAATATTAGCGCTGACTATCGTGGAGGCAGCGGTTATTGGAACCAGTAATTGCGTCAAAGAACTGTCTGCGTGCCTTTTGGTGGCAGAAATCTCTTCTACTGATCAAGAGCAGCGCGGTTCAAATTATTTTACTACGAACCAGCAGCGCTCAGAATGGGGGAACGGTTTAGGACATTTTAACCTTTTTATATTTTGAGTGGTATTTCTGGCGCAGATTGCAGCGGTGGATATGCCGAAGTTATGTAGTGGCCAGCGCCTCTCCGTAACTTTGGAGGATCAACTACCAACAGCAAGGCCTTAAGACCGTCTAAAACGCTGGCTTTTAATAGATGTGCCCCATAGTCTTTATGTGGTCACTTACCTTTCCACACACTGCGAGTCAATGGTTCCAATGAATATAAGAAACTTTGTAAAAAAATATGAGAGAAAAATGCCTCTTTCTCCCGATCCTGAGCTAAGGTCCCAATTATTGGCAACAAATGTTCGCACCAATGCTTATTCTTGATGGTTGGCCCGTGTAATGCCTTATTTACACAGGCAGTGTTTGGTCAGTGATTTCTTTCAGTGATTGTGAACCAAAACCAGGTGTTGACAGAACAGGCTTGGATGACCATTTCTGACCAAACGCTGCCATGTGGATAAGGCTTAAGGGTGCTGGCACACAGCACAGTTTTGACGCAGTTACTACTTGGTTTCTAAATGTAGTTGGCTGCAATGAATTAAAGGGAACTTATCACCGGGATTTTCTGTATAGAGCTGAGGACATGGGCTGCTAGATGGCCACTAGCACCACCGCAATACCCAGTCCCCATAGCTCTGTGTGCTTTTATTGTGTAAAAAATAAAAATAAATATTTGATACATATGCAAATTAACCTGAGGTGAGTCCTGTCCGTGAGATGAGTCAGGGACAGGATTTGTCTCAGGTTAATTTGCATATGTATCAAATCGGGATTTTTACACAATAAAAGCACACAGAGCTATGGGGACTGGGTATTGCAGATGTGCTAGTGGCCATCTAGCAACCCATGTCCTCAGCTCTATGCACCAAATCCAGGTGACAGGTTCCCTTTAAATCAGATGAGTTCTTCTACGCAGAACACCAGTGTTTAATTAGGTGCTAAACTGGTTAAATTCTATAACTGCATTGTGAATGCATGTTTGCTGACGCAGTAACCGCATGCAGAACTGCGCTGTGTGCCAGCAGTCAAACGAGCAACCACTCGGTAATGTGGCGCACAAAATCATTTCCCTGTGTGAAGTTGGATCTGCTGCCAAGAATGAAGCTGTATAAGGCCTCCTGCACACGACCGTTGTGTGCACCCGTGGCCGTTGTCCCGTTTAACGTGTTTTTCTGCGGTCCCATTGACTTTCAATGGGTCCGTGGAAAAATTGGAAACTGCACCGTTTGGCAGCCGTGTCCGTGATCCGTGTTTCCTGGCCGTGAAAAAAATATGACCTGTCCTATTTTTTTCACGGCCAACTGTTCACGGACCCATTCAAGTCAATGGGTCCGTGAAAATCACGGATGCACACAAGATTGGCATCCGTGTCCGTGATCCGTGTCCGTGATCCGTGTCCGTTTTTTCCTATCATTTCAATGGCAAACTTGACTTAGATTTTTTTTTTCATGTCCGTGGATCCTCCAAAAATCACGGCAGACCCACAGAAGAAAAAACGGGCACGGATCACGGTACAACGGAACCACGTTTTGCGGGACGTTAAAAAAATACTGTCGTGTGCAGGAGGCCTAACTGTGTATAATTGTAGTGACGATCATTCAGCCCCATACATAGGGGATGACTGCAGCATACAAATGTAGCTGCCTAAGTGGGCAGGGATAGGGAATGAACACTTCACTCCTGATGGTTGCCCTTTGCATTGGCCCATGTAAATGGGCTCTGATATTCACTAAATCTAGATGGATCTGCTGTGAAGGATCACATTACATGCTGCCCATATAAGTAATTGCCAGTTTTCCTGAAAATTTGCTCTGGGAAAGTTTGAGACCAGCTGCTATGATGTCTCTGATGCACAGCACACACAAAAACAAGACTCTGCCCTCATCAATAGCACAGCATGGAAGACAGTATACAGCAGTATTGAGAGGGTATGCTATGAGTTAAGCTTTGGATTCACTGCTATAAGTTAAGCCTTGCAATGAGGACTTCTGATGAAGAAATTGATTTTGCTCATCCCTACCCTCATCCTCTTTGCATCTGCTTCCTCCTCCTCCCCACTCATCTCCATAGCTTTCTGTTGGCAGCATTTCACCTGATTCCTTAGTAAGCTGATTATCCGCCTCATCGCTGAAAATAGATTTATTGATCGTGGCGTTTTTATCCAAAGTTTGTGACGGTGCCCATTTTAAAATGAAAAGGACAAAACCATACATTGGGACAATAAGAGTGGAGGAACGGCAAAGTCAAAATCTAAAGCAGAACAATATGTAGTGCGCAGTGATATATTTTCAGAAGCTGGGCTCAGAATGAAGTTGCAGTTGCTTCTCTGGATTTTCTTGGCTTCAGCCTGACAATATGGCTAAAGCTTTTAAAAGAAAGTGTATTGGTTTTGTGGGAAAACATATATTGATGGTTTGTAACTGGGAGACTGACTCCCGCAGAATGTAGAGGCCACGTTGCTTGCAGCTTGGGACATCTGTATATGCAGATGGTAAACTGTCACTTGTTTTCTGTTTCCCAAACAATAATACAACAAAATATCTGAAATTGTCAAAAAAAGGTGTTTCTAAGGGTCTATTTACACCTAAAGCTGGATTTAGACTGCTCCAATATTTGGGCTGATTATTGGGAACGCATGTTCCTATGACCGCTAGTTCCCAGCAGTCTGTCTTTCTAAAGGTGCCTTAGATGACCCGATGAACGAGTGAAAAGCTTGTTCATAAAGTGAAATGATCGGAGATGTGGACATCTCATCATCCTTCCTGGGCAGCAGATTGTGGTGTCTAGCAGCACTCTGCTGCCCAGGAGCAATGGTTTTGTATGGGGACGAGCGATGGCAGCTTCACCTCCAGTTAATGAGCAGATGACTGTTGGCAAGGAAAGCTTCCTTCCTGACAATCTGCTGCCCATCTGATTGTCCCACCTGGACATTTATGCATGTTCCACCTCTGGAACCTACTCGTCTCAAGAATGGGCCCCTGGCTGTCATGCACCATCAGGAATGGAGAGCAGACGGCTTTGTTCACTCCTATTGCACTTCCATAGGATAGATGCTGATTCTAGAGGGGAGACCCACACTTGTTTCATATCTGATGCATATCCTGTGGATATGCCATAAATGCCTGGATGGGACACTCCTATTTAATCTTTTGTAGCATTTTTGACAAAACTTGCAAAAACGCAATTTGAAAATGTAAATGAACCTTGAGTAAAATAAATTGTCAGACTTTGGCTTCTACTCTTCTGATTTTATCAAGGAGTGACATATATATTATATTACAGTGATTGTGAGCCAAAACCAGGAGTGGAGGCTACACAGGGATAAAGTATAATGGAAAGATTTTCTTCTGTTCTGTTTTTGACCCACCCGCACCTGGTTTGGGCTCAGAATAGCTGACTGCATGAAAGGGGCCTACCATACCAGTATTTTTTTATTGATGACATTTAGTCCTTACCCATGGCTAGAAGTCAGCAGTATGCCAGTTCCCATATGAATGTGACCGCTTGGGGACTGCATGCCACCACTACCAACCAAGGGCATATTTCACATTGGTATGTTACCCGTGTCATTCTAAAGTAAATACCTTTATAAAATATCTTCTTATGCCCCATAAATCGCCATGGGATGCAGGGCAAAAATTTGAACAAAGCAGCACTGTAGAAGGAAAAACACACTCCTCAAACTCTGGGAAAAAGTCAGAATAAGGGTCCATTCACACGTCCGTAAGTGTTCTGCGGATCCGCAAAACACGGACACTGGCAATGTGCATTTCGGACTGCACATCTCTGGCACTATAATAGAAAATGCCTAATCTTGTCCGCAATTGATTTGAAGAACGTAGTTTACAAAGGAAACTTGCCTTTGAGGGACCAGAGTAAAAGGCAGAATAGTCTCGGTATGCGGCAGGACAGAGAATTGTCTGGAGTGTTAAGACCTCGCTAGAATAATGTCTGAAGGCTTGTTGCATTTATCGAAGTATAATATACTGTATATGTGACAGTTTCCAGATACAGGGACCAAAAGTGAGAAAATTGCAGTCATTATATATTTTTTTTATCTTTAAGACCCCATGCACACAACCGTGTCTATTTTGTGGACCCACAAAACATGGACACTGGCCGTGTGCACGCTGCATCTCGGTGCAGACCATTGACTTCAATGGGTGCACGATCCGCATGTTAGGACGTGTCCTAACTTTTTTTGGTGTGACCAGATGGACCCGGAAGCGCACAGAAGTCAGTGGGTCCGCACAGCAATGTAGGGTGCACGCGGTCGGTGTCCATGGTTTGCAGTCTACAAAACGGATGTGATCATGTTATTCCTTTCTCTCCCTTCTAGATTTGGCGTATTGTACTCGTTTTTGTGCTGGGGAGCTTCAAGCCTCGTATGTCTACATGGACTTCTTATGTTAGCGATCCCTTCTGTGTCTCAAAACAGGTAGAACATAATTTTTTGACCATCCCTGTGTTATAACTTATACTATATAATTTTAAAGGGGACCTGTCGCCATTTAATGCTGTCCAAACCATGGTCGGCATGCAGGCTCTTATTAGTTAGCCGAGTATTAAAAAAATGCGCCAAGCCTAGAGAGCAAAACCCTGCTCTGCTTGATTGACGAGCCGGTATAGACAGGAGCGAACCTGTTAATCAGGCCAAGCAGGGCGGGCGTGCAAACTTTTCTTCCCATGTCCTGCTGTCTGTTGGGGTAAAACTGATAAAAATCAGAGATTGGGCTCATGCAAATGAATGAATGAAAAAAAAAAAAAAAATATATATATATATATATATATATATATATATATATATATATATATATATAATGTAATTTGGTCCACATCTGATCTGCATTTTTTTTTTGCGGGTCGGATGCAAACCCATTCACTTCAATGGGGCCACAAAAGAGGCGTACAGCACACCGCGTGCTCTCCCCATTCGTATGTCCGTTCCACGGCTCTGCAGAAAAATGGAACATGTCCTATTCTTGTCCGCATTACGGACAAGGATAGGACAGTTCTATAGAGGGCAGGACGTTACATTCTGGCCAGTATCTGTAACGGCCCTGTGCATGAGCCCGTAAGCAAAATAGTGAAATCATGTTCTGTGTGGCGTTTTATTTATTTTCCCCCTTCTCAAAGGGGTTGTCCGATTTGGGACACTTGTAGCATGTCCACAGAGGATGAGTCCGATCTTTTCATTCAATTTAATGGTCCTTCTGAAAATAGCTGAGCATGCTGACTATCTTCGGAAGTGCAATGGAAGTTAATAGAGACAGCCTTGCAGCCGCCTCTTCATTTTGGAGATAGAAGCAGGTCCCAAAGGGGACCAGAACCTATTGACATTTTATGGCCTATCCTGTGGGAAGAACATTTAGGCCTCTTTCACGCGGGCATTGCGGGAAAAGGTGCAAGTGCGTTGCGGGAAATCCGCGCGAGTGCAAAACATTGTAATGCGTTTTGCACTCGCGTGAGAAAAATTGGCATGTTTAGTACTCAAACTTGGGATCGGTGTTCTGTAGATTGTTATTTTCCCTTATACACATGGTTATAAGGGAAAATAATAGCGTTCTGAATACAGAATGCATAGTACAATAGCGCTGGAGGGGTTAAAAATAAAACTAAATTTAACTCTTCTTTTTTGCTGTATGCAGGAAAAGGACCTGTGGTGACGTCACTCCGGTCATCACATGGTCAGTCACCTGATCTTTTACCATGGTGACGGACCATGTGATGACCAGAGTGACATCACCACAGGTCCTTTTCCTGCACACAGCAAAAAAGATGACAGAAGAGAAGCCGGCTGCGCGATCAAGTGGATTAAGGCGAGTTAAATTTATTTTATTTTTTGTAACCCCTCCAGCGCTATTGTACTATGCATTCTGTATTCAGAATGCTATTATTTTCCCTTTATAACCATGTTATAAGGGAAAATAATAATGATCGGGTCTCCATCACGATCGTCTCCTAGCAACCGTGCGTGAAAATCGCACCGCATCCGCACTTGCTTGCGATTTTTCACGCAACCCCATTCACTTCTATGGGGCCTGCATTGCGTGAAAAACGCACAAAATAGAGCTTGCTGCGATTTTCACGCAACGCACAAGTGATGCGTGAAAATCACCGCTCATGTGAACAGCCCCATAGAAATTAATAGGTCCTGATTCAGTGCGGGTGCAATGCTTTCACCTCGCGCATCGCATCCGCACGGAATACTCGCCCATGTGAAAGGGGCCTAAGGGGGGAGATTTATCAAACCGGTGTCAAGTAGAACTGGCTTAGTTGCCCATAGCAACCAGAGCCCACCTTTCCTTTTTCAGAGCTCATTTGGAAAATGAAAGGTGGAATCTGGTTGCTATGGGCAGGTAAGCCAGTTCTACACCAGTTTGATAAATCTCCCACTTGGAATATTGAAGTATGCCCTATTGACAGATAAAAAGCAAATGCTGCAGTTCGGCAAGAAAACAGAGATGGAGGGGAAAAGGATAAAACTATTCTGACCATACCAGTTGTATTTACTATCTGGCAGCTGCAGACATGATTGTAGAAGTATCCATATTGAAATTGCCTATGTTTGTGTGTATCATGGGTTAAAAAAAAAAAAACACAACCACTAGATGGCGGTAACTGAATGCAAAGAGAAACCAGTGAGACTAAAGATTGAAGATGAAACAAATGTAGATGAAGTGAATTAAAATTTCAATGCTGGAGAAATGCTAGCAGTGTGATTAAAAAGGATTTATTGTAAGGACTATTCCACCGGCTACTTTCACACTAGCATTTCTATTTTCCAGTATTGAGATCTGTGATAGGGTCTCAATGCCGGAAAAAAAACGCTTCCGTTTTGTCCCCATTCATTGTCAATGAGGGAAAAAACGTAACTTAACAGAACGGAATGCTCCAAAATACATTCCATTCTCATACCGGAAAGCAAACCGCAGCATGCGAAGCACGAAGGATCAGTCATGACAGACATTGCAAGTCAATGGCGACGGATCAATTTTCTCTGACACAATAGATAACGGATCCATCCCCCATTGTCTTGCAATAGAGCAGGACCGTGGTACGGTTACACGGACACCAAATTATGCAGTGGGTCCGGATATGGGTATAATAGTCTATAGTTTTTTTTTTTTTTTTTTTTGTGATGCCAATTGCGGCGTGCACAGGGCAGGGCCTCCATCAGGGCCGATACCCCGGGGGGGGGGGGGGGGCCCAGCCAGTTCCAATTTAATTATTATTCCCCACTCTGCTGATTCCTGTATTTATACCAACCAACAACCTAACCTGAGGACGGTATCCGGCTCCGGCTGCATTCACCTTTAAAAGGCTCTGAGCCGCTGCGCAGAGGAATGTAGCTGCGCAGCGGCAGGTGACGTCAGACGCTGTCGCTGCCTCACGCCGTGACGCCGCCGGCCTTCAGATTAGCGTGGAGGGAACTTCTGTTCTGGCCTCTGGCTGGGAGTGGGAGGGACGGACTGCCTGGCCCTGGAATCAAATCTGGAAAGAATTGTGAAAGCCTGCCCTGCCCAGCTGCCCTAGTGCCCTCGCCCCTCCATCACACACATGTTGTTGGACTTGGATTGACTTCCCCCTCTAATGATTCATTAAGGTCCATTAGGTTATAACAATAGGGGTTAATAACAATAAGTGATGGATCATCATGGCCCTGGATAATGTTGCTCGGTCTTTGCTCGGGGGTAAAATGCAAAGCTGTTTTCTGGATTATCCCACAGGGCCATGATCCTCCATCACTTATTGTTATTAACCCCTCCCTTGCCAGCCCCATTTAGCTGTGTGTTCTGCTGCAGAACACGCAGCTAAATGGGGCTGGGTGTGTTGTCAAGGGAGGGGTTAATAACAAGTGATGGAGGATCATGGCCCTGTGGGATAATCCAGAAAACAGCTTTGCATTTTACCCCCGAGCAAAGACCGAGCAACATTATCCAGGGCCATGATGATCCGCCATGATCCATCACTTATTGTTATTAACCCCTCCCTTGCCAGCCCACCTGGCCCCATTTAGCTGTGTGTTCTGCTTTGGGAAAAAAGTTTAGGCCTTGAAGATGTTAATTAAGTGTTGGAGGGGGTGGGGTGTTATTATTGTGTTTGGGATCCATTTAACAAGTTTGACCAGTTGGGTTTAAAGGGAACCTGTCACCGGGATTTTGTGTATAGAGCTGAGGACATGGGTTGCTAGATGGCTGCTAGCACATCTGCAATACCCAGTCCCTATAGCTCTGTGTGCTTTTATTGTGGGGAAAAAAACAATTTGATACATATGCAAATTAACCTGAGAAGAGTCCTGTCCCTGACTCATCTCACATACAGGACTCATCTCAGGTTAATTTGCATATGTATCAAATCTTTTTTTTTTTTTACACAATAAAAGCACACAGAGCTATGGGGACTGGGTATTGCGGTTGTGCCAGCGGCCATCTAGCAAACCATGTCCCCCAGCTATATAAACAAAATACCGGTGACCTGTTCCCTTTAAGAGTGGTTGAGTCTCATCCACAGATTCCCCCCCCCCCCCATAACAGTGTGTCATCCACAGATCCCCCCCCCCATAACAGTGTGTCATCCACAGATCCCCCCCCCCCATAACAGTGTGTCATCCACAGATCCCCCCCCCCCCCCATAACAGTGTGTCATCCACAGATCCCCCCCCCCATAACAGTATTCCTCCCCCCATAAGTGTCATCCACAGATCCCCCCCCCCATAACAGTGTGTCATCCACAGATCCCCCCCCCCCCATAACAGTGTGTCATCCACAGATCCCCCCCCCCCCATAAGTGTGTCATCCACAGATCCCCCCCATAACAGTATTCCTCCCCCCATAACAGTGTGTCATCCACAGATCCCCCCCCCATAACAGTGTGTCATCCACAGATCCCCCCCCCCCCCCCCCCATAACAGTGTGTCTTACACAGATTCCCCCCCTCCCCCTCCATAACACTGTAACGGTAAACCTTGTGTTTTTTCTTAAATGTGCCAGGGGAAGATTGCCAGGGCAGATTAGAACAGGTAGTGTAGTTAGTGTTAGTGTAGGGTCCTGCTTAAAGGGTCTACCTTGTCGTGGTAGCAGGCTTAATATTATTTGGTCAAAAAATTATTCCTTACTGAAATCGCTGATTATCACTTTTTACAGTCTTTATAGTTGTAAAAAAAAAATGAAATTGGGGGTGGAGGGGGGGCCGGGAGGCGGAGTCAGGACGGGGTAGGAGGTGGGGGCCCAGGCCTTGAGCTGTGTAAGGGGGCCCCAAAATTTCTAGTGGCAGCCCTGGCGCAGGGTACAGTCACAGGGCCCTTTAAAGGGAACCTGTCACCTCTGCTATGCTACCCTCACTGAGCGTTTCTAAATGTTCATTGTGTTACCCTAAACATATAAATTACACTTTTTTAATTTTATTTGCAGACAAATTCAATAAGTATTATGCATTTTTGTACTTCCCTCCTTTTATGCAAATTAACTGTCATATCTTACTTGTGTGACCAGAGAAGAGTCATATTTTCAAGCTCTGACTCATCTCAGGTTAATTTGCATATGTATCAAATTGTTTTTTTTTGTTTGTTTTTTACACCATAAAAGCACACAGAGCTATGGGGACTGGGGTTGCTAGATGGCCGCTAGCACAATCGCAATACCATGTCCTCAGCTCTATACACAAAATCCCAGTGACTGGTTCCGTTTAAGGTATTGTATCTCACGTACCAGGTTAGGAATGCCAGAGTGGTGTAATGTCGCTGTATAGTAGTGGTAATGGTGTCAACGGTGTCTCCTACCTGGGTGCGGCTGGACTCCTGGATCCTGGCTCACTTGCAATAAAATGTGTGATGCTAGTAGGAGTAATAGAGGAATTTTCAGCAGTAATTGAGATCCAGACCTTGAATACAGTTCAAACTTGTCTTTACTGGTTGTAGTTTTCATCCAAGCAAGATAAAGCATTAGTCTTTGGTCCCAGCAAGTATTGGCAATGTGTGGCAGGAATAGAGCAGAAGATATATCATGTACCTGGAGCTTGCGGGAAAAGGACGTCTGCTTGTTAGCTCTAAACTGTGGCAGGAATTTGGCTTCTGCGCTTTCTATCTTCTGCTGTCTGGAACTGACTAGCTGAGGAGGAATATGGCTTCTCCTGGGTCTCTGGAACTTGACTCAGTTAGCTTCACAGGGTATGCTTCTTCCTGGAACTAGAGTTGTCTGCTGCTTGCCTGGAACTGGGGATGATGATCAATGTCTCAGCCGAGGCAAGATCCTGGCTTGGATCCCTATATCTGGGAGCTCGTACACGCACACCCTAGCTGGGAGTGGGCTACACATTAACTTAACTTCCTTCCTTCCTTCCCCATGAGGCAGGATATGGGCATAGCCCACTTCTGCTCACAGAGGGGGGACCTAAACTGGAATGTACTATTCCAGTCTAGAAACACTAAACTGAAACTAGGTCCTTGCTAACACACTGCTGCCACCTGTTGGTGAACATAGAAATTACAGCAATATACATTTAACAAGGCTTTCAATGCACATTTGTGAGGATGTTATGTGAAATTGCACAAGATGACAAGGTAAATGCTCTTAACGGGTTGTAGCGGGGTAAGAGTTTAGTAACACAACTCTGGGGTGTTAGACCTTAAATGGAGTTCATGACTGATCCGCCTGGGCTATGTTACATATAATGCAACCAAATCAGTTTATAATGAAAGCAGATGGTTGTATTATCAACGGAAGCGTTTTTGTTGATCCCTGCCGGATCCAGCAAAAACGCTATTGTGAAAGTAGCCTAACAGATTTCAGTGAAAAAAAGCGTACGTGTTTCATCCGTGAAGGATCTGTGATGGGTCCGTTTTTTTACCTTCTGTGTGTCATCTGTAATCCACGGACATTGCTCAGCTGAAAATTTAATGTCAAGAACATTTCCTGTCTTCCTGTGAAAAACTGATGCACCACAGATGCCATCGACGAACCCATAGACTTTAATGGGCATGCTTGGTCCGCATCCTGGACCAAAGTACTGCATGTCTCCATTATATACAGGTCCTTCTAAAAAAATTAGCATATTGTGATAAAGTTCATTATTTTCTGTAATGTACTGATAAACAGACTTTCATATATTTTAGATTCATTACACACCAACTGAAGTAGTTCAAGCCTTTTATTGTTTTAATATTGATGATTTTAGCATACAGCTCATGAAAACCCCAAATTCATATCTCAAAAAATTAGCATATCATGAAAAGGTTCTCTAAACGAGCTATTAACCTAATCATCTGAATCAACTAATTAACTCTAAACACCTGCAAAAGATTCCTGAGGCTTTTAAAAACTCCCAGCCTGGTTCATTACTCAAAACCGCAATCATGGGTAAGACTGCCGACCTGACTGCTGTCCAGAAGGCCATCATTGACACCCTCAAGCAAGAGGGTAAGACACAGAAAGAAATTTCTGAACGAATAGGCTGTTCCCAGAGTGCTGTATCAAGGCACCTCAGTGGGAAGTCTGGGGGAAGGAAAAAGTGTGACAGAAAAAGCTGCACAACGAGAAGAGGTGACCGGACCCTGAGGAAGATTGTGGAGAAGGACCGGTTCCAGACCTTGGGGGACCTGCGGAAGCAGTGGACTGAGTCTGGAGTAGAAACATCCAGAGCCACCGTGTACAGGCATGTGCAGGAAATGGGCTACAGGTGCCGCATTCCCCAGGTCAAGCCACTTTTGAACCAGAAACAGCGGCAGAAGCGCCTGACCTGGGCTACAGAGAAGCAGCACTGGACTGTTGCTCAGTGGTCCAAAGTACTTTTTTCGGATGAAAGCAAATTTTGCATGTCATTCAGAAATCAAGGTGCCAGAGTCTGGAGGAAGACTGGGGAGAGGGAAATGCCAAAATGCCTGAAGTCCAGTGTCAAGTACCCACAGTCAGTGATGGTCTGGGGTGCCATGTCAGCTGCTGGTGTTGGTCCACTGTGTTTTATCAAGGGCAGGGTCAATGCAGCTAGCTATCAGGAGATTTTGGAGCACTTCATGCTTCCATCTGCTGAAAAGCTTTATGGAGATGAAGATTTCATTTTTCAGCACGACCTGGCACCTGCTCACAGTGCCAAAACCACTGGTAAATGGTTTACTGACCATGGTATTACTGTGCTCAATTGGCCTGCCAACTCTCCTGACCTGAACCCCATAGACAATCTGTGGGATATTGGGACGAGAAAGTTGAGAGACGCAAGACCCAACACTCTGGATGAGCTTAAGGCCGCTATCGAAGCATCCTGGGCCTCCATAACACCTCAGCAGTGCCACAGGCTGATTGCCTCCATGCCACGCCGCATTGAAGCAGTCATTTCTGCAAAAGGATTCCCGACCAAGTATTGAGTGCATAACTGAACATAATTATTTGAAGGTTGACTTTTTTTGTATTAAAAAACACTTTTCTTTTATTGGTCGGATGAAATATGCTAATTTTTTGAGATAGGAAATTTGGGTTTTCATGAGCTGTATGCCAAAATCATCAATATTAAAACAATAACAGGCTTGAACTAATTCAGTTGTGTGTAATGAATCTAAAATATATGAAAGTCTAATGTTTATCAGTACATTACAGAAAATAATGAACTTTATCACAGTATGCTAATTTTTTGAGAAGGACCTGTAATTATTTTTTTTCTTTTACTGACCCAATACTGAAATGTGAACAGACACAATGAGGACAGCACACAAGTGAAAAACGGAAATGTGGATAAGGCCTTAGACCCTTCAACATGAGAGGACCTGTCAGTGTCAGTATTTCTCACATAAGAGAGAGAGAGAAAAATAGGAGAGGGTTATGGTACAAAGTACTAATCACGGGTAGTAAACCCAGACTAGAAGGAAGTACTTAAAAGCTATAAGGCGCCAAGAGGGTGGAGTGAATAGAGGGGGGGGGGGGGGAGTGAGGGGAAGCAAATTAATGCCAGTGAATAGTTTTAAGTTACTATAATTGGAAGGCAGCACTGGTGTTTGCTGGGAGTGGGGTAAAAACCACACACACATTTAGAAGAGCTAAGGGGGGGGGGGGGGGGGTGGCTGGCACAGGTGGGATCCGGAAAATAATCTCACCCGTGTACCATCAAAAGTTCAAGATCGCATGTAGGAATGTTAAAAATTGACGGCAGCCCACGCCTGTAGGCTTCTGGTCAATCACTTTATTTCAAACAATATACCGGTGAATATCGTGCAAAAGTCCATTTATTTCAGTAATGCAAATTAAAAGGAATTGCATTAATGCAGCTTAAAATTAGAATATTGTGAATATATTCTAGGCTCAAAGTGTTACACTCTAGTCAGATAATTAATCCATACCCCCTGAGCAAAGGGGACCTCAAAATTGAGACTTTGGCCTCTTTCACATGGGCGAGTTTTCCGCACCGATGCGTGAGGTGAACGCATTGCACCCGCATTGAATCTGGGCCCATTAATTTCTATGGGGCTGTGCACATGAGCGGTGATTTTTCACACATCACTTGTGCGTTGCGTGAAAATCGCAGCGTGCGCTATATTGTGCGTTTTTCACGAAACGCAGGCCCCATAGAAGTAAATGGGACTGCGTGAAAATCGCAAGCAAGTGCGGATGCGCTGCAATTTTCACGCACGGTTGCTAGGAGACTATTGGGATGGAGACCCGATCATTATTATTTTCCCTTATAACATGTTTATAAGGGAAAATAATAGCATTCTGAATGCATAGTACAATAGGGCTGGAGGGGTTAAATATTTTTTATATATATATATATATATATATATATATATATTCCCCTTAATCCACTTGTTCGCGCAGCCCGGCTTCTCTTCTGTCTTCTTTCTTCAGGACCTGGGTAAAGGACCTGTGGTGACGTCACTGCGCTCATCACATGGTCCATCACATGATCTTTTACCATAAAGATCATGTGATGGGCGCAGTGACGTCATCACAGGTCCTTTACCCAGGTCCTGAAGAAAGAAGAGAAGCCGGGCTGCGCGAACAAGTGGATTAAAAGGAGTTTAAATGTTTTTTTTTTTTTGTTTTTTTTTTAACCCCTCCAGCGCTATTGTACTATGCATTCTGTATTCAGAATGCTATTATTTTCCCTTTTATAACTATGTTATAAGGGAAAATAATAGCAATCTACAGAACACCTAACCCAAACTTCTGTGAAGCAGTTCGGGTTTGGGTACCAAACATGCTGCTTTTTCTCACGCTCGTGCAAAACGCATTACAATGTTTTGCACTCGTGCGGAAAAATCGTGTATTTTCCCTTAACGCACCCGCATCTTATCCGGGCAAAAAACATGACTCCCGTGTGAAAAAGGGGTTTTCATAAGCTGTAAGCCATCATCATCCACATTGTAACAAATAAAGGCTTGAAATATCTCGCTTAGCATGTAATGAGTCTATCTCATATGTTAGTTTCACCTTTCAAGTTGCATTACTGAAATAAATTAACTTTGCACGATATTCAAATTTTTCGAGTTTTACCTGTATATAATATTGTTTGAAATAAAGTGATTGACCAAAAGCTTCCAGGCGTGGGCTGCCGTCAATTTTTAACATTCCTACATGCGATCTTGGCCGGCAGGGTTCAAAGTCTCTGGTGTCTAGATTTTTTTTTTTTTTTATTTTTTTATTTTTTTGATATCCTGTTGACTACTCTCATGTGAAGTGAGTGCACACAGATTTTATTATTGTATTCTCTGACTTATCTTATGTGTTAATTTTATCCTGTACAAGTTTAATCTACGTATCTAACGGTACGCACCCATTCTTTACCGGATCCCACCTGTGCCCTCCCCCTTTATCTATACTATTTCTCACATCGCATCTACATACTGTAGTTAAGGTTGGAAAAAGACAGAAGTCCATCCTGTAATCCTTCTATATTGATCCACAGAACAAATCCCTGGATCAATGTCCATCTTCTTTTTAAAAAGGGATTGGGCCAAAGGGAAAGTGTGTGTGTGTGTGTGTGTGTGTGTGTGTGTGTGTGGGTAGAACATGATTTCTATACGTTGTCATAGGCCTCAATGTTTATTTGAAATGGTCATCTTAACCTTTCTTGAAGCCATCTGTTTGCTGTGACCAGCTCCTGGGGCAGGCTATTCCAGAAATTCACAGCCCTTACTGTAAAGAATGCTTGTTTGTTATGACTGAATCTTATTTTCTCCAGGTGTAGAGTGTGGCCACTTGTTTTTTGAGGGGGTTTAATCCCTTCAGGACCTCCGCTGTATATGTATGGCGGAAGTCCGATCTTAAAACATGGCACCCATTTGCACGTTCAGCAGGCACCATAGCCACTGGGTTTCTGCCGTTTATTGCTCGGTCACAC
This sequence comes from Bufo gargarizans, assembly GCF_014858855.1. Classification (NCBI taxonomy): domain Eukaryota; kingdom Metazoa; phylum Chordata; class Amphibia; order Anura; family Bufonidae; genus Bufo; species Bufo gargarizans. The sequence goes on along the minus strand of NC_058088.1, from coordinate 114,059,549 downwards.
AACTTGCCACCCAAATGGATTTTACCTCCTTTTCTTCTCACTAATGGAGCTTTCATTTGGTGGTATTTCATTGCTGCTGACATTTTTTACTTTTTTTGATATTAATTGAAATTGACCGAAATTTTTGCAAACAAATGACATTTCACTTTCTGTTGTAAAATTTTTCAAATAAACCTACATTTTTAGGTTTCTACATGTTTTCTACATGTCTTTGATTATGCTCCTCTGCTGGTCCTTTTGGTCAGTTGGTCTCGGCAGAGGAGCAGGCATCACAGTGAGTAGCACCAAACGCCACACACTTAGCCCCAGATCACCCCCCTGCACCCCAATTAACCCCTTGATCACCTCTGTCAATCACCTAGTGAAAGGAAAAAAGTGATCAGTGTAAACTGTCACTTTTTTTTTTTTTTTTTTTTTCACTGGTATTGACTGTTAGGTTTTAGGGATAGTTTAGGCCCCTTGGTTAGGTAGTTAGCGCCCAGCCCACCGCACACTGCAGTCACTTATTCGCTGATTAGCGTATCGCTAATCAGCATTTGTACTTTTATAGTATCTGTAAGTGATCAGAACTGATCACAGTCAGATCTATAATAGTATTAGTGTCACCTTAGTTCGCCCTCCACCCAAAACGCAGTGTTTGCCCGATCAGGCCTGATCGGTCGCCCACACGTGCGTTCACCCACGCCCGCCCCACCGCAGTGACAAAAAATATATATTTTTTTATCACTGCACAATCACTTTACAAGCGCTGCGGCAATTTAAAAAAATCAGTTTTGATATTTTTTTATCAACGGCAGCGACCTCCGGTACTTCGCTAGCCTCCCATTTGTAAGACAGGCTTGCTTTTTTTTCTTCTTGGGTAGTCTCAGGGAATACCCCTAAATTTAGTAGCCCAAATGTCAAACGGGAGGTATTCTTCTGAAGAGGCCTACAGGCTTCTGACCCAGTCGGATGAGGAATGGGAACCCTCATCTGATGAATCTAGCGGGTCAGAATACGAACCTGTAGAAAGCAGTGGCAGTCTGACTCAAAGTTCGGACGAGGAGGCTGAGGTCTCTGATGGCACCAGGCGTACCCGGCCTCGTGTCTCTAGACCACAGGTTGCGCAGGATCCGCTTCAAGGGCAGCAGTCGGATTACGTGGTGAGGCATACACCAGCAGCGCAGCCCTCCCTGGACCTAGTACTAGCACTGCCGTACAAAATGGTGAAGTGGCGAGCACCAGAAGGGCAGTTGAAGCTGGTACGGTGGCACGTGCAGTAGTCCCCCCCCCCCCCCCCCCTGTCGCAGCCACCGCACAGACAGGCCCGTAGAGCCCCTAGAATCCCTGAGGTGCTGGCAAATCCTGATTGGCAGTCCCCAACTTCCAGTCTGGAGTTCGGGTTGAGACAGCTCAGATCGGTTCGGCCCTGGGATTTTTTTGAGCTGTTCTTGACTGCGGAGCTCTTGGACTTAGTCGTGGCAGAAACAAACCGGTATGCCACACAATTTTTAACCGCCAACCCGGGAAGCTATTATGCCCAGCCTTTCCGGTGGCAACCAGTCCAAGTTTCCGAAATTAAAACTTTTCTGGGCCTTCTCCTCAACATGGGTCTAACCAAAAAGCATGAATTGCGGTCATATTGGTCCACGAACCCAATTAATCACATGCCCATGCTCTCTGCTGCCATGTCCAGGGCACGATTTGAGGCCATCCTGCGTTTCCTGCACTTTAGCGACAACACCACCTCCCGTCCAAGAGGCCACCCAGCTTTTAAACGGCTCCACAAAATTCGGCCCCTCATAGACCACTTCAACCAGAAATTTGAAGATTTGTATACCCCTGAGCAAAACATCTGCGTAGACGAGTCCCTAATGCATTTTACCGGGCGCCTTGGCTTCAAACAATACATCCCAAGCAAGCGCGCATGGGGTATGGGGTCAAAAGATCAGACCCTGGAGCCGGTCGGTTGCCCTGACTACCTAGGGAGCAGTGGGTAGACAGTCTGGGACTTGGTGTCACCTTTATTTGGCAAGGGGTACCATCTTTATGTGGACAATTTCTACACAAGTGTGGCCCTCTTCAGGCGTTTGTTTCTAGAACAGATTGGCTGCTGTGGCACCGCGCGAACTAGTCGCGCGGGCTTCCCCCAACGGCTCGTTACCACCCGTCTTGCAAGGGGGGGGGGGGGGGGGAAGAGGGCTGCCTTGTGTAACAAAGAACTGCTCACGGTGAAATGGAGAGACAAGCGTGACGTTTACATGCTCTCCTCCATTCACGCAGACATGACAATCCAAATTAAGCGAGCAACCAGTGTCATTGAAAAGCCCCTCTCAGTCCACGACTACAACCTTCACATGGGAGGGGTGGACTTCAATGACCAGATGTTGTCTCCGTATTTAGTTTCCAGACGCTGGTATAAGAAGGTGTCTGTATATTTAATTCAATTGGCTCTGTATAATAGTTTTTGTTCTCTACAGTAAGGCTGGGAGAACAGGATCCTTCCTCAGATTTCAGGAAGAGATCATCGAGAACCTCCTGTACCCAGGAGGTTCCGTGGCCCCATCCACCAGTGTAGTTAGCCGTCTACACGAGCGACATTTCCCCAATGTCGTTGCTGGTACCTCAACCCAACCGTCACCCCGAAAAAGATGTTGTGTCTGTAGCAGGAGTGGAATAAGGCGTGACACCCGCTATTTCTGTCCTGACTGCCCTCACCACCCTGCCCTATGCTTAGGGGAGTGTTTCCAGAAGTACCACACACAGGTACACTTAGCATAGGGATCACATCTCACAGGACAGGTACACAGGGCTATTAGGGCCCATTCACACAGAGCTGCTGCAAACCTCTCCTTTCACCTGGGACAAATGGCATAATGCACTTCGCCACATCTTTGGGCGATTTGCGCTTTGCACATTGTCCCATGGGGAAGGAGAGGTTTGTCCTATAAAGGTAAAAAAAAAGCAGTAAGCAAAAAAGTTAACGTTCAGTTCCAAAAGTTAAATAAAGTTTATATGTTCTGTTCAAAGTTTATTATAAAGTTAATAAAATTATTGCGTTGCGGCCTGTTGTGTTTTTTTTTTTTTTTTTTTGCCTTCCAGGTGGACCAACCGATCGACTAGCTGCAGCACTGATGTGCATTCTGATAGAAGCATTGCGCTGCTGTCAGATTACACACAAGTTTGTGTATGCGGCGCTGCAAGACGAGATTTCTCCTCTGCAGTAAAAGATACGTTTGCCGAGGCATATGAGCTGAGGAGGTGGCGGTGTTCATATGCTTTGGCAAACACTTTGTATATAAAAAGAAAAAAAAAAAAAAACGAGCTAAGTGGGTATGGATGTTGGGCGGAGCCCCTATGTCCTGGCAGACGCCTTTTCCCTCCTTTTTTGGCAGATTTTTTTCATCCACATTGATCGATGCGAATGAAAAAATCTGTGCCGTTCATTTTTTTTTCTTTCAGCCCAGAGGCTGAACAGAAAAAATAAATCTCATTACCTGTATGCTCAATATAAGGAGAATAGCAGAAACTCCTAATGCTGGCCATACATGTAATGATTGCGGAGACCCTCAAATGCCAGGGCAGTACAAACACCCCACAAATGACCCCATTTTGGAAAGAAGACACCCCAAGGTATTCGCTGAGGTGCATATTGAGTCCATGAAAGATTGAAATTTTTGTCCCAAGTTAGCGGAAAGTGAGACTGTGAGAAAAAAATAAAAAATTTCCTCTAACTTATGCCCCAAAAAAAAAAAAATTCTATGAACTCGCCAGGCCCCTCATTGAATACCTTGGGGTGTCTTCTTTCCAAAATGGGGTCACATGTGGGGTATTCATACTGCCCTGGCTCTTTAGGGGCCCTAAAGCGTGAGAAGAAGTCTGGGATCCAAATGTCTAAAAATGCCCTCCTAAAAGGAATTTGGGCACCTTTGCGCATCTAGGCGGCAAAAAAGTGTCACGCATGTGGTATCGCCGTACTCAGGAGAAGTTGGGGAATGTGTTTTGGGGTGTCATTTTACATATACCCATGCTGGGTGAGAGAAATATCTTGGTCAAATGCCACCTTTTGTATAAAAAAAAATGGGAAAAGTTGTCTTTTGCCGAGATATTTCTCTCACCCAGCATGGGTATATGTAAAATGACACTCCAAAACACATTCCCCAACTTCTCCTGAGTACGGCGATACCACATGTGTGACACTTTTTTTTGCCGCCTAGGTGGGCAAAGGGGCCCACATTCCAAAGAGCACCTTTTCGGATTTCACAGGCCATTTTTTACACATTTTGATTGCAAACTACTTTGCACGCATTTGGGCCCCTAAAATGCCAGGGCAGTATAACTACCCAACAAGTGACCCCATTTTGGAAAGAGGACACCCCAAGGTATTTCATGATGGGCATAGTGAGTTCATGGAAGTTTTTTATTTTTTGTCACAAGTTAGTGGAATATGAGACTTTGTAAGAAAAAAAAAAAAAGCATTTTCCCCTCACCCATGACGGCACCCCATGCGACCAGGGACCTCCCATCCGGGACAGGAAACCTGAGAAGATAAAAGGTTCACACCCCCACCAAGCACCAGTTCAGGTTTCCTGTCCTCCGGATAGGAAGTCCCTGGGAAGCTTCACGTTGGTTCTCACCTGCAGCCAGGGGGAGGCCCAGGTTCTTATCTGGTGGGTGGCCTCCCCCAGGTGGCGTTATGCTCTCCGGGGCTGCTGCCTACAGTCTGGGCTTCTTCCCCCACATCCCGGCGCTGGCCTGAGGGAGCCGCTGTGGCCGTGTTCAGGCTGCTTCCCTCCTTGCTCCCGGGTTGCCCGCCTTCCTGTCGGCATCGGAGGGGGCGTCTGCGCATGGGCGTGCCCCGACGCGCGCGGGGGGGGGGGGGGCGGGGCGGCTTGACCCGGAAGTTGGGTAAAGCGCCGGTGTGTTCCCTGGTGCGTCCTTTAAAATATAAATGGGGCAAAGGGGGGGAACCCAGCCGGCTGATGTGGCACACAGTGTGGTGCTGAAGAGGCTCTTTGTTTCCGGCAAAGATGTCAGAGCCTGCAGATGGACGCGCCGAACCCCTGGAACACTCAAGGCCCGCTAGTCCGGTACCAGTCCTGAGGAGTGGGGGCTAAAAAGGATCTTTGGTGAGATGTATCTTTTTCTTATTAATGGGGTGTTATCTGCTTGATTTGTGTAGGTGGCAAAGACCCCCAAAAAGCGGCCTCTAAAACGAAGCATAAGGAGTGTGCAGGATGTAAGGCCCTCCTAGCTTCCTCCTATTCTAAGCCGTTATGCACCCCATGTATCGATAAGTTGGTGGCGGAGGAGTCCCAGAGCCTTTCCAAGAATATGCGATCTTTAATAAGATCTGAGGTGAAAGCCTCCTTAAAATCCTTGAGTAAGAATCGCCTGCGGTCTCCGGAAAAATCTCCGGATATTAGGGATTCGGATATAGACCATTCTGACGTGGAGGAAAGAGAAGCAGGCCAGTTACTCTCTAATGACGCTACTTCGTCAGCAGAGGAAGAAACGGGGTTCCTATTTCTCGCCCGAAGATGCCCAAAACCTCCTTAAAGCGGTCAGAGCAACTATGCAGTTAGAAGAGGTGAAACAGGCTAAGTCTACAGCAGATATTGCCTTTCAGGGGTTAGGTCCCAGAAAGAAGAGGGTTTTCACCATTCACGAGAATGTTCAGGCATTAATTAAAAAGGAATGGAAAAATCCTGATAGGAAGTTTTTTATTCTAAGCTCCGTTAAAAGGAAATATCCCTTTGATGAGAAAGTAGCAGCCTGTTGGGACAAGGCCCCTACTGTTGACGCTCCGGTGGCGAAGATTGCCAAGAAGTCTGCTCTACCGTTTGATGACCTGGGTAGCCTGTCTGATCCTCTGAATAAAAAAGCGGATTTTTATTTAAAAAAGGCCTGGGAATCATCCTCTACCTGCTTGAGACCGGCGGTTGCAGCATCATGGGTCTCTAGGTCACTGCATATCTGGCTGGAACAGTTAGAACAGCATCTCAGTGAGAAGAAGCAAAGAGAAGTTTTGGCGTCCCTTCCTACCTTTTTTAAGGCTGTCGATTTTTTTAGCCGATGCCTCCACGGATATAGTTAGGTTCTCAGCCAGATCATCCGCCATGTCCAATGCGGCTAGAAGAGCTATTTGGCTGAAGTCCTGGAAAGCTGATCAGGGTTCAAAGGCTAGGTTATGCTCTATCCCCTGTGAGGGTGACAGGCTCTTTGGGTCTTCCCTTGACGATATACTTGAAAAAGCCTCAGACAAGAAGAAGGGTTTTCCAGCTCCTCAACGCCCCCCTTTTTTTCGTAGATACCAAGGTAAAAGGCAAAAGGGTAGGCAGTATGACAGAAGGGAAAAGGATAAATTTCCTAAGAAATCCGGAGGTTTCCTTTTTAAACCCCAAGATCAAAGACCCAAAGATAAGCAATGACGCCGAACCCCAGGTAGGGGGAAGATTGTCTCTCTCTCTCTCCCAGCCTGGAAAAAGATGACCAAGAACGGCTGGATCCTGGGAGGGATTGGAGAGGGGTTCCGGCTGGAGCTTCTGACCCATCCCCAGGATTCGTTCATACTGACAGATTACCCCAAGGATCTAGTCAAGAGACAGGCCTTAGAGTCAGAGGTCCTGCTGCTTCTGCGAAAAGGGGTGGTTGTCCTGGTTCCGCAGGCAGAGAGGGGCAGGGGTTTTTACTCCCCTCTTTTTTTAGTAAAAAAACCCAATGGCTCCTTCCGGGTAATCCTAAACCTGAAGAAATTAAACAGATTCCTCAGCTACAAGAGATTTCGCATGGAGACCATAAGGTCGGCCATAGATCTCCTATCAAAGAATTGCTGGATGGCGACTCTGGACTTGGAGGACGCGTACTACCACGTGCCAATTCATGTGTCCTCCCAAAAATATTTGAGGACAGCAGTCTGGGTTCAGGGGGAATGTCTGCACCTGCAATACAGAGCCCTGCCTTTTGGGGTTTCACAAGCCCCCAGAATCTTCACAAAAGTGATTGCGGCAGTAGCCTCCTTCCTAAGGTTGTCAGAGGTTCCGTTGCTGCCATATTTAGACTACTTCCTGTTTTATTTCCCAGACCAAGGAAGGCTTGATTCAAAACATTGGAGTTTCCTGCGCCCTGTTAAAGAGCCTGGGCTGGAAAATAAATTGGGAAAAGTCTTGCCTAACACCATCTCAGAATTGTGTATTTTTAGGCATCCTTTTAGACTCCCGAGTAGAAAAGACCTTCCTCCCGTCCGCCAAGATATTCTCCATCAGGGAGCATGTTTGGGATCTTTTCAGATCCTACCTCTGCTCGTTCAGGAGGGCAATGGCAGTGCTGGGCCACCTGACAGCAACCTTTCCAGCGGTCCTATATGCGCAGGCTCACACAAGGAAGCTACAGTCATGCATCCTGCGCCAATGGGACGGCTGCAAGCAGTCGTTGGACCGGCTTTTCCACTTATCCGCAGAGGCAAGAGTGTCTCTTCTTTGGTGGACTGTGACAGAGAATCTCTCAGCAGGAGTACCATGGTCCTTTCAGGATCCGATAGTAATAACAACGGACGCCAGCCCGTGGGGTTGGGGGGCCCACTCGGAGAGCAAAGGTTGGCAAGGGAGGTGGGATTTGAATACCAGGAAAGCCACCTCGAACTTCAAAGAACTAAAAGCAGTAGAAATGGCCTTAAAAGCGATAGCTCCGGACATATCCTTCAGGAACATAATTCTATACTCTGACAACTTGACAACAGTGGCATACATCAACCATCAAGGCGGAACAAGGGTACCTTCTCTGGCAACACACTGTCACCAGATCTTTCAGTTAGCGGAACAGAAACATCTATCCCTGTCGGCAGTCCACATAAAGGGGAAAGAGAACATAGTAGCCGATTTTCTGAGTCGCACCCAGCTAAAACAGGGAGACTGGTGCCTAAACCCAGAGGTTTTCTCCCAGTTAACGCAGAAATTCGGCCTCCCCACGGTCGACCTATTTGCCTCCAGAAAGAACAGGAAAGTGGAAAGGTTCTTCTCCATAAATCGCCTGGACGATCCAACAGCTTTAGACGGATTAGCACAGAACTGGTCTCAGGAGGAGGGTTACGCCTTCCCTCCTTTTTCCCTAATTCCGCAGGTCCTGAAAAAAGTCCAGAGGGAGAAAGCGATAATTACCCTAGTTGCCCCAGTGTGGCCAAAAAGGTCCTGGTACTCCTGCCTCCTAGACCTAGCAATACCCCCCCCCCCCCCCTTGGATTCTGCCCCCTCGGGAGGATCTATTATATCAAGGCCCGATCCTGCATCCCAATCCAGAATTTTTGCATCTGGCAGCATGGAGACTGAGAGGGAGATTTGGTTAGGTCGGGGTCTGTCCCAATCTGTAGTATCCACCATTTTGGGAAGTAGGAAAACCACCACAGCCAGAAAATATAATAAGATCTGGGAAGTCTTCTCCTCCTTTTTAGGGATCAATCCTGACCCCCTTCTCTCCTCTAAATGTCTCTAGGGTCCTAGACTTTTTACAAGCTGGCTTGGATAAGGGGCTTAGAGCTTCCACCCTAAGAGTACATGTGGCAGCCTTGAGTTACTTCTTTGATTCTCAGCTGGCCCTGCATCCTTGGGTTAAAAGGTTTCTGTCAGCAGCCTCCAGGATCCGCCCTTCGATAAGACCCTTGTCCCCTCCTTGGGACCTAAACACGGTCTTGACGGCCCTGTCACAGAAACCTTTTGAGCCCTTGTCAGACATACCCATAGATATGCTCTCCTTTAAAATGTCCTTTTTACTGGCCATTACTTCAGCTAGGAGGATTTCAGAGATTCAAGCTTTCTCGGCTTTTCCTCCTTATACCCAGATCTTGGACGACAGTTATTAGGCCTCTCCCATCCTTCCAGCCAAAGGTGGTTTCGGACTTCCATAGAAGTCAGGATGTTGTCCTTCCATCCTTTTGCCCTAATCCCTCTAATAGTTTAGAAAGGGAGTATCATTGCCTGGACGTCAAAAGATGTTTGCTTGCTTATTTGGAGTCTACCTCGGCCTGGAGGTTGGAAGAAAACCTCATTCAGTTTTGGGGTAGGAATAAGGGGCGGAAAGTGTCCACGGCAGTTATTGCTAGATGGGTTAAAAGGGCCATTTCCGAAGCCTATTTAGCGCAGGGTCTCTCGCCCCCTTCAGGGTTTGGAGCCCACTCCACCTGAGCGGTAGCTACGTCCTGGGCCGAGAAGGCGGATGCCTCCCTGGCTCAAATTTGTAGAGCAGCAACTTGGAGCTCTCAACATACCTTTTTAAAGCATTACAGGCTCCAACTTCACGCGGATTCCGCATTTGGTAGGAAGGTGCTTCAGGCGGTTGTCCCCCCCCCCCTAGTTTCTCATTAATAGTCTATCTCGCATGGGTTGCCGTCATGGGTGAGGGGAAAACATTGCTCACCGGTAATTGTTTTTCTCGACGGCACCCCCAAAATTTTCCCTTCTTCCCCCCCCCCCCCCCCAAAAAAAAAAAAACTAATAGGCTTTTTAGTTACCCTTTATTAGGTTATATGCGGAGTAGCCCGCTACTTCCTTATAGGTTTCTGAGAGTTTCTCTCTTGGGTATTGAAGAGATATAATGTACCGTATTGGATCTCTCTCTCCCCCTCTCCCCCGGATGGGAGGTCCCTGGTCGCATGGGGTGCCGTCATGGGTATCGAGAAAAACAATTACCGGTAAGCGATGTTGTTTTCTTATTGGTCTCCTCTAAAACCTAGGTGCATCTTATAGGGCGATAAATACGGTCCAGTGCAGCAGGGACCCTAGTCCGTTTATATAGTCGTTATATATTTTAATATGCACCTTGTGTTTTGTTATGCGCGTGAATCAGTCAGCGCTGACTAGCACCCCCTAAGCCCCGCCCCAGGGTTTTTTGTTTTTCAGTATTTAAAAAGCTAGAAAAACTATACATATGTGGCATGGCCATAATTGTAGTGACCTGGAGAATGAAGAGCATTAGTCAGTTTTACTGCGTATTGAATCCTGTAAACTGTGGCTGAATTGCATTTTTTCTTTTCCAATTCCACCCCATTTGGAACTTGATATTCCTAACTGATATATTAACTGATATTGGAGAGGGGCCCATACCTCTTTATTCCCAGGGTCCTCCACCAACCTTCATGTGGCCCAGGTAGACAGAAATTGGTGACCATAAATAAGTTGTGTGCACTTGGGCTGTATCTGAGAGATGGATTTCAAGTGCACCAATGTCATGGCAGTTGCTTCTGTCAAAGTTAGGCTTTTTATTCTTAATTTGGTGGGAGATGTTAACCCTCGTGACCGCACCTTCAAGCAAGAGAGGGTAGGTCCACCGTGCCCTTATCGCCCACTCTGTAGTACGAATAAAAATAAAAAATATTGTTAGAAAAACATATAAAATACTGAAGTGAGACAACCCCTTTAAGAAAGTGGCATTGATCATGTAGAGAGAGTTAATAAAAGCCACTTGCTAATATATTATCCATATTGCTTCCTTTGCTGGCTGGATTCATTTTTCTGTCACATTATACACTGCTCCTTTCCATGGTTACAGACCACCCTTCAATCCATCAGTGGTGGTCATTAGAGATGAGCGAATCGAAGCTGACGAAGTGGAATTAGTTTAGAATTTCCGGAAAAATTAGATTCGCAACAAATGTGAATTTCCTCGCGCTTCGTGGTAACGAATCGCATTTTTCCTAAAATGGCGGCTACACATGTGAGGACATGGGGCAAGGAACTCTGGGAAGGCGGGGTCACCCAGATTGACATGCCTGCATGCAGCCAATCAGCAGTCAGCCAGCCCTGTGATGTCACAGCCCTATAAATACGGCGGCCATCTTAGTAAGAAATTTTTCAGCGTTCAGAGTGCAGGGACAGACGTGTGAAGGCGCTAGGGACAGCAATTGGAAAAACCTGATTGTGGGGGGGGGGGGGAAAAACTATTTTTATAAGTGCAGGGAAAGGATAGGGAGGAATCGTATCACAGTATCTTAGTGCTGGGAGAGACATCAGAAGGCTGTAGAGACATTGATAGGAAAGCGATTTCCAAGTGCAGGGAACGATTATTTTAGGATCCAAATAACTATTAGACAGCTATTGCATTCCAGCTATTTGTTATTGGGCTGCAAGTGCTATGTTGAAAAGCCTTTAGTGGCTTATATCTTAGTATCTTTAGTATCCTACATCAGTACTACAAGAAAAATATATACGCATTTCACTTCTGCAGTTATTTCTGGTGAAAGCATATAGGAGCGTATTTTAGTACTACAAGAAAAATATATAAGCACGTCACTCTTTAATTTAACTTTTTCTGGTCAGAGCGTATAGTGACGTATTGCAGTCCAACCAGAAAAATATATTCTTAGTTCACTTCTGCAGTTAATTGTGGTGAAAGCGTTTAGTGGCCTATTTCAGTACAAAAAAATATATATATTTGTCGCTTTTGGGGGTGGGGGTTCATTTCCATTTAATTTTAGTTGAGCTACAAGTATGTCAGGCAGAGAAGTGCCAGGCCATGCACAGAGTGGCAGAGGCCTAAATGTTTCTGGCGCAAGCAGAGGTTGCAGCAGAGTAAGAGGCCATGGCAGCAGGAGTCGCAGCGAGTGGCTTGAGCTCCCGGTGTCATCTAGCGGTCGTGTCTTGACCAGCAACCCAGCGGGTCTTGATTGGTTAACTTGGTCATCCACGTCATCTCAAGTGACATCAGACACCCTCAGCCAACAGTCAGTGGGTTCGTCAGACACAACACTTAGTTGGCATGGCCTGGGAGCAGGCCCTATGCCCTCACCTTTACTCAACCTGCCTGTCCTTTCCTGTTCCTTTACCGCGAGAAGTACTATATGCTGTGGGCTCAGCTCCACTATTCAGCGAGGAAGAGCTACTAGAGTCCAGTCAGCAGCTACTGCCCAGCAAAGATCTGGAGGAGACATCCGCTGCTTCCTCCGCCAGGTGGGCAAGTAGTGATGAGGATAGTGGCGCAGGAGCTCGTGTTGCAAGCGGTCAGGCTCCTGACCCAGAGACTGTTGAGGAGGAAATCGGTGACGTGCAGACACTACTCAATGATTATGGAGTCGGTCTCACTTGGGAGCCACGTGAAGTAGGGGGTTCATCAGGAGAAGAGGGCGGGGGCTTGCCCGTCAGGCAGTAGCAGTCAGCCAGTAGCAGTAGCAGTCAGCCAGTGAGGTGGGGGGGGGGGAATCCGGTACTCGGCGGTGTGGCAGTTTTTTTGTGTGAAGCCGCTGGAGGAGGTCAACATGCTCCTACTCCTAGTCAGTCATTCTGTCGGCAATCTATCACCGAAGCGATTGCCAAGAGACATCAGTATGCATGCGCGCATCCAACAGTGCAGAAGCTGAACGTGCTCCTGTCCAACGTTTTGGTGCTTCAGTCTCTCACTTTTCAAGTGGTAGACTTTTTTCACCTTTCAGAGAACTGATGGCTTGTGGCGAGGGGGAGAGTCCCAAGCCCTCATTTCTTTGCACAAACATGTAGAACAGAAGGTGGGCTAGTCCTTGACCCTGTCTATGTCTGCCAAAGTGCACGGCAGCGCCAACATGTGGAGCTGTAACTACGGTCAGGGACAATACATGTCTTTTACGGCCCACTGGGTGAATGTGGTTCCTGCACAACCACACCAGCAACTTGGCCAGGTCACGCCGTTGGTCCTGTGACAATGTCCGCCTCTGCCTCCTCATCCTCCACCATGTCCTCAGCCTCCACTGCAGGGACAAGTCACAGTGCTCCTCCAGCATACCACATGTGCAGGGCACGGCGGTGTCACGCTGTTCTGCACCTCGTTTCCCTGGGCGAACTGAGTCACCCAGGAACTGCTCCGTGTGATTCGTCAAAAAATCATATCCTGGCTTTCTCCGCGACAAATGAAAATCGGAACCATGGTGACAGACAACAGGAAGAACATGGTGTCGGCGCTGCTTCAAGGAATGCACTTCAGCCACTCGTACACCGCAAAGCACACCCTCCTTGAGCTGCAACGGCAGAACAGCATCCCCCAACATAGGCTGATATGCAACGTTTCAACCCGTTGGAATTCCACCCTCCATATGTTGGACAGACTATACGAACAGAGAAAGGCCATCAACTATTTCTTGATGATCCAAGCGGATTCTTCAGCAGCAGCCTGAGTCTACAGTCGCTCTTATAATGAAGAAACTACTCGCCAGCAACAGCAGCAGGTAGACCTGGAGCAGGACCTGAACCAGCAGGTGGTGGCATACTTGGCCAGCACTCTGCCATCCCACATTGAAGATCTGCTGGACTACTAGGTAGCCAACCTGGATTTGTGGCTGCAACTAGCAGAGTTTGCCTTGGAAAAGCTGTCCTGCCTGGCCAGTAGTGTGGCATCAGAGCGAGTGTTTAGTGCTGTGGGGGCCATAGTTACCCGAAGGAGAACTCTCCTGTCCACCCAAAATGTGGAGGGGTTGACCTTTTTGTCAAGATGAATCAGGCGTGGATCAGCCAGGATTTCAAACCACCAATTCCTGATTCATCAGACTAGATCATCCATGGTGCCACACCAACACTTTGATAAGAGACAGCACATAGGCTATTTTTTTTTCCTATATTGTGCAAGCACGGCCACCACTGATGGTTTGCAGGGTGGTCTGTAACCATGGAAATGAGCAGTGTATAATGTGACGGAAAAATGAATCCAGCCAGCAAAGGAAGCAATATGGATAATGCATTAGTAAGTGGCTTGTATTAACTTTCTACATGATAAATGCAACTTACTGAAGTGAGACAACTTGAATATATTAAATGCTATGCTTCTATTACCAAAAAATGTCCTGGCAACCATCAGTTAAAAAAAAAAATGCATTGGATCCAAATGCCTTCTATTTTTCACACCACTCCATTCTTTCTAGGGGGCAAGGGCTGCGTGAAAAACTGACAATTTAGAACATGCTGTGATCTTTCCTGAGGACACAGATTATCAATAAAAAAACAATGCACCTAATCCCATTTGAAATTAATGGGTCAGGATTCAGCCTGGATGCTGTTTGAATCGCAAAATGGACATTGGACGGAAAACTAGCATGTGTGAAATTAGCCAAAGGGGGCAGTCATCTTGCCTGATCTGCTAAAGCTCAGTATAAACAGGCTTTCATGAACTTGAACCTATTTTCTATGGTAGATTTATCAAACTGGTGTAAAGTAGAACTTGCTTAGTTGTCCATAGCAAACAATCAGACTCCATCTTTCATTTTCCAAAGGAGCTGTGAGGAATGAAAGGTAGAATCTGATTGGTTCCTATGGGGACCAGTTTTATAAATCTCTCCCTCTGTTCTGTGCCTCAAATCCTGCCTTTGATAATGAGATGACTGCTGGCAAGTGATCTCTACAAAACAGAAATGGTCAACCTATTATGAGGGCTCAGTGGTCATACATAACCCCTGGGTGTAAATACTCTACATTTAAGGAATGGCCATCTGTAGTGTAAACTCTGTGGATTTTCCACCTTTACAGTAGCTGCAAAGTGCATGAAATTTTAAGTGTCCACACTCTTATCTGCACATAACCTGACATCCAGTATGGATTTTAATTATCTTACAGTATTAAAGTATATTACAGTTGAAACTTTGCTACAATGGCTAGTATTGGCATTAACTGCAATCCTGGCTTCATAACCCCTCAGATGCCACTGTTGTGCAGGAGTTTTCTATTGATGACCTATTCTCAGCTGTTTGAAGAGGAGACGATGCTCCATGTGAGTGCTGATTCCTCTTCATTACACTACGCGTAGTCTCCCTTGCGTCAGTGTATTGTTGTTATAAGTACTCTTTGTTCAAGTGAATGGAGTGAGTACTTGTAATTAGCAAACCCAACCGTGCCACACTCGCTATAGAGAACGTGCCAATGCTATGCCATAGATGTGAGATTCTTGGCAAATACATTGTGTACAAAAAATTTTGTGCTAGTCTTGTCATTGGCAGACAATCTGTTTAGGACAGGAACCTACACTAAATACTGGCTTCCATTAAATTAAAGGAATGCAGGTTCCAAGTGCATGCTGAGCCCACACTATATACCTCTTTTGATGCCTGTCTGTCCCATAGTATAAAGTTGTCGCCTGCTCTTCCTGCATTTATTGGAGGCCATCTGGCATCAAAGAGGTGTAATATAAGGTGGGCTCAGCATGCATGTGGAGCCTGCATTCTCTGATTTTTAATGGAGGCCAGTGTGTGACCAAAAGAGGTATAATCAAAGAGCTGATTGGGTGCACCGGTCAATAAAAAACAAACAAAAAAAACTGCACATTCCCTATTAATATAGACCACCAGAAAAGCTTTATTAAAGGGGTTCTCCAGGAATAAAAAAAAATAAAAAAATGAAAATACTTGATATTATTTTATAATATATTCACAAATGCCTTTCATTACTTAGAATGGCTTATTTTGTCTAGGGAGCAAACATTAGGAGAAATAAAATGGCCGCCATCCTATCAGTACACACAGCACCTGTCCTAATCACACAGGAGGACAAGTTACTTCATCACAATGAGCCACAGTGCTGCCTCATCCTCCTCTCTGCTCTGCTTGTCAGGAATCATGATCCTGAATACAGGGGGATCTCTGTGGGAATGGAGATGATGAGGAGACATGAGACTTGTTTACAGTCTCCATTACTACAGCCTGTCCTGTCCATCCTCTATGTACTTCATGTCTCCTCATGAACTAAATTCCCCAGAGATTCAGCTAAAGTTCTTATCTGTATTCAGGATCATAATCCCTGACAGGTAGAGCGGAGAGGAGGATGAGGCAGCTCTTTACCTCAGTGTTGTAAAGTAACTTGTCCTCATGTGTGATCAGGACAGGTTTTGTGTGAATCAATAGGCCGGTGGCCATTTTGTTTCCTCTAATGATTGCTCCCCAGACAAAACGAGACGTTATAAATAATGAAAGGTATTTGAGAATATATTTATAATAAAGTAATATTTTTTTACTTTCTTAATTTCCAGAGAACCCCTTTTTTAAAGCCGTCGAAGGCTAGTTTCACACTAGCGGCAAGAAACTCATTGGTGTCACTAGTGTCCCCGGACTACCGCTCCAGCTCCATTGACTATAATGGGGGCGGTCCGGAATTCTGGCGGCAGCACAGCAAACATGCCGAGAGGCGGCCGGAATAAAAGTCAGACATGTCTGATCCGACAGGCTGTTCGCCCGTCAGAACAGCCTGCCGGAGTTCCTTGCTGCTAGGGTGAAGGTACCTTTAAAACGCTGGTCTTAATATATGTGCCCCATTGTCTGTAAAATTTTGATCATTTGTTTCTAACCTCCCAAATGTCCTTACTATGTAGGGTGAAATGAGTTTAGTAAACAGTGTTTTATCTTCTCATTGCTAAGGATTTCTGAAACATTTGAATATTGAAGTGTTGAGGTTGAAAAGACTATGAGATAACCTGGTCTTCCCCCTTCTCTGCCTTATCTTTTCAAGGTGAGAGCTGGCATACACAATACAAAAAGCAGTTCCCAAACAAAGTATCTCTCCTGGAGAGTGCAATCTAGATTTTTGGGATACCCTATGCATACTTTCTTATCAGGGTTGCTTTGTATTTGCACCTTTTCTTATTGCAGCCTTCCCTTTTATCTGTTGCTTATTATTGAAGTGTCCATGTAGTGTGTTGGAATTTGGAATTTACCTTGTATTTGCAGAAGTTTGTTCTCTACTTATCTTCAATTTATTTTAACGTTTTCATTTATGCTCCTTCAAAAGGATCTCTCCCTCTCCTAACAAAAGGATATGAACAGTATCTTTTTTATCTGAGGGTAAAAAGAAGGAATATTGAAAGTTATCCATACATACTGAATGGTAAAACACTGGGTAACACTACCATGGAAAAGGACTTAGGAATTTTAGTGAACAGCAAATTAAGCAGTAAAGACCAGTGTCAGGCAGCTGCTGCCAAGGCCAATAAGATAATGGGGTGCATCAAAAGGGGCAGAGATGCTCATGATGAGAACATAGTCCTGCCACTTTATAAGTAAGACCACACATGCAGCACTGTGTACAGTTCTGGGCTCCTGTGAACAAGGCAGACATAGCAGAGCTGGAGAGGGTTCAGAGGAGGGCAACTAAAGTAATACCTGGGATGGGTGGACTACAGTACCCTGAAAGATGATCAAAAGTAGGGTTATTTCGTTTAGAAAAAGACTGAGGGGAGAGCTAATATTACTATGTATAAATATATCAGGGGTCAGTACAGAGATCTCTCCCATCATCTATTTATCCCCAGGACTGTGACTGTGACGAGGGGACATCCTCTGCGTCTGGAGAGAATAAGGTTTCTACACAAACCTAGAAGAGGATTCTTTACGGTAAGAGCAGTGAGACTATGGAACTCTCTGCCTGAGGAGGTGGTGATGGGGAGTTCACGGAGTTCAAGAGGGGCCTGGATGTATTTCTGGAGTGTAATATTACAGGCTATAGCTACTAGAGATGGGAACTGGAAAAAATAATTAATTTATTTTCAAATTGCTGTAGGCGCTGCCAGGATATGGGTTAAAGGAACATCAGGAGTGATGCGGTAGATTCACGATGATCTTTATTCACAGGGTTGTCAACCTGTTTCTGGGACGGAGCGTCCCCTTCATCAGGACATTACTGCCCTGATGAAGGGGACGCTCCATCCCAGAAACGTGTTGACAACGTGTTGACAGATGCTAGAGATGAGTGGTTGATCCAGTGAGTTATTCTGATTGAAGTCGGGTGAGGAAAATTGGCTTCTACCTTAATTTTTATTTTATTTTAATTTTTGCCTTCCTCTGGATCAACTTGCAGGATAACAGGCTGAACTGGATGGACAAATGTCTTTTTTTCAGCCTTTTGTTGACTGTTACCTATTCTTTAATTATCTATAAAGCATAGAGATGATCACTTTATACTGTGCCTTACGTTGCCTATTATGTAACCAAACCACATTACGTTTTGGCTTTTTATTTGCTAAGAATTTACCCAGTTGAATGTGCAGTATTTAATTAAAGGGAGTCTGCCACCACAATTGGACCTTATACACGGCTTACATAGTGCTGTAGCATAAATATACATGATTCAACTGGTACCTTTTTGGTCTTTTTGTTCTGACTTTCACCAGGAGCAAAAAACGCTGTTTTATTCCTATGCACATGAGAGCTTGCAAGTGCCCAGGGGCGGTGTTCAGTCTGTAAGTGCCCAGGCGCTCTGCCTTCTTAGATATCTCCTCCCCAGCCTCTTCCTTGCACCGCCCTGTAAGACCCTTGTGTCATCCAGTGTGCTGGCCGAGATTCCATGAGTGCGCAGTGTGATGACCATTTTGGGCAGCTGTATCGCTCTATGCAGTACGCATGCCCCTGCAGGATCTCGGCCAGTACACTGGCTATGTAAGCAGTGTATAAGGTCCAACTGTGGTGATGGACTCCTTTTTAAGCATCTAGCAAGTCCCCACTGTAGACAGCATGGCTGACATGGCTTTGGATAACCTTTTGTAAACTGTGGGGAATTGCATATGTATGCTTGCATTACTATATTATTTGTGTTTTGCAAGTACCGGTAGATAACTTTACCCCTAAACAACAACAACAACAAAAAATAACTGCCTAGTTACAGCTTTCTGTCTGCACTTAGGTGTGACTCTAAACATGGCCTGATCCTCTTCCATGATGTCCTCCTATACATCCCTTTATTACTGGCACTGTTTGGAAGTCCTTTCCTGCTGAGAAGAGCTCTTGCTGGAGGTATGACTAGTTTACAATTATTGTTATACAATGCAGATGTCCGTTTCTGCTCTTCACATAGCTCTTGTGGGCATCAATGCTGCAGGTAGCTGTTGATATAATCCAGCGTATAAATCACTGTTTGCACTTCACACTGACTTCATGCACCTTTTATGTCTGGCTGTATGGGTAACCAGTACTGTATGGGTAACCAGTGAAATGACTGGCACAGGGCGGAGGCATCTGAGTAGTGGTTAGACAGATGAGCCTGGCTGCTGCATTCAGGAGAGGGGAGAGTCTGGTGATGGGGAGGCCAATTAGTAATGAGTTGCAGTAATTGAGATGGGAATGGATCAGGGCAACAATTTTAGTTTTTGTTTCTGAGGTGCAGGCATGTGAGTGAATGTAGGGGTAAAAGGAAAGATCAGTGTCAAACATAACCGAGACAGCGGGGGTGTTGCCTAGGTGTGATGGTGGTGCCACACACTGAGATAGAGATATCAGGTTGAGGAAAGTTAATAGATGGAGAAAACACCAATAGTTAAGTTTTTGAAAGAGTCAGTTTGAGAGAGAGGACATGTTGGAGATGGTCGCTACAGTCCCATTTTGTAGTACAGCAGGGGTGATGTCATGGAAGGAAGTGTATAGTTGGGTGTCATCAGAGTAGAGATGATACTGGACAGGGTCTGAGTAGGAACTTAGTGGCCCTGAAAAAAACATTTTATATGACCCCAAAATGTAGGTGGGACAACAGAAATAGACGTAGCCAGCAATACCATAGTGCAGAACATAATACCACCCCAGAAGAACCAAATACCACAGCACAAAACACATGGTGACACCTCAACTGTGTCTGGGGGACCCAGGGTAGTGTTGGGGCCACCCCTAACAGTACCCTGTGTTTGGGGTGGCCCCAACACTAGCCTGGGTCCCCCGGACACAGTTGAGGTGTCAACATGTGTTGCTGCTCTCCGGAAGGGATGGTAAGGCATGGTGCACCCCAATGGGAAATAAGTCTAGTGTGTCAGGGTCTTCAGTTAACCAGTGTGCTTCTTTACTGGAGGAATTTGGTGCAAAACAATACAGTCGAGGCATAGGGCTGAATTCTCCACTCTCCTCCGTGGCAGAAGGGTTTGATGCTGAGAAACGGCCTGAGCTAGCTCTCTCCCAGTCAAAGGCTGGAGGCCCACGGTCTGTAGCTCAGTAGTCCAGGGGGCTCCTTGGTCATGGGGCTTGTAACCCATGGTCTGTGGCTCAGTGCCCCCATCTAAGTGTCTTCTTCTGGTCACTCATGTAGGCTGGCAGGAGTCTCCCCTTCAAGCACTGGGCCCTAACTGCAGTACACTTGGGGCTCTAATTGGTCTCCTTATATACAGTTTCTAGCTAGACTTGAACCTTCTAGTGGGAGGAGTGGAGATATTCGGCACAAACAATTACAAAATTACCACTCCGTTCTGTCTAGGGCTGGTTTTAGACAAAATGTGGCCCTGGGCAAAATCAAAAGTCAAAAGTCGACATTTCGTCGACTCCATAAGTGAAAACAAATGTGAACGTGTATTCTCTCTATTCTCCAGGTCAGTACGATTACAGTGATACCACATTTATATAGTTTTTCTTGTGTTTTCAAAACTTTGGAAGACTTTTTTTATTTTCATTGCCATATTCTGACTCCCCCCACCCCCCAAAAAAATATTATAATGTAGTTATGTCTATAAAGCTGTTTAGACAGTTCATTATTTGTGGGATGATTTGTAGTTTTTATTTATACCATTTTGGGGTGGGTATGACTTTTTTTTATATTTTTATCTTTTTTTTATTACATTTTTGGGAGAAGGAGAAGCAACAAAAAAGATGACTATTTTTTTCTTTATGGCATTCACCATATGGGTTAAATACATTCATATTTTAATCTTACGGGTGTTTTAGGACATTATGCCTATGATTATTTTTTGTTTGTTTTTTAATATAGAGATAAAATTTGAACTTTTATATATTTTATTAAGTTTCCTTAGAGGACTTGAACATGTGATCATTTGATTGCTTCTCCCCTATACTGCAATGAATTAACATTGCAATCTATGGAAGATTAGCCATGTTCCTATGGAGCCCTGCCACAGGATGGACCCAAGGCTCCCATAGCAACCATGGGAGCACTGCACCCCCAAGATTGAGGAGGCCGTTCGGTTAACACCTCAGATGCTGTGGTCAACTGCAACCATGGCATCTGATTGGTTAAATATCCAGGTGTCTGCAGTGTGAAACAGAAACCAGCAGCTATGGCGCCTGCTCAGCTTCTGAGCGAGCACCATGGCTTAAATAGGGCCTGAAAGTACTGCTTACTGTGGAGCAAAAGATGTAGTATATAGATATACAGTATACAATAGATATGGGAGAGGTAGATAGATGGATGACAGGCGAGCACAACTACACACCGTAAATATACAGTTACACATATTGTACACTTGCTCAGTGGATACAGCAGTCAGCATAGTACATATGCACCTACTTGGGGATGTCAGTCTTTGACATAACTTTGCTGTTATCCATCCAGGTCTTGGAGAATTGAGACAAGTGCTGCAGATAGCACACTGTGGAGCTGTGTGGGGGAGGGGCGCCAGAAATCTTCTGCCTTATAAAGCACCAGGCAGTGGGTCCCCTGGTCTATGAACCCTGAGCATTCACCTGAGGGGGGCATCTCATGTGATATTTTTAGAGAGCAGGTTGTTACGGACACGGAAATACCTTATATGTCTATTATTTTTATTACGTTTTACACAGCGATCATATGATCATATATTGTAATTTATGTTGCTGTGCACTCCCCTTGTGCACGATCAATGCCGCTTCGGGACATATGGCCCGCTCACGGACCATATGTCTCGAAGGGCATACGGATGTGTGCCAGAGGCCTAGGAGAGAATGCCCAAGGAAGGCATCTGGCTGCCATTTCCTGCCATCGGGTCCCCGTCACAGTAGCGTGGGGACCCGATGGACATCAAGACTCATGAGGATACTGCACATGGCCACGGCAGTGCAAGGATTAATGCGCTGGCATCAGTGTTTTCACCAATGCTGGCGCATACAGCAGGTGTCCGGCTATTAGTGACTGCTGGACCCTTGCAGCTGATCGGAAGGGGGGGGGGGGGGTCGCAGATTTCAGACCCAGTTCCATGTATGGCGCTGGTATCCTACAGGGTTAAACAAGCATGACTACCCATGGTTCCCTGCATACAATGTCCTATAAATCTAGACACAGCATATGGGAGACACGTGTGTGTGTCGAGTGGCATGTTTGTCACCCACAAAGTGTCATCATTCGACAAGTGTCAGGCAGTTAAACAGATGGTGTGTGCGTGTGTATAACAAAAGATGTGTGTATGGTCTGATTGGACAGAAATTGGTCAGATATGATATGAGATATATAATATATTATATTATAATATATATATTCTAAATCTGCCTAAAATGACTACACTTTTAGGTATCTAATTGTTTTCCTGTTTGTTCATTAGAACGGCAGGGTGGATTAGTTTAATTAGGCTGAGCTGCAATATTGGGCTCAGTTGCTTGTATGGATGTCCTACTGTGCTTGGGTGAGCCCTGAAGTGTTCTTTAATCCTGCTGATTACCGACTTGTCATGACCCACTGATCATGCATAGATGGTATATCTTCCAATGATAAGCCATCAATTTTTCTGGAAATTTATGAAAAAGATAAAAGAAATGGTACTCTCTCAGTGATCCTTCTGCTTTTGTTCTGATGCTTACTTGGTCCTGATGGTCTCTAATTTCTGGTCCAGTCTCAAAACCCAGGAAAAGCTTAAATTGACTCGTCCCTGGCTGAGGCGGGTCACTTCTGGGGCCGGTGATTAGCAGAGTAGGCATCTTGTGTGTTGAGATGGGCCCAGGCAATGGAGAGCATTGACCACCTGGTAAGTGTAGTAACAGAAGTAGAGGTGGATCAGAGTGTCTCGCAGCTTCTATTTTCTTCTTGCTAGTCTGCGAAGTTTGGCAAAGTACCTGTTTAATCTCGTACAACTATTTTAAAGGGTTTGTTAGAGAAAATGTCAGTTTTCTTCCTATGAAAGCCCGTTAGGCTGTCTCTGGTATGGGCCTGAGCCCATGGAGAGAACGGTGCTCTTTCTGGAATAAAGCTGCCTTGTTTTTCCTGACCTCGTAAATCCCCTTTTAAATGGTTGCTTGGTTAGTGTCTTGTACATGCTGTAAAAAGTGTAATTGATACATTTTGTGTTTATCTGTTTATAATGTGTATTTGGCAGTGCCTGCTGTCCTTAGGATGCAGTGTGGGGTGTACACCTGCTGCGAAAGGTATAAGAAGCACTCCTTACGTAGGAGACTGTTCCAGATCAGCGGTACATTTATAGCCTGGTACGTTCTATTAGTCCTGATGGGTTTGTAAATATAGTGAAGAGAAACCATGTTCTTGGTGCTTAATCCTCATTATGTGGCCCTTTTTTCCTCTCACAGCTGGCTCGGGAACGTACTGTGTGACTTTTTGCTGCTTCTTACTGAAGTATCCGAAACCTCGGAGCCTCCTCGACAGTTACAGGTGGCTGCTGTCATGGTTTTTGTCATAATGGTGAGAAATCCTTTCTACTCAGCGTCTACTGGAGATTTTGTTGATTTCATGCAAAGAATAACAAGCCAAAAAAGTGAATTATTTTGAGCGACCAATAGCAAATAAAAAAGAGTGGTCCATTTTGCAGCCTACATCAATCACCATATTACTGTATGTTGGTTTATACCACACAGCACACGTGCAAATACTACACAGCTACACATAGTACTATACACTACACATAATACATGGCTACACCTCAAAGTATTTTTCTGAACTGCAGTTCCATTCAGAATGTCATGATACAAAGGTCGCCCTATAAAGCCCCAGCCTTAAATGCCCCTCTAATTATCATGCCATTTTAGAATGTTGGCACAATGTGGCTAGCAGGACGAAAAGGTGATTGCTTTAGCATGTGATCAGTAGTGTGATCAATTGGGTCTTCCACTTTTGGGATGAAGCAGTCCAGATCAGTATCCTGGTGTAATACTTGTTCAAGGGCTTCTACTGTGGCTAAGGCAGCTGCTTCTTCCATTTCAATTTGTAGAATTTCTAACTGGAATTTCAAAATGTGCCATTTTGTCCTTACTTCTACTTCCTTCTTAGCAAAGGAACTTGTTACTTAGCTTCTTCTCCAACACCTGCAGCGTTCTGCTGTCCGCTTGACAAAACTGAGCCAATGTCTGAAAGTCAATGGGAGACGGATCCGTTTTCTATTGTGTCCGAAAATTGATCCGTCCCCTTAGACTTACATTGTGTGCCAGGATGGATCCATTTTCTGGCACAATAGAAAACTGATCTGTTTCCCATTGACTTTCAATGGAGGTCATGACGGATTCGTCTTGGCTATAGAAGACATAATACAAACGGATCCGTTCATGACGGATGCATGCAGTTGTATCATTGTAACGGATTCGTTTTTGCAGAGCCATGACGCATCCGCCCAAAATGAGAGTGTGAAAGTAGCCTTATCTTGTCACACAATGCTAACCTTCTGGAATGAGATGATGGAAGATGGGGATGGAAGTTTGGTTAAAGTTGATTGTTGTGATTAGAGTTGAGCGAACCTGCCTTTTGGCAGGTTCGGGGTTCAAGTGAATTATGTAATGGATTCCGTTCTCATGGAATCCATATGTTATGGAATGCCCTTTAGAGGCATTATGTTTTACATGCTGTTATAATACAAGTGTATGGCCAGCAGAACGGAACCCTTGGAGCTGGCTATACACTTATATTATGTGGCATGCCAGCATTGAATTACGTAATGGATTCCATGAGAATGGAATCAATTACGTAATTCACTTAAAACCCGAACCTGCCAAAAGGCAGGTTCGCTCAACTCTAGGTGTGATGTAAACTCTTGCAAATGTGCAGTGCGGAGCTCTGCCTTATCCTTGCCATCTTGTACTAAGGCATCTTTTCATTGGAGTAGATTCTTTCTTTCTCTCGGCTAGCTCTGCTGAGGTATCATTGATATCAGAGTTACTCAAGAATGATATACGCAGACTATTCACGTACATGCAGAGGCTGTAGACTTGGGTTGCCTTTAAATATTCTGACACAGATGCAAGGGAAGTCTCTAAGTGCGAGTTGCAATCTCTTGTACAAGTAATGGAAGATGGTGAACTTGCTGTAATTATTCCCCTTGAGACACTAGTTACATGCAGAATTCCAGTGAGGGAGATCCAATGGATGTGTCTTTAGGTAATTTATTGAATGTACCTTCAGAAATGATGATGGAGGTCAAAGTAAAATTCGCTCTCCAGCGCTATGATCAATGTTGGTTGTGTCTAACCTTCATGCACCATAATGACCTTGTGATGTCACAGGGTCATGTGACATACTAAAGTAACGTGGGTTTGAAGCAGCAGGCGAATTTCTACATTGCATGCACTGTGGTAATAAAGATAATAATATAGTACAAAAATAACTACCTCTATTGATGGTGTTTGGAGTATTCGCATGGTCCCTTTGAGATTGAGGCTTTGAATGTCATGTGACCTTGTAACGTCACAAGGTCCTTACAGCGCATGGAGTTTAGACAGTACCAATGCATGTCTGACAAACAAAAGACTGAGGGACCCAGGAAGTGAGATCACAGAAGAGGAGGTGTTACAAGATAAATGACAATTACAATCATAAATAACATAATAAAACAAAATATAATAATGGACAGTAGATGGCAGCAAATTGCACTGTTTAGTGGATAACCGATAACTATGTATGCAGTATTGAATTCTAATTGAAAGCTGAAGTTGGGACAGCACAACCAGAGATTGATCATTTAAGGCTACTTTCACACTGGTGTTTCTGGGTCCGCCTGTGAGATCCGTTTCAGGGCTCTCACAAGCAGCCCAAAAAACGTCTCAGTTCAGCCCCAATGCATTCTGAATGGATAAGGATCCGTTCAGAATTAATCAGTTTGGCTGCGTTACGTCACCGTTCCGCTTTGGATGCGGAGCAGCGTTTTGGTGTCCGCCTGACGATGCGGAGCCAAACTGATCCGTCCTGACTTACAATGTAAGTCAATGGGGATGGATCTGTTTTCACTGGCACAATATGGTGCAATTGAAAACGGATCCGTCCCCGATTGACTTTCAATGCAAGTCAGGATGGATTCGTTTTGACTTAGACTTAAAAAAAAAAAAAAGAATAATGCAAACTGATCAGTTCTGAACAGATACAAGCACTTGCATTATCTGTGCGGATCCGTCTGTGCAGATACCAGACAGATCTGCACCGAACGCAGGTGTGAAAGTAGCCCAACTCTGATTTGGAGCCATGCCTACAAAATGATACTCGGACCTCCTATGAAGAATATCTTCTTAATATCTTTTTACAGAAGGCATTTTGTAATACATAATCCTGTGCCCTGCATTGCTCATATTTTATAAATTACCATTTCTTGTTTGCTCTACTATGCTTGCATAACAGGACAGTAAAGCTGCTAATGCTCCAGCCAGTCAGCAATTTTAAATGGTAAGGCTACATGCACACCACCGTATGTGTTTTGCATTCCACAAATTGCTGATCCGCAAAAAAACATAAACGGATGACATCCGTATTCCATTGTTTTTTTTTTTTGCGGATCCATTGTAACAATGCAAAGAATAGGACATGTTCAATTTTTTGGGCGGGGCTATGGAACAGACCTACTGATGTGGACAGCACATGGTGTGCTGTCCACATTTTTTTGCAGACCCATTGGAATGAACGGACACTGAAACAAAATATCTGTATGTGCATGTAGCCTTACAGTCATCAAAAAATCTATTTTAGCATATGTTACTGCTGCAGCATTATGCATAAAGCGATCTTTACTTTCTTCACATACCACTATTTTCCTTGAGTTTTTCCCTTAGTTACGGCTGTTTAAACATTTACAATATGAGGACCTTCTCAAGATGGCTCCTCCGCCAGTTCTCAGAGGCCAAAACTGCTTTCCCTCACTTCTCATACACACATGCTAGGGATGATCAAATCGACTTCGGCTGAAACATCCAAAGTCTATTCGAATAAAACTTCGGACCAATACTGTACGGAGCAGGAGCGTGGTACCTTGGAACTAAACCAGAGTTCGGGAAATGGCTTTTTTACCGTAAAAATTAATCTATGAAGTTATTATGCGAAGTCACATGAGACTTCGCTAATTAATAACTTGGGCTCATCTGAGCCAGTACATTCTAATACTGTACGGAGTGCTCACTCTGTACAGTATTGGACCAAAGTTTTATGCGAATTGACTTCGGATGTTTCACAAACATCCGAAGTCTATTTGCTCATCCCTAACACTTGCTGTAGCCAGCAGCTCCCTGTTGGTCAATCAGATTGGATTACTGAGACACGCCTCCTCACTCTGGAGCCTAATGCAGAGATGCCGTGTGAAGGACCGCCCCTCTGTCTTCTGTTTACACTGAAGGGAAGACAGAAAAGCCATAGCAACTGTCTTTTAGGGGAGCAGTGGAAAGGGACAGAGGACATTAATGAATTATTATAACGTACGGGAGGCGGGCGGTGCGGCAGGCGGGATCGCGATCCCCCGCCTGCCGCCTCTTGAATAATCGTTGGTGGCCAGTGGGTATACCAGGGTGTCAGCACATTGCTGACACCCTGGTATAAACGGCTGACATCTGTGATGCGATGTCCGCTGTATGGAAAAGGTTAACAGCTCAGGGAGCTCCCTCCCTCTCCCATCGGGGGGCTGCTGTGCCTTTGCAGTCTCCCGATGGAGAGGGAGAGAGCCCCCAGACAACCCCCCCCTCCTTACCCTTCCTTGTCTGCTCAGTTGTGGCCACAACTGAGCAGACTGAGAAGGTTCCCATGGCAACAGGACGCCTTCTCAGGCATCCTGCTGTCCATGGTGCTGAACAGATCTGTGCTAAAGGCATAGATCTGTTCAGACAAAGTGTAAGTAAAATACAGTGCAATACCCTATATATTGTACTGTATTATACAGACATCAGACCCACTGGATCTTCAAGAACCAAGTGGGTCTGGGTCAAAAAAATGTAAAAAAAAGTGAAAAAAGTTAAGATAAAAAAACACTTATCACTGAATAAAAATTAAAAAAATAAAATACACTACACATATTAGGTATCGCCGCGTCCGTATCGACCTGATCTATAAAACGGTCATGTTACTTCCCCCGCATGGTGAACGCCATAAAAATAAAAAAATAAAAACTATGAGGAAATAGACATTTTGCCCACCTTACTTTCCAAAAAAGGTAATAAGTGATCAAAAAAGTCGCATGTACGCTAAAATAGTACCAATCAAACCGTAATCTCATCCCGCAAAAATCATACCCTACCCAAGATAATCGCCCAAAAACTGAAAAATCTAGGGCTCTTAGACTATGGAAACACTAAAACATGAGTTTTTTTTTTTTTTTTTAATTTTTTATTTATATATATATATATATTTTTTTTTTTTAATGAAATCATTGTGTAAAACTTAAATAATAAAAAAAAAGTATACATATTGGGTATCGCAGTGTCCGTATAGACCGACTCTATAAAAATATCACATGGCCTAACCCCTCAGGTGACCACCGTAAAAAAAAAATATATATATTAAAAACAGTGTAAAAAAAAAGCAATTTTTTTGTCATCTTGCGTCACAAAAAATGCAATAGCAAGCGATCAAAAAGTCATATGCAGCCCAAAATAGTGCCAATCAAACCGTAATCTCATCCTGCAAAAAAATGAGACCCTACTTAAGATAATCACCCAAAAACTGAAAAAACTATGGCTCTTAGACTATGGAGACACTAAAACATTT
The DNA here is from genome assembly GCF_014858855.1 of Bufo gargarizans. Classification (NCBI taxonomy): domain Eukaryota; kingdom Metazoa; phylum Chordata; class Amphibia; order Anura; family Bufonidae; genus Bufo; species Bufo gargarizans. The sequence continues at coordinate 114,031,017 of NC_058088.1, read as the reverse complement.
TTTTGGTTTTAGAAATTAAATCATTGTGTAAAACATAAATAAAAAAATTGTATACATATTAGTTATCGCCGCATCCGTGACAACCTGCTCTATAAAAGTACCACATGATCTAACCTGTCAGATGAATGTTGTAAATAACAAAAACTAAAAAAATGCCAAAAAAGCTATTTCTTGTTACCTTGCCGCACAAAAAGTGTAATATAGAGCAACCAAAAATCATATGTACCCTAAACTAGTACCAACAAAACTGCCACCCTATCCCATAGTTTCTAAAATGGTAACTTTTTGGGAGTTTCTACTCTAGGGGTGCATCAGGGGGGCTTCAAATGGGACATGGTGTCAAAAAAAACAGTCCAGCAAAATCTGCCTTCCAAAAACCCTATGGCATTCCTTTCCTTCTGCGCCCTGCCGTGTGCCCGTACAGCGGTTTACGACCACATATGCGGTGTTTCTGAAAACTACAGAATCAGGGCCATAAATATTGAGTTTTGTTTGGCTGTTAACCCTTGCTTTGTAACTGAAAAAAAAAAAGGGGAAAATCTGCCAAAAAAGTGAAATTTTGAAATTGTATCTCTATTTTCCATTAAATCTTGTGCAACACCTAAAAGGTTAACAAAGTTTGTAAAATCAGTTTTGATTACCTTGAGGGGTGTAGTTTCTTAGATGGGGTCACTTTTTGGGAGTTTCTACTCTAGGGGTGTATCAGGGGGGCTTCAAATGGGACATGGTGTCAAAAAACCAGTCCAGCAAAATCTGGCTTCCAAAAACCATACGGTGCACCTTTCACTCTACGCCCCGCTGTGTGCCCGTACAGTAGTTTGCGGCCACATATGGGGTGTTTCTGTAAACGGCAGAGTCAGGGCAATAAAGATACAGTCTTGTTTGGCTGTTAACCCTTGCTTTGTTAGTGGAAAAAATTGGTTAAAATGGAAAATTAGGCAAAAAATGAAATCCTCAAATTTCATCCCCATTTGCCAATAACTCTTGTGCAACACCTAAAGGGTTAACTAAGTTTGTAAAATCCGTTTTAAATACCTTGAGGGGTGTAGTTTATAGAATTGGGTCATTTTTGGGCGGTTTCTATTATGTAAGCCTCGCAAAGTGACTTCAGACCTGTAGTGGTCCCTAAAAATTGGGTTTTTGTAAATTTCTGAAAAATTTCAAGATTTGCTTCTAAACTTCTAAGCCTTATAACATCCCCAAAAAATAAAATATAATTCCCAAAATAATTCAAACATGAAGTAGACATATGGGGAATGTAAAGTAATCACAATTTTTGTGGGTATTACTATGTATTGCAGAAATAGAGAAACAGAAACTTTGAAATTTTGCAAATGTTTCCAAATTTTTGGTAAATTAGTTTTTTTTTTATGCAAAAAAAATAAATATTTTTTTTACTTCATTTTACCAGTGTCATGAAGTACAATATGTGACGAAAAAACAGTCTCAGAATGGCCTGGATAAGTCAAAGCGTTTTAAAGTGACACTGGTCAGATTTGCAAAAAATGGCCAAGTCCTTAAGGTGAAATAGGGCTGATTCCTTAAGGGGTTAAGTGGCATTTATCATGTAGAGAAAGTTAATACTAGCCACTTACTAATGTATTGTAGTTATCCATGTTGCTTACTTTGCTGGCTGGATTCATTTTTCCAACACTGCTCGTTTCCATAGTTACAGACCATCCTGCAATCAAACAGTGGTGTTCGTGCTTTTCCACTATAAGAAAAAGCGTCAGTCTGTCTGGTGGCCCGGACCATGGGAGCGCACATAGGCTAATGCTTTTTCTTGGGTCCATTCACACGTCCTTAAGTGTTCTGCAGATCCGCAAAACACTGACACTGGCAATGTGCATTCCGCAATTTGTGGGCCGCACATCGCCAGCACTATAATAGAAAATGCCTAATCTTGTCCGCAATTGCGGACAAAAATAGGACATGTTCTATTTATTTATTTTTCGGAAGCATGGATGCGGAAGTGCGGATCCGCAAATGTGGATGCGGACAGCACATTCTGGCCCCATTGGAAATTAATGGGTCTGCAAAATTGCGGAACGGATGCGGACCCATTTTGCGGATGTGTGAATGGACCTTTTTATAGTGTGCAGGCACGACCACCACTGATGGATTGCAGGGTGGTCTGTAACCATGGAAACGAGCAGTGTATAATGTGATGGAAAAAGGAGTCAAGCTAGCAAAGGAAGCAATATGGATAATATTATATTAGTAAGTGCCTTGTATTAACTTCTCTACGTGCTATATGCCACTTACTGAAGTGAGACAAACCCTTTAACCAAGGTCCCAGACTTTGTAAAATTTATCAGGACAACCTTAGGATAAATAGGTAAGCTTATAATGTGCGAGTACCATATTCACCTCTGTAAACCAGGTATTTTGGTGGGTGTCTTAGGTGCTTCCAATTTATATAGGATAACTTTTAGCATAATAGAGAAATAGTTTTAATAAGGTTTGTAAAGCCACAGTTAGAGGAAGGTCATCAATTAGCCCAAAGAGGCAAACTTTGGGATGCAATATAATCGGCAACGTCAAATTAGTCTCCATAAACTCAAGAACGTCTCTCCAATACGCCTGTAAGACTCTATGTTCCATAGTATACGTCAGCATAGTGCCATACGGCATCTGGGACACTCGGCCGAGGGCAATACACGCATAACATGGTCTATGAGGGGTATAACCAATCCCAAGTGTAAATATTAGGGAACCTCACAAAATAGGGAAGTTGGGGGTAAGCCAAAGTGGGGTGTGTGAAGACCATCTTGATCAATTTAAATGAAGAGAGGCTCAGGAAAAGATGGTCCATAGTAACCCCCTCTAGCACTATGCGGTTCAGATGTATAGCTGAATTGTAATAATTTGCCATCAGCCACCAATGGGCATACACTAGTGGACTGGCCAAATAATTATAAAAATGAGGCCATGCTAATCCTTCCCAATCTGCTGGAAGACGGTCTTGAATTTAATCCTAGAATGTCCAGTAAATATCTTTGGAGAGAAGGGAAGAAACTATGGGGATTTAGTGTAGGAGAGTCATGGAAAAGATACAGAAATTTGGGGAGCAGCTTATTTTGACCACCAGAGTAAGAGGGAGAGACCTCCACTGATCGTGTCCCTTACCAATTGCAATAGGGGGTAGATGTGCTGCCACTTTTACTGGTGTGTTTTTGTTGCTCATTTGAGCTACCCAACATCGGTGTGCCTGCTTCCGGTACGGTGGAACGCACATGGAAAATCATGCATTCCACCGTGGACGTGAAGACGCGTATACAGCAGGTGTGTGGTATGCTTCTGATGTAACAATCCAGTCCATTGAAAATGACTGCCCTGTATATGAAAAAAAGCCCTAATGGTACCTGACAAGGCAAAGGGACATCGCAGCAATGTAACTGGACAGTAGCTTGATCAATATCCGGTCCATTGGAACACATGAAAATTTCATGCATTCAATTTGTGAATGGACGGAAAATGCCAGTTTGTGATGACAAAGACAGGGACTATATTATATTCGTTAACCAATAGGGAGTAAGGTGTCCCTCATAAAGTGGTAACCTCACAACAGTGATGGCAACCCAGTATGCAGGGCATTAATCCCATGTGTTATCAAAGGGGGATACACGCTAATGCAGTCATTAAACAACCCACTTACTGTTAAGTTACCGGAATATGTATCATACTGTCAAGGACAAAAGTAAAGAAAAAATAAGATATACAATGAAATGCTCAGAACTGCACCATTTGCACTGGTGAATAGAATTCTGACATAAATGGTGCCACGTGAGATATACACAGGCTCCAGGAACCACACTGCAGATGCTATGGCAGGATTAAGCCCACCATACATAATTTAGATGCTCACCAGCTAGTCTGGAGCCGGGCCCACTGACCACCCCTCAGTTCAACAGTTACCGATATAACCATAAATATGGCTGGCTCTCAGCAGTTTGCATGCGTTTGTGCTATTCACAAGTGTGTATTATAAAACTAACGGCATAGTGTGTGTATATATATATATATATATATATATATATATATATATATATATATATAACGACTACAACGTGTACAAATATGGACTAACTAACTGAGCGCTGTATTAACACGCTAACCATCCGCGAGCATTGTAATCAAAATAAGTATATGGATATGTTGTAACTAACATGCACTAAGCACGACCCGTATTGCTATATTAACCTTCAGTAAGCGATTAAGTTGCGGCTAGCACATGAACATAGTGCGACAGACTGCGGCTAAGCCAAATGTTTCATTAACATATTGATCCGCAGATATAAAGGAAAATAAATATAACGACTACTAGTCACTAACTACTATCGAACACCGCTCCATCACATGCCCCAGTTAATATATGCATAACCGTTTTTAAATATTTTAATGCGAGAGCTCCACATTTAGGGGACCAGGATCATCTAATAAATTGCAGCAGAAGGTTTTATGCACTGTATAAATCGGGCATCCTCAAACTGCGGCCCTCCAGCTGTGGAAAAACTACAACTCCCACAATGCCCTGCTGTAGGCTGATACCTGTAGGCTGTTCGGGCATGCTGGGAGTTGTAGTTTTGCCACAGCTGGAGGGCCGCAGTTTGAGGATACCTGGTGTAAATGACTGACCAAGTGAAAGTTATATGCTAATCATTGACAGTCTGTTATTATTTATTTGTTATTATTTGTTTGGGGATATATTCTATTTTTATACATGTATGAACTGTTGATTAAATAAAAATGCAGCCATATTTATTGTTATATAAAGGACTAGCCAAAGGCATAGTCGCTGGAAATCGCGGAAAGCTGAAGCATTTACAGAAAGAAATTGTTAAGCCGTATTATATGAAGCAGGCAAAGGTTAATCTCTTACTAAGACCTCTAGGGGCCTGGGACCGAAGGTGATGGATCCATTCAGACTCTTTCTGAAGGATCTTCCGGTCCCAGTTGCCCTTTCTGGGAGATGGGGGTATCACTTCCAGCATGAAGAACTTCAGTACATAGGGATCCCAATTATGCACATCAACCACATGGTTTGCTACAGGTGTGTTATTCTTCTTCTAGACATAATTAACCTGTTCGCAGACCGTTCGCCTAAGTTCTCTGAATGTTTTACCTATATAGTCCTTCAGGCATGGGCACTGACTGATATAGAGCACTCCCCTACTTTTACAAGTTGTTTTATAATTTCCCTATTGGCAACCTCCTATTTAGAAATAAGTTAAATAGGACCCTGATCTCTACCTGAGATTAGTTCCATCCTGCATTTATGCCTGTTTAAAGGCGTCCCTTAGGTTCGACTGCGGGTATCCTCTCTGTAGGAACCTCTTGTATAATTTTCTTGCTTCAGTATGAAATTTCTCAAGATTAGAGCAGTTCCTGCGTACTCGCAGGTGTTGTCCTTTTTGTGATGCCTTTTTTTAAGGGCAGATGGATGATGGCTGTCCCAGTGCAGGATACTATTTGTGGCTGTAGGTTTTCTAAATACAGTCGTAGCTAATCTATCTCTGTTTTTTGAATTGTTACATCCAGGAAGGTTATGTGTCCCATATGGGTCTCGTATGTCTTCCCACCAGCCCAGGAAGAGACTAGCATACGTGGGGCGCAAGGGCTCCCCATTGCAGTCCCCCTGAGCTGGTGGTAGAACAGTGTATTGAACAGAAAAAAATGAGTAAAGGTGAACTCAAGAAGAGTCAAAACAAACTGATTATGTGCATTAAACTGCATACCCCTGGTGCTTAAAGGGAACCGGTCACCTGGATTTTAGGTATAGAGCTGAGGACATGGGCTGCTAGAGCGCCACTACCACATCCGCAATATCCAGTTCCCATAGCTCTGTGTGCTTTTATTGTGTAAAAAAAAAAATATTAAACCATTTATATATGTATGTGTGTGTGTGTGTGTGTGTGTGTAAATGAGGCTAACGTTTCCAGAGCCCAGCACCACCCCGCATCCTGCGAATCTCCTCCTTGCTCCCCAACGTCACAAAGCTAGAGTGCCGTAATCTTGCGATGCGCGAGCTAGCATAGTGTCCCTTCCCTGTGCTGGCATCCGCCTCAGGGAACGAACTGCACATGCACTAGCTCATAGCAAGATTACGGCGCTCTAGCTTTGTGACGTCGGGGAGCAAGAGAACGCTGGACTCATCTCAGGGACAGGACTCATCTAAGGTTCATTTACATATTTATAAAATCGTTTTTTTGACACAATAAAAGCACACAGAGCTATGGGGACTGGGTATTGTGGATGTGCTAGCAGCCATCTAGCAGCCCATGTCCTCAGCTCTATACACAAAATCCAGGTGACAGGTTCCCTTTAAATAATAACCACTATCCTGTCGCGTGGATCAATATATTCTGCGACAGGGAGGGGTTTTGCAGCCAATAACGGGCTGCGAGGGTGGCCAGCCTCCATAGCGTCACCCGAAGAGATGCAGCGGTGGCCATGCAGGGATTCAGAGGGACCTGGGTGCCAGGGGCCTAGTAAGGCTACTTTCACACTAGCGTTCAATCGGATCCGTTCTGAACGGATCCGATCATATTAATGCAGACGGAGGCTCTGTTCAGTACGGATCCGTCTGCATTAATAACTTAGAAAAATTTCGAAGTGTGAAAGTAGCCTGAGCAGATCCGTTCAGACTTTCAATGTAAAGTCAATGGGGGACGGATCCGCTTGAAGATTGAGCCATATGGTGTCATCTTCAAGCGGATCCGTCCCCATTGACTTCCATTATAAGTCTGAACGGATCCGCTCGCCTCCGCACGGCCAGGCGGACACCCGAACGCTGCAAGCAGCGTTCAGCTGTCCGCCTGTCCGTGCGGAGGCGAGCGGAGCGGAGCGGAGGCTGAACGCCGCCAGACTGATGCAGTCTGAGCGGATCCGCATCCATTCAGACTGCATCAGGGCTGGATGGAAGCGTTCGGGTCCGCTCATGAGCTCCTTCAAACGGAGCTCACGAGCGGACAGCCGAACGCTAGTGTGAAACTAGCCTAAGTATTATCTACAGGATGTGCCGGGGCTTTGTGAGGGTATTTATGCTATCGGATAACCCTTTTAAGAGCAGAATGTGTACTGCTGAGTGTACCGTATCTCCTATGCGTATGTGTGTACGTTTAAAGTAGAGCTGAGTGAATTAATTGAAATTATTTTTGGTTCTGATTTGACGAGTTTTTGAAACTTCGGTTACGAATCTATTGTACCCAAATCAAATATGCTCCAATTGCCCTGAAAGCCCTGAGTTGGTATATTACAGTCTCTGGTCTCATAGGACAGAGAGAGATTTTTCTCAACAAGATTTTTCCATAGTGGTAAACTCAAACTCATAATAAGAAAAAGGTATGGAGGTGTATATGCTCCAAAACAACTCCAGGTGTAATGTGGCTTACATCTGCCTTACCTGCCACCTTTGTGTGTAGTTATGACAAGTGGTAGTGCTCTTTCTTAGCGGTCGGTGTCTTGACATCGCGCTTCTCGCTGCTGCAGTGTTTTCGGTGTGCTGGTGGTGTAACAATATACAACAATGCCGATCTTTGTTTTTCAGGGTATTTTGAATCCGATGTTTTGTTGCGTACATTCCCTGGCTTTTTTTGGCTGGAGGAGTTCTGATGCCTGTGTGACTCAGAGCCGTGTGGCAGCAGAAGCACCTTCCGGGACCAGCCTAGATAGAGAGGATACGGCGCTGGTAGAAGCAGGAAACCTTTTATTGAGGCCAAAATCTGTACACGCCATGAGGATACTGTCCTTCCAAAACATTTTACAATCGGTAGACTCCTGCTCTTCCATGGGTAAGCATAGAAATGGGGTCTATACATCTTATTCTATGGTAGGAACCTGTGAGCATTTTAAAGGGAACCTGTCACCATGAAAAAGCAATGTAAGCTGCAGGCAGCATATTATAGAGCAGGATGAGCTGAGTAGATTGATATATAGTTTTATGGGAAAAGAGTCGGTAAAACATTTAATTTACGCTTTTAATTTCCTGCTCATTCTGGGCTTAGAAGTCAAGGAAGCGGTCCCATCGGTGACTGACGGCAGCCATCTCTGTATACAGTCATAGAGGGAAGGCTGGCAGTCACTAATGGAAATTTTTATTTTTTTTTTTTTTTTTTTACTTCAAAGCCCAGAATGAGCAGTAATTTATTAACATGTAACATAGTAAATAAGGCCGAAAAAAGACATCTGTCCATCCAGTTCGGCCTGTTATCCTGTAAGTTGATCCAGAGGAAGGCAAAAAAAAAAAAAAACTGAGGTAGAAGCCAATTTTCCACTTAAAGGGGGAAAAAATTCCTTCCTGACTTCAACCAGAATAACTGCCTGGATCAACGACCCCTCTCTAGTAGCTATAGCCTGTAATATTATTACAGCTCCAGAAATACATCCAGGCCCCACTTGAATTCCTTTATTGTACTCACCATCACCACCTCCTCAGGCAGAGAGTTCCATAGTCTCACTGCTCTTACCGTAAAGAATCCTCTTCTATGTTTGTGTACAAACCTTCTTTCCTCCAGACGCAGAGGGTGTCCCCTCGTCACAGTCACAGTCCTGGGGATAAATAGATGATGGGAGACATCTCTGTACTGACCCCTGATATATTTATACATATTAATTAGATCTCCCCTCAGTCTTTTTTTTTTTTTTTTTTTTTTTTCTAAAGTGAATAACCCTAAGGCCTCATGTACACGGCCGTTGTTTTGAATCCGCATCCGAGCTGCTGTTTCGGCAGCTCAGATGCGGACCCATTCACTTCAATGGGGCCGCAAAAGATGCGGACAGCACTCCGTGTGTTGTCCCCATCCGTCACTCCGTTCCGTAGCCCCGCAAAAAAATATAACATCTCCTGTTCTTGTCTGCGCATTGCGGAAGGCACACAGGCGGCTTCCGTTTTTTGCGGATCCGTGGTTTGCGGACCGCAAAAAAAGGAACGGTCGTGTGCATGAGGCCTAATGTTGATAATCTTTCAGGGTACTGTAGTTCACCCATTCCAGTTATTACTTTAGTTGCCCTCCTCTGGACCCTCTTTAAATTAATAAATTACATAGTTTACTGAATCTTTTCCATAAAACTATACATCAATCTGCTCAGCTCCTCCTGCTCTATAACATGGTGCCTGCAGCTCAGAAGACATGTTCAACGTGACCGGTTTCCTTTAAATTTGCAGGCATGGAAGGCTACATGATTGACCATTGGCAGAAGCATAGTGTGAAACTATGTAATCTCTTGCTTCACCTAACTGGTAATGACTCCATGTGTAGTCATATGTAACTTCATAACTAGGGATGAGCGAATCGACTTTGGATGAAACATCCGAAATCGCTTCACATAAAACTGTTCCAATACTGTACGAAGCAGGAGCTCTGTACAGTATTAGAATGTATTGGCTCTGATGAGCCGAAGTTATTGCTTTGCGAAGTCTCGCGAGACTTCGGGTAATAACTTCATAAATTTGTACTGTAAAAAAGCATTTCCCGAACTCTGGTTCAGTTCCAAGGGGTACCTTGGAACCGAACCAGAGTTCAGGAAATTGTTTTTTTGCAGTGCAAATTTATGAAGTTATTACCTTAGACTTCGCGACGCATTAACTTCGGCTCATCGGAGCCAATACATTCTAATACTGTACAGAGCTCCTGCTACATACAGTATTGGAACAGTTTTTTATGCGAAGCTATTTCGGATGTTTCATCCGAAGTCAATTCGCTCATCCCTATTTATAGTTTTACAGGTTCAGTATGGATTTGGTCCTTGTATAGTGTGATGATGATCTAGCAAATTTTCGCGTGCCTGCTGGTGGCACTACTGCCCTCTCCTTTATCTACGTTGTGACAAAATGTTTCGGATCATTTTGTAACGAACCTGGTAGCCTGTTCTTATCATTTACACAGATGTATAAATATTTCTGCACATTAATAATCATCTATTCAAATCTTCTTCTCTCCAGAATTCACTTGTTCTGCGATGGAAATAAATGCAGTACGCCTCCTGGGTAAAAAAGATCCTCCAGCCCCCGCTCAAATTGGTTCCATGTTCTGACCACAGCACACTGAAAACCGGAGTTCATTTTTCATTTTCCAGAACTGTACTTGGTTACTGTGAGCAATATACTGAACTTAAAAAAATCTATTCAACTCAGAGTTTAAAGTTTATTAATCAGTACAAATGGTGCAGTCTCACACCGTACAAGTAGAATTGTAATAAAAGGAAGAATAGTAAGATTGCGGTCACGGTAATACAAAAGAGGGATTTATGGTGCGAAGGAAGTGAGACGAGCCCCTTCTAAAATATGATTCTGTTGGGTTGGCATCATACATATCCTTCAGTTATTGATGAATTAAATACAGTATCTGATAGGTTTGGTGTAAGCAGGTCAACACACATAATGGCTCAAAAAACAAAAATTAAGTACTAGGCTCAGATTGAACAACCGTTACACACCAGACTCTTATATAAAAAGTAGAGGTGTTGCCCATAGCAACCTATCAACACTAACTTTTTGGCAATTTTTTTTTTCTTTGCATGTGTTATTGGAGACCCAAAAATAACATTGGTTCGGGTTCTTTCCTTCAGCCATGTTGTAATTTTTATTAATGGTATCTATAAATATTTATGAAGTTAGAGTTCTCTCGAACTTTAACACTAGAGGTCTTTCCAGGGGATAGTGTTTGATTGGTAGAGTCCAACGGTAGAGAGTGGGGGGATCAGCTTCAGCACTAGTGCGGAGCCCTCCATTATTATGCTGGTCAGTGGGGGTCCTCACAGATATAAAAACTGAATATGGCTGGATAATCACCAAAACATTAAGTTCTTTCCGTTTAAATATGTTTATGGTATAAAGTGTAGGCGACTTCTGAAAGGCCTAGACTATAGATATTACATAGAATTAACAACATAAGCGATGAAAAGAAAAGCAAGGCAAAATCACGTGTCCAGCAGAGCAGCCTACATGTTCCCAAGCAAGCCTTTGTTCAATCTGTATGTGGGCCTTGGGTCCTGTAAACAAGAATAGCACTTGTATAATAAATCTGATCACTACAGCATCAAGCAGTCCGGCCTCCCTTCTTATTACATGAATAAAAGCCAGATATCGGATACCGACTGAAAGGAACACGCCGAGCAAATCTGATACTGAATTATGCCTGGTGATATTGGAACTTTGTCATGCCCTGCCAGTATGCCTGGACAACCCCTTTAACAACTGAAATTGCAATGTTTTATCTTTAGACAATAATTTAAACCTGTTCAGGTCATCGTTTTTACTTAAAGGGAACCTGTCCCACCCAATGAACTAGAGTAAGAGGTGGGTAGTGTAAGCGATGCTGAATCCGATTGCTCTAATTGTATCTTCATACTCCCTTCCATTTCAATGCTGTGCTCCCACAAACCAGCAGTAAAATGTATTGAGAGGACTCTTGTTTGAGTCCTCTCCATTATGTGAGTGAGCAGCGGAGTCCTCTCAGTGCATTTTACTGCTGGTTTGTCAGAGCACAGACTGCAAGGGAGTATGAAGATAAAAATGACATAACCGGACTCAACGTCACTTACACTATACACCGCTTACTCTAGTTTGGAGGGTGTTTCAGAGCTGACAGATAACCTTTAAGGCTTAAAGGGCTTTGCTGGCCTAGGAGCCAACAATCCCTATGGTTCTAACCTGACTCTACTGTTCAGTCTTGCCATGCCCATGCTGCTGCCCATATTCCTGGCCAGTCCCACCATGCCTATACCACTGCCCCATTCCTGGCTGCTTCTGGTCACAAGGAAGTGGTTTGTGGCCATGACTGCTGTGACCAAGCACAGGCCTCAGCTTTCACATCTGCTTGAATGGCACGTCAATGCTGTCTGTTGTGCAAACAGATGTGACTTCTGAGGCCTGTGATTGGTAACAGGACCAAGCTATTTTCTGGTCCTGTGGGGGCCAGTAGTGCGGGACTCTGGAGAACAGGTGCTGGGCTGGTCTCCACTAGACACAAAGAAATGACCACCCACACACTAACTGGCTGAGATGGGTCACTGCTGCAACCTTTTTAACTAGAACAGCAGGTCTTTAATTATGAAGATCTGAGTGCTCGGACCGTGACCAGACGGGAAGTGAGAATGAGGGGGGAAAAAAATCCCTTTTTAAAGATTGCTTTATAGTGTAGGATTAGAGTTTCATGTACTGTATATGTAAGGACTCGGACATGATCCTGTATGGCAGGCTGCACACAAGTCTATATGAGGGAACCATAGGCACGCACTTCTATGAAGCACTGCATTATTCTTTAGAACAGTGCTTTTAGTCAGCCCAGTCCCCCTCCGCTTTTCCATCCTATCGATGTCAGCGAGACCTGGCGCTTTTCTTTTTTTTTTTTTTAGGCATGCACACCACACGCTGCGCACCATACTGGGGGCACTTGGCACTATGAATTGAATTTAGAAAGGGTGGCCACAAATAAAAAAAATCTATACAGAGTGAGAGGGGGGCAGGGGCAGCCAATCATTCAATTATATACAGGGCTCAAAATGAAATATATATAGTTTGGGTGGGGGCCAAGTGAAATATATATACACACAGAGCAGGAGGAGGGAGCGTGTTATGGTGGTGGGGTGCCCCAATTCATAGTGTGCCCTGGGGCCCATAGAACTCTAGTTACACCACTGCTTTAGAAGCATGTATTATGGCATACATCATACATGGAAAATCAGAGGGACGCAGAGGTATAGTAGAAACCAATAGATACTTTATAGAGCTTTATACTGTATTCTGGTTTCAAAATGGATATCAAATATGATCAGTGTACAGAGACTCAAAAGTACACTCGATCACCAATAGGGTTACTGAATTGCATTATGGATTCAGTTACCACGGACAATAACGCAATTCCATGACTGAAAGCACAACGGAATGCCTTTAGAGGCCTTTCATTATTTATTCCGTCATAATGGAAGTATTTGGCCTGCATAACGGCTCCGTCCGGTTTACGTTATGCAGGAGAGGAGTGCATAACGTAAACCAGAGTGTTGCCGAACATGCTGAAGTGTATGACCAATGTGTCATCAGAAAATAACCTATTGTTTAAATCACGTTTTTTTTTATAGTTAACATATTTTTAAAGAATTTATGGCAATGTTTTTAATTTTCCATGTCAATCTATATTTAAAGAGGACCTTTCATTGGTCCAAACATTGTGAACTAAGTGTCATGATCTGTACAGTGGCGCCCAGGGATCTCCCTGCACTTACTATTATCAAAGCTCACAGCCTGGGAGGACACACCCAGGAGACCAAGGGCAGTCTCCGCCTACTATAACCAAGTCCCCTAAGTCTCCGCCTACTATAACCCAGTGACCAAACATACCAGTGGGCATAGCAGGAGAATGGAGCGGCGCCCAGGGATAATAGTAAGTGCAGTGAGATCCCCGGGCGCTGTTGTACAGATCATGACACTTAGTGCACAATGTTTGGACCGATGAAAGGTCCTCTTTAAACAAAAAACATAAAATCGTGATGTTTTCGCACTGGCTAATAAGCCTAATAATAGACGCTACTTCTTGGTCTGTACTTGGTCTCATTTCACTGCAGTTACTGCTTATTTATACACAGAGGTGATATCATTACAGGCAGGATTAGAATGACAGATAAGACAGGATCCACCATTCACAATAGGTGATTGTCGGAGCTCATCTATTCTTTCCTTGTACATTGACCTCTGCACAGGTCACAGAGCATGCCTACAAAACTCTCCCATAGAAGTCAATAGGCTTTACAATCTGTTATCTGCAGAATATTCCACTGTTTTGAAGCAGTACCAGGATTATCATAGAGGACCCCCCAAAGTTGAAAGAAATTCCAGGAACTTTGAGTAACTAACTAAGCAAATTCTTGACTGAGTAAAAACCCCTTGCAACTCAAAACCTGAATTTGGTCAGCCAAATCTTACACAGGAATATTATGAGTCATGATATGGCTTCCAGCGTGGGCTGGGGATAATGTAAATGTACGGGTTGTTTGCAGAACTGGGCTTCACCGATAAGTCATCTTTCCCAAGCACTAATGGTGTCTCTTGGTACTCCGATACCCCATACTTAAAGAAGCTGGGTTACACCAACAACTGAACGATCCCAAGAAATACATAAGAAGCAAAAGAGAAAAAAGAATACCGAAACAGGAGCCGCACATCTACAAAATGTACAAGTTTATTTAGGTAACAGACACAGCATAAAAAAGTTTAAAATCGTTGTATACAACAAATCCGGGCCATGTAAGCCGTGTATCGGCGCATGCCCATCTGAATCACCACAATTTCATGTATGAACCCCCACATCCATCAGCATATCATAATATAAAGTGCATGAAATCCATCAACAATGAATAAGAGTTAATAAATACTTATCATGGTATTGGCATGATGGGGGGTGTCTGTGGCGGTCAGAAAGAAAGTCCCACGCGTATCGCCAGGCTTGCTGGCTTCCTCAGGAGTGCCTGGTTCCCAATAGCAATCATCAAATATGTATGTATCAAGTAATCAAGTAATGCCTTGTACCTGTGCAGGGATGCCAGATGGAAGAAGGGGGCGGTAACCACCTCACTATCGTGGAGCGACATAGAGGCGAATGGGGAAGTCTCCCATAATACAGGTGTGGGTCCGTTGTGGGAAGCGAACGGCGTCCGGATGTGCCGTTCGCGCATGCGCCCATCCAAGCCAGCCCGCGCTGCGTTCCAAAGACCGGAAGTAGCAGCACGCGCCGGCTCGCAGGGTTCCCACTGCGTGTCAATGGTCGGAAGTGACGTAGATCCCGGCGTGTGACGGCGACGAGGGGAACTGCAGATGTACATGGAGGAAAAAGGACAACAAGAGCAGGCCTTTTGCACTAGACTTGGCACATAAATTATAAAAAACAGTGAATCAGAGTCAGGGAAAGACCAAGAATTGAAATAGAGGATAAGGAACAAGTGTTGCTCCGAAAATAAAAGGCATAAGAAAAATGTCAGGAAAGGAATAGACTAATTTCAAGGACACACCAAAAGGAGTGTCAAAATAATGATAATTAATATGCTCAAAATCCCCAAAAAATGTTTTATTTATATGTTTCTGAAACAATTTTTCATGTGTTATTGTTTGTAATTATTGTACTTATTTATTACTTATTTTGAATTTATTTTTTATTATTTTATTATTTTTGCCTGTTTTTTTATTATTGTTTTATATTTTTTATTTTATGATTTTTATTATATTTTATATTTTTTAGAATATATTATTTTTTATTTTTTATTTGCATATTTTTGAATATTATTTTTTATTCTTTTTTATATTATTTATATTTTATATACTTTGAATTTTTTGAAGTTATCAATAAGTTGGTGCACTAAGAAACAATGTATGTGCCCAAAAGTAAAACCCAAGGTGAATGTTTATAATTAAATCATGTGCAGAATTAGCTACCTGTCAAATGAATGACCTGGTCTCTCAATTCGGCCACATGGTGTCACACCCAAACGTGTCTGAATAAACATTTTTTCTCTTTAATTTTAATTACTAGTTATGAATTAATTGCAAAAAAAAAAAAAAAAAGGAAAGGGAGGGGAAAAGAAAAGAAAGAAAAGAAATGTAAAGCTCCATGCCAAGATCTGCAGCACCCCACATCGAGGTCACAGGATCAAGAAGGTCACTCTAAGAAGTAATGACCATACCCGGGGTTGCAGCGTCCAAAGGTTATCCAGTTCAAATAATGTAAAAACACACATAAATTGCAGTGGACTGGTCATCACAGGTCCAGACAAATGAGAAAGTCCTTAAGGAAAAAGACATGATAGTCCAATAGAATTCAGTGTCGTGAACGATGATCAAAAGATTCCCCAACCGAAGAACCGAAGTGCAGAAGAAAATGATCCAGTCCCGAAATAGAGGACCACGTGATCACATGTAGTGTGAACAACATGTATATCTAAAATTACAGAAAAGAGAAAGATTTTTTTTTAGGATAATTGAAAAACCACAACAAATCATCTACCATAAAAACCTGTGAACAAAAGCTCCTCATTAAGACCCTGTGGGGATAAACAGTCAAGATTGTAAATCCATCGGGATTCGGCCTTCAACAAACATTGTGCTATATGTGTCCCCCTAATGTTAGAGAAAAAATTTTCTAAGCCTACAACTTGTAGGCCATTATACTTACCCCCATGGTGATCCAAGAAATGTGAAGCCACAGAAGTAAGAGTCTTCTCCTCGTCAGCCCGGTCCCGGGCGGCCAGGTTGATGTTGGACATGTGCTGCTGGATTCGTTTTCGCAATTCCTGTGAGGTCTGTCCCACATATATTCGCCTACATGGACAAATAATCCCATATACCACGTTTCTCGTACGACAGTTGATATAATGCTTTAAACGTATGTTTGCCTCACCATTTATGAAATTATCCTTTCCCAACATGTACGGACAAACATTGCACTGGCCACAGGGATGTGTGCCTTTGAATTTGATGCCTCTGTTCAGTCCCCGTGTGGGACGCTGGAAGTGACTACAGACAAGCTTGTCCTTGAGTGAGGGTGCTTTACGGGCAATAATTCTCGGTTTTTCATCCATGTGTGGTATCAGTCTACGATCAGAGGTGAGCAGGAACCAATGGTTCTCCAAAATCTTATACAATGCTGGCCATTGATTATTATAGCGTGTGATCAAATGCACCCTGCCATCCCTGATTTTTGGTTTTGGGGTGAATAATTGCATCCGGTCAGCATTTTTGGCTTCTTCATATGATCGTGTGATGAGTTTCCTAGGGTACCCCCTTTTTCGAAACCGTGTTGTTAGGTCTGCCGATGCTGTCCTGAAGTCCGTTATATTGGTACAATTACGCCGCAGCCTGAGAAACTGCCCTTTTGGGATCCCTTTCTTCATATGGGCCGGATGGAAACTTTGATAGTGTAGTAAATTATTAGTAGCCGTACTTTTTCGGAAAAGAGATGTAGTAATCCGCTCATGCTCTTTACGCAGCTTCAAATCCAGAAAATCCACCGTATCATCCGATATAGTGTACGTCAAGTGTATGTTCAAGTCGTTGATATTCAATGTATCTATGAACTGGATGCAGGTCTCCCTGGAGCCCTGCCAGAGAAACAGGATATCATCAATATAGCGGAACCAACCCACCACGCCCCCACTGAAAGACGGCGACGGGTACACGCAGGTCTCCTCCCACCAGCCTAAAAATAGGTTTGCGTAGGAGGGCGCACAGCGTGCACCCATCGCGGTCCCAGACTCCTGCCTGTAAAAAATCCGATCAAAAACTAAATAATTATGATGTAACACAAAATGCAGGAGACTTACCAGGAAGGCGCGATGGGCTGGCTCCTCCGAGATTGATTGTTCCAAAAAATGGGTTGTAGCCCTGATGCCGTCCTTGTGTGCAATATTCGTATAAAGAGACTCGACGTCACAGGTTACCAGTAATATATCGGAGGTGATTGATAAATGTTCCAATATTTCTATCAAGTGGAGAGAATCCCGTACATAGGAGGGTAATCCTAGAACAATGGGTTGAAGAAAGAAGTCCACATAAGTGCAAGCCTGTTCACACAAGCCCCCGATGCCGGCCACGATGGGTCGACCCGGAGGGTTGCGGAGGTCCTTATGCACTTTTGGGAGCATATAAAATGTGGGAATGATGGGATGACTCACCTCTAAAAACAAATGCTCCTTCTTAGTGATGATGAACATGTCTCGTGCTGTTTTCAATAATTGATCAAACTTCTTCTTAAACACCATTGTAGGATCAGATGGTAAAGGAACATAGAAAGTTTTATTCTGTAGTTGTCGGTTCGCCTCTTTTGTATACAGGTTAATGTCCCAAAGGACCACATTGCCGCCCTTATCTGCCTCCTTAATGACAAAGGTGTTGTTCGCCTGTAGTTTCCGTATGGTGTCTGATTCCAAATTATTCAGATTTCTACCACGTAATGAATCGGGTTTAAGGTTCTGTATTCCATGAAGTACCGCTTGAAAAAAGAGCTGAATATTGGGGAATAAGTTAAATGAGGGAGTAAGCAGGGAGGGCTTATTCAAGGTGAAACACCTCCTACCTGATTCTGATTCGCTCTCTCGCAGGAGGTCCATAAGATCCATGAATACTCCACGTTCATCGTCGGCCAGGGTTTGTAAAATTGAGGGTTGATTATAAAGGAGTTTGAAGCAAAGTTGTCTGCAAAACAAATATGTGTCTTTGACGAATTCAAATTTGTCCAAGACACGCATAGGGGAAAAGGAGAGTCCCTTCTCCAGTATAGATTGTTCCTGTATAGTAAGATCGTATGTAGATAAATTTATGACTTGAAGAACATTTGTGTCCATACCATTTAGTATTGCTGTAGTAGTCTCTTCTGGAAAACTGGGTAATTGCTGCCCCTGCGGTGTTGGGGTCCTCTTTTTCTTGGATTTGCGTAATCCCCTCCTTGACCTCCGTCGTCGCTGGCCTCTGATAAAAAATCACCCTCACTCAAACTCTGATCACTGGGGTCAGTATGACCACCAGCCATTCTTGTTGATGGATTCATGGTGTTATTCCTACCCTGGCCACGCAGATTTCCTGTGTGCTTCCACTTAAACGCTTGTTTGTTGTCAAAGTCAACCCTATCCCGCTGGAACTTGGATTTCTTCCCCATCATGATCTCCTTATCATACTTGTCCAAAGTGTCCCTCAACTTAGTATAATAGCTCTCAACTTTGGTTTTCTCATGCAGAGCCAACCGCGCCTCCAGGCCCACCAATCTCTGCTTGGTTGTACGGAGCAATTCCCTATCGTGCTCAATCAGCATGCCCATGAGAATTTTGGTACATTGGGATAAACCCTGTTCCCAAATGGTTTTAAATTCAGGGGTGACCTCCCAGGCAGGGAATTTCTGTACCCGGAGACCCCTGGGTATAATACCACATTTAACATATTCTTCTAGGCTTTTAACATTCCACCATACCCTTGAGAACAATTTGTGTGCCTCAGTGAGTTCATTAACAAGCACCCTAAAATCACCACTGTCCTCCGGATCACCGCCCTCCTGAAAGATGGTGGACACCTGGGAGTTCCACGCCGCCTCTCTGTCCTCCACGTGTACCGCCATATCAGTGCACAGACTATCACGAAATTAAAACAATGAATATAGGAGTGCCTCCCCAAGAAAACAGTGTAAACCACTGCTAATAAATGACCATGCAATCAAAGAAAATAGGGGCACATCCGAAAATCAAAAGAAAGAGTGCCGGCCCTCGGTATATAAACCACAATGTAGCAAAAGAGAAAAAAGAATACCGAAACAGGAGCCGCACATCTACAAAATGTACAAGTTTATTTAGGTAACAGCATAAAAAAGTTTAAAATCGTTGTATACAACAAATCCGGGCCATGTAAGCCGTGAAGTAGCAGCACGCGCCGGCTCGCAGGGTTCCCACTGCGTGTCAATGGTCGGAAGTGACGTAGATCCCGGCGTGTGACGGCGACGAGGGGAACTGCAGATGTACATGGAGGAAAAAGGACAACAAGAGCAGGCCTTTTGCACTAGACTTGGCACATAAATTATAAAAAACAGTGAATCAGAGTCAGGGAAAGACCAAGAATTGAAATAGAGGATAAGGAACAAGTGTTGCTCCGAAAATAAAAGGCATAAGAAAAATGTCAGGAAAGGAATAGACTAATTTCAAGGACACACCAAAAGGAGTGTCAAAATAATGATAATTAATATGCTCAAAATCCCCAAATTTTTTTTGATTTATATGTTTCTGAAACAATTTTTCATGTGTTATTGTTTGTAATTATTGTACTTATTTATTACTTATTTTGAATCTATTTTTTATTTTTTATTTTATTATTTTTGCCTGTTTTTTTATTATTGTTTTATATTAATTTTTTATTAATTTTTTATTTTATGATTTTTATTATATTTTATATTTTTTAGAATATATTATTTTTTATTTTTTATTTGCATATTTTTGAATATTATTTTTTATTCTTTTTTATATTATTTATATTTTATATACTTTGAATTTTTTGAAGTTATCAATAAGTTGGTGCACTAAGAAACAATGTATGTGCCCAAAAGTAAAACCCAAGGTGAATGTTTATAATTAAATCATGTGCAGAATTAGCTACCTGTCAAATGAATGACCTGGTCTCTCAATTCAGCCACATGGTGTCACACCCAAACGTGTCTGAATAAACATTTTTTCTCTTTAATTTTAATTACTAGTTATGAATTAATTGCAAAAAAAAAAAAAAAAAAGGGAGGGGAAAAGAAAAGAAAGAAAAGAAATGTAAAGCTCCATGCCAAGATCTGCAGCACCCCACATCGAGGTCACAGGATCAAGAAGGTCACTCTAAGAAGTAATGACCATACCCGGGGTTGCAGCGTCCAAAGGTTATCCAGTTCAAATAATGTAAAAACACACATAAATTGCAGTGGACTGGTCATCACAGGTCCAGACAAATGAGAAAGTCCTTAAGGAAAAAGACATGATAGTCCAATAGAATTCAGTGTCGTGAACGATGATCAAAAGATTCCCCAACCGAAGAACCGAAGTGCAGAAGAAAATGATCCAGTCCCGAAATAGAGGACCACGTGATCACATGTAGTGTGAACAACATGTATATCTAAAATTACAGAAAAGAGAAAGAAAAAAATTTAGGATAATTGAAAAACCACAACAAATCATCTACCATAAAAACCTGTGAACAAAAGCTCCTCATTAAGACCCTGTGGGGATAAACAGTCAAGATTGTAAATCCATCGGGATTCGGCCTTCAACAAACATTGTGCTATATGTGTCCCCCTAATGTTAGAGAAAAATTTTTCTAAGCCTACAACTTGTAGGCCATTATACTTACCCCCATGGTGATCCAAGAAATGTGAAGCCACAGAAGTAAGAGTCTTCTCCTCGTCAGCCCGGTCCCGGGCGGCCAGGTTGATGTTGGACATGTGCTGCTGGATTCGTTTTCGCAATTCCTGTGAGGTCTGTCCCACATATATTCGCCTACATGGACAAAAATAAAAAATAAAAAATAATATATTCTAAAAAATATAAAATATAATAAAAATCATAAAATTAAAAATTAATAAAAAATTAATATAAAACAATAATAAAAAACAGGCAAAAATAATAAAATAATAAAAAATAATAAAAAATAGATTCAAAATAAGTAATAAATAAGTACAATAATTACAAACAATAACACATGAAAAATTGTTTCAGAAACATATAAATAAAACATTTTTTGGGGATTTTGAGCATATTAATTATCATTATTTTGACACTCCTTTTGGTGTGTCCTTGAAATTAGTCTATTCCTTTCCTGACATTTTTCTTATGCCTTTTATTTTCGGAGCAACACTTGTTCCTTATCCTCTATTTCAATTCTTGGTCTTTCCCTGACTCTGATTCACTGTTTTTTATAATTTATGTGCCAAGTCTAGTGCAAAAGGCCTGCTCTTGTTGTCCTTTTTCCTCCATGTACATCTGCAGTTCCCCTCGTCGCCGTCACACGCCGGGATCTACGTCACTTCCGACCATTGACACGCAGTGGGAACCCTGCGAGCCGGCGCGTGCTGCTACTTCCGGTCTTTGGAACGCAGCGCGGGCCGGCTTGGATGGGCGCATGCGCGAACGGCACATCCGGACGCCGTTCGCTTCCCACAACGGACCCACACCTGTATTATGGGAGACTTCCCCATTCGCCCCCCATCATGCCAATACCATGATAAGTATTTATTAACTCTTATTCATTGTTGATGGATCTCATGCACTTTATATTATG
This sequence comes from Bufo gargarizans, assembly GCF_014858855.1. NCBI lineage: Eukaryota > Metazoa > Chordata > Amphibia > Anura > Bufonidae > Bufo > Bufo gargarizans. Next base: position 114,009,242 of record NC_058088.1, on the reverse strand, counting down.
ATATGCTGATGGATGTGGGGGTTCATACATGAAATTGTGGTGATTCAGATGGGCATGCGCCGATACACGGCTTACATGGCCCGGATTTGTTGTATACAACGATTTTAAACTTTTTTATGCTGTGTCTGTTACCTAAATAAACTTGTACATTTTGTAGATGTGCGGCTCCTGTTTCGGTATTCTTTTTTCTCTTTTGCTACATTGTGGTTTATATACCGAGGGCCGGCACTCTTTCTTTTGATTTTCGGATGTGCCCCTATTTTCTTTGATTGCAAAGAAATACATAAGAAGCACATCTGAACACTAGCAGACAGCAATGTACTGAAATAAACTCACAGATGACCGGAACCAAATGATGATGGCCATGGATGAAGGAGTTGGTAGTCTGGCAATGGAGTACATGGGGATGGCATACAGGTTGCAAGCCGATGAATGACAGTGAATAGAAATAGATACACTAAACTACCCCTGCTCTGAAATACAATCCAATAAAGATGGCTAAAACAAGTCAAAAACAACTCCACAAACTGACCATAACAGAATGACAAGAAAATTTCAATGCTGACAGCAAAGCAAGGCTGGAGGACCACAGATCCCAGGATACGCTGACAACACAATAAACGAGAACAAGATCCGAAGAATCTGGAAACAAGGCATAAGCTATCCTCAACAATCAGAATCAAAAGATCTAAACTTAAAGGCTAATATAAATAGCTGTAATCAACTTCTCTCTAAGGCTGGGTTCACATGGTTGTGTCCGGATGCGTCCCGGTGTATTGCGGCAAACCCGTGCGATTAGGTACGCAATTGCAGTCAGTTTTGACTGCGATTGCGTTCCGATGTTCAGTTTTTGTCGCGCGGGTGCAATGTGTTTTGCACGAGCGTGATAAAAAACAGACTGTGGTACCCAGACCCGAACTTCTTCACAGAAGTTCAGGTTTGGGTTCGGTGTTGTGTAGATGTTATTATTTTCCCTTATAACATGGTTATAAAGAGAAAATAATAGCATTCTGAATACAGAATTCATAGTAGGTGATCAAGACCATGTGATTGGACCATGTGATCTGACGTCACCACAGGTCCTAGCCGGTAGTTCATCATTGAAGAAGTAAAGAGACCGGGAACTACGCGATCAAGAGAAGGTGAGTTTATTTTTTTTAACCCTCAATTGATCACCTACTAAGCATTCTGTATTCGGAATTCTATTATTTTCCCTTATATCCATGTTATAAGGGAAAATAATACAGTGAATAGACTGTCACTTGCTTGCGGATGCTTGCGATTTTCACTCAGCCCCATTCACTTCTATAGGGCCTGCGTTGCGTGATAAACGCACAATATAGAGCATAAGTGATGCGTGAAAATCACAGCTCATGTGCACAGCCCCAGGTCCCACAGCCCACAGGTCCAGATTCAGTGCGGGTGCAATGCGTTCACCTCCCGCATTGCACCCGCGCGGAAATCTCGCTCGTGTGAACTCAGCCTAAATTAACCAGACTGCAGGGTCAGACTGGCCCTAAAACCCCACAGGGAAGATTTCTGGTGAGCTGATGACCAGGGGCCTTCCTGAGCTCTCCTCCTGAGATGGGAATAAGATCCAATGCTCTCAACGTCAAATAAGGCCAAGTACCTATGTACCAGGCCGGTAGCTGCAGTTGACCTCCTGAATTCAACTGTATTTCTGTCCGCAGAAGTTATGGCAGTCTAGGCTGAATGGGGAGGATGAGGAACGAGAACTTTTAAATCCGAGAAGTCACTTTATGTAAGAGGCATGTAGAGCTGTATTCTCCAGGGCCACTTTAACACTTTCATGACCAGGCCCATAAAGGCCTGAATGTCGAAGCAACTTTTTGTGATTTTGTGCACGTGGTGGTTTAGTGACCGTACTTTTTTTTTTATTAGAATTTTTTTTAAATTTTTTTTTTTTAGGTTTCATTTGGAAGAAAACTGCTAATTATTATTAAAAAGTATATATTTTTTAATTATAGCTTTTTATTTCTTATATATTAAAACTGACTCAAATTAATTATTGCAATGGGTTCCCTATTTTGTGACAATCGTTTTCATATATAACGTATAGGTTTGAGAGAACGGGGCAACTATGGTGGCGGTTTCTGTTAGCTACTGCATAAAAAAAAATATATATATTTTTTTTTTTTAACTTATATTTTAATTTCTTTTTGGCACATAATATGACCCCCAGCAGCTCTGCCACTTCCTGCTCCCTGCAACACACACTCGTTCAGTGCTCTCCTGATGGCACAGGAGAAGGCAGAAGCGGTCTTCTCCTCAGGATCTCTGCTGTGTCTGTCAGCTGAACCCAACCTGCTCCTGCTAGATTGCAGGAGTTTTAATCCCAGCGCTGGGATTAAAGTGCTGCCTGCACGTGTATATACGTGCTAGCTGCATGGGGCATGTGCAGATAGGATGTATATACACAGTGGGCAGTCGGGAGGGGGTTAAGTTCCCAGTCTGATCCTGAGGCCAAGTTAGTGTCCATTCACACGTCCGCAGTGTTTTGGGGAACCGCAAATTGCAGATCCGCAAAACACCTGGTCAGCACCCCAATAGAAATGCCTATTCTTGTCTGCAGCTGCGGACAAGAATAGGAGATGTTCTATTTTTTTGCAGAGCTGCAGACTGGAAATGCGGATGCTGAGAGCACACTGTGTGCTGTCCGCATCTATTCCGTCCCCATTGAAAATAAATGGGTCCGCACCCATTCCACATAATTGCGGAACGGATCCGGACCCAAAGTGCGGACGTCTGAATGGACCCATAGACAGTAACCTGATGCCAGTTTCAGATGAAAGGCAGTTGATAGGTGAGGGATAGGCAGCAAGAAATTCCCTGTTGCTTGTAACACTACAGTTCCGTAGTACAGAACCACAGGGACTCTTCCATCCAGATCCCGGATGCTCCAGTTTAACAACCTGACTCATTCTGGAAATCTTCAGGTCCATAGCTTGTTTATTTCCAGCCTAAATTACTGGACTAGAGGTGACGTGTCTTGACTGCTGGGTCGCATGCCACTTGGGTGCCGTGGCACATATGACCCTGTTGGTATCCAGGCCAGGAGTAAGAAAGCCATGGACTGAATGATCGCAACACAGAGCCAGGCCACCACCTGACCAGAGCGATTGGGACCAGATGAGTATGAGTCTTTCATTAGATACAGCACACTAAGGGCCTTAATTAAAAACCGGCCATATCCTTGAAAATCCATATAAGGGACTTCTAGTTTTTGGAGGATTTCCTAACATCAACAATTTACACATTATCCATTTTAATAGTTGCATGCAGCCAATCAGTCTTGCGTAGGACTGTTTAGTGAGCATGGCAGACTAATTTGATCCATCAGGATCATTTATTTTTTTAGCCTTCAACATTGTTTTCTTATTTCAGAGAACCATTTATTCTTGTACTAAACCGACTAGGAATCTTTTCTTTTCAGCAATGTCAACATGTTTGCTTATGTATTAACCTCATATTTAGCTAAGGTTATCTTCACTCATTTCCACTGATTAGCTTTGTTTCATGTCAAGCAAAGAAACCAACATGACGTGAAGCACGTGCACTATATCTGAACCTAGGCAAAGGCATATTTCTTTTGTTAGGATAATTATGGCAGATGCCATGATTTTAGACATAATTCATACTGTAGTCTATAATAGTCTTACTAAAAAGAAAAGATCTTTTTTTTTTTATTATTGTTTACCTGTATATAAATAGCATTTGAATGCTAACCAAATGATCTCTCTCAACCAACAAATGCATGCTATTGAATCCATAAATGTTTGGAGGCAAAAACCTTTCATAGTCAGCCATCCTTTATAACCTGTCCTGTGACAGATGCTCTTTAAAGAAAGATGAATCCTTACCTATTATTCATAAGAATTTTTTTGCCCCATAAGACGCAGTTCACTTCCATTATGGAAGCTCTCACTAGTACCGGAGGACCGGGAGGCGGTGAAGACTCTATACTCACCGCTTCCTGGTCGGCTGTGCTGTGGCTGCTCTGTGACCTCACACTGTGTGCGTCAACGGCAGGAAGAAGACGACCAAGCACTGAAAGTGAGGAGCGGCACATCCGGAGTAGGAGAGGTAAGTGGAATTTTTATTTTGTGATTTGATTTGCAAGTTATATACAGATAGTGTAAAAAGTAGTAATATGTATGTACAGATAAATTAAGTATACAGATGTTTTATTAGAGAGCAAATATACAGATCCCTGACGAAGATTAGCGAACTAATCGAAACGCATTGGAGAAACTCTGGTCCTCCTAGCCCACCGTAGCTTCTGGCGTGACGTCACGCGGCGCTCCGTGCGAGCGGGAGAAAGTGTTTTTTTTCAAACAACGAGCTGTGCCACCGGCCGGGGCAAGCTCTGAAGTCTACATACAAAAAATCTCTAATAACTACTAGGGTCCAGCCCCCTACACCTTTCCCCATTCCGAACGGCACTAAAGAATAAAGAAAAAAGGAAGATCTAGAAAACCAAGAAAGACGCAGGAGAAACAGCCCTCGCAGACGAAAACCCAGGATAAGGTATTCTAAAATCTGCGAGCTTCTGTATATATACACTGCTGATCTTTCAAGTGCCGAGAGGTAGGGAAAATTAAGGGGTATACGTCGCGCAGTACCTTATATACATATTACACATATCATTTATTTGATTCTCAACGGTGGCGATACCGCAGCGTCAGTTTATTCTTTGTGCCAGCGCCGATGTATTACCAGTGAAATATACAGATGTACTATGGACAAATATACAGATATGCTGATGTAGACAGATATACAGATGAACTGTTTCTATATTGCTATACAGACGGCAAGTATACAGATGTGCTATGTATATACAAATATACAGATGTATAGTAAACAGATCTGCAGAATACTATGAATATAGCTCCAGAAGTGGAAGAGTAGCGCTATGAACAGGCTATAATAGTGAACAGTGTAAGTACGTACTATAACAGAGACTTCTGCTATGACCGTGTCCCAACTATAGCAGTAACCAATGTGAACATACCATGAATGTTGAGAATGAATGACAGCCATGATCATGGTCATTGGGAAGAATGGAAGGGAGGAGGAGTGTAGAGGGTTAAGTGAGTGTGGATGAAAAGGTTCAGCTGAGGACTGGGTTCAGTAGGGTGACAGCTGTGGGGAAGAAACTGTTCCTAAACCTGCTGGTTCTAATCTGAAGGGTCCTTCTGGAAGAGTGTATTGGCAGGATGAGAGGAGTCCCTAAGAATTATGCGTGCCCGACGTAAACATCTCCTTGTTAACATCCTCAATAGCAGGAAGTGGAGTCCCTATGATGCGTTGTACAGTTTTCACCACCCGCTGCAGTGCCTTGCGGTCAGTAACAGAGCAATTTCCGTACCAGGCTGTAACACAGTTGGTCAGGATGCTCTCTATCTCATAGCAACAGAAGTTACCCAATATGTCAGCAGACATGTGGTTTTTCTTCAGTGTCCTCAAAAAAAAAAAAAAAAAAAGGCACTAATGTGCCTTCTTCACCTGGCTGGAGATGTTGGTTGACCATGACAGATTCTCAGAGATGTAGGTCCACAGGAACTTAAAGGTGGAAACCTATTCAACAGCTGTGCTATTTATGTGGATGGGGTCATGGGTGTCTCTCTTCTCCTTCCTGAAGTCCACAATAAGCTCTTTTGTTTTGCTGGTATTCAGGAGCAGGTTATTGTCAGCGCACTACACAGCTTGGTGCTTTATCTCTTCCCTATAGTCAGACTCATCGTGGTCAGTGATGAGACCAATCACTGTGGTGTCATCTGCAAACTTAATGATGGAATTGGATCCATACCTAGGCCTGCAGTCACAGGTGAAAAGGGAATAGAGGAACAGGCTCAGCACACAGTCCTGTGATTTGTAAAGTGGTAGGACTATGTTCTCATCACGGGCATCTGTGCCCCTTTTGATGCAACCCATTATCTTATTGGCCTTGGTAGCAGCTGCCTGACACTGGTATTTGCAGCTTAGTTTGCTGTTTATTAAAATTCCTAGGTCCTTTTCCATGTCAGTGTTACCGAGTGTTTTACCATTTAGTATGTACGGGTGACTTGCATTATTCCTTCCCATGTGCATAACTTTACATTTTTAGTGTTAAACTTCATCTGCCACTTATCTGCCCAAGCCTCCAATCTATCCAGATCCCTCTTTATCTGTATAATGTCCTCTTCCATGTTAATTACTTTACACAGTTTAATGTCATCTGCGAAGATTGATATTTTACTATGCAAGCCTTCTACAAGATCATTAATAAATACATTGAATAGAGTAGGACCCAATACTGAGCCCTGAGGTACTCCACTAGTGACAGTGACCCAATCTGAGTGTGTAACGTTAATAACCACCCTCTGTTTTCTATCACTGAGCCAGTTACTTACCCACTTACAGACGTTTTCTCCCAGTCTGAGCATTCTCATTTTATATACTAACCTTTTATGTGGTACAGTGTCAAATGCTTTGGAGAAGTCCAGATATACGACATCCATTGATTCGCCGCTGTCAAGTCTAGAACTTACCTCCTCATAGAAACTGATTAAATTAGTTTGGTATGACCGATCCCTCATGAAGCCATACTTATATGGCAGTGGTGGTGGAAGTTATATCCTGACCTAACATGCTGGGGTCTGTTGGTCAAAAAGTCCATGATCCAATTATAGATAGGGTTGCTGATTCCAAGATCCACAAGTTTAGTGATCAACTTGGAGGGAATGACTGTATTGAATGCTGAGATGAAATCAACAAACAGCATTCTTGCATAAGTATTCTTGTTATCCAGGTGTGAAGCTATGTAGATACAGCATACTCTGTACTCCTATTACTTCGTTATGGCAATTTGGTGAGGGGGCAAACATAACTTAAGGTGTGGCTGGACCAATCGTTCAAAGCACTTCATAACTGTAGGCATGAGTGCTACAGGGCGATAGTCGTTCAGACACATTGGTGATGAGTGTTTCGGCACTGGCACAATAGAGGTGATCTTGAAGCATGCTGGTACTACTGCCTAGGCAAGCAACCGGCTGAATATATCAGTGAAGACCCCTGCAAGCTGCTCTGCACATGCTCAAAGCGCACGTCCAGGAATGCCGTCAGGACCAGCAGCCTTGTGAGCGTTGATACTACTTAGTGCATTATGGACATCTGTGATGGTGAGAGTAAAGGTATGGCAGTCATCAGAGGGTAGGGTTTTGGCAAATGTTTCCTTATTGTCCTTGTTAAAATGAGCGTAAAAATCATTTAGCTCATTGAGGGAGGACATGGTCATGGCTGTCTGTGTGGAATTGCTGAGCTTAGTTAGAGATGGCCTGAATGCCCAGCCACATGCGTAGTGGGTCACAGTTGACAAAGTGTTCCTCTACCTTCAGCTTGTAGCTGTGCTTGGCCTTCTTGATGCCCCTCTTCAGGTCTGTTGCATTATATAATTTCCTATACGTATACCCGCAGCATTTTCTGCTGCAAAAAAAAAAATGCCCACCCAAAAAAGTGATTCAGGATGCCTTCAGTGAAACTTGCACCATTTTGCAAGTTCAGTCAGTTTTGTCTGCAATTGCATTCAGTGCATCAGTTTCTTCCCTGCGGGTCCAATTAGTTTTGATGCGTTTTTCACACGCGTAAAAAATAAACTGAAAATGTATAAACCTCTCCTAGCAGCCACCCGTGAAAAACGCATTGCATCCAGGTTACATGCTAATATTGAGCATGCTGCGATTCTCACGCAATGCAGAAATGATGCATGAAAAAGGCATGAAACTCATGTGCACCCATTAAGGCCATTAAAAAGAATGGGTCAGGATTCAGTGCGGGTGCGATGCGTTCACTTCATGCATTGCACCCGCGTGGAAGACTCGCTCGTGTGAAAGGGGCTTTGAGGGAAAAAAATGTGTGAAACCAGCCTAAAGAGCACATCAAAGAAGTCCTAAATGAACCTAGACAAACCTCTAAGAAACCCTGGGTTTGAGTCGCTACATTTTAACATTAACATTGTTTTGATGGATATTATCATAAGTCCATTACTGATATCACTTTTTACTGTATAAACATACTATATTGTGTACCAATGTGTTACAATCTTAATTTAAAAACGGTAGCCTTTGCAAAAAAAATATATATATATATATAAAAAAAAATGAAAATATGGAACTAAAGCCCTCTCTCTAACCTAACAATGCAGGAGCCTAAGGTTAGTTTCACAGAAATCCAGCCTGCCTCGATCTCTGGATTCTGTATAGCTGGGTAGTGCCGCGTGCCTGCGAAACCCCATTGACTATGTTGGGATGTGTCCGATATGTGGCCAGACAAAAATTTTGTTTGCAGCAATTTTTGTAAGCAAAAATGGTAATTGCAATGCAAAAGCCACTGCCAACCCACAGAAACACACATTCTCACATAAAGAATCTCACAATTAATGACCAAACATCTGGAGTACATTCTGAGGAATGCTCAGAACTGAATATCAGCGAAACAAAACAACAACATCAGTGTATGGCTCAGCATAGAAGAGCCAAAACCTCTGGTCAAGATTCAGCCGTGTACTTACATCTAAAAGGAACAGGTCACACCTTTGAAGACGGCCAAGTATGTGTTTTGGATAAGGAGGCCAATTGGTACAAATGAGGTGTGAACTACGTAAAAATGGAGAAGCCAAGCTTGAATAGAGGCGGGGGTTAGACATCTATTGTCTGCCACATACAATGCTGTCTTGACACCTTTTTCTTTTCTGGGAGGTCATTATCACCTACTGACTCCAAGGATAATGGGATCATCTTGTACAGTCACTCAGAATAGAAAAAGCTCGTTGGAAGAACGAGTGAAACGTTTTCAAGAAATCTACAGTACGTCCAGTGGCCTTGATTTATTCTTTACAGATATCTGGAGTACAGCTAACACAGCATTTCCCAATAACACGATAGCAAAACTCAATTTGGTGTCATAATGTTTTGCTAATTCAAATTCTAGACAACTCTGCACAATTGACAGAGCCTTGAATTCTGCCTATAAACATACATTCTACTTCAGGATTTTCTGGCCAAGGGCATAGCTAAAGGCTCATGGGCCCTGGTGCAAGAGTTGAGCTTGGGCCCCCTCAGTGCTTTCTGGCCAGGGGCAGGGAAGCACATAGCCTGCGTGCTGCCGGAGGCAAAAATTGAAACCGAACCACCCCCTCCCCATGCCAAATTTTTGACCTAATGCCTTCCCACCAGCCAGAGGTGTAACTTTATCAGCATGCACTTTCTATAATACCAGTGCCATCTTATATGGCACAAGGGTCTTTGGGCCCCCTCAGGCTCCTGGGCCCAGTAGCGACTGCTACCTCTGCACCCCTGGATATGAGAGTCACTGGAGACTCTGGGCTCATAGAACCACATTGAAAGCCATTATCATCAGATGCTTCTACAAATAAGTGACCTGCCACAATTTCTTTAGGCTTAAACAAATTTGCATTATGTAGCAGCAAGAACTAGAAACCACAAGAACTAGTTCAACATTGAATAGAATAATGTATAATTTGTGGTGATTTTTGTGTAAATTCAGATCCTATGCCTTTTGAAGTCACCAGACGCTGGACATAATTGTCCAGCCATCTGGTGACATTCCAGGGATGCAGGAAGAGGTTGGGGGGGGGGGGGGCAGCCACATTTGTATAGGATATGTGTATCGATGCTTTGGGCACGTCCATGCACATATATATATATACATCTTCTGGGGGAGTATATACATAGACATCTATGAATACATCTCTATGTACCAATAATCCCACCCATATAAAATATATTATACACCTAGAGATGCATGCTGCCAAGGGGGCATACATACAGCTCTATGTATATACTGTATATCCACCACACCTGGACAGGCCCATATAAAAGGGCCAATATATATGCATATGTCAGGGCATATATACATATATATTTAAATCTAACACTTACCTCAACAATTCACTTGAATGGAATGTTGTGCTTCCGGCTCCACACACTGTATAGCTTCCAGTGGCGGTGGCTGTCCAAAACAGCTGGTCAGTGGGAGTGATAGGTGATAGACTTGTACTGAGAAGTCCCAGTAAACCCTTTTTAAACTGTGCAGTGACAGCATCTTAAAGAGGTTATCTGGGAATTTGATTTCTACAGTCTATCCTCAGGATAGGTTATCTATTGACGGCCTATCCTCAGGATCATCACTATCAGACCTCCGCCAATCACTCTTCCTAGGCCAGTGATGTCACCGTATATTGGTCACATGGCCTAGGTGCAGCTCAGACCTATTCAAGTAAATGGGATTGGGCTGCAATACCCGTTAAAAATGACATATCCTATTCTTGTCCATTTAAGGATAGGACTGTTCTATAGAGGGCAGGATGTTCAGTTTCGCAAAATGTGGGTCCTGAAGCAACTTGACCTCTGGTTTTGCTCCTACTTTCAACATGGTAATTGACTGGCAAAAACAGTGTTGCTACCTTGGCGAAGGGGGAAACCCAATCTGCTGCGTTCACATATTCACGTGGTGCAGACATTGCTACAGATGGAGAATGCAGAGAGTCCTGTTGTTGCCCAGAAAAGTGGGATCACATGTAAATATTACATCACCAAAAAGTACTTTGCTGGGCGTGCAGCAGCAGACCGGCCTTAACCGCTATTTACCTGTCATTTATTGTGTAATATTCTCTACATGCTGGACAGACTGTACGAGTAGCACGCAACTATCAATGATTACCTCATGAAGCTCAGCAGTGAAGGTGTTTTATCAGAGTTACCTCCTTAGGCTCAATGCACACAACAGTGATGTAAGGCTACTTTCACACTAGCGTTTTTACTGGATCCAGCAGGGTTCCGAAAAAAACACTTCTGTTACTGATAATACAACCATCTGCATCCGTTACGAATGGATCCAGTTGTATTATCTTTAACATTGCCAAGACTGATCTGTCATGAATTCCACTGAAAGTCAACGGAGGACGGATCAATTTTCTATTGTAGCAGAGAAAACTGATCTGTCGCCATTGACTTGCTTTGGGGGTCACGCCGGATCAGTCTTGCTCTGCATACCATTATGGAAAGCAAACTACAACATGTTGTGGTTTGCTCTCCGGTATGGAAACGCAACTAAACGGAACGGAATGCATTTTGGAGCATTTCGTTCAGTTCAGTTTTGTCCCCATTGACAATAAATGCATGTAAATGCATCGATCTCCTCTGCTAGCGATCAGCTTCCTTCTCAACAATCTGCTTGTACATCTTTCTGTGTGAAGGGACGATCACGTCTGGTATGGCAGGTACCAGACTTGCGGCGCAAAGGGAAGGGAAATCGGGTGCCCTAACGCAAGGGAGAGGGAGGAGTGATGACCCCTAACTCACCTAGCACTGGTACCTGGCTACTCTGACGTCCCTAAATGGGTTGCTCACCTGTACGCCGATCACGTGCCTTGTCCCTGACTTACCCTGGAACAAGCCCTAGGTAGTGAGTAGGGCGGTGGGAGCACTAGTCTTCACCACTGACACATAGGGTAACAACAGGGAGCGGACAAAGAACACAAACACCACAGATAACCCTGAAGGGAGACAACAAACAGTATACAACAAACTGAAGAGGACCGGAGATCCAACCGCACTGGTTCCAACTGCTCAAGCACCTCCACAGCAATACCACCTGAGGTCAGAATAGATAACCTGAAAGGAAGGTCTATATCTGGCAACAAGGGAAGTAGGAAGAGAGACTATATAGTGGCTGGGAGTTGCCGACCCAGAACAGCTAAAAGGAAAACTACCGATACCTAGATTGGACAAAAAGGATAGTAAACCAAAACAGGAAAACCTGGACCGGAATCTATTCCTACAACTAGGTCATGGAGCGATCTCTTGAAATCGAGCGAGTAGCCACCCGCTGTGACTTTCTGACCCCAGGCACCACAGGGTCAGCGATAGGTTGTGACCCCTCGTGACAGGGACCTTTAATTTGTTTGCAGACAAGACCTACAGAAGACTAAACTGTGCTGCTTTCCAGAAAACACAGAGATGTTACCAAGACGAATGCCCTAACATAGACTGCACATCTCCAACCCATCCAATGCAAGCTTGAATTACTGTACATATATGTAAATACATAAAGGGAATCAACAAGGTAAAAGAGGAAAGAATATTTAAAAGAAGAAAAACTGCTACAAGAGGACATAGTTTTAAATTAGAGGGGCAGAGGTTTAAAAGTAATATCAGGAAGTATTACTTTACTGAGAGAGTAGTGGATGCATGGAATAGCCTTCCTGCAGAAGTGGTAGCTGCAAATACAGTAAAGGAGTTTAAGCATGCATGGGATAGGCATAAGGCTATCCTTCATATAAGATAGGGCCAGGGGCTATTCAGTATATTGGGCAGACTAGATGGGCCAAATGGTTCTTATCTGCCGACACATTCTATGTTTCTATGTAAGCAACTTTTGTAATTAAAGGGGTTCTCCAGGAATTAAAAAAATGAAAATACTTAAATATTATTTTGTAATAAATATATTCACATACTTTTGATTGCTTAGAATGCTCCCTAGACAAAACAAGCCAATCATTAGGAGAAATAAAATGGCTGCCGTCCTATCAGTACACACAAAACCTGTACTAATCACACAGAAGGCAAATTTGGCAAAAAAAAAGTGGGGAAAAAAGGCGCTTATAGGGTAGTAAGTTTAAGGTACCAGTTTTTGAGGGTTAGCTGTGACAATTATGCTCACCTTCTGGTGTTGTGCATACGTAGGTACAACACTCGTAAGGAAGGGGGCTCGGTGCTGTCGGTATCTTCTCAGTCCTTGTTTAGTGGAGTTGCCAGTTCTCCAAAGGAGTGATATAAAGTGCAATAGGAAGCTGTGTACTGAGGTCATACACAATGTTATACCTCTTGGCGCAAGACCACAACCACGATATAGAGTCTTTTTTTTTTAAAACGTTTTTCATTTTTGATCAGGTGACTCCTTTTTCAAGTCTAAAAAAGACATATAGTATAACGTATAGCTGTGCCAAAGGACATAAAATGAAAAAATAAATAGACTTGTATAATTCATAAAAGAATAATTAAAAACATACGAGAACAACAGAACAATATAATAATAAAATGGATGTAGGGAACAATGTTGAAATACACAAGTTGATCTGGTGTAACCCAACCGGCCATCCATATAGTAATTGGAATGCATTTTGCAATTAGGGAAATAAGAATAGTAATAATAATGTTAAAAGTAGTAGCAGTGATACAAGATTAGAATCAAACCTCAAGGGGGGTGGCATGATTTGAGTAGCGGGGGAATCATGATAAGACTAATAATATCAAGGTTAAGACCACATATCAAACAGGATAATAATAACGCTGATGAAATCAATTGTAGAACATGATTAAGATAATGTAAAAATATCCATTATAGACCATGTTTAAGATCATGTAACAAAAACGAGGGTAAACCATTTAGGTGTGCGGATTGTTGAGTAACGGGGACAGCATAATTCGAGTAGCTGATTTTGTATGGGGGTAAAATGGGTCATACTGAAAGTGAAGGAACAGATGGAAGGAGATGGGCGAGGAGGGTGGGGGTAGTTACCTTTGCAACCGGGCAAATGCAGATAGTGCGACCAGTCAAGAAGCTATAGGTCAATAGAGAGTAGATGGTTAGAAATGATAACACTCAGATAGGTAATAATGTTTTGAAGTGAGATGAGCAGTAGACCGGATTGTGAATGATTAGATAAACAAGTGTAGATCAATAAACTGTGTACCTTTTTTAATAATATTGCGATCAAAAGGTAGTGGAGAACTAAGAGGATAGAGAACGTATTATATTACCTTTGGTTCGGGCTGCTGTATATGGCGCGGCTTCCTACATCTGTGGAAGTGCGCCTTCTAAAGCTGGGGTCGTGGCTAGTATCGAACTGAAGGATCGCGGGGGCGGGGCTAGGGACGGACAGCTGACTGCAGGAGTGAGATTGTCCTGGCTCGCAGCAGTGTGTGCGTGCGATGTCCGCACACTCAATAACGGAAGGCTGTGGCTGTTGGGTGGGGGAACTGAGGAGGTGGTGCTGCTTTGAGTTTGGTATTGGGGAAGAGCTATTGTCAGATGAGTATCTGAACGGAGGTTTGATGAGGGATGATGTTGTAAGAATAAGTTCAGTCAACTTGATAACATGATTGAAGAAAGGAACAAAAAAAATGTTGTTAATGAAAATGTCAAATCAGATAAAATACATCATTTTATGTGATGAAAATAATTGAACGGAGGTAAATGTCATGATTGTATTGATGGGTTTGATCTGTGTAATGGATCCCCAGTTTGCATGGATATAGGGTCAGCATATGAGATTATACAAATAATGTAAGATGTAGGGGTAGCAAGGGGGGATGATTGTATTGGTAACATGTGGTGAGCTGAGGGAAGTATAGACTGAATAAGGGGGGATGGAGAGGAGGGGGACTGGGACCAACTATGTAGCATATGGGGATGTTTTCTAAGTGGGACCCCCTAAAACGACTGGTTTTATTGGGGGTGGGGGAAATTCAGAGATATGAGATGAAGGTTTTTTTTTTTGTTTAAAAACAGTTGCTTTCAAGGGATTTGTTGAGACCGTATGGTTCTATTGTTTGCAATTTGAAAATCCAGAACATTTCTTTTCTCCTTAGTTACTGATAGCGGTTTGAATGAGTGGCAGAAATTTGTTCAATTGATGTTATGGAAAGGTCCGCAGGATTTTTCGTATGGATTTGAAGGAAATGTTGTGAGACTCCGTGTTTAGTGAAGCCATTTGTAATATTCCACCGATTGTTTATTTAATCTCTCTCTCAAGGTTAAATTGGTGCGACCTATATATTGCAATCCGCAAGTGCATTCCAATAGGTAGATGATGAGCAATTTAGGAAACCTTTAATTTCGAATTGTTCTCCGGTGATGTTACTTGAGAATCTGGTGACCCGGGAGGGGATGTTGAAACAGCATTTGCATCGGCGGTGTCCGCACTTGTAACTCCCAAGGACCTGGGGGAACAAGGTCATGGTAAGAGAAGTGTGCTTTTTTTGGGACCGTGATCGACTGGGAGCGATGAGGTTCTTGAAGGTTTGGGCCCTTCTAAAGGTTATTTGAGACCACGGTTGGATGTGTTTTTTTTTTTTTTTTTAAACGGATTTGCTTGTAAAATGGGCCAATGCTTTTCGAAGATATTCCGCAAGATGTTATGGTTGACATTGTATGTAGTGATGAAAGAGGTTTTGTTTCTTGATGGTTTTTGAGTCTGTTTGTTCGAGTTGTGAAGACAGGCATTTTTCCTGGGTGCATTCTTGTGTCCCCTGGAGGGCTGCCTTGATGACTCCACTGGGATACCTTTTGTGTTGAAATCTCTTTTTGATGACCTGACTCTGTTGTTTGAAATCTTCATCATTAGTGCTGTTTCTGCGAATACGTTTAAACTGACTAATT
The DNA here is from genome assembly GCF_014858855.1 of Bufo gargarizans. Classification (NCBI taxonomy): domain Eukaryota; kingdom Metazoa; phylum Chordata; class Amphibia; order Anura; family Bufonidae; genus Bufo; species Bufo gargarizans. Next base: position 113,993,780 of record NC_058088.1, on the reverse strand, counting down.
AACTGTTGCCATCCACTTTTTTTAAGAAAGTCTTGGTTTCTATAGAGTTTTCTTTGGAAGAGAGGACCAGATCTAAAATATTCAATGGATGTTTTGGAATAGTTGGCCGTAAATGTGAGGTTGAAAGTGTTATTGCTCAAGTGAGCAGTGAAGTTGTAAACGTCATCCAAATCTCCATCCCAAATAGTAGGTCATCAATGTATCGTCTGTAGAATATCAATTTGTTTTGCCAGGGGTGTTCATTATAGATAAAATGCTCCTCAAATACTCCCATATATAAATTATTTGTCTGCTTATATATTTTATTTTCAAAGGTGAAAATGTTATGATTGAGTATAAAATCTATAGCCTCCAGTATAAACTGGCTTTACAGAAACGGCAGGCTCCCGTCTTGCTGTAAGAAGTGTCGTATGGCATTGATTCCTGTTGTGTGCGGGATGTTGGAATATAAGCATGAGACGTTTAGTGTGGCCCAGGTGTAAGAGTCCTTCCATTCTATTCCCTTTAGGAGGGTGATTTAAGCTTCGCAGAAGCCGGCGAAAATGTCAAAAGGATCCCGGGTGAGCTTCAGAGAGGAGCGGGAGGAGCGGCCGCAACATGGCGCCGAGGAAGACGAAGGGGAGGACCCGCAGGAAGAAATGAGCCGGAATGTGGCGGCGCGGCTCAGTCAATATGCTCTCGATTCGGGAGAGGCGCGAGCGGGCTTGAAAGATCGTGAGGAGACGGAGGCGTCCTCAGATGGGGGGAGGGACTCGGTGGAGGGAGAGAGTGGTCTGGAGGGAGCCCGGGCATCTGTGAGAGCAATGCAGCTGAGGGGGGAAAGGCACCTCAAGATAAAGAGCCAACACTCCAGGATGTCATGAGAGCAGTGACACAGTGCAGTAGCACCCTCAAGTCCCTGACATTGCAAGTGGGGGGACTTAGAGAAGATTTGTTGATCATTAGAAATGACCTGCACAAGATCTCTGAAAGAACCACTGAGGTGGAGAAAAGAGTGTCTGGCCTAGAGGATGAAATGGCGCCCCTTAAAATGGCTACCAAGACGTCTGGATGAGACATTGCACAGTTGTTTGCCAAAACGGACGACCTTGAAAATTGGTCTCGGCGCAACAATATTAGAATTGTGGGCGTCCCTGAAAAAGCTGAGGGAGCTCACTCCACTGATTTTATTGAAAAGTGGCTGTTGGAAAACTTTCAAGATAAAGGTCTGTTTTCATTGTATGCTGTGGAAAGAGCACACAGAGTGCCCACTAGACCGCTTCCTCCAGGGAGGCCCCCACACTCGATCCTAGCTAAGATACTACACTACAAAGATAGAGACACTATTTTGAAGAAAGCGCGCGACCTTCCGGAGCTATCCATTAATGGAGTGACGATCTCAATCTACCCGGACTACTCCTCAGAGGTTCAAAAGCGCAGAGCGCGTTTCCTGGATATAAAACGAAGGCTGAGGACTCTTCAAGTACCATACTCTGTTGTTCCCGGCGAAATTGAGGGTGGCGGCCTTGGGAGCCAGTCATTTCTTTGAAAAATCCGGAGGACGCACTAAAGTGGCTGGATTTACATGAAAATCGCCTGAAGCATAAAGACCTGGACACTTGAAGTGGGCAGTGACGGTGGTAATGTTGTCCAACCTTTTTTTTGCATTCCTTGTTCCCCTACGGTTGGGGAGAACCCTCACTTGCTATGGAGAGAACAGTCTTCTGATCTGTTTCTTTTTGTTTCTCCCACGCTGCCTGATTGTAGTTTCTCCCTCTTTACTCTCTGAGTAAGAAGATTGTTATCAAGGAGTGCGGATCCTGTTAAGTTTTAATGTTAATTTTTTTTTTTTTATGGTGACGGTGACATTTTGATAGCAGGAGCACCACCAGCGTGCATAACCTTACCAAGGACTCTAGCCTGTGTGAGCGTTAACACAGAGCTAGGCTCTGCTGCATCGCAAGCTAGGCAATGTCAGCTGTAGCTGCCCACCTAGGGCGGGAAATGTTCAGTATGAGAAATCAATTTACCTGTTTTTGGAATGGAGAGTTAACATGGGGGGAAGGGGGGGGTTATCGTGCTACAGTACTAAATGACAATGGCAGCGAGGAGAGACAACAGTGAACCTACAAGCTCAAACAAATGTGTTTGCATAGTTCTAGAAACAGAATTGTCAATGACTCAAGTGACTAAAATAATTAGTTGGAATGTGAGGGGACTAGCTGATGCGACTAAACGCCAAAGTGTTTTATTATCTGACGCGATTCCACCCAGCTATATGCTGCTTACAAGAAACTCATTTAACTAAGCAATCATTGCACGCTGTGAGTAAGGCCTCGGCGGGGATTTCGTCGCATGCAGTGTTCTCCTCACATTCAAGGGGGGGTAAGCATAATGGTGCATAGAAGTGTTTGATTCCTATGTTTGCAGGAACATGTAGATGGGAAGGTATATATGTTTATTTTGCAAAATAGATGGAGTGCGCATGGTTATGGTATCAGTATACATTTCCCCCTCCATTTTCGGTGGTCCCTTTAAGGAAAATGTTTGATATTTTAGCACAGTATGCTGGTGTCCCTTGGTTGATAATTGGGGATTTTAATAATGTTCCAGATGAGCGAATAGATAGATGCAGAGTTCACGACAATGGTAGTCATCAGAGAACATCTCCTTTTAATAATATAATGGCGGAAATGGGACTGCTGGGCATCTGGAGGATACAGCACCCAGGGTCTCGCAGCTATTCCTGCAACTCCTCCACTTTTGCATCACTATCAAGAATAGATTTAGCCTTGATTAACACAGCTGCGTTTCCTCTGGTGCATTACACAGAGTATCTCCCTAGATCCCTCTCAGGTCATTCTCCTCTTAAAATAGAATTGGCTTTAGATTGGGTTCCAAACTGTGGAAATGTAATGCTTTTTGGCTGCAGACGCTGGGTGGACTGGAGGATGTGAAATGGGCGCTGAAGGAGTATTTTTGTTTTAACACGGGTACAGCCCCTTTACACATTGTCTGGGACGCTATGAAGGGGTTCCTGCGAGTTGTACTAATCCAACAGATTAACAGACATAAATCTCGCTCTAGGGAGACTGATGTTCGTATGCACGCAGCTGTCAAAGATGTAGAGGCGACATTTGTTTTAGATCCGTCAGAGGCAGCGAGCCGGAACTTAAAGTTAACTCAGGAAGATTTAAGATGCCATTTGATTCAGGTGGCAGATAGGAAGAGACAGTTCTACAAACAGCAGTTCTTTGCAGAAGGGGAACGTGTGGGACACTTACTCTTGGTTATTTCAAAAGCTCAACAGGGATCGACGTGTATAACAGAGTTAGTAAATGAGCAGGGTCAGAGTAAACGAACTACAGGGGAAATTCTGAAGGTTATGGAGTACTTCTATTCTCACCTATTACACATCCAAGACGAGTTGTGTGGAGTCAGAGATTTAGTGAGGCCGGATGGAACGGAACGGTTCAGGGGAGGTCGGCAGGTGTTTTAGAGGGGGTAGACAAAGAGGGGCTGATGGTTTTGCAAAAGGGGCGGACTCTAGTGCGAGTGGAAAGGATGGCGGGTTGTCTAAATAGATATCCTAACCAAAAGATATTTTTACGTTTGGGTTTTGAGTTCGGTTTTCATATCCCTTCTCATCCGTTACCAGTGATGGAGACGCGGGGTCACATTAGCAGTGGACAAAACAGTGGGGTCAACTACGGAGTTAAGTTTTCTGGGGATAGTCATTGATACTCAGCAAATGGAGTGTAGACTACCAAAGGACAAGGTGTCGGATTTAAGGGCGGGGGTGGCAGCCGCATTGAAGGCAAAAAAGATTTGTTTGCGGGACTTACAGTCCTTGTTGGGCAAATTGAATTTTGCATGTCGAATTCTCCCTATGGGCCGCATTTTTAGTAGGAGGTTGGCTTCCGCGACCGGGGGTATTGTGGCTCCGCACCATTTTATTAGACTAGGTAAGGAATTAAAAGGGGATTTAAGGGTATGGGATTCTTTTTTGCAGCGTTTTAACGGCAGGGCGTTAGTTATGGGTGGGGTTGTTGATAGCTTTGATTTCGATTTGTTTACAGATGCTGCAGGTGGGGTTGGTTTTGGGGCATACTGTAATGGACAGTGGTGTGCGGGTAAGTGGCCGGAGTCCTGGGTTCTGAACGGTTGGGTTAAGAATGTGGCGTTGTTGGAACTCTTTCTAATTGTTCTGGCGGTCGCGCTGTGGGGGGAAAAGTTTAGGGACAAGAAAGTTAGGTTTCATTGTGACAACTTAGGCGTGGTGCAAGCAATCAACGGTTTTACTGCCTCTTCTCCCCCTGTGATTTGCCTAATACAGCAGTTGGTCCTTATGTGTCTGTCTCTTAATGTTTGGGTGGTGGCGATGCATGTGGCAGGGTCTTCTAATGGTATCGCTGATGCACTTTCTCATTTGCAGTGGGAGCGGTTTCACCAGTTAGCCCCAGATGCGAGTCCAGACGGGTGTTAAAGGGGTATAGGAAATTTCAGCGGGTGAAGGACACTCGTCGTCCGGTGTCTTTTTCGTTGTTGCTCCAGTTGGGTTAGCAAGTGACCGGGGTCTGTCATTCGGTTTAGGAAGTGAGGTTATTCATATTAGCGTTTGCTCTAGCCTTTTTTGGGGCTTTTCGTTTGGGAGAGTTAGTGTGTCGCAGTGTGAGTCGTGAAGGGGGTTTGAAAAGGGAGGATGTGAGTTTGTATAACGACAAGGTGGTGATTTATCTTCGGTTTTCAAAAACGGATCGGGAGGGGAAAGGTCACTTCATAACATTGTTTGCAGTGCCAGGGTGTTTGTGTCCGGTGCAGTGTTTGCGGGACTTCCAGGAGGGGTCCGGAGGTGGTGCCGGCCCGCTTCTCAGGCATGCAGATGGGTCCTTCTTGGGTCAAGGTTTCAATTCCTTGCGGTATTTAAGAAATGTTTTGCGTAACCTGGGAATGGACTCTGGCAACTTCACAGGTCATTCCTTCAGGATTGGGGCCACCACGGAGGCCGCGCGGCTGGGTATGCGGGACAAAGTGATAAAGCGTATTGGGAGGTGGGAGCCAGAGAGCTTTCGGCTATATGTGCGTTTAGGGGTGGTTTGAGAGTGTGGGTTTCTGTCTAATCATTGTTTTGTTTTTGTTGTCTTGCAGGTGACGCCCCGTTGTTAGTGTGGCTTCTGGGCCATTCATTCGTTTTCTGGGGGGCCTTGCGGGCAGATGTACGGCAAAATGGGCGACAGTTGGGGTTTGACCGTGGGGTGGCTGTGGTGAGGTGGATCGGGCGTCAAGGTATGTTGTGGGGTAGTGTGTTGCAGGAGGTGCACCGTCATGCCAGGTTGGATAGGGCCCCGGATGTTTTAGTGTTTTGCCTGTGGGGGGTAATTATCTCGGGGTTCGTCCTTGCAGGGAATTGATTCGGGATATCCTGTTAGATTTTTTGCGGTCCCTTTTCGCGTCCATGATTACTGTGTGGTCAGACATTGTGCCAAGGAAGTCCTGGCGTGAGGCTAGATCTGTGGAAAAATTGAAAAGGGCCAGGATTAAGTTAAACAGGGTGATTGGGCGGTTTTGTGCCAAGCATGGAGCAGTAGTGGTGCGGCACCCGGATTTGGAAACAGGGACCGGAGGTTTCTGGAGAGGATGGGGTCCACCTTAATGCAGTGGGCATTGATCTGTGGTCGCTTGATTTGCAAGGAGGAGTGGAAAGGGCTCTCCGTGTGTGGCGCGAGCTTAAGGATTGGAGTCAAGCTGTGCGTTGTTGGCGGGGGGAGGTCATAGAAGCTGGGGCTACTGGATGGTACAGGTGAATGAGAGGGCCTCAATGGTGGGGCTGGACTCTCAGAGTTGGGGCACCTGGTTGGCTTGGTGTGGCATCCATCAGTTGGTGTCCCCGAGCTTGTGGTATGTGGCTGGGGGCAAGATGGAATTGCTGTGGGGGTTTTTGGTCAGTTAAGGTGCATTTAGGCGGCTTCTACGACCTCCCTCGTCAGTTCTAAGTAAAAGGGTTATGTCATTGTTATATTAATTATTTATGTTTGTTTATGTTATTTATATTATTTAATAAAAAACTGCTGCTGTGGCCGATTTAATCCGAACAGTGGCTGTGTGTGGTTATTTGGGATGGTGAGTGGGTTGGTTGGGTTAGTTTAATGGGTTGGTAGTGGGCCCGAGCTTAGCCAATAACCCTACTCATGGATTTCCTGCATGGCATTAACCTCCCTAAGCTGTCCCCTGAGATACAGAATAATGCTAGATGCCCCTATTAGCTTAGAATCGCTCCGTTTCATTTGCCATGGAATCTAGTGCTACATCCAGTTCCTCTATCACTAGATGTGGCCAAGGCGTTTGATAGTATAGAGTGGGGTTATTTATGGTGTACACTGTAGACAATGGGCTTTGGGGAATGCTTCATTAAGTGGGCACAAACGTTATATTCTGCGCCAAGGGCGCGTATTAGAGGTAATGGGGAGTTGTCATCAAGTTTCAAGCTGTTTAGGGGGACGCGGCAGGGATGTCCACTGTCTTCTTTGCTGTTTGCACCTGCGATTGAGCCCCTAGCGGCTGCGATCAGGTGTTCACAGGCGATCACAGGGTTTAAATATGGCTCTGTTCACAATAAGGTGGCCATGTATGCTGATGACACCTTGTTAATTCTGGGAGACACGTCGGCATCCCTTGCTGAGTCTGTCGTTGCTTAGCCGCTTTGGGTGCTATCAGGCCTGACTATAAACTGGCAAAAATCGGCTCTTATATTTTTAGATAGGCAGGTATCCTCGGCAATAGCTACATTAAACAATATTCCCTGCGTTAAAACTATTAAATACTTAGGGATCAACATATCAGACGGACTTTGAGGACTTGAACTTGTCTCCAATGCTGGCAAAATTCAGGCTTCGCTCCAAGACATGGTGCAAACTGTTTTTGTCAGTGATTTGCAGGGTCAACCTGATCAAGATGGTTATGATGCACCAGCTATTATACGTACTACACAATGTCCCGACGTGGATCCCACTTAACAGATTTCGGAAAATGAACTCTATATTTAGGGACCTGGTATGGAAGAAAGGCCAACCCAGAATCAAACTAAGAGACCTTACAAAATCCAAAGGCAGCAGGGGGTCTGGCATTAGCCAACCCATGGTTATATTACCTGGCGGCACAATGTCGGCACTTTAGGGGCTGGATAGAAAGTGACATGACAGACATGACAGGTCAAATGCGGAAACATGCATTGGGGGGGTAAGGAGTTATTGTGGATATTGGAGGGATCAGGAACACCCTTTGTAGATCCCTCACATTTGGTATGTCTGATGAGGAAGGTTTGGGAGAAGGTCAAGCAGCTGAGGGGTGCAGTAGGAATCACTCCTTTATGGAACAATCGCAATGTACCTGAATTCCTACATCTCACAGGATTTGTCAAACAATGGCAGCATAGGGGGGTGACCAAAATTGGAGATATAATGGAGAAAGGGGTACTCAAAACATTTAATAAATTACAAGAGGAGTATGGTATACCAAAGAGCAGCTTCTACCAGTTTTTACAAATGGGGCACGCATTTAATGAGATGTGTAAAAATGACAATACCAAGATACAGAAAGAAGCGTCCTTATGTTTAATAGTGGAGAGAGGAGATAAAAAAAGGGATTATTTCAATGATATATCAAATTTTACTAGATAAATATCTGGAAGCGTTCCCCCTATCCAGAATGAAGGGTTGGGAGAAAGAGACATAGGGGAAATATCCCAAGAGCAGTGGGAAGCTATATTAGAAGCTATACCGACAGTATCATTAAGCTACGGTGGGAAGTTGTCTCAACTTTTCATTGTACACAGAGTCTACAAAACTCTGGTCTTTTTACACCGTATTGGCATCAGGACGGATGCAAAGTGTCCACGATGCCAAGCAGAACCAGCTGATTTATTGCATATGCTGTGGCAATGTTCACAATTAGATGGCTTCTGGTCGGATGTGTTGGCAGTGATTCAAAATACCTTTTCACTGCAGATACCTCGAGACCCAAAAATATGTGTTCTGGGTTATGTCTCAGATATTGGAAAGAGGGGGACAGATAGGATTGTAGCTGGCCGATTACTATATGTGGCAAGGAAGTTGATTGCCTTACATTGGATTCAGTCATGCCCTCCAGTCATTGAGGAATTCAGAAGGAAAGTAAACACTGTTAGTTTATGAGAAAATGGTGTTCAAGAAGAGGGGATGTCCTCAAAAATATGAAAAATTGTGGGGCCGCTGGAGGATTAGCACCAAATAATACTCGGATAAGTCCATAAAGTGCTGAAGTGGGAGTTGGGGCGAAGGAGGGGTGGGAAGGGTATGTTGCGGTAGTTTTATAATCCACATAGACATTTGTTGTTGTATCATATTGTCCAGTGGAATTGACGTTGTATATCAAATTATGTGATACAATATGTTTGTTTGTAACAATGCTTTATTGATGTACATTTCTACAATAATAATGATCTGATAAAAAAAAAAAAAGAGGAGGAAATGCCGGATATGATTGGTCTCCCTGGTGGGTTGGTAATGGATTTGTGTACCTTAGGTAGATGATAGAATAATGCTACATTCGGATGGTCTATGGTGATGTATTCTTTTTTTTTTTTTTAGATAGTATTTTCTGAGTTTCGGCTGTTTACAAAAGGACTGTTCGTTTTTTGGCATCCTAAGGGGTTTTCTGTTAGGCTTTGATAATAGTCCTCAATTTTATGTGCTTCAACCAGGTAAACACTTCTATCCTGGATCACTATGCCGCCTCCCTTGTCCGCATTCCCGATGACAAGGGACTCGGCCATTTGCTGAAGTTATTTGGGATTTCCAGGCCTCTATTAATAGTCCTGAGGTCTTTCACAACCAGGGCAGAAAATGCCTTAATGTGGCTCCCCCTATGGTGTATAGTGTTGAACGTGGACTTGGGTTTCAACCCAGTGTTAATAGCTTTCGGGTCTACATCAGATAGTGTGGTATAATTATCTGATGTTGCCTGCGGTGGGATCTTGGGTTTTGAGGCTTGGATCTCGAAATGTTGAGTGAGTGTGAATTTACGGATGTAAGTGTTCAAAGTAACGAACAATTCGAATTTGTTGAATTTACTGGTTGGGCAAAATGATGGGCCTTTTTGTAATAGGCTGGTTTCTACCTTTAAGTGGGTGTGAGAAAAGATTAAAAATTCTAACTAGTATGTCTTCTTGTTCCTCTTGGGGCTTACCTTGTTTGTCTCTTTCCTTGGGGACGTTTAGTACAAAAGTAAGTTACAGAGAAATAGCATAAAGAAACAATGAAGCCCCTAACTGGAGCTTAACTCAGGAAATAACTAGAGAACCTATAAAAGGACACGGAGAACTACTAAGCTAAAAATATAATTTTATTGAGTATAAAATTAAAAGCGTATACAAAGAGATGACAGACAAATTCAAAAAGTGCAGTACAATCCTGGGAGAATCTATCAGGTACAACAGGTAAGTGACCAAAAATGTAGGCGCCTATAGGTAGAAAACCTACTATGTAAAACATATATTGAAAAGGGTATCCACTATTGATGGGAGTACAAATAATAGCATCAAATGTAAAGTGCAAGTGCATGCTATATGATATAAGCAAAAAAAGGAAACAGCAACTCTCCAATGTGGATCTTTTGAATATATGTATATTCATTCAGCCAAGTACAGCAAACAGTAAAGTGCATGTGCAAGCTGTAAAAATTAGTAGAAAAGACATAACCAATATTGGTTCAAAAAGGCAGAAGACCGCAACAAGTTAAATCAACCATGCGGTCTGAAAAGGCAGGGTCACATACCGTGTATAGAAGGTAGCAAATCCACAGGAAGACAGCACACCCGACGCGCGTTTCGATTTGAAACCTTCCTCTGGGGGTACAACCTATCCACTGGAGAGCTCGTACTTAAATGCATAAACCACCAATCAGAGTGCACTAGTCAAACATGTGATACTCGGGAGGCTGTTTGTTCTAGAGCACAGGTGAACCGCGCAATGGCCAATTGCGCGAGTGCAGCTGTGTCTATTCATCAAGGACCTTCCATGACGTCAATCGCGTCATGATCCCGCGAGATGTTCAGAGGCCGCGTAATGGCCAGTCACGCAGACGGCGAAGTCAGGGGGATAGATCACGTGATCATGGATCACGATCACATGGTCTCTTATAGTTCAGCCCCCGGATATGTTTTTTGCAAGAATGTTAAAGGGTTTCTACCACTTCGTTTTCACATAATTAGCTTTCAGACACTAGCGATCCGCTAGTGTCTGCTCTGCCAAACAATCCTAATATAATAGCTTTTGGGGCAGCCGTTTCGCTAAAAAAAGAACTTATATTGATATGCTAATGACCCTCTAGGTGCTAATGACGCCCCCATAGCACCTAGAGGGTCATAAGCATATAAATATAAGTTCTTTTTTTAGCGAAACGGCTGCCCCAAAAGCTATTATATTAGGATTGTTTGGCAGAGCAGACACTAGCGGATCGCTAGTGTCTGAAAGCTAATTATGTGAAAACGAAGTGGTAGAAACCCTTTAAAGAAAACGTCACAAATCATAAACAGGTGAGTGTAGTGACATAAGTAGTGCTATTATATATTCGATGAATATACAAATGCATTATTACTAGTGAATTAATAATTAAATAATGAAAGGAGTGGGATACAGTGAGTCGCGGTCACAGGATCTCCCGATGATGCGGCAGCCAGTAATGGACACCCAACGGGGGGGAGATCGCGTGACAAAGAGTCATAATTTAATGATTGAACAGTGAACAAAAATAATAGTAAGGTAAAGTGAGTCGCGGTCACGGGATCTCCCAGTGATGTGGCAGTCAATAACGGACACCCAACAGGGGGAGATCACATGACAGAGAGTCACAAACCCAGTGAATAAAAAGACATGATCGATGCAATTATAAAGTAATGCATCGATTCATGATGTATTTAAGAAATGAATAGCACATAATTTACATATGTAAAAAGTGAATTAAAAAATCGCTTAATAAAAAGGAACACCAGTTCCTATTATCCATAATTAAATGAAGAGTGATAAAGGTAAGCCCATAAGGGAAAAAGGAAGGGGGGAGGGGCATTGAGTGGCGTTTCCATCTTCAAATTGTATCTTCAGTAATACAGGTGGTCCAGTAGAATGTATCCAAAATTCTTATAAGGAAAAGGGAAACAAATATGTTAACCTATATATATATAGAAAAACAGCATTAATAACGAGACTCTCCAGTGGGAAGATATACAAAACATTATATAGACATGAAAAATAAAACGTATAAAAAAAAGAAATATTGCTAAAAATATAAGTCTATATGTTTACTGTAGAAAGGGGGCATAAGACAGGGCATCATTGAGGCCTTTTGGTTGTGTAGTGTCCAAGGTCCAGATCCACTTTGTTTCTAATTGGGGCAGGCGTTTCATCAAATTACCACCACGCATGCCTAGATCAATGTGGTCTATCCCACAAACCTTCAGGAATGAGGGATCACTGTCGTGAAAGATCCTAAAATGTCTCGCAATTTGTTTTAGGTCGTCCACATCAGTAGAATCTTTTGATTTCAAAATATCCCGGACGTGTTTGCAGACTCGTACCTTCAATTCCCTACTTGTCATTCCCACATAAATTTTTGGGCATGGACAGGTGGCGTGATAGATTACCCCTTTAGTTGTACGCGAAATGTGGTGTGTGATCTTATATGTTTTGGTCTGCATAGAGTTCATAAACTCGGTGGTCCTCAGAATGTTATCACAGGACACGCATGTCCCACAAGGGAAACAGCCCCATTTAGGTCCCTTTGACCCAAAACTTAAGCCCGGTGTTTGGGGGGGCATAATAAGATCTCACCAAGTGATCTCCTAAGGTTTTCGCCCTCCTAGGTACAACAGATGGATGTGGAGGTAGTATCTTTTCAAAAATTTGATCAGCCCTTAAAATGGGCCAAAATCTCTCCAAAATTCCTCGCATTTGTTGCCATTGCGAATGGTAAGGGGTAATATATCTTACCGTATCAGATGTCCCCTTTTTTGGTTTGGGATTGATAAGATCTTGTCGTACCGAGTGTTTAGCCCGGTTATACGCTCTCTTTACTGATCTTTTGCTGTACCCTCTTTCCAGGAACCATTGTCGTAAGATATCTGACTGGATCTCAAAATCCTCACTGGTGGAGCACACTCTTCTGATCCTGATGAACTGACCAGTTGGTATTGCTTCAATTGTCTGGGGAGAATGGGAGGATGACGCATGTAAAAGTGCGTTGACAGCAGTTTCCTTTCTGTGTATGTTGGTTTGTAAATAGCCTGATGGATCACGTTTAATTAGAACATCCAAAAACTTGATTTGTTCCATATTATGTTTGTAGGTCAAGTGGATGTTATACTTATTATCATTGAGGTTGTCCATAAAGGACCCCAAAGCCTCAGCGGTGCCTTGCCATATTAGAAAAACGTTGTCGATGTACCGGGCCCAAAATATGACCCGGTCCATCGACGTATGCCCATCAGACATAAAAATCTCCCTCTCCCACAGCCCCAGGAAAAGGTTGGCATATATATCCCTGTGGTTGATTCGACATCGCATGTCACCAGTATCATGTCGGGCTCAAGGTGAATACCGTCAATTCTCTGGAGAAGGTCGTCTCGTGTGTATGACGGTAAGCCTTCTACCATAGGCTTCAGATTGTGTGTAAATTTTTATTTCACATTCTCCAGAAGGCCCCCACATCCCGATATTATCGGCCTACCTGTTGGTTTTGTGGAGCTCTTGTGGATCTTGAGCAAGAGATATAGGGTAGGTATTGAAGGATGTCGTACGGTCAGTGCTTCACATAATTGTCAGGATATAGTTCCATCGGTTACTGCTGTTTCCAAAAGGTCCAGCAATAGTTGACTGTAAGAGGAGAGGGGATTGAAGGTTAGTGTTTTGTAACATGTCGTATCCCTCAATTGGCGGTAGGCTTCTGCCTCATACATTTTGCAACGCCAAATGACGATATTCCCCCCCCCTTGTCTGCCGGTTTAAACACCACATCTTTCCAGGACCGTAAGTTCTTCAAACTCTTACGTTGGTCAAATGTCAAATTATCAGAGCTTTTGATACTGATCTCACAAAAAGGTCTATTGCTGAACATAGGGACAAGGGAGGGAATTTATCGGAACGCTTCCTAATGACCATGGGAACCTTACCTGAAATTTCACTCTGTTTCTCTAATAGACTCTCCAAAATATTCAAAGTTTCTTCCTCTGTCGGTATGCCTGAGGGGTTTTCTTCTACAGGTTTGAAAAACCACCTCTTAAAAATCAGCGATCAACCAAACAGATGGAGGTCTTTTATTGCTGTAAAAATGTCAAGAGAGGCAGAGGGTGAAAAGGTAAGTCCTTTTTGTAGGACAGAAATGTCCACATTAGAAAGATTGTGATCAGAGAGGTTAATTACCTTTAGGTTCTTATCTTGATGTGGATCATTTCTTTGTCTCCTCTTATAGGGCTGGGTCCTATGTTCCCACTTCCTCCATCTGGTCGTCATCCCAGGACTGGTACACCGAATTAGCACATCTCACACCCTTTGCTCAACTGTTGTACCTGATAGATTCTCCCAGGATTGTACTGCACTTTTTGAATTTGTCTGTCATCTCTTTGTATACGCTTTTAATTATATACTCAATAAAATTATATTATTAGCTTAGTAGTTCTCAGTGTCCCCTTGGGGATGTTTGTAGTCTTTTTTTGCTCTTGCTCTTGTTATCCTGTTTGATATGTGGTCTTAACCTTGTTTAATCAGTGATATTATTAGTCTTATCATGATTCCCCCTCTACTCAAATCATGCCACCCCCCTTGAGTTTTGATTCTAATCTTGTATCACTGCTACTACTTTTAACATTATTATTACTATTAGTATTTCCCTAATTGCAAAATGCATTCTAATTACTATATGGATACCCGGTTGGGTTACACCAGATCAACTGGTGTATTTCAACATTGTTCCCTACATCCATTTTATTATTATATTGTTCTATCGTCCTCGTATGTTTTTAATTATTCTAATTATTCTTTTTTGAATTATACAAGTTTGTTTATTTATTTTTTCATTTTATGTCCTTTGGCACCACTATACGTTATACTATGTCTTTTTTAGACTTGAAAAAGGAGTACTTTCACTCCAAAACGCGTTGTCACCTGATCAAAAATAAAAACTGTTTTTTAAAAAGACTCCATATAGAGGTTGTGGTCTTGCGCCAAGAGGTATCACATCGTGTACGACCTCAGTACACAGCTTCCTAATCACACATGAGGACACAGTGGCGTACACACAATCCACGGGGCCCCGGTGCGAAACTGATCCATGGGGCCCCCTTCCCGTCGACACCCCCCCCCCAACCCGCTGCCATGCATGCATGCGTGCGTGTGTGTGTGTGTATATATATATATATATATATATATTTATATATAATATACTGTATATTACTATATACAAGAGGATGATATTCGGTATAAACCACGGTATTCCCGCGTAAAACCAGCTCTGCTACATTATGTAGCAGTGCTGGTTTTGTCATGCATTTCTTTTGCCTTCATATAGTAAAATACTTCATTGGCCTATCAATGGCTTTATAACTAACTCTGCTATATTTCTGTAGCCTACAACCAATGACTGCTCAGTTGGACTGAAACTACTACACCCAACATGTTCTGGCAGTAATAGTAAATGGATATTGGTGCAATTCTGAGCTACTAGTCTATATAATAAATATGTAGCCTACATATGTATTATATAGACTAGTAGCTCAGAATTGCACCAATATCCATTTACTATTACTGCCAGAACATGTTGGGTGTAGTAGTTTCAGTCCAACTGAGCAGTCATTGGTTGTAGGCTACAGAAATATAGCAGAGTTAGTTATAAAGCCATTGATAGGCCAATGAAGTATTTTACCATATGAAGGCAAAAGAAATGCATGACAAAACCAGCTCTGCCACATCCAAGCTAGAAGCTCAATAGAAGTGCCTACACAAAAGAGCTGCACCCCATGGTTTAAGATATGGTGGTTTAAGATATGGTGCGAATGGAAAACTTAATGAGTCCTGCCTCAACCTTCTCAATATCCCCGTTCCGCCTTGTTGGTGGGGATGGGAGACACATCGCAAAAGGGGGGGGGGGGGGGGGGTTGGGAGGGATTTGGGGGAGTAAGATTTAAGAAATAAGAAAATAGAAATGATTGTATTAATGTTAAAGAAAGAAGAAAAAAAATTATATTCTGAAACATCTGTGGTCAGACATGAGACGCAATCTAGCCTTGTGGTTTTGTCTAAACTTTCAGCTCTCTTCTGCTGATCTCGCCAATAAGTAAGATGTCTGTTTATTTCTTTTACCATCTTATCCATTTTTATTTCTTTACATTTTTTGCCTTATGTGTCTGTCATTGTTGATTTACCATTTTTGTAACCTTAGGGCTGTATTACACTGAAAGATTAAGCAGACGACTGTTAGGAATGAAGCTTTCCTTCCCGACAATCGCTTGTTTGTCAGTGGCGAAGACTGCTGCATATTGCATGCAGTGATCTCCTCCAAAGTATAGGGAGGAGTGATCGTTGTGCCATCGCTTGTCCCCATACAGAATCATTATTTGCAGAGACTGCACCATCTGATGGCAGCAAACGGTGATTTTTGTGACTGCTTAAAAAGATTTTTCGCTTGTTCCTTTACACAAGCAGATCATTACTAACAAGCATTCCTATGAACGCTTGTTGGCGCTGTCATGGCCAACCCTCAGCCAGTGTAATACAGCCTTTAAAGGATTTCTTTAGGAGTAGGCATGAACCTGAAATGTTCAGCGCTGTCCTGGCTTTACAATAACTCTTCCTCTACCGGTTCATAAGTTGCTCCCTACTCTGCTTTGGCAGAACAGAGCCTGGTTCTTTCTCTTGTAAAAAGTAATATTTTTTCCAGAACAGTTGTTATATTCTGCCTGAGGCCATGCACATGCCTGTATTACTGCACCCATAGTCTATGGGCTGTAGTGTACCTCTGAATGCCTCTGTTTTCATACAGTTTTTTATCATCAGATGCCACATCTTGCAGGGATTCTGTGTGCCTTTCTACAGGCTCTGTGCACACGGTTCTGCGGCCACACAGGATATTTTATGTTGTGTGAGCTGATTTAGTAAATGAGGTCTGATCATAACTCTGCTTTAAAACACATGCTTATAGAACGTAGTGTACGCCTTCAGATCAGACTTGGCATGACTTGCACTCCAGTGACACATACCAGTGATTTTCGTATTACGCTTATCTGAAAGTATGCGCTGTTTGCTGAGTTCCAGACATTGAGTGGTACCAATTTAACCAACTAAGGCGTTGACTCTAGTCTGATTCAATCACATCCCTTCTGATGAACTATCGCCCAGCTACCTAACTGCTCTACTCAGCAACAGCAGAGGCTTAGAGGGAACAATGCATATGACATCTCTAGACTAAAAAGAAAATGCACCAAATTACACCAAATCCTAAACTGATTTTTTGTTTTGCCAAATTTAAAATACATATAATTATAATAAAAAGGACTTGGAGAAGAATACAGCACCACATACCTCTTACATCCAGGGTCATCTCCTGTCGAAGTAGACCTTCTCCTTCCTTTTCTCCTCTGTTTGACCCAGACCGCCATGACAAATTATTTTAGCCAAATCTGATCTCTACAGAGTTTGTAACACAGACACGTTATATTTCTCAATTTTTCCATCAACCTCCCCATCCTAGTGTCCTGAGTGTCATCCTGCTGCCACTCCCAATACTGTGGCGGTGATGTTCCCCAATGCCTCAGGTACTATACTGCTGAAAAAAATGTGACCCTAATAGACATAATTGGGGTCATTTATCAAACTGGTGTAAAGTAGAACTGGATTTCCAAAGGAGCTGTAAAAAAATGAATGGTGCAATCTGATTGGCTGCTATTGGCAACTAAGACAGTTCTACACCCTATATTGTCATTATAGAATAGCCCCTTCAGTGCCTCCCCAAAAGCAATGCCCCCCATATTGCCCCCACATAGTAATCCACCCATAGTAATCTCCCCCCCCCCCCAACAAAGTAGGTAGAAACATAGAATGTGTCGGCAGATAAGAACCATTTGGCCCATCTAGTCTGCCCAATATACTGAATACTATGAATAGCCCTTGGCCCTATCTTATATGAAGGATGGCCTTATGCCTATCCCATGCATGCTTAAACTCCTTCACTGTATTTGCAGCTGCCACTTCTGCAGGAAGGCTATTCCATGCATCCACTACTCTCTCAGTAAAGTAATACTTCCTGATATTACTTTTAAACCTTTGCCCCTCTTATTTAAAACTGTGTCCTCTTGTAGCAGTTTTTCTTCTTTTAAATATTCTTTCCTCTTTTACCTTGTTGATTCCCTTTATGTATTTAAAAGTTTCTATCATATCCCCTCTGTCTCGTCTTTCTTCCAAGCTATACATGTTAAGGTCCTTTAACCTTTCCTGGTAAGTTTTATCCTGCAATCCATGTACCAGTTTAGTAGCTCTTCTCTGAACTCTCTCCAAAGTATCAATGTCCTTCTGGAGATATGGTCTCCAGTACTGAGCACCTCCCTCTTTCTACTGGTAATGCCTCTCCCTATACACACAAGCATTCTGCTAGCATTTCCTGCTGCTCTATGACATTGTCTGCCTACCTTTTAAGTCTTCTGAAATAATGACCCCTAAATCCCTTTCTCAGATACTGAGGTTAGGACTGTATCACAGATTTTTTATTCTGCTCTTGGGTTTTTACTCCCCAGGTGCATTATCTTGCACTTATCAACATTAAATTTAGTTGCCAGATTTTTGACCATTCCTCTTGTTTTCCTAAATCCTTTTCCATTTGGTGTATCCCTCCAGGAACATCAACCCTGTTACAAATCTTTGTGTCATCAGCAAAAAGACACACCTTACCATTGAGGCCTTCTGCAATTTTGCTGATAAAGATATTAAACAATATGGGTCCCAGAACAGATCCCTGGGGTACCCCACTGGTAACAAGACCTTGGTCTGAATATACTCCATTGACTACAACCCTCTGTTGTCTGTCCCTCAGCCACTGCCTAATCCATTCAACAATATGGGAGTCCAAGCCCAAAGACTGCAATTTATTGATAAGCCTTCTATGTGGGACAGTATCAAAAGCCTTACTAAAGTCTAGATAAGCGATGTCTACTGCACCTCCACCATCTATTATTTTAGTCACCCAATCAAAAAAATCAATAAGATTAGTTTGACATGATCTCTCTGAAGTAAACCTATGCTGTTCTTCATCTTTCAATCCATGGGATTTTAGATGTTCCACAATCCTCTCCTTAAGTATGGTTTCCATTAATTTCCCCACTATTGATGTCAGGCTTACTGGCCTATAGTTGCCCGATTCCTCCCTACTACCTTTCTTGTGAATGGGCACGACATTTGCTAATTTCCAATCTTCTGGGACGACTCCTGTTGCCAGTGATTGGTTAAATAAATCTGTTAATGGTTTTGCTAGTTCACCGCTGAGCTCTTTTAATAGCTTTGGGTGTATCCCATCAGGCCCCTGTGACTTATTTGTATTACGGTAATTTTAGACAGCTGACTTAGAACCTCTTCCTCTGTAAAGACACATGCGTCAAAAGATTCATTAGTCTTCTTTCCTAACTGAGGTCCCTTTCCTTAATTTTCCTTTGTAAAAACTGAACAGAAGTATTCATTGAGGCAGTCAGCTAGTTCATTATCTTCTTCCATATACCTTCCTTCTTTTGTTTTTAATTTTGCAATTCCTTGTTTTGGGTTTCCTTTTTTCATTTATGTATCTGAAGAATGCCTTTTTCCCCTGACTGAGCTCATTTCTGTTCTGCCTGTGCTTTAGAAGCTCTTATAACTTGTTTGGCCTCTGTCTGCCTAATCTTATAAATTTGCCGGTCATCCTCGTTTTTTTTATTTATAATTCCTAAATGCTATCTTTTAGTTTTTTATGATTTTGGCCACTTCTGCTGAGTACCACAGTGGTCTCTTCCTTTTTTTGCTTTTACTGGCAAGCCTAATGCAATTTTCTGTTGCCTTCAATAGTGCCACTTTTAAGTAGTCCGATTTCTCCTGGACTACAATGAAACTGTTTCAATCTGATAGGGGCTCGTATACCACTAATCTAATTTTAGAAAAGTACGTTTTTCTAAAATCTAAAACTTTTGTTTTTGTGTGGTGTGACTCATTCACTGTACTTATAGTAAACCACGCCGACTGGTGATCACTAGATCCCAAGCTTTCCCCTACAGTAATATCAGATACCAAATTCCCATTTGTGAATACTAAATCTAAAATGGCCTCCTTCCGGGTTGGCTCCCCCACACTGCCCCCACACAGTTTTTGGGCCCCACATATTAATCCCTCCCATAATAATTACCCCCCAGGTAGTAATCCCCCCACATAGCAATTTGCCCCCATACAGCCAGCCCCAATATAGTAATTTCCCCCCTGATGTACTCGATGTACTGTTTCTGATGTCCTCCTGTATGTCCCCTAAAGTAGGCACATAAAATAAAAATAAACTAAAAGCTAAATACTCACCTATGTCCAGGGCCAGGCACTTGCTCGCAGATGGTACAGGCCAGGATGAGGCAGGTGCGCACACGTCACAGTGCGCAGTCCTGGCACAGGCGCGCAATGACTTCATCATGCCCGCCTGTGCCGGGATTTCACTACCGCATAGGCCTCAGGCCTACGGCAGTGATCGGCGGCGGGGCAGGGAACTATGCGCCCTTGTGCCACCCTGCAGAATGTGAGTGTTCGGATCGGCGTTGGGCCCGGGGCTGCCGACCCGAACACCCCTATTGTAATCTGGCATTGGTCATGAACAAATGCTCGTCCAAAACAGACAAATTAACTACACCTTCATATAGATGCACGCAAATAAAAATTGAACATGTGCATACAGAAAAACACAATACTAGCATACATATACAGATAGATGAAAACACACACAGCATCCATACGCACACACATACAGTTAGCTCCATAAATATTGGGACATCAACACAATTATAAGATTTTTTTTGTCAGCTTTAATTTGAGGGTATTTACATCCAAATCAGGTGAACGGTGTAGGAATTACAACAGTTTGCATATGTGCCTCCCACATGTTAAGGGACCAAAAGTAATGGGACAATTGGCTTCTCAGCTGTTCCATGGTCAGGTGTGTGTTATTCCCTCATTATCCCAATTACAATGAGCAGATAAAAAGATCCAAAGTTTGTTACAAGTGTGCTATTGTCACGGCCACGGTTATGGCCGTGACTCCTTGGGAGCCGCATACAGTTGCCTGCGGTTTGGGTAGTTGTTTCAACCGCAGCTTGAGGCATGATGTTGTTTGCCTCAAGTGCGGTTGCCGCGGACAACAGCTATGTGTGCGGTTCCCTTGGAGTTGTGTGCGTGTGTGTATGCACGTTTGTATGTCTGGTGTGCACTTTGTGTTGTCTGGTGTGCACTTTGACACTTTCCCTTCACTGTGGCTGCCCGTGGCAACGTTTGGTATGTTGTACATGTGGTGGCAGTGTCCCGGCCTTCGGGCTGTCTCCAAGGACGGCTGCCACCCATGTCGTTGCCTGCGGTAACAGCCACAGTGTGATCAGTTTGGTCACTTCCCCTTTATGTGTGTTTCCCTTCTGTGGTGCTGGAAGGGTTAACTCCCTTCCCAGTGTGTGTGTGATGTCACTCGGTGTGTCCGACTGTGGGGTGTTGCTTCTTGGCCTATAAAGCCTTGGTGTTTGGCATGGCTCTGTAGGTTGCTTCAGTCATGCTTGGCTGGAGCAGCCTCCTGTGCATATTACCTGCCAGTGAGAGCCACCCCTGTGGTCATAAAGATATTGTCGTTATGTTTATGTCTCAGTGTGTGTGTGATGTGGTATGTTATGTTCTGTTGGGACCTTCCTATGTGATTTGGTGCAGCTTACGGTTCTGGATTCCTGTTCGCACAGGGATCCAGTCAGCAAGGCTGTGGCAGGTTGGTGGAACTACTAGTTCGCCTGCCATATCGGTAAGGCTGTATGAGTTCCCCTTTTCCCAACAGCTTGGCCATTGAGACTCCTGCTCCTCCGTGCCTAGGAGGAGTAGGTTGTCTTACCCAGCTCCTAGCTCAGGGATCTGCGGAGGGTAAGACAGGGCTCCGAGGTTCCTGCGCATGGGTCCTCCTACCTTTAAGGTCGGCCCATGCAGGTAGGAGTTAGGGTCAGGTTAGGGACGCTGTAGGAGGTGACCTGCTCCCTATCCTGTTCTCATGGCCGAGTAGCCACAACATCACCTGGCATCACACGGCTGAGGGTTTCCCCCATCCTAAGCCGTGACAGCTATTTGCATTTGGAATCTGTTGCTGTCAACTCTCAAGATGAGATCCAAAGAGTTGTCACTATCCGTGAAGCAAGCCATCATTAGACTGAAGAAAAAACAAAACATACCCATCAGAGACATAGCAAAAACAATAGGCATGGCCAAAACAATTGTTTGGAACATTCTTAAAAAGAAGGAACCGGTGAGCTCAGCAACACCAAAAGACCCGGAAGACCACGGAAAACAACTGTGGTGGATGATCAAAGAATTCTTTTCCTGGTGAAGAAAATACCCTTCACAACAGTTGGCCTGATCAAGAACACTCTCCAGGAGGTAGGTGTATGTGTGTCAAAGTCAACAATCAAGAGAAGGGTTCACCACAAGATGTAAACCATTGGTGAGCCTCAAAAACAGGAAGACCAGATTAGTTTGCCAAACGACATCTAAAAAAGCCTTCACAGTTCTGGAACAACACCCTATGGACAGATGAGGCCAAGATCAACTTGTACCAGAGTGATGAGAAGAGAAGAGTATAGAGACCTCATCAGTGAAGCATGGTGATGGAAGTGTCATGGCGTGGGCATGTATGGCTGCCAATGGAACTGGTTCTCTTTTATTTATTGATGATGTGACTGCATGACAAAAGCAGCAGGATAAATTCTGAAGTGTTTCGGGCAGTATTATCTGCTCATATTCAGCCAAATGCTTCAGAACTCATTGGACGATGCAGATTGACAATGACCCAAAGCATACTGCAAAAGCAACCAAAGAGTTTTTTTTAAGGGAAAGAAGTGGAATGTTATGCAATGGCCAAGTCAATCACCGGACCTGAATCCGATTGAGCATGCATTTCACTTGCTGAGGACAAAACAGAAGGGAAAATGCCCCAAGAACAAGCAGGAACTGAAGACAGTTGCAGTAGAGACCTGGCAGAGCATCACCAGGGATGAAACCCAGCATCTGGTGATGTCTATGCGTTCCATACTTAAGGCTGTAATTGACTGCAAAGGATTTGCAACCAAGTATTAAAAGGTGAAAGTTTGATTTATGATCATTATTCTGTCCCATTGCTTTTGGTTCCTTAACAAGTTGGAGGCACATATGCAAACTGTTGTAATTCCTACACCGTTCATCTGATTTGGATGTAAATACCCTCAAATTAAAGCTGACAGTTTGCAGATAAAGCACATCTTGTTCGTTTCATTTCAAATCCATTGTGGTGGATAGAGCCAGAAATGTTAGGATTGTGTCGATGTCCCAATACTTATGGACCTGACTGTACGCAAACATATACAGATATGGAGTTTAAAGGAGTTGGACAGCAGTTTTGATTACCGGTATGCTAAACAGCTGCATTAGATAGGGGCTGGAGCGAGTAGTGCAGACATGCCTTTTGTGGAGCTTTTATAATCAAGAGGAGTGAGAATATGGACTTGCATTCTGCCAAATGTACAATGGAAGTGGGAATTCACTGGGAAGTGCTCTCTGCCCTAATCTGCTTCAGCCCTACCTTCTACTTTGAGTGACAGCTGTAGCATCCAACCAGGAGATCGCTTAGTCTTGCCACAGAAAATTACAGTATGATCTGAAGTGCTTAAATGTCAAATCGCACTTTTGCTGTTTGAGTTCTGGAGCCACAGGGTCCCACAGCTGCCTTCACAACTGCCGCAATGGAAGTTCCACCATTTATTCATTGTTTTACCACTTGAATTTCTTTTTTATTCCTCCTGACAAAGGTGGCCCAAGTATTACAGCTGTTCTGAGGAAAACAGGATTGCCGTAATGCTATATCTGGCCATCTACAGCCTCACACTTAAGGCTACTTTCACACTTGCGCTTAATCGGATCCGTTCTGAACGGATCCGATCATATTAATGCAGACGGAGGCTCCGTTCAGTACGGATCCGTCTGCATTAATAACTTATTAATTTAAAATAAAATTTCGCAAGTGCGCAAGTGCGCAAGTAGCCTGCGCGGATCCGTTCAGACTTTCAATGTAAAGTCAATGGGGGACGGATCCGCTTGAAGATTGAGCCATATGGTGACATCTTCAAGCGGATCCGTTCCCATTGACTTACATTGTAAGTCTGAACGGATCCGCACGCCTCCGCACGGCCAGGCGGACACCCGAACGCTGCAAGCAGCGTTCAGCTGTCCGTGCGGAGGCGAGCGGAGCGGAGGCTGAACGCCGCCAGACTGATGCAGTCTGAGCGGATCCGCTCCATTCAGACTGCATCAGGGCTGGACGGCTGCGTTCGAGTCCGCTCGTGAGCTCCTTCAAACGGAGCTCACGAGCGGACACCCGAACGCTAGTGTGAAAGCAGCCTAAGGCTCATGCACACGGCCATTGCCCCGCCACGGCCTTATTGTGGCCCGCATTCACTTGAATGGGTACGCAAACCCAGAGATGCAGTGTGGAAGCATGGATTGGAACCCCACGGAAGCACTCCGTAGTAAGGTACCACTTGGAACCGAATCAGAGTTCGGGAAATGTTTTTTTTACAGTATAAATCTATTTCTGAAGTAATTATGAGAAATATTGTGAAGTAATAACGTTGGCTCATCAGAGCCAATACATTCTAATACTGTCCCTAATCCCTACTTTACAGCTTTATTCTCTATCTGTATGTAATGCCCCAGAGGTGCATTACCACCTTTTGCACCCCTCTACTGTCTTCTATGGTTAATTTAACGTCATCATGTGTATTTATTTCCAGGTCTTGCACATTGTATATTTGTATTTCTGATTTTGTGACTGTTAACATGTAATGTGCCTGGTTCACCAGCAGGTGGCAGCAAGCTTGGCAGAGCTATTTTGTCTAGAATGGAAACTTCTTTCCATTCTAGCCCTCTCTAGAGAGGGAAGAGTTCAGCTAGTGAAGGTCAGTTGAGTTTACCCCCTGCTTGGGGAGGGCAGCAGGCCCTCGTCCCTGCTGGACGGGCCCTGCAGAAGGGAGTCTCGAGTACCCCCTCCAAAAGGAAGGCTGTGAGCCAGCTAGACGAGCACTGTCTGCTCTGCTGGAACAAAAGAAAAGAGCAAAGAGCATCAGAAGCCGGGAGGAAAGGTTCCCTGGATAAAGATATAGATAAAGATAAAGACAGAGTGAGATTACCAAGCTAAGTACAGCAGAAAGGAAAAGTTTCTATTTAATCCTGATAGAACAGCAGAGCTAGAGAGTTGCAGATGTAGCAGGCCGAATGTGTTTGCCTGCCAAAATTTATGCCAAAGCTTGCTGGTAACCAAGACCAAGCCTGTGAATCATTTGAAAGAAAGTTTATTCAAGTAAAGTTCCTGTTCAACTTCAATACAAGTCTGGACTCAATTCATTTCTTCATCCCCTTCATCAACTATCCCTTGCACTGCTTCGGACTTCTATGCCTGGAGTTCCAGGCTATCCAGGTAGGAGCACCATGACACGTGCACAGCCACATCTAAAGGGGACATCATAGGCTACCCTTACACCACTCTGGCATTCCTACACCCGGGTACCACTAACACCATCTACTTAAGGGGACTCTGTCCCTTATTGCTGAAATGCAACTAGTGTCACGACAAAAACTTTTACTCAAAGGGACCCCCTGGTGCATGTCTATGACTGCCACATGTACTTTTCCACAGCCCCCCAAGCCATCAGTCAACTCTCTCTCAGGAGGCTCATAGCTTTGGTTCATATGATTAAAATGCTGTTTTTCTTGTGCTAATCTGAGGCTCCGTTCCTGAGTTATGATACTTTTAATAGGCAAATTAATGGGGTCATTTATCAAACTGGTTTAAAGTAGAACTGACTTAGTTGCCCATAGCAACCAATCAGATTCCACCTTTAATTTGTGACAGCTCCTTTGGAAAATGAAAGGTGGAATCTGATTGGTTGCTATGGGCAACTAAGCTAGTTCTACTTTACATCGGTTTGATAAATGATCCAATAAGTCTTTGGTGCAACTGCACCATCAAGCACAGCTTATGACAATTGGTGGCGACAATTTGGTCACAAAAAAACCCCACAGGATTGCAATATGCAACTTCAGTGTCTCCCTTTGGTGAAAAAAAAAATTGAGGAACCATTTATTTATAAAAAAAAGTTCAACTTCAGTGGTTGGAAGGTCATCCAAGACATTAGAGAAACTGAAGTCATGTGGTAATCCTGTGATATTCCTGGGATAACCGAATATCACTGTGTAACATGGGCCTAAAGGCCCTTTTACATGGACAGATTATTGGGCCAATTATAAGGAATGAACATTTGTATGATTGCTTGTTCCTGATAATTACCCTGTGTGCCACCAATCCAATCACACGATGAACAAGAAAACTCTTGTTTATTGGGTGAAAGTGTTTTTTATGCGGACACCAAAATCATAATTTGTCAGCAGCAGATGTTCCTAAGATTTTCCTAGGACATCACCCATCCCCATCTCTTTTCTCCTTATCTACAAGGGACGCCGGCCCTGAGACACGTGCACCACTACTCTACTTCAAACCGCAGTGCCGATTGATATATTGTATTACTGAACCTATCTTAGGATAGGTCATCAATATCAGATCAGTGGGGTCTGACAACCAGGATTCCAACTGATGAGCTGTTCACGGCAGCCGCCACCATCAACTATACAGTGGAGAGAGCCAGAAGCAGAAGGACTCACACCAATCTGATATTGGTGACTCGGAAACCCCATTAACACTGTGGTAAAATTAATGACATTCATAGAGATTAGAAAAAGCTTAGAATTATTTTTACAGGATTTGCATTGTTGCAGCATGCACATAACCCTGTACTTGGAACCACATCAAATTAACCTCATAAGTCATTAAATCTTTATTCAGCTATCTTGACTCCTCCAAGTCTAAATAGTCCACACCTACAGTCCAAGTTTCATTTGTAGCTAAACTTCTCTTCATATCACATTATACGTAGAATTGTGCATCACCACATCCCTTGTCACACCCGCTGTTGTGTCACTGCATATTCTTATAGGAATGTGTCACCAGCATAGTATGTGTGGGAAGAAATGAGGTTCACCAATGTGAATGACTGGTCAGTGATGAAGCAGGGACTGCAGAAGTATCAGTCTACACTGCCAAATGGGATAGAGTGCAATGTGACCTATGGAACGGAGCTGCGCTAAGTATGTCCTATACTATGTAACCAAAGGGACATAAGATTGTTAAAATGACCTTCAGTGTTGAACCTTTATGACAGTGATGTTTGCATATACCTCAGTAAAAGCGTTCTCCGTCTTTTCTCATTGTCCTGGGTTTCTGTTATCATTCAGAAAATCTTAAAATGAGGTCCCTGTGGGTGTTCTGTGAATAATTCATATGACAAGTGCTGTCATTCAGCAATTCCATAACTCATGGCTGCAAGATCCAGATGATTTCTTCTCCCTCCCTAAAGGGGTTGTCTGAGATTTTTCCTATTATTCACCTATTCTAAAGATAAAAACCATTCTGTAATGTAATAATGGTAAAATGACATAAACCCTGTGCCTGTGTGTGTTCTTCTTCTGCATATTCTGATGTCTCTTTTTCCCCATCTGTCATTGTCTTCTTGTATTGGCTCCCACCTCTGTGATTACACTCTACATGTCATCAGAGCTGTAGCTAGGGATTCAGCATCTGAGTGGGTGAAAAAACATCACCTGAGTGGGCCACCAACCAAGGTAACACCTCAGCATGGCCTCTACCAATGCCACTAAATAGCAACTGAATAACAATACCATACAAAAATATTTTTTTTCTTATTTTCCTCCTCTAAAACCTAGGTGCATCTTATAGGGTGAAAAATACGGTAAGCTAATGCAGTACTTTAAATCCAATGGCTTACAGTTGATGTACGTGTCTTTTGATTGGAGCTGTTCACTTTTCTCGTCCATCCAGCTCTGACCACCTTGACCATTTCTTCAATCCATGACATGTCTGCAGACTTTGCAACAAGACATCGTTGGTCCCTTCAATTTTCCAGAATCCTCCCTATGTTTAACCAACCAACCTACATCCTCACATCTTGATACCTCAAGAAAGTAGCAATGCCCCGGTGTCCCCCTAGAAAGTAAAAGTGATCACCCTTTTGCCCCATAGACAGTAATAATGTCCCCTGTATGATCCTTTGACAGTAAGAATGCCCTAAATGCCCCTAAAAAGTAATAATGGCCCAAGTGTCCCCTAAAAAGTGTTCACTGAATGGCCCCCTAAAAATAATAATGCCCCTAAAAATATTTATATGCCCCAAAAGTAATAATGTCCTCCTGAGTACCCCCTTATAAAATGAAATGCCCCATATTTGTCCTTTTTACAGGTGATAATAATAATAAAATTTATTTATATAGCGCCACCATATTCCGCAGCGCTTTACAAGTTCATAGGGTTCATATACAAAACAAAAATAACTGGATAATATGCAACTGAAACACTAGGAGTCAGGGCCCTGCTCACAAGAGCTTACAATCTATGAGGAATTGGGGGTGACACATAAGGTAGTTGATTGTGATCAGTAGGATTTGAGCCATTATTGAACTGACAGGAGTGGTGCCGGCCAATCTGCTTCGGGACTACTAGAGGATTGAGTTTAGGCCAGAGGAGTTGGTGGGGGAAAGGTTTAGTCAGGGAATAGTCAGTTTAGGTAGCTTGATAAGCCTGCCTGAAAAGATGTGTTTTTAAGGCACGTTTGAAGATGGAGAAGTTGTGGATTGACCTAGTATTCTGGGGCAGAGTATTCCAGAGAGTAGATGCAGCTCGAGAAAAGTCCTGAAGACGGGAATCGGAGGTACGAATTATGGAGGTTATTAAACTTAAATCGCTAACAGAACGGAGAGCATGAGTAAGGTGGTCAATGGAGATGAGGGAGGAGATATATGGAGGTGCAGCACTGTGGAGAGCTTTGTGGGTGAGGGTGAGAAGTTTGAACTGTATTATGTAGTGGATGGGCAACCAGTGAAGTGACTGGCACAGACTAGTAGCATCAGTGTAGCGGTTGGTTGGTTGGATGGATAGATGAGCCTGGCTGCAGCATTTAGAACAGACTGAAGGGGGAAAGATCAGAGTCAAAAGTGGCCCCAAGACAGCGGGCATGTTGCACAGGAGATATGATAGTGCTGCAGACCAAAACTGAAATATCAAGTTTAGGTGAGTTAGTAGATGGGGGAAAGACAAGAGGTTCCGTTTTTGAGAGGTTCAGTTTTAGATACAGAGAGGACATGATGTTAGATACAGCTGCCAGACAATTACTGGTGTTTTGGAGTAAGTCAGGGGTGATGTCAGGGGATGAAGTGTATAGTTGGGTGTCGTCAGCATAGAGATAGTATCGAAAACCAAATCTACTAATAGTCTGTCCGATGGGGGCTGTATAGAGGATGAAGAGTAGAGGATCTAGTCTAGCAGCAAAAATAAATGGTGACTCTACTGATTCTGCTGGTTCTCTCGGCAGCATTCGATACCGTTGACCATGAACTCTTCCTCACCATGCTCCACTCAATTGGCCTTAAGAACACTGCCCTTTCTTGGTTCTCTTCCTATCTCTCTGGCCACTCCTTTAGTGTACCATTCGCTGGCTCTTCTTCTTCTCCAATTCCTCTTGAAGTTGGCGTTCCTCCTTTCTGAGGAGGAGTGGAATGTTCCCACATCCTACCTCAGAGGGAGGAAAGAGAGTTCTAGTCAGAGTACCAGCCACCCCTGCTGGGGTAGGTTGTGTTAGTAGGAGCTCCCAGAACCAGGGATCCCAACCCTGGATCCCGTCTCGGCTGAGGCAAGGATCCATCTTCCCAGCTTGAGCCATCAGCCTCAGCTGGACGACAAGAGAAGCAGCCACCTCCAGCCTCCAGGAAGAAGCATACCCTGTGAGCCAAGCTGTGAGTACCTATCCAGAGTCCAGGAGAAGCCAATTTCCTCCTCAGCTAGTCAGGCCCAAACAAAGCAGACTAAAGACAGAGCAGAAGATAGATACCTGTCCGCTTCTACTAGGCATATGACAAGAAGCAGAATATATATATATATATATATATATTCCTGCCACATATTGCCAATACCTGCTGGGACCCAAGACTAAAGCTGTAACTTGTATGGATTTGAAGCTGCCATTTAGTAAAGACAAGTTGGATTATATCTCCTGTCTGGATCTCAATTATTCCATCATAACTCCTATTAACAACACTCAATTTATTGCAAGTGAGCCAGGATCTGGCATTCCTCACCTGGTACGTGAGTTATAACATCTTAAAGGGCCCTGCTACAGTACCTGCGCAAGCTGCAATTTGGCATCACGAACTACTATAAACTATTACACATATATATTAACCCACTGCATAGCTGACCCACTGTACCGGTGTCCTGCTCACTGCACAGAGAGTGTGAGAGGAAGTAATCGTGGATTGTGGGTAAATGATGCCCCTGAGTGCCCCCTTCAGAAATGATACTGCCCCCTTAATAAGAAATAATGCCCTATGTGACCATCTAAAAAGAATTGATGCCTTCTTAGCTCCATGCACTAGAATAATTGCCACCTTTTGAGTCAATGCGATGACATAATTGTGCTTCCTGTGCTGGGACACCAACGTCCAGTGTGTGATCCCAACATTCTGCATCCTGGAGGCCTAAAGCGGCTTGTGGCCTACAAGACAGAGTATAGGAAAAAAATGCGTATAGCAGCACAACGAAAATTTAAAGTCTTATCTTGTGGTGGTGCCAGCCGTGTTGGGAGCCAGTCAGAAGTTCCCCCTTGGATACGTCATATAGAAGAAACCGCAGCACTCTCTTGTCTTCAGTTCAGTGGAATTTATTTCACCAGCAAAAAATGTGACGTTTCGACCGCAAAGGACTTTCTCAAGCAGAGAAAGATAAATTCCACTGAACTGAAGACAAGAGACTACAAGACAGAGTGCCATGGCAGAGTTATAAAATTGTAAAACTGACTAATGACAAGATGATTGACAAATTGATCAAAATTAATAACTGTACCCCAACCCCACAGACACTTTGCATTCTAGATAAAGGCTACTAAAGCTGTCACATTACAGTTGTTGCTGGTGGAAGTTTCTGTCAGACAGCCATATATTACTTTGCAGGGTAAAATGTGATCATTCAAGTGGATAAGGGCTGCTCGATTATGCCATAGCATTTGTAAGACAACACCTTTAAGGCCTCATACACAGGGCAGGAAAGCAGGACCCTGCAGCTCTGTACGATGAGTTGTGTGCTGCATGTGGATGGTGCTTTAGAAGCCGTGCTTCTAGGAAAAATTCTCTCCATACAGGGTCATAACTAGAGGGGTACAGCGGTAGCCGCCAAACCAGAGCCCTGGTGCCTGAGGTCCCTCTGGCGTAGCCCCTCTGACCAATTTTAAATTTTTTCTTTAAGAGAAAGACATTTTCATTTTAAAAAGTTGTAATAAAAAAGTCATCCTCATTCTGACCTACTTTATCCAATTTCTGTATAGGAATACACGTAGGTGCTTCATAAATATGCCTCATTCTGAGCACCATATTTTTCAGTGTGTTTACACCAGATAATTGGCATAAATGCATTGATAAATCTCCCCCATGCAACTCTGTCTGCCTCATACAGTGCATTGTAAAACTATCTTCCTGAAGTCGCCACTAGGGGGCGAGCTTAGTGAATTGACATTTATATAGTTACCATTGACTGCAGTTGAAGCTGTAAAATCTCTTTGCATGTAGTATCCCTAGTGTCAGCTGCATGAAAATGTATTGTTTTCATGTGAGGAACAGAAACATTCAATGCTAAGTACCCCCCTCCCCCTGGGACCCATATCAGTCGTGTGGTCTGCTTCCATGGACAGTATTCAATTGCCTCTGGCACATAATGAAAAAGCATACTATCCAACTTTTTGGATAGTCAGAGAGGGACACTTGCAGCTCATTTTGTGAAAGATACAATCACTGGCTGAGGTGGGTTATTCCTGCAGCCAGTGATTGACTGAGCAGCATTCACAGCCATTTCAAGAAAGTAGCAGGAAGTGGGGTGCAGCAGGGACTGCGATCGGTAAAGTGAGTAGAAGTTATTTTATCTTTTATCATCCTGGTATTTCAGTGCAGTCAATTAAAGGAACATTATTTTCTAGGAAAGCGATTAAAACACAATTTATAAGAAATAGTCAAGGGCAGATCCAGTCACTTACAGGTGACGTCTGTAGTTGTTCACATCCCTTTTCTTCTCCAATGGCCCAAACCATCACAGACAGACGTCTTTGCTGAGGAGTGTGCAGCCCCCTCTGCCACATAAAAAGACCCCAGTATTACTGTTACAGATTTTGCAACTCAGCTCCCAAATTTATACGAACCCTAGATTAGCACCCAAACTTATACAGACGCAAGATCAGTGACCAAATTTATAGACACCTGTTCAGCCCCCAAATTTATACAAACCACAGATTAGCCCCTAAATTTATACAAAACCCAAGTTTATATAAACCCCAAATTTATTAATTGCCCCTAAATAGTGTTAATGCTCCCCAGCAGTGGCCCCATTAATAGCAATGTCCCCCATATTGTGCCCAATAATAATGATGCCCCTACAGTACCCCCAGTAGTAATATTACCATAGTGCCCCCATTATTTATAATGCCCCTCCTGCATTACCTCCTGCAGTAGTAATGCCCCCTGTAGTTGTAACTCCCCTGTAGTACCTCCTTTATTATAATGCCCCCTGTAGTTCTAACATATATAATGCTCCACCCAGAGTTCCTGTATATAATGCTCCTCCATCCCACTCTTTAGTGCTGTATATAATGCCCCCCTCTGTAGTTTCAGGCATTTATAATGCTCCACTCCTCCCCCCACGTCCCTGGTGCCCCCATTAGTACCAATGTTTAATATAAAAAAAATAACTCTCAGCTTACTCCCATTCCTTGGTGCCGTCTGCAATGCAGGCCACAGACCTCCTCCGGTCTGTGGCTGGAGTTGCCGCGTCTAGGCTCTCCTGATGACATCACCGCCTCTGCGTCGAGTCTCGCCGATGTGATCATTCGAGACCCAACGCAAGAGGTCATGGTGATGTCATCTCGACCTCTTGTGCTGTTGTGCTGCATCATAGGCTTCAGGCTTCCCCTTATGGGTAGCAATTAGCAAAGTGACCCTGTGACTGTTCCCAGGTGTTCTTCTGATAGCCGCGCTGTGTCCTGACTGAGTACATACTCAGGACTTAGTTCCTGTAGGCATACAATATGAGCTGACACTATCTGCAACGTCAGGTCACAATACAGAGCTGCAAGAAGAGAAAACTGGAGCTGCAGAGTGGCGGTGCTGTATGAAGCTGTAGAGATAAGTTTATTTTATTTTTTTTTTTTTTGTCTGATCTGAGGTCTGCAGGGATCTGTGGGAGGGCAGCACATGAATTTTGGGTTCTGAGATCTGAGATCTGCAGGGTTCCGTCCATTGTCCCTGAAGGATGCTGGCTCATTGTGATACAAGCAGTGTTCCGTCTATTGTCACAAGAGGATTCGGGACTATTGTGACATGTACAGTGTTCCTTCCATTTTCCCTGAGGGATGCTGCTTCAATGTGACATATGCAGAGCTTTTTCCATTGTAATAGGAGAGTGCTGGACCATTTTGACACAAGGTATTCTATCAGTTGTCCTTGAAAGATATGATAAGGTTAGTGTTCCGTCTATTGTTTGTGGAGTATTGTAAGAAGCAGTCATGTAATGTGTCTAAGTTTCATTATCCTGGTAAACTGTGTTAAAATTTAATGTATATAATGTATAATGCTATTCTAGTAATACAGATAAATGTAAATGCCTGCAGTATTCGTTTGGTCAGTAGATGGCAGCATAGGACCAATTTGCATTGAAGTTTGCCATAGAGAAAGTGTATTAATGTCGTAGTGGCTCTTTAAAACAGCAGTTAAGTGTTGAAGTGACACGCCCCTTATGATGTCAGCCTGCCTCAGTGTGAGCAGGAAGAATGAGGAAGAGGGACTGAAACTATAACGGCTGCCATCTTGACTAGATAGAAAGCAAGTTCTGTGCTGTGTAAGACGTGTGTGGAGATACTAAAGGATGTTCCTGTGCAGCCAAGCTGTGTGAACTTCAGTCTAGAGACGGATGGAGTATAAAGAGACCGTGGATTTAGTGAAGCCAAGTTAAAAAGGACTGTGTGCAGCAGCTAACCTGTGGAGCTGACATTGGGCTGAGTGGATTGCCCCAAACAGTAAAGAGACTCACAGTGCTGTCGAGGTACCGGACAGTCACTGTAAAATTCTGGATTATATCCATCTGGTTTTCCGGCCTGCTGAGGAGGACTTCTTTGTTGCGGATCCTGCGCTGGTTATAAAGGAAAAGGACGACATCGGGCCCCACCGTGCACTTCCACAAACTGTAAGAGGTCCACTTGGACCACTGGGATAAGGGGGGTGCGCACCCGCTTGAAAGTTAGGGTCAGTTAGGGATAGTTCCTGGGACTGCTATTCCTTAGTGTCCGCACCGCGAACACGGACACAGCAAAGGTGGAAATTGTTGTAGTATTTGACTTGAATTGTTCATACTGTTTTATTGTTAACCTGCTTTTATTAATTGATAGTAAATGCAAATTTCTTAATCTTGACTTCTGCGTACGCACTCTTTTCTGGTTGCGGAGTCATACCACCTGCCTTGCTCTCGGTTCACAAATTGGCGTAGTCGGCAGGATCCGCTTACCAGAATGGACGGCGACGCACCCGTTAGGAGGGATGGTGCTGGAGGAAGAATGCCAGCAGGGGCTGTAATGAGTCAGTTAGCAAAGTTTGATGGCAATAATATGTCTGTGAGTGTGTGGGCAGAGCAGATACGAATGGTACAGCGCATGTACCAGACCGCACCAGAAGTACTAGTAGAGCTAGCCATATTGACGTTACAAGGAGATGCTAAGACTACAGTGATATTGCGGCCATTTGAACAAAGACAGACATTTGAGCAAGTTGTCCAGATTCTAGAAACTATTTATGGAGAAACCGCATTGCTGGGGTCCCTGCAGGCACGGTTCTTCCAGAGGGTACAAAAGGAGAATGAAAGTCTCCCTCAGTATGCAAATGCCCTACAAGAACTGCTCCGAGATATTCAAGGGAAGGAAAGAGGGGGCTCACCAGCCTTCTGTAACCCTGATCGGACACTCCGTGACCAGTTTGTCCTGGGGATCCGTGATGGCAGTTTGACTGTTGCTATGCAGGACTTTATACGACGGGAGACTGATGCTAAATTTCATGACGTACAGGTGGAGGCCATCTCACGTGCCAATAGTATGGTTCAGAAGCCTCAGACCGCAGTTGGAGTTACATTGTCGCAGGGGGCTAGCTCTGGCCCAGAAACAGTGGAAAAAGGGACAGTTAAAGAGATACTTACAGTAATGCAGAAATTGCAAGAGCAAATGGAACACCTACAAACCAATTGTAATGAGAATTCTATGAGAATTGCAGGCCTCCAGAAAACTAGAGATGAAGGGGTGGGCCGTTCACACCAAGAAGGTCAGAATCACCCACAACCCTACTGGAGGGATGAGGATAGGACCTACCGAAGGGGTCCCAATAATGTAGTACAACTCTCAAGAGAGAACGATGGGGCTTACCGAAGGGGCCCAAACCGATGGCCAGAGCGACGGGAAATACGCTGCTGGGATTGTGGACGCGTGGGCCACATTGCTGCTAGATGTCCAGAGCAGCGACAAGCTTATGAGAGACCGCCGTTAAACTGAAATCCCCTGCTGCAGTAGGGCGGGCAGTAGGGGAAACTGAGGAGACTATGAGAGGAGAATGCCCTAAAGAGGATCTGATCGCTGCAAGTCCCATCATACAGATGGAATTGGAAGGTATTCCGGTTACCGGGATGATTGACACGGGTTCCCAAGTAACGACCCTGAGTAGAGACTGTTACGAACGGTATTTTCAGCGACATGTGAAATATGATCCCCATACATTCATACGAGTGGTCGCAGCTAATCAGTTACCAGTACCGGTGGTGGGAGTGGCCTGGATGAATGTCAGATTATGTGGCCAAGATCTAGGTAAGAAAGGCATTGTGGTAGTACAGGAGTCACATGAAGTAAAGGTCCCTGTCATCTTGGGGATGAATGTGTTAAAAGAATTGGATCAGATTCTCTTTGAAAAGAAAGGTCACGGTTATTGGAGAGAAACCACTAGCCATCGGCCTACTCAAACGGCCTTCCAGCGGCTGGTCCGAACATGTGGCTTACAGAAAAGTTCAGATGCACAGTGTCCTCTTGCTCGAATTTCGGTCCCTCTGCATACAAAAGTTACGTTGCCACCCAGACGGGAGATGATAGTGTCCATGCCTGTAGGCACCTGTAGGAAACTAGAGGGCATAGCTGTGTTGATAGAACCACTGCCGACAGCCGGAAGAAGTGTTGATCCGCTAGTAGCCCGTTCCTTGGCAGTAGTCCGCAATGGGAGAGTACCCCTCCGATGTGTGAACACTCAGGATCAGAGTGTAGACCTAGCCCCAGGAAGGCTGCTGGCTAACCTCTATGTGACTCCGGAGGAAGTGAGGAAAGCGACCCCGATGCAGTTGAGGCCGGCTGAACGAGGTGAATGGGCCGAAACCGTGTCTATGGGGGAAGGCGAGAACCCCACCCCTAAATGGAATGGCGGTGCAATTCGAGAACAGATGAAGATAGAGACTTCTTTGTGTTCTCTGGAACAGATTCGGAAGGTAGATGAACTGTTATGGGAAAACCGCACAACCTTTGCACGTCATGCTGAAGATTTTGGATGTACGACAGGGATCTACCATGAGATTCCCACAGGAGACACCCCTCCAATCAGAGAGCGCTACCGACAAATTCCTCCACAGATGTATCAGGAGGTGAAAGAACTGTTGACCCAGATGCTGCAGAATGGGATCATTCAAGAAAGCCAAAGTCCCTGGGCAGCTCCAGTGGTACTAGTAAGGAAGAAAGATGGGTCCATTCGGTTTTGCGTAGACTATCGAAAGTTGAATACCTGCACCGTACGAGATTCCTACCCCTTACCTCGGATTGAGGAGTCCCTTTCAGCACTAGGAAGAGCCCGCTACTTCTCCTCACTAGACCTGGCTAGTGGGTATTGGCAGGTGCCAATGGCCGAGAAAGATAAGGAAAAGACAGCCTTTATCTTGCCCATGGGACTATACGAATTTAACCGGATGCCCTTTGGATTGACAAATGCACCTGGAACGTTTCAACGATTGATGGAGAAATGTCTTGGTGACTTCAACTTTGAATTCACTCTCATCTACTTGGATGACATTATAGTGTACTCTGCAACCTTTGAGGACCATCTCCGCCAGTTGGGACAAGTATTTCAACGATTGCGGGAACATGGGCTCAAACTGAAACCCAGTAAATGTCGGTTGTTCCAATCTGAAATTGATTACTTGGGTCATTGTGTATCAGGAGAAGGGGTGAGGCCGTCAAGGGACAAGATAGCGGCTGTTCAAGACTGGCCGACACCGACTATCCTGCGAGAAGTGAGGGCGTTCCTGGGAGTAGCCGGCTACTATCGACGGTTTATTAAGGACTTTGCTAGAGTAGCAGCGCCACTTAATGCTCTCCTACGAGGCACCGCCGGGGGTCCGAAGAACCGGTCCGTGAAATGGGGCCCTGAACAGGAACACGCCTTCCAGGCATTGAAGGATGCTCTTACAACGGCCCCAATCTTGGCGTATGCTGATTACCACTTGCCCTTCCAGCTATATACCGATGCAAGCCTGTATGGTCTCGGAGCGGTGCTCTCTCAGTTCCAGGATGGCCAAGAGCGTGTCATAGCGTATGCCAGCCGATCCTTGCGAGATTCTGAGAGAAACCCTGACAATTATAGTTCATTTAAGTTAGAACTGTTGGCACTGGTATGGGCCATGACTGAGAAATTCTCTGAGTATTTGACCGGAGCTGAAGTCTTAGTACTGACTGACAACAACCCATTGGCTCACCTGGAAAATGCCAAGCTCGGGGCTTTGGAGCAGAGGTGGATAGCCCGAATGTCTAAGTTCAATTACCGCATTAAGTATCGGTCCAAGACGGAGAACCAAAATGCCGATGGACTTTCTAGGGTAACTACCCAGGCCCCCAGTGGAGACGTGGATCATGAGTTGGAGCATGTGGAGATGCCTGACTTCAGCAGATTTTCACAAGCCTTGGTCACTGCTATGCAGTGTGCAGTGGAAGGGACCGAAACGGCTCCTTTCTTTGGCCCCTCACTACAGGAATGGGTGCAAATACAGCAGGCCCATGAGGGGCTGGCGAAAATGATCAAGTGTGTTGAGAAAGGCAAGAAGCCCTGTAAAGAGGAAAGAGAACGACTGACCCGTGAAATGCTATTAGTCCTGAGTCAGTGGGAAAAGTTAGAGATGAAAAATTGAGTGCTATGCCGAAAGGTATATCTGCCTTCTGAAATCGACATTTGTTACCAAATCGTAGTGCCTAGTGAACTGGCTCAATCATTGGCTCTTGAGGCTCATAATAAGAATGGACATTTTGGTCATGAGAAGACCTTTCGTTGGCTACAGCGACTGATTTACTGTCCAGCTCTCCGTCAAATGGTCGAAGAAGTATGTCATAGATGTCGAACTTGTGAGATCCATAAGGCAATAGAACAAAGAGCTCCCCTGCAAACCATAGTGACCCAGAAACCTTTAGAGATCGTCATGATAGACTACCTAATGGTGGGCCCATCCAACAGTGGGCACCAGTACTGCCTCGTAATGGTGGACCACTTCACCAAATTTGCGGTGGTGACCGCCACCAAGGACCAGACTGCTGAGTCAGCAGCTCGAGCCCTATGCCAAGATTTCATCCGAGTGTACGGGTGTCCACAACGCATCCACTCTGACCAAGGGGCTTGCTTTGAGGGACATGTAATGAAAGAAGTTCAACGTATCTACGGGATAAAGAAGTCGCACACGACTCCATACCATCCCCAAGGAAACGGAGCCTGCGAACGATTTAATAGAACTCTGCTACAGATGGTGCGGACTTTGGAGGAGGACAAGAAGTTACAGTGGCCTCAGTTCTTGTCTGAGATGGTGTGGGCCTATAACAATCAGGTCCATTCTACAACGGGGTATTCTCCTTATACTCTCCTCTTTGGACGGTCTGGGCGAAGTGTCGGAGAGTTACAGTTAAATGATGTGGTTGGGTTCCCTCCAAGAGATCCAGCCTCCTGGGTGCGAGCACACCGGCAGAGACTTGAGACAGTTCATCGATTGGTGCGACAGCGTCTGCAAGAAAATTCTCATCCTGATAAGACCCCGGTGCAAAGGGCACCATTGCAGCCAGGTGACCTGGTGCTGGTACGTGTCAAGAAGCCTCAAGGAAAATTGGAAAGCAGGTGGGAGGCTGTGCCATATCGTGTAGTTGCCCGCAAGTATGCAAATGGGCCTGTGTACGAAGTTCAGAAGGAAGGAACTGATTGTGTCCGAGTACTTCACAGAAATATGTTGCGCCTGTGTCAATCTGAAGAAGCAAATTGTGATGGAACTGATAATGTCAACGAGCTCCCACAGTCCGAGACTGGTGGTGTGGAATGGGCTTACGATGATGAGGATGATTGTTGGCCAATCCCCGCTCCTGAGGATGTTCCACCTGTGACTAGTGTGCCCCCAGCCTGTGCCCCCTCTGGTGCGGAGTCTGCTGGTCCTTCTCAGCCTATGGCTACAGTACCCCAGAGTATACCAGTGGTTCTCAGACGCACCACTAGACCAAATGCTGGCATTCCCCCTGTTCGGTATGCGCAGGACGAGTTTATTTGGCCTGCCATACAACGGTACATTACCACTCTACATATAAGAGTACAGCCCTCTGGATATTCAGTCATTGGCAGGGACTGCCAATCTTAAAGTGGGGGGGAATATGTAAGAAGCAGTCATGTAATGTGTCTAAGTTTCATTATCCTGGTAAACTGTGTTAAAATTTAATGTATATAATGTATAATGCTATTCTAGTAGAGTTGAGCGAACACCTGGATGTTCGGGTTCGAGAAGTTCGGCCGAACATCCCGGAAATGTTCGGGTTCGGGATCCGAACCCGATCCGAACTTCGTCCCGAACCCGAACCCCATTGAAGTCAATGGGGACCCGAACTTTTCGGCACTAAAAAGGCTGTAAAACAGCCCAGGAAAGAGCTAGAGGGCTGCAAAAGGCAGCAACATGTAGGTAAATCCCCTGCAAACAAATGTGGATAGGGAAATGAATAAAATAAAAATTAAATAAATAAAAATTAACCAAAATCAATTGGAGAGAGGTTCCATAGCAGAGAATCTGGCTTCCCGTCACCCACCACTGGAACAGTCCATTCTCAGATATTTAGGCCCCGGCACCCAGGCAGAGGAGAGAGGTCCCGTAACAGAGAATCTGTCTTCATGTCAGCAGAGAATTAGTCTGCATGTCATAGCAGAGAATGAGGCTTCACGTCAGCCACCACTGCAACAGTCCATTGGCATATATTTAGGCCCAGCACCCAGGCAGAGGAGGGAGGTCCCGTAACAGAGAATCTGTCTTCATGTCAGCAGAGAATTAGTCTGCATGTCATAGCAGAGAATGAGGCTTCACGTCAGCCACCACTGCAACAGTCCATTGGCATATATTTAGGCCCAGCACACACACAGGCAGAGGAGAGAGGTCCCGTAACAGAGAATCTGGCTTCATGTCAGCAGAGAATCAGTCTGCATGTCATAGCAGAGAATGAGGCTTCACGTCAGCCACCACTGCAACAGTCCATTGGCATATATTTAGGCCCAGCACACACACAGGCAGAGGAGAGAGGTCCCGTAACAGAGAATCTGGCTTCATGTCAGCAGAGAATCAGTCTGCATGTCATAGCAGAGAATGAGGCTTCACGTCAGCCACCACTGCAACAGTCCATTGGCATATATTTAGGCCCAGCACACACACAGGCAGAGGAGAGAGGTCCCGTAACAGAGAATCTGTCTTCATGTCAGCAGAGAATTAGTCTGCATGTCATAGCAGAGAATGAGGCTTCACGTCAGCCACCACTGCAACAGTCCATTGGCATATATTTAGGCCCAGCACACACACAGGCAGAGGAGAGAGGTCCCGTAACAGAGAATCTGGCTTCATGTCAGCAGAGAATCAGTCTGCATGTCATAGCAGAGAATGAGGCTTCACGTCAGCCACCACTGCAACAGTCCATTGGCATATATTTAGGCCCAGCACACACACAGGCAGAGGAGAGAGGTCCCGTAACAGAGAATCTGGCTTCATGTCAGCAGAGAATCAGTCTGCATGTCATAGCAGAGAATGAGGCTTCACGTCAGCCACCACTGCAACAGTCCATTGGCATATATTTAGGCCCAGCACACACACAGGCAGAGGAGAGAGGTCCCGTAACAGAGAATCTGTCTTCATGTCAGCAGAGAATCAGTCTGCATGTCATAGCAGAGAATGAGGCTTCACGTCAGCCACCACTGCAACAGTCCATTGGCATATATTTAGGCCCAGCACCCAGGCAGAGGAGGGAGGTCCCGTAACAGAGAATCTGTCTTCATGTCAGCAGAGAATTAGTCTGCATGTCATAGCAGAGAATCAGGCTTCATGTCAGCCACCACTGCAACAGTCCATTGGCATATATTTAGGCCCAGCACCCAGGCAGAGGAGGGAGGTCCCGTAACAGACAATCTGGCTTCATGTCAGCAGAGAATTAGTCTGCATGTCATAGCAGAGAATGAGGCTTCACGTCAGCCACCACTGCAACAGTCCATTGGCATATATTTAGGCCCAGCACCCAGGCAGAGGAGGGAGGTCCCGTAACAGAGAATCTGTCTTCATGTCAGCAGAGAATTAGTCTGCATGTCATAGCAGAGAATGAGGCTTCACGTCAGCCACCACTGCAACAGTCCATTGGCATATATTTAGGCCCAGCACACACACAGGCAGAGGAGAGAGGTCCCGTAACAGAGAATCTGGCTTCATGTCAGCAGAGAATCAGTCTGCATGTCATAGCAGAGAATGAGGCTTCACGTCACCCACCACTGCAACAGTCCATTGGCATATATTTAGGCCTAGCACACAGGCAGAGCAGAGAGGTCCCGTAACAGACAATCTGGCTTCATGTCAGCAGAGAATCAGTCTGCATGTCATAGCAGAGAATCAGGCTTCACGTCAGCCACCACTGCAACAGTCCATTGTCATAAATTTAGGCCCAGCACCCAGGCAGAGGAGAGAGGTCCCGTAACAGACAATCTGGCTTCATGTCAGCAGAGAATTAGTCTGCATGTCATAGCAGAGAATCAGGCTTCATGTCAGCCACCACTGCAACAGTCCATTGGCATATATTTAGGCCTAGCACACAGGCAGAGGAGAGGTTCATTCAACTTTGGGTAGCCTCGCAATATAATGGTAAAATGAAAATAAAAATAGGATTGAATGAGGAAGTGCCCTGGAGTCCAATAATATATGGTTATGGGGAGGTAGTTAATGTCTAATCTGGACAAGGGACGGACAGGTCCTGTGGGATCCATGCCTGGTTCATTTTTATGAACGTCAGCTTGTCCACATTGGCTGTAGACAGGCGGCTGCGTTTGTCTGTAATGACGCCCCCTGCCGTGCTGAATACACGTTCAGACAAAACGC
Organism: Bufo gargarizans; assembly: GCF_014858855.1. Taxonomy (NCBI): domain Eukaryota; kingdom Metazoa; phylum Chordata; class Amphibia; order Anura; family Bufonidae; genus Bufo; species Bufo gargarizans. The sequence continues at coordinate 113,951,885 of NC_058088.1, read as the reverse complement.
TGGCTGCCGGGCAGGCCAGCACCTCCAAGGCATAAAAGGCTAGCTCTGGCCACGTGGACAATTTAGAGACCCAGAAGTTGAATGGGGCCGAACCATCAGTCAGTACGTGGATGGGTGTGCACACGTACTGTTCCACCATGTTAGTGAAATGTTGCCTCCTGCTAACACGTTGCGTATCAGGTGGTGGTGCAGTTAGCTGTGGCGTGTTGACAAAAGTTTTCCACATCTCTGCCATGCTAACCCTGCCCTCAGAGGAGCTGGCCGTGACACAGCTGCCTTGGCGACCTCTTGCTCCTCCTCTGCCTTGGCCTTGGGCTTCCACTTGTTCCCCTGTGACATTTGGGAATGCTCTCAGTAGCGCGTCTACCAACGTGCGCTTGTACTCGCGCATCTTCCTATCACGCTCCAGTGCAGGAAGTAAGGTGGGCACATTGTCTTTGTAGCGTGGATCCAGCAGGGTGGCAACCCAGTAGTCCGCACAGGTTAAAATGTGGGCAACTCTGCTGTCGTTGCGCAGGCACTGCAGCATGTAGTCGCTCATGTGTGCCAGGCTGCCCAGGGGTAAGGACAAGCTGTCCTCTGTGGGAGGCGTATCGTCATCGTCCTGCCTTTCCCCCCAGCCACGCACCAGTGATGGACCCGAGCTGCGTTGGGTGCCACCCCGCTGTGACCATGCTTCATCCTCATCCTCCTCCACCTCCTCCTCATCCTCGTCCTCCTCGTCCTCCAGTAGTGGGCCCTGGCTGGCCACATTTGTACCTGGCCTCTGCTGTTGCCAAAAACCTCCCTCTGAGTCACTTCGAAGAGACTGGCCTGAAAGTGCTAAAAATGACCCCTCTTCCTCCTCCTCCTCCTCCTCCTGGGCCACCTCCTCTTCCATCATCGCCCTAAGTGTTTTCTCAAGGAGACATAGAAGTGGTATTGTAACGCTGATAACGGTGTCATCGCCACTGGCCATGTTGGTGGAGTACTCGAAACAGCGCAACAGGGCACACAGGTCTCGCATGGAGGCCCAGTCATTGGTGGTGAAGTGGTGCTGTTCTGTAGTGCGACTGACCCGTGCGTGCTGCAGCTGAAACTCCACTATGGCCTGCTGCTGCTCGCACAGTCTGTCCAGCATGTGCAAGGTGGAGTTCCACCTGGTGGGCACGTCGCATATGAGGCGGTGAGCGGGAAGGCCGAAGTTACGCTGTAGCGCAGACAGGCGAGCAGCAGCAGGATGTGAACGCCGGAAGCGCGAACAGACGGCCCGCACTTTATGCAGCAGCTCTGACATGTCGGGGTAGTTGTGAATGAACTTCTGCACCACCAAATTCAGCACATGCGCCAAGCAAGGGATGTGCGTCAAATTGGCTAGTCCCAGAGCTGCAACGAGATTTCGCCCATTATCACACACCACCAGGCCGGGCTTGAGGCTCACCGGCAGCAACCACTCGTCGGTCTGTTGTTCAATACCCCGCCACAACTCCTGTGCGGTGTGGGGCCTGTCCCCCAAACATATGAGTTTCAGAATGGCCTGCTGACGTTTACCCCGGGCTGTGCTGAAGTTGGTGGTGAAGGTGTGTGGCTGACTGGATGAGCAGGTGGAAGAAGAGGAGGAGGAAGCCGAGAAGGAGGAGGTGGCAACAGGAGGCAAAGAATGTTGCCCTGCGATCCTTGGCGGCGGAAGGACGTGCGCCAAACAGCTCTCCGCCTGGGGCCCAGCTGCCACTACATTTACCCAGTGTGCAGTTAGGGAGATATAGCGTCCCTGGCCGTGCTTACTGGTCCACGTATCTGTGGTTAGGTGGACCTTGCTACAGATGGCGTTGCGCAGTGCACACTTGATTTTATCGGATACTTGGTTGTGCAGGGAAGGCACGGCTCTCTTGGAGAAGTAGTGCCGGCTGGGAACAACATACTGTGGGACAGCAAGCGACATGAGCTGTTTGAAGCTGTCTGTGTCCACCAGCCTAAATGACAGCATTTCATAGGCCAGTAGTTTAGAAATGCTGGCATTCAGGGCCAGGGATCGAGGGTGGCTAGGTGGGAATTTACGCTTTCTATCAAATGTTTGTGAGATGGAGAGCTGAACGCTGGCGTGTGACATGGTTGAGACGCTTGGTGACGGAGGTGGTGGTGGTGGTGTTGGTGGTACATCCCCTGTTTGCTGGGCGGCAGGTGCCAACGTTCCTCCAGAGGCGGAGGAAGAGGCCGAGGCGGCAGCAGCAGAATAGGCCGAGGCGGCAGCAGCAGAAGAGGTAGCAGGGGGAGCCTGAGTGACTTCCTTGGTTTTAAGGTGTTTACTCCACTGCAGTTCATGCTTTGCATGCAGGTGCCTGGTCATGCAGGTTGTGCTCAGGTTCAGAACGTTAATGCCTCGCTTCAGGCTCTGATGGCACAGCGTGCAAACCACTCGGGTCTTGTCGTCAGCACATTGTTTGAAGAAGTGCCATGCCAGGGAACTCCTTGAAGCTGCCTTTGGGGTGCTCGGTCCCAGATGGCGGCGGTCAGTAGCAGGCGGAGTCTCTTGGCGGCGGGTGTTCTGCTTTTGCCCACTGCTCCCTCTTTTGCTACGCTGTTGGCTCGGTCTCACCACTGCCTCTTCCTCCGAACTGTGAAAGTCAGTGGCACGACCTTCATTCCATGTGGGGTCTAGGACCTCATCGTCCCCTGCATCGTCTTCCACCCAGTCTTGATCCCTGACCTCCTGTTCAGTCTGCACACTGCAGAAAGACGCAGCAGTTGGCACCTGTGTTTCGTCATCATCAGAGACATGCTGAGGTGGTATTCCCATGTCCTCATCATCAGGAAACATAAGTGGTTGTGCGTCAGTGCATTCTATGTCTTTCACCGCTGGGGAAGGGCTAGGTGGATGCCCTTGGGAAACCCTGCCAGCGGAGTCTTCAAACAGCATAAGAGACTGCTGCATAACTTGAGGCTGAGACAGTTTCCCTGGTATGCATGGGGGTGATGTGACAGACTGATGGGGTTGGTTTTCAGGCGCCATCTGTGCGCTTTCTGCAGAAGACTGGGTGGGAGATAATGTGAACGTGCTGGATCCACTGTCGGCCACCCAATTGACTAATGCCTGTACCTGCTCAGGCCTTACCATCCTTAGAACGGCATTGGGCCCCACCATATATCGCTGTAAATTCTGGCGGCTACTGGGACCTGAGGTAGTTGGTACACTAGGACGTGTGGATGTGGCAGAACGGCCACGTCCTCTCCCAGCACCAGAGGGTCCACTAACACCACCACGACCATGTCCACGTCCGCGTCCCTTACTAGATGTTTTTCTCATTGTTATGGTTCACCACAACAACAAATATATTATTTGGCCCAATGTATTGTATTCAAATTCAGCGGGATATAAATTTGAGGCCTAGTATTTAGGCGCTGGGTGACCGGTATGGATTTAGTGACAGAATTAGACTTGGAAATGCACAGAAGCGTGTGTGTGTGAAGTTATTCTGAATGACCCAATGTGCACCTTGAATATTATATACCCTTTTAGGGATAGATTTCAAATAGCTCTGATATAGCAGAAACCACTAAATTATGAAATTGCTAAATTGGGAATTGTATTTCAACCCAGAACAAAAAATGTGCTTTGACGGACACTAAATAACTTTCCCAGCCACAACAGGACAGCGTTAACGAGAGATTTAGCAGGATATAAATTTGAGGCCTAGTATTTAGGCGCTGGGTGACCGGTATGGATTTAGTGACAGAATTAGACTTGGAAATGCACAGAAGCGTGTGTGTGTGAAGTTATTCTGAATGACCCAATGTGCACCTTGAATATTATATACCCTTTTAGGGATAGATTTCAAATAGCTCTGATATAGCAGAAACCACTAAATTATGAAATTGCTAAATTGGGAATTGTATTTCAACCCAGAACAAAAAATGTGCTTTGACGGACACTAAATAACTTTCCCAGCCACAACAGGACAGCGTTAACGAGAGATTTAGCAGGATATAAATTTGAGGCCTAGTATTTAGGCGCTGGGTGACAGGTATGGGTTTAGTGACAGAATTAGACTTAGAAATACACAGTAGCGGGTGTGTGTGAAGTTATTCTGAATGACCCAATGTGCACCTTGAATATTATATACCCTTTTAGGGATAGATTTCAAATAGCTCTGATATAGCAGAAACCACTAAATTATGAAATTGCTAAATTGGGAATTGTATTTCAACCCAGAACAAAAAATGTGCTTTGACGGACACTAAATAACTTTCCCAGCCACAACAGGACAGCGTTAACGAGAGATTTAGCAGGATATAAATTTGAGGCCTAGTATTTAGGCGCTGGGTGACAGGTATGGGTTTAGTGACAGAATTAGACTTAGAAATACACAGTAGCGGGTGTGTGTGAAGTTATTCTGAATGACCCAATGTGCACCTTGAATATTATATACCCTTTTAGGGATAGATTTCAAATAGCTCTGATATAGCAGAAACCACTAAATTATGAAATTGCTAAATTGGGAATTGTATTTCAACCCAGAACAAAAAATGTGCTTTGACGGACACTAAATAACTTTCCCAGCCACAACAGGACAGCGTTAACGAGAGATTTAGCAGGATATAAATTTGAGGCCTAGTATTTAGGCGCTGGGTGACAGGTATGGGTTTAGTGACAGAATTAGACTTGGAAATACACAGTAGCGGGTGTGTGTGAAGTTATTCTGAATGACCCAATGTGCACCTTGAATATTATATACCCTTTTAGGGATAGATTTCAAATAGCTCTGATATAGCAGAAACCACTAAATTATGAAATTGCTAAATTGGGAATTGTATTTCAACCCAGAACAAGAAATGTGCTTTGACGGACACTAAATAACTTCCCAGCCACAACAGGACAGCGTAACGAGAGATTTAGCAGGATATAAATTTGAGGCCTAGTATTTAGGCGCTGGGTGACAGGTATGGGTTTAGTGACAGAATTAGACTTAGAAATACACAGTAGCGGGTGTGTGTGAAGTTATTCTGAATGACCCAATGTGCACCTTGAATATTATATACCCTTTTAGGGATAGATTTCAAATAGCTCTGATATAGCAGAAACCACTAAATTATGAAATTGCTAAATTGGGAATTGTATTTCAACCCAGAACAAAAAATGTGCTTTGACGGACACTAAATAACTTTCCCAGCCACAACAGGACAGCGTTAACGAGAGATTTAGCAGGATATAAATTTGAGGCCTAGTATTTAGGCGCTGGGTGACAGGTATGGGTTTAGTGACAGAATTAGACTTGGAAATACACAGTAGCGGGTGTGTGTGAAGTTATTCTGAATGACCCAATGTGCACCTTGAATATTATATACCCTTTTAGGGATAGATTTCAAATAGCTCTGATATAGCAGAAACCACTAAATTATGAAATTGCTAAATTGGGAATTGTATTTCAACCCAGAACAAGAAATGTGCTTGAACGGACACTAAATAACTCGCCCAGCTACAGCACTAAGGACAGATTTAGCTGGATATAAATTTGAGGCCTAGTATTTAGGCGCTGGGTGACAGGTATGGGTTTAGTGACAGAATTAGACTTGGAAATGCACAGTAGCGGGTGTGTGAAGTTATTCTGAATGTCCCTATGTGCACCTTCAATATGATCTACCCTTTTAGGGATAGATTTCAAATAGCTCTGATATAGCAGAAACCACTAAATTATGAAATTGCTAAATTGGGAATTGTATTTCAACCCAGAACAAGAAATGTGCTTGAACGGACACTAAATAACTCGCCCAGCTACAGCACTAAGGACAGATTTAGCTGGATATAAATTTGAGGCCTAGTATTTAGGCGCTGGGTGACAGGTATGGGTTTAGTGACAGAATTAGACTTGGAAATGCACAGTAGCGGGTGTGTGAAGTTATTCTGAATGTCCCTATGTGCACCTTCAATATGATCTACCCTTTTAGGGATAGATTTCAAATAGCTCTGATATAGCAGAAACCACTAAATTATGAAATTGCTAAATTGGGAATTGTATTTCAACCCAGAACAAGAAATGTGCTTGAACGGACACTAAATAACTCGCCCAGCTACAGCACTAACGACAGATTTAGCTGGATATGAATTTGAGGCCTAGTATTTAGGCGCTGGGTGACAGGTATGGGTTTAGTGACAGAATTAGACTTGGAAATACACAGTAGCGGGTGTGTGTGAAGTTATTCTGAATGACCCAATGTGCACCTTGAATATTATATACCCTTTTAGGGATAGATTTCAAATAGCTCTGATATAGCAGAAACCACTAAATTATGAAATTGCTAAATTGGGAATTGTATTTCAACCCAGAACAAGAAATGTGCTTGAACGGACACTAAATAACTCGCCCAGCTACAGCACTAACGACAGATTTAGCTGGATATGAATTTGAGGCCTAGTATTTAGGCGCTGGGTGACAGGTATGGGTTTAGTGACAGAATTAGACTTGGAAATGCACAGTAGCGGGTGTGTGAAGTTATTCTGAATGACCCTATGTGCACCTTGAATATTATATACCCTTTTAGGGATAGATTTCAAATAGCTCTGATACAGCAGAAACCACTAAATTTTTAAATTGCTAAATTGGGAATTGTATTTCAACCCAGAACAAAAAATGTGCTTTGACGGACACTAAATAACTTTCCCAGCCACAACAGGACAGCGGTAACGAGAGATTTAGCGGGATATAAATTTGAGGCCTAGTATTTAGGCGCTGGGTGACCGGTATGGATTTAGTGACAGAATTAGACTGGGATATGGCCAAAAAATAACCACACTATTGCTGGTTAAATGCACTTGGTGATGGGCGCAGCTTGCCCCTGATGTAGTATATGGCCAAAAAATGAACAGACTATTGCTGGTTAAATGCACTTGGTGTCACAGCTTGACCAACCACACTACTGAGGGTTAAATGCACTTGGTGACGGGCGCAGCTTGCCCCTGATGTAGTATATGGCCAAAAAATGAACAGACTATTGCTGGTTAAATGCACTTGGTGACGGGCGCAGCTTGCCCCTGATTTAGTATATGGCCAAAAAATGAACAGACTATTGCTGGTTAAATGCACTTGGTGTGATAGCTTGACCAACCACACTACTGAGGGTTAAATGCACTTGGTGACGGGCGCAGCTTGCCCCTGATGTAGTATATGGCCAAAAAATAAACAGACTATTGCTGGTTAAATGCACTTGGTGTGACAGCTTCACCCTGATGTAGGCTTTAGCCAAAAAACAAACGCACCATTGAGGGTTAAATGCACTTGGTGACAGGCGCAGCTTGCCCCTGATGTAGTATATGGCCAAAAAATAAACAGACTATTGCTGGTTAAATGCACTTGGTGTGACAGCTTCACCCTGATGTAGGCTTTAGCCAAAAAACAACCACACCATTGAGGGTTAAATGCACTTGGTCGCAGCTTGTGCTGGCGCACCACAAGACACAAAATGGCCGCCGATCACCCCAGAAAAATGTGACTGACAAACGGTCTGGGCAGCCTAAAAACAGTGAGCAATTGAGGATCAGCAGCTCAATGATCCACAGCTGCAGATCGATCAGTTAATCAAGTCCTTTGGAGGAGTTAATCTGCCTAATCTCGCCCTACTGTCGCAGCCGCAACCTCTCCCTACGCTAATCAGAGCAGAGTGACGGGCGGCGCTATGTGACTCCAGCTTAAATAGAGGCTGGGTCACATGGTGCTCTGGCCAATCACAGCCATGCCAATAGTAGGCATGGCTGTGATGGCCTCTTGGGGCAAGTAGTATGACGCTTGTTGATTGGCTGCTTTGCAGCCTTTCAAAAAGCGCCAAGAAAGCGTCACAAAAGCGCGAAGAAAGCGACGAACACCGAACCCGAACCCGGACTTTTACGAAAATGTCCGGGTTCGGGTCCGTGTCACGGACACCCCAAAATTCGGTACGAACCCGAACTATACAGTTCGAGTTCGCTCATCCCTATATTCTAGTAATACAGATAAATGTAAATGCCTGCAGTATTCGTTTGGTCAGTAGATGGCAGCATAGGACCAATTTGCATTGAAGTTTGCCATAGAGAAAGTGTATTAATGTCGTAGTGGCTCTTTAAAACAGCAGTTAAGTGTTGAAGTGACACGCCCCTTATGATGTCAGCCTGCCTCAGTGTGAGCAGGAAGAATGAGGAAGAGGGACTGAAACTATAACGGCTGCCATCTTGACTAGATAGAAAGCAAGTTCTGTGCTGTGTAAGACGTGTGTGGAGATACTAAAGGATGTTCCTGTGCAGCCAAGCTGTGTGAACTTCAGTCTAGAGACGGATGGAGTATAAAGAGACCGTGGATTTAGTGAAGCCAAGTTAAAAAGGACTGTGTGCAGCAGCTAACCTGTGGAGCTGACATTGGGCTGAGTGGATTGCCCCAAACAGTAAAGAGACTCACAGTGCTGTCGAGGTACCGGACAGTCACTGTAAAATTCTGGATTATATCCATCTGGTTTTCCGGCCTGCTGAGGAGGACTTCTTTGTTGCGGATCCTGCGCTGGTTATAAAGGAAAAGGACGAAATCGGGCCCCACCGTGCACTTTCACAAACTGTAAGAGGTCCACTTGGACCACTGGGATAAGGGGGGTGCGCACCCGCTTGAAAGTTAGGGTCAGTTAGGGATAGTTCCTGGGACTGCTATTCCTTAGTGTCCGCACCGCGAACACGGACACAGCAAAGGTGGAAATTGTTGTAGTATTTGACTTGAATTGTTCATACTGTTTTATTGTTAACCTGCTTTTATTAATTGATAGTAAATGCAAATTTCTTAATCTTGACTTCTGCATACGCACTCTTTTCTGGTTGCGGAGTCATACCACCTGCCTTGCTCTCGGTTCACAGTATGCTGACCCGTTGTGACACTCCCAGTGTTATGACCATTGTCCCTGAATAATGCTGGCCCATTGTGAAAAGTGCAGTGTTCTATCCATTACCCCTGCATGATGCTGGCCATGTGCAGTGTTACATTCATTATTCCTGGTGGATGCTGACCCATTGTGACCCGTGCAGTGTTCTGTCAATTGTCACAGGAGGATGTTGGCTCATTCGGACACATATGGTGTACAGTCCATTGTCACAGGAGGAAGCCGGCCCATTTCAACACTTGCAGTGCTCCGTAAGTTGTTTGTGAAACATGCTGAACTACTGTGACAAGCCAAGTGTTCTGTCCATTTTCCATGGACGATGCTGGCCCATTGTCACACATGCAGTGTTCCGACCATTGTCCCTGGAGAGTACTGGCCTACTGTGACACAGGCAGTTTTCCATCCATTAGCCCTGGATAATACTAGCCCATTGTGACACACAGTGTTCCATCCATTGTCCCTGGAGTATGCTGGACCATTGTGACACGAGCAGTGTTCCGTCCATTGTCCTTGAAAGATGCTGCACCACTGTGATGCGTGCAGTGTTCCATCCATTGTTTTTAGAAGATATTGGCCCATTGTGACATATACACCATATGTGTCCGAATGAGCCAACATCCTCCTGTGACAATTGACAGAACACTGCACGGGTCACAATGGGTCAGCATCCACCAGGAATAATGAATGTAACACTGCACATGGCCAGCATCATGCAGGGGTAATGGATAGAACACTGCACTTTTCACAATGGGCCAGCATTATTCAGGGACAATGGTCATAACACTGGGAGTGTCACAACGGGTCAGCATACTCCACAAACAATAGACGGAACACTAACTATTATCACAGGAGGATGCTGGCCCATTCAGACACATTTATTTATCAATCAATGGTTGTACCAGTGTGGTACTTTATGGTATGAAGTACCTGGCTAATCAGAATGAAAAGGATTGCCCATCAGCAGCAAATTTTCTAAATAAAAACTTTTATGTAGATGATGGTCTCATAAGTCTAGAGTGTACAGAATCTGCAATCAAACTAGAAAGAAAGCCATGAGTTATGCGCAAGAGGAAACCTGCGCCTTCACAAATTCATCTCAAACAACAGAGAGGTACTGGAATCCATCAGTGACTCTGAAAGTGCAGCAACAATGAAGAATGTAGATCTCAATTATGATCTTCCAGTTCAGTACGTACTTGGATTGGGATGGAATGTAGAGAACAAGTTCTTCTTTGAAGTATCTATTTAAGACAAAGTTGCAACTAGAAGAATCATTCTTTCTGCAGTAGCTTCTATATTTGATCCATTGGGATTCTTGGCCCCAGTAATCCTCAGAGCAAAAGAAATACTGCAAGAATTATGCAGACAGAAGTTGGGATGGGATGAGCCCATACCTGAAAATTTGAGGCCAAGGTGGGAGAGTTGGATAAGAGACTTGCAAAACTTGATAGAAGTTCGGATACCCAAATGTTTTGTACCTCATGATTTCGTAAAGTACAAGAAAATAGAACTTCATAATTTTTCAGATGCCGGTAGTTATGGGTATGGTAAGTGCTCCTACATCATAGTAATAGGAGAAGAAAAGATACCCTGGTTATAGGGGAGGCCAGAGTTGCACCTATCAGTATTTAGACAATATCAAGACTTGAACTGACAGCAGCCATAGTTTCAGCATCAGTAAGCAAGTTTCTGAGAGAAGAATTGGAATTGAAAATAGATGAAGAATATTTTTGGACAGACTCACAAGTTGTCCTAGGATACATAAACAAAGAAGCGCAAAGATTCTATATCTTTGTCACCAACAGAGTTGAGAAAATTCGAGAAATAAATCCAGAACATTGGCATCACATTAACATAAAGCATAACCCAGCAGATCATGCTTCAAGAGGCCTGAATGTAACTGAATTGAATAATTCAAATTGGTTCACAGGTCCAGAGTTCCTTTGGGAAAAGGAAATCACACCCAGTAAAGGTTACACAGAAGTAAAAGTTGTACAAACATCGAGCACTGCTGGCAAGTGTCCAGATGACATACTTGGAATACAGTCATAAACGTAGTAGCTCTAATTCAACGATTGGCAAAGGAAATCAGAAATAAGGAATTGTTGAATGTAGAAGAAAGAATAAAGGCTGTCAGTCATGACTCATTCAACAGATATTCTACAGTGAAGAGTTAAAGAGACTTAGTCAAGAACCGAAAAGGCTTCCAAACAACCACCCATTGTACAAGCCTAATCTTGTTCTGCAGGATGGTATACTGAAGGTGGGAAGGAGACTGGAATGAAGCAAGCATCTAGCAATTCTACCCAAAAACTCTACCTTCACAAAATTGATTATTGATCACTACCACAACATATCCTTGCATCAAGGAAGAAGCTTTACCCAAAGCTGTTTGAGAGAAGGTGGTTACTGGATTGTGAAAGGAAGCAAAGTTATAGCAAAGTATATAAGTAAATGTGTAGTCTTCAAAAAGGCACGTAGAACTACAGAAGAAAAAACAATGGCTGATTTACAGGCAGATCATGCAAACCCATCGCCATCATTTCTTTATAGCAGAATAAAGAAATCACAGAATGAACATAGCCCTGTTCAGGGGAATATAGTAGAATATGGTCAATTATTTAACAGATTTCACAGAGTTACCATTAATTCTAAGACATAACTTTTAATCATAATTATTAAAATATTGGACCCGTTAGATACAGAAATAAATCATAAAGACAAAAAATAAATCAAAACGACTGTATATTAATGGTCTCCTTAGTTATAGGAGGGTAGCCAGACTAGGTGAATAGTCTAAAGGGGCAATATCCCTACTGCGTCCCTTATTCTGGTAGCCCTACCTAAAAACGGAATTGCCGCCCCGATAGGGGCGATCTCGTGTCTCGTGCCTCCTGTAAATCCCTGGAGGACCCTAATAGCGGTGACCGATAATGCTATTACTAATATGGAGCCAGGACTAGTCTATATATTTCCAAAAAATAACAACCAGTGTACATAAAACACCCCCGTGTGATGGAGTATAAACAACACCTCAAAAGCAATAGTGCACAAAATGAATGTACTAAATGTACAGTGTCCCTACGCGTTTCGCCTTGTTAGTAATAGGCTCCTCAGGAGACAAAAACCATAAACAGCAGAGTGTCCTACACCAGAAATAATAAAGCTCAAAAGTAGATGCAGCGGTAGATAAGTATGACCACGGTACAATTCATATGTCTGGAAACGTGGTCATTCATACAAGAATCACATAGACATAAATTATAATTCCATGCAATTAGATGTATCAAGATAGGGACTTGTTCACATGCCATGCATTAAGGCAATACTGAGGACACCACCATTCAAAGTGTCGTCTATCTATTCAATCTAGTACCCACAGGGTTCACATAGGTAGAAAACCTCCCAGCTAACTGGCATGTTTAAGATACATGACAAGTAACGTCATTAGGTAGGAGGACTTGCGTATCCAGCGTGATGCCCATAAATCCTGATGCGAAGGATAGCCCTGGAAGATGGTGGTATCGCTGGTAAGAGGCTGATGATGCAGGCTCCAGGCGTCCCGGCGTGACCACTGTGTGGATACAGCCGCGGCAGCGTGCAGGGCTTCCCGGCTGTGCTATTTAAGCACCGCTTCCGGGTATGACGTCAGGTCACATGATCTCGATCATGTGATGTGTGGTAGCGTCCCTGGAGACGATTGCTTACTGAGCAGACCGCTAGATGCCTAGTTACCCAGCCATCGTGCAGTCTGCTTCTGTGATCCTCTGAAATGGATATCGCTGCATATACATAGCCAGGAGGCACATCGGAGTCAGCACAGCAGGGGAGGCCAGAGTTGCACCTATCAGTATTTAGACAATATCAAGACTTGAACTGACAGCAGCCATAGTTTCAGCATCAGTAAGCAAGTTTCTGAGAGAAGAATTGGAATTGAAAATAGATGAAGAATATTTTTGGACAGACTCACAAGTTGTCCTAGGATACATAAACAACGAAGCGCAAAGATTCTATATCTTTGTCACCAACAGAGTTGAGAAAATTCGAGAAATAAATCCAGAACATTGGCATCACATTAACATAAAGCATAACCCAGCAGATCATGCTTCAAGAGGCCTGAATGTAACTGAATTGAATAATTCAAATTGGTTCACAGGTCCAGAGTTCCTTTGGGAAAAGGAAATCACACCCAGTAAAGGTTACACAGAAGTAAAAGTTGTACAAACATTGAGCACTGCTGGCAAGTGTCAAGATGACATACTTGGAATACAGTCATAAACGTAGTAGCTCTAATTCAACGATTGGCAAAGGGAATCAGAAATAAGGAATTGTTGAATGTAGAAGAAAGAATAAAGGCTGTCAGTCATGACTCATTCAACAGATATTCTACAGTGAAGAGTTAAAGAGACTTAGTCAAGAACCGAAAAGGCTTCCAAACAACCACCCATTGTACAAGCCTAATCTTGTTCTGCAGGATGGTATACTGAAGGTGGGAAGGAGACTGGAATGAAGCAAGCATCTAGCAATTCTACCCAAAAACTCTACCTTCACAAGATTGATTATTGATCACTACCACAACATATCCTTGCATCAAGGAAGAAGCTTTACCCAAAGCTGTTTGAGAGAAGGTGGTTACTGGATTGTGAAAGGAAGCAAAGTTATAGCAAAGTATATAAGTAAATGTGTAGTCTTCAGGAAGGCACGTAGACCTACAGAAGAATGGCAGATTTACAGGCAGATATGTAAACCCATCGCCACCATTTCTTTATAGTGGAATAGACTGTTTTGGCCCATCCATCACCAAACAGAACCGCAAGGAGTACAAGAGATATGGATTAATATTTACATGTCTGAGCTTCAGAGCAATTCACCTGGAAATGTTAGAGGATATGTCAACTGACGCATTCATCAACGCCTTAAGATGTTTCATAGCCATTAGAGGTACTGTCAGAGAGCTTAGATCTGACCAAGGATCTAATTTTGTCGGAGCAAAGAATGAATTGAAAAAATCTCTAAAAGAGATCGATAAAGAAAAAGTAACTGAGTATTTGTTAGAGAAACAGTGTGATTTTCATATGAATGCTCCACATGCAAGCCATACAGGAGGAGTTTGGGAAAGACAAATCAGAACTGTGAGAAATGTGTTAAGTTCAGTGTTGAAAAAGAACGCCGGAAGAATAGATGATGCTTCACTTAGGACCCTATTCTATGAAGTAATGTCTATTGTTAACAGTCATCCACTTACAGTGGATAGCATCTACGATTCAACAAGTTTGGACTCTTTAACTCCCAACCATCTACTTCACCTTAAGTCTGATTACATACAGCCACCCCCTGGCAAGTTCACCAAAGAGGATTTATATGCCAGAAGGAGATGCTGAAGAGTTCAATATCTATCAGATCAGTTTTGGAATAGATGGAGAAAATAGTACTTAGCCAATCTTATGCTAAGAAGTAAATGGCAAACACCCAGAAGAAATGTCCAAGTCGGTGACATAGTGTTAGTGAAAAAAGAGGATTTACCTAGAAGTCAATGGAAATTGGCCAAAGTTCTAGAAGTTCAAAAGGATGAAGACAAACTAGTAAGAAGAGTGTTGTTACAAATAGGAGACTCAAAACTTGACAAAAAAGGAAAACATCTCACTACGTCCTATACAGAAGTTAGTTGTTCTACTTGAGAGTGATAAGACACTTGGAAGTTGAGAACCTGATGGAAAATTCCTCAAATTCATGTTCAAGTCCTACCACTAAGAACATAGAATTATAGGTAATTTTGGTGGGAGTGTAGTTGGCCAGCTAAGACATGTCCTAGTTTGCTAATATAGCTTGCATGTTTATGCAGCTGGACCTGCCAATACCCTTAATACAGTTCCTATGTTTATGTGTTAGAGACAAAAGCAGAGTTATTTTCTGTGACTTCATGTTTTGGATGTCATATAACTGTTATATATTGTGTTCACAGAGGCAGAAAAAGATAATATGCCTTTAAGATTCATTTTGTAGTGTAAGGTAAGCTCAGTGACACAGCAGAAACAACAGAAAGCATAGTGTTAATATGTTGTTACTGGGCAGAAGTTTAGAGACCAATCACAGCCAGCTTCTCACACAGCAAGAATTTTCACCAATCACAGCTAGCCTCACTCACAGCCTGTCTGGGAATTCCCCTAGCAGGAGCTGCTAGAATCATTATTCACCAAAGACAGGAGCTGAAGAGATATTCACTCCACTGAGAGCTGTGTTTTTATGGAAGCAAAGAGGCCAAAATAGGTATTTAATACAGTTATGATGTGTTCCTACTGTTAGTATAGTGATTAGAACTGTATACTGAACCAGTGATGTGTGTTTACTTACATTCCCACTAAATACAAATTGCAAGCTACAATTGCAAACTACAAAGTTCACAATCCAAATTCAAATTCCATATTGCAATTCAAATTGCATACAACCATACCAGATCATACTCGACCAATCTGCAAATAGTTACTGCAAACTGCAAACCCAGTTTAGCCAGTAGAACTGTTAAATCTCAGATATACCTTCCAGAGAGATCATAAAGTGCTTAAATAACTTAAAGTGAGAGTACAGATACTCAAGAGAGAAATATATCCACCATTTTATGTTGAATGACAAGATTGAACAGTTGAACCACCATCCTATGCATACCGCCATTTTGTGATATCTTTTCAACACGTGTTTTGTACATGGACTATCTGCTGCGGAGGATGGCATTGTTATATATGAAGAAAAGTTGAAGTTAATAAAGAAGTTATTTCAAGCATTTGGTGTGCTCTTTAAACCTACTGTTTCCATAGAACGGCGCTAGAGGAATTGCAGAGTAATAGTCTGGTTAGACTATAAGTCAGAGATATCAAAATTCTTGTAATGCCACAGTGCAAAAGGCACTTCATAGTGCTGCGCCTGCCACACCTGAGTGTAAGCTTGCCTTATAACATCATGTATTAAAAGGTATCAAATTACAATATTTTATATTGTTTCTCTTTTGGAGAGCATCAAGACTTCTTGTCACATTAAGACACTGGCCCATTGTGACACGAGTGAAGTTCTGTTCATTTTTTCTGAAGGATACCGGCCCACTGTGATACATACAATGTTCCGCCATTGTCACAGGAGGATGCTGGCCCATTTCAACATGAGCAGCGTTCCGTCAATTGTCCTCAAAAGATGCTGAACCATTGTTACAAGCTCAGTGTTTTGTCCATTGTCCATGGAGGATGCTGGCCCATTGTCACACTTACAGTGTTCCCACCATGGTCCCTGGAGAATGCTGGCCCATTGTGACACGGGTAGTCATCTGTCCATTATCACTGGATGATGGTGGTCCATTGTGACATGCATAGTGTTCCATGCCACCCAACTTTCTGGATAGTCAAAGAGGGACACTTAAAGCTCCTTTTGTAAACTTTCAAATCACTGCCTGATACGGGTCATTGCTGCAGCCAGTTATTGACTGGGTAATAATCACAGCAATTTCAAGTAAGTAGACAGAAGTGAAGTGCAGAGGGACCTGACACTAGTATTGTGCAAAGCAAGCTTCGGATGCTTAATTCGAAATCGCTTTGTTCAAAACTTAGGATTAATACTGTACGGAGATCCGTCTCCGTACAGTATTAAAATGTATGGGCTCCGATGAACGGAAGTAAGTTATTCACAAAGTCACGTGTCACGTGTGACTTCGTTGAATACCTTCAGTAGTTGATTTATAAAGTAGAAAACCACTTTAAAACTTTAAACCGAACTCCGCTTTGGTTCCGAGGTACTAGTCACACTCGACTTCGTGAATAGCTAACTCATCAGAGCCCATACATTCTAATACTGTATGGAGAGGGATCTACGTAAAGTATTAATCCAAAGTTTTGAACAAAGCGACTTCGGATGTAGTATCTGACACCATCAGAAATGCAGTGGCTGGGGATCGGCGAGGTAAAAATAAGTTCATTTATTTTTTTTACAGCATTTGCAGCCGTTGGGACTGTTGCATTTTTCTTGTGCTTCAATATCTGTTTAACTATTACCATATAAATCATTTTGTTATAGATATTTTAACGTACAAATTCCACTAAATAATGACGTTGAGGTCTAATATACAGATAGAAACCATACAGATAGTTTTTTAAAAAGCTATTTAGTAAATATATTATTGCACATTTATTTTCCAGGTAAAAAGTGAGACATTAAAGGAACAAAGATGTACAGAGGTAATTTGGTCGAAAAGAGAGACTTCCTCCAAAAGAGAGAAGCTTAAGAGGCACAGTGGTCCATCCATTGTCCCTGGAGTATGGTGGACCATTGGGACATGAAC
The DNA here is from genome assembly GCF_014858855.1 of Bufo gargarizans. Taxonomy (NCBI): domain Eukaryota; kingdom Metazoa; phylum Chordata; class Amphibia; order Anura; family Bufonidae; genus Bufo; species Bufo gargarizans. Next base: position 113,934,700 of record NC_058088.1, on the reverse strand, counting down.
AGTGTTCTGTCCATTATCCTTGGAAGATGCTAGATCATTGTGATGTCTGCAATGTCCTATTCATTATCTCTGGAGCATGCTGGCCTATTGTGACACACACTGGGCTATGTTATCTCTGGGCTATACTGGCCCATTATGACTCGCACAGTGTCCCGACCAATGTCCCTGAAGAATGCTGTCCATTGTGACACATGCAGTGTTCCTTTCATTGTCCCTGGAGTATGCTGGCCCATTGTGACATACCGTATGCAGTGGTCCGCCAGTTGTCACAGGAGGATGCTGGCCCATTGTGACGTGCAGTGTTCTGTCCATTGTCTTTGAAGGATAGTGGCCCATTATAACAAATACAGTGTTCCATCTATGGTCACCAGAGGATGCTAGCACATTGTGACATGCAAAGTAATACTTTTGTTGTCCTTTGAAGAAGCTAGCCCAATATAACACATGCAGTTTTCCGTCATTTGTCTGTGGAAGATGCTGGCCCATTGTGATACGTGCAGTGTTCTGACCATTGTCCCTGAAAAATGCTAGCCCATTGTGACACACGCAGTGTTCCTTCCATTATCCCTGGAGGATGTTGGCATATTGTGACAAATATATTGTTGTGTCCATTGTCTCTGGCCTATTGCAACACGTGCAGTGTTCCATCCATTATTCCTGGCGGATGCTGGCTCATTGTTATGTGCAGTGTTCCGTCCATTGTCCCTAGAGGATGCTGACCCATTGTGACACGCTCAGTGTTTTGTCCATTGTCTCTGAAGGATGCTGGCCCATTGTGACATAGACAGTATTCTGTCACGCACAATGTTCCGTTTATTGTCTCTGAAGGATGTTTGCTATTGTGACATGCAGTGCTCCGTCCATTGTCCAAAGAGAATGCTGGCCCATTGTGACATGAGCAGTGTACAATGCACTGGTATCTACAGTTACACCTCTGTATACCACGACAATGGGATAACAGCAAAAGTCAAATTTATTTAGCAGCTTCAAAAATGTAATACACACTCATACTTACTTGTGGGTTTGAATCTTGGGATAACCCCAGAAGTCTACTTTAAAAATAGTTCAAATGTATTTATTGTAATTTATTTTGCTCCATTACATTTTTGTGATTATTAAATAAATTAGGCTTATATTGTTATCCAGGTATACAGAGATGTATTGGTAGATACCAGTGCATTGTACATTCATGCTAATGAAGGTTTTTAGCTAGAGAAATTATTTCCATTAACTACAGTTTGCCTTGTAGCATGACTAGTAAGGATTCTGCTTTTCAAGCAGCAGGTTGTGAGTTCAAACCTCTCTGGGAACAGTTTAAAAGTAGAGACAAGAAAATATTTAAAGGGAGTCTTTCACCTAAACTGACCATTATAGAACACTAACACTATGATCTGCATTATAGTCCTCATACTGGAATGCTACTTACCGTATAGCTGTCCGTCGCTTATTTTCGCTAAAAAACACTTTTATGTTAATTAGGTTCTGAAGGTGCCCAGGGGCAGACCCCTCGTCAGTTTTCATATGAAACCCCTCCCCTTTCACCCCTCTGGCCCACCCTAGGTTTTCCAGAAATCCAGCGCCAGCGCCGTTCACAAGATTTGCCGCTCCTGCACACTTCATTCCCCATTTTGGGCAGAGGCACAAGGCCGGCTAGATATACGGGGGGGGCACATGCGCATTAAACGCTCTTGTGCCTCTGCCCATAATGGGGAATGAAGTGCGCAGGCGCGGCAAATCTTTTTTTTATGAAGATTTCTGAAGAACCTAGGGCGGGCCAGAGGGGTTAAACGGGAGGGGTTTCATATGAAAAGCGACGAGGGGCCTGGGCACCGTGCGCTTGAAAGCCGCCCCTGGTCACCTTTAGAACCTAATTAACATATTTAATAAAAGTGTTTTTTAGCGAAAATAAGCGACGGACAGCTATATGGTAAGTAGCATTCCAATATGGGGACTATAATGCAGATCATGGTGTTAGTGTTCTATAATAGTCAGTTTAGGTGAAAGACTCCATTTAACTATACAGGGGTATCCTAGAATGCTAACAATGTTTGGGGATACCCCTAAGGATAACTCTATATATGGAAATAGCCATATATATAGATTTAGGCAGGGGACTCCTAAGCAGATATAAATTCAGGAAAATCCCCCTCAAAGTATGTGGGTGAATTGACCCGTACACCAAAGTCAAATATCCAAGGACCGAAGGGGTGGGATATGAAGATATTAAAACTTTACTTCTATTATACTCAGGGGCGGACTAGGAACTTAAAGTGGCCCCGTTTTGTAGTCGGGTCCAAATTGATGGAAGACAGGGCCAACACAAGTGTGTGGGGCCTGCAATACCATATTGAGGCACATTATAACACCTCATGAGAGCCAAATACACATTCCATCATAAAATACTGCGGCCAGCAGCACAAAATACATCCCCAAAAACTTCCACTGGCCGGCAGTGAGATCTGCCCCTGATTATACTAATGCTAAAAATTGCTGGTGCAACTTAAGAATACTGGCGCAAAGAAGGAAAAGGATAAAAAACAACAAGGAGAAGGACTACCAGTACCTGGTACCCTCCATAATGGCAAAAGAAGGGTCAAAATAGACACAAAAATCAAGGGAATAGATAGCAAGGATGTTTCTTACCAATCCTGTTGAATCAACTTTGCTTGGACGTAGTCAATGCTGGAAGACTCAATCATGTGTGGTATTCCCGTAGGTATTCGAATGATGGGGGGCGTAGGTGGCTGAAAAAGTATAGCGTCACTATCCCTGCTATGCCCTGGCCGAATAGAAGGGAAGGGGTCTATGTACACCCTGTGACATACAGTGTTCCATTTATTGTCACAGAAGGATGCTGGCGCATTGTAACACGCACAGTGCCCCATCAGTTGTATTTGGAGTATGCTGGCCCATTGTGACACACGCAGTGTTCCATTCTTTATCCCTGGAGTATGCTGGCGCATTGTGACATGCACAGTGTTTCGTCCATTATCCCTGGAGTATGTTGGCCCATTGTGACACATGCAGTCTTCTGTCCATTAACCCTGGAGGATGTTGGCCTATTGTGACACACGCAGTGTTCCATTCTTTATCCCTGGAGTATGCTGGCGCATTGTGACATGCACAGTGTTTTTTCCATTATCCCTGGAGTATGCTGGCCCATTGTGACACATGCAGTCTTCTGTCCATTAACCCTGGAGGATGTTGGCCTATTGTGACACACGCAGTGTTCCATTCTTTATCCCTGGAGTATGCTGGCGCATTGTGACATGCACAGTGTTTTGTCCATTATCCCTGGAGTATGCTGGCGCATTGTGACATGCACAGTGTTTTGTCTATTATCCCTGGAGTATGCTGGCCCATTATGACACATGCAGTCTTCAGTCCATTAACCCTGGAGAATGCTGGCCCATTGTGACATGCACAGTGTTTTTTTCATTATCCCTGGAGTATGCTGGCCCATTGTGACATGCGCAGTGTTCTGTCCATTATCCCTGGAGAATGCTTGCCTATTGTGACACACTCAGAGTTCCGTCCTAGAAGATGCTGACCCATTGTGACAGTACAGGCCCCAAACATTAGGCATTCACCGGACAGAAAAGAACAAGTGATTATGTCGCTGGAGGTAGATTAGGCGGTCACTAAATAACAATTTTTCTGTAGGCCAGTGGAGTATAGGCCCCAAAAATTATGCATTCACCTGACAGAAAAGAACAAATGACTATGTGGCTGGAGGTATAATAGACGGTCAGTGGATAACAATTTTACCGTAGGCCAGTACAGGCCCCAAAAATTAGACATTCACCTGACAGAAAAGAGCAAGTGATTATGTGACTGAAGGTATATAAGGCGGTCAGTGGATAACAATTTTACTGCAGGCCAGTGGAGTACAGGCCCCAAACATCAGGCATTCACCGAACAGAAAAGAACAAGTGATTATGTGGCTGGAGGTATTTTAGGCGGTCAGTGGGTAACAATTTTACTACAGGCCAGTGGAGTACAGGCCCCAAAAATTATGCATTTACCTGACAGAAAAGAACAAGTGATTATGTGGCTGGAGGTACATTAGGTGGTCACTGAATAACAATTTTACTGTAGGCCAGTGGAGTACAGGCCCCCAAAATTATGCATTCACCTAACAGAAAGGAACAAGTGATTATGTGGCTGGAGGTATATTAGACGATCAGTAGAGTACAGGCCTCAAAAATTATGCATTCACCTGAATGAAAAGAACAAGTGATTATGTGGCTGGAGGTACATTAGATGGTCACTGAATAACAATTATACTGTGGGCCAGTGGAGTACAGGCCCCAAAAATAAGGCATTCACCTGACAGAAAAGAACAAGTGATTATGTGGCTGGAGATATATTAGACGGTAAGTGGATAACAGATTTGCTGTAGGCAAGTACAGGCCGCAAAAATTATGCATTCACCTGACAGAAAAGAACAAGTGATTATGTGGCTGGAGGTATATTAGACGGTCACTGAATAACAATTTTACTGCAGGCCAGTGGAGTATAGGCCCCAAAAAGTAGGCATTCACCTCACAGGAAAGAACAAGTGATTATGTGACTGGAGGTACATTAGATGGTCAGTGGATAACAATTTTACTGCAGGCCAGTGGAGTACAGGCCCCAAACATTAAGCATTCACCGCACAAGAAAAGAACAAGTAATTATGTGGCTGGAGGTATATTAGACAGTCAGTGGATAATAATTTTATTGTAGGCCAGTACAGGCCCCAAAAATTAGGCATTCACCTGACAGAAAAGAACTAGTGATTATGTGTTGAGGTATATAAGGCGGTCACTGGAGAAAATTTTTACTGTAGGCCACTGGAGTAGAGGTCCCAAAAATTTGGCATTCACCTGACAGAAAAGGCCTTTTATGCTGCTGTATATACATAAGACAAGGACCATTCTTTGTTCTGGGTGGTGGCGGATATGTGTGGGCTGGCATGAGGAAATTTAATTACACGTGGTCGTCACAGCTGTTGAATTCCTTCGAGATCCATGCCTCATTCATTTTTAGAAATGTAAGGTAGTCCACACTGTTGCGAGCTAGGCGAGTGCACTTATCGGTCACAACCCCCCCCCCCCCCCCCCCGCTGCACTTAACGTCCTTTCGGACAGGACATGCGACGAGGGGCAAGCCAAGAGTTCCATTGCAAATTGAGCCAGCTCTGGCCACAGGTCAAGCCTGCACACCCAGTTGTCCAGGGGTTCCTCGCTTCTCAGAGCGTCCACATCGGCCGTTTACCTGATGTAGTCGAACACCTGTCGGTCTAGGCGTTCCCTGAGGCTGGATCCGGAGGGCGGCTCTCGATGGGATGCCTGCAAGAAGGATCTCATATCCGAACACATCTTCAAACCGCCCTCTTCTTGCAGGCACGGTAGGATTGGTACCCGGACCTGTTTCGCTGTCCACGCCTGCAACAGCAGAATGCAGCATCTCTGGCAACAAGGCAGGGAAATGCTGCATTCTGACAGCCCTCATTGATGCTGGTAACATGTCTGCCATTTTGTGTTTGTACCGGGGGTCTGAATACGTTGCCACCCAGTACTGGTCCTTGCCCTTTATGGTTTTTATACAGGGGTCCCTCTTCAAACACTGGAGCATGAAGGCCACCATTTGCACTAAATTTGAAGAGGTGGAGCGCCCTGGCTCCTGCTAATCTCCCACTAGAATGTCGTCCTTGGTCTCCTCCACCCAGCCAAGGACAACACCAGGGATCCCCGAAAAGTTTAAAGTCCCCCCCCAAAGCCCTGCTCCTCGACGGCTTGATCAATGACACGAAGCAATGCACGCCCCAGAAAGAAGGCGTAAGGTACGATGTCACTGATGGTGCCCTGTCTGCAACTGACTAGTTTAGTGATCTCATCAAATGGCCGCAGAAGTCTGCATGCGTCGCACATGAGCAGCCACTGGCGCGGTGAAAAGAAACCAAGCTCCTCAGAACCTGTCCTGCTGCAGAGTTCGTACAGGTAGGCGTTAACGGCAAGTTGCTGCTGGAGCAGCCTATCAAGCATATACAAGGTGGAGTTCCAGTGCGTCTGGCTGTCTGAAATCAGACGTCTGACAGGCAGGTGGTGTTGCCGCTGAACGTCAGCAAGGCGAGCCATGGCCGTGTAAGATCTTCTAAAATGTTCAGAGATTTTCCTGGCCTGTTGCAGGATGTCCTGGACCCCGGGGTATTTGGCAACGAATCGTTGCACGACTAAGTTCAGGACATGTGCCATGCACGGCACGTGTGTCATTTTGTGCTGTTTCAGCACACTCAGCAGATTGGCACCGTTCTCGCACATCACTTTACCAACTGTCAAATTGAGCCGGGTTAGCCACTGATTCAGCCTGTGACCGCAGAGCTGAAAGCAGTGCAGGATCGGTGTGGCTCTTGGCTTCCAGGCACAACAGCCCCAGCACAGCATGGCAACATCTCACCTGGCAAGTCAAATGGGTTCTGGGGAGCTTGGGGGGTGCAGAGCAAGAGGCGGTAACAGTGGAAGAGGAGTCAGCCGAGGAGGAGACGGAGGATAGAGTAGGAGGAGGAGAAGAAGAGGCATGCATGCAATCCGTGGCGGTAACACCAAATCCACACGGGTGCCACAGGTTACATGCTTGACAGCTATCAGAAGGCTTACCCAGTAGGCAGTAAAAGTTACGTACCTTGCCTGCCCGTGTTTGCTAGACCACGTGTCTGTGGTCAGATGTATCTTGGCACCGACACTGTGTGCCAGAGATATATTCAATTGCTGCTGAACGTGGCCATATAGCTCTGGAATGCCCTTCTGGGAGAATATTTCCTTCCAGGGACCTTCCATTGCAGTGTGCCAATGGCCACAAATTTTCTAAAGGCCTCTGAGTCCACCAGTTTTTAATGGCAGTAGTTGGGGGGCTAGCAGTTCCGACAAACCAGCGGTCAGCTGTTGGGCAAGAGGGTTATCCGGCGTCATCAACTTTTTACGCTCAAACATTTGGGCCACAGAAGCCTGCCTCCTGCCAGATGAACGCGACGATGACACGGTGGAAGGTGGAGCAGAGGACAAATGGGAGGAGAAGGAGAAGAGGCAGAACGTGGAGCGCCGGGAGTTTGGCTTTGTGGGTTCTGACGGTGTTGCTCCCACTGGGCTCGGTGAAGAGAGGCCAGGTGCCTTCTTAAAGTTGTCATCCCTGAGTGTTGGGCTTACCGCGACTTATGCGTTGACAGCACAGGCTGCAGATGGCAACACTATTGTCAGCAGCTGACACATTAAAAAAAGCCCACACTGCAGAGCCATGTGCCGGGGTCCTGGAAGCATAAGATGTGACCGTGCATGGTGATTTCTGCCTGCTTCTCCTCCTTCTCCTCCCTATCTGCTGCTCTGTCTCTCCCTCTGAACTCCCTTCCTCTTCCTCTCTTGTGGGCACCCACGTGACGTCCATCGACACGTCATCATCGTCACCTTCACCACCACTGACATTAGAGATCTCAGAGTAGGCAGCAACAGCGTGGACCACCCTTCTTGGGCTCATCTGGGTACTGTGGTCAGACCGGTGGCTGGCGGCCGTTGCTACCACCTCTTCCTCAACAGATGCCAAGAATGCCTGCGCATCCGTAAGGTCTGGGAATAGATGGGAAAATAATTCCTCTGACTCGAGCGGAGGGGCTATGGTGGTGGTGGTGTCTTTGGGGGTGCACACAGCAGAGAGTGAGGAGGGTGCATATACAGAGGATGAGGAGGGTGCAGAAGTGGAAGGCTGAGTGAGCCGCTCAACCAACTCTGGTGCGCCCTTTGACGTAATCGCACGCACCTTCTCCAACTTCCCACTTAGGATCTGGCCTAGTGCACGTGCCCGACCCCTACCATCCCTGCGAAATGGCCTGCCTCTTCCTCTGCCTGTCATTTTCAAATGCCTGTCTTCCTCTGCCTGTCATTGCGCCAAAGTCCCTAGAGAAGAGCAGTATTTGTGGAAGCAGGTATAGGAAAAATACGTACCTGGGATTTTACTTTCCTTGAGTCCGGAGGCAGCACACCATGGGGTTAACCCGACCTCATTTAGCTCCTTGGACCACCCACCTAGTTAGACAATCAGAGATTAGTTAGTCAGTACCTATATAACTGGTCATCTAGCCGCATCCCCTTGTGTTTAAAAAAATAGATTCAGACAAAAAATTCATGCTAAGGAAAAGATCTTTATTTGAGAGGGTATATATGTGTTGCCTCCGGACTCAAGGAAAGTAAAATCCCAGGTACGTATTTTTCCTTTCCCTCTTCGTCCTCCGGCAGCACACCATGGGATTTTTATAGATCACAATGGGGGGGGGGGGGGGATCAATCTGCAAAGCTGCATTTAACACTCCAGTGCCGAAGGCTGAGCTTTTAGCGTTGATGTCCAGCCGATAGTGCTTGACAAAGGTGAGAGACTTGGACCAGGACGCAGCGTTACAGATGCCTTGGATAGAGACTTCCGCTTGTTTCGCCCAGGAGACCGCGGTAGCTCTTGTTGAATGTGCTCTTAGAGGGAACGGAGAAGAGAGACCTTCTAATTCGTATGCTTCTATAATTGTAGACCTTATCCATCTAGCCAGGGTGTCTTTAGATGGCTGATGTGACCCTTCCTTAATCCTGAAAATGACACAAATAGGCTTTCTGCATTTCTGAAATCTGCTGTTCTTTCCAAATAGATTTCAATCACTCTTTTAACATCTAGAGTATGTAAGAGCTCTTCCTGTTCGTTAGCAGGGTCAGGAATAAACACAGGTAGGAAAGCTTCTCTATTCACATTGTCCGTGGAAGAAATTTTCGGTATAAAGGAGGGCATGGTACGCAACAATACACTGTCAGGTAGGAATCTTAGATAGGGATGTCTTGAGGATAAGGCTTGTAGCTCTCCTAGGCGCTTTGCTGAGGTAATAGCCACCAGAAACAATACTTTGTATGACAGCCATTTAAGATCTGTATCTTGAAGGGGTTCAAAAGGCGGAGTCAACAACTTCCTAAGGACCAGGGAGAGATCCCAGACAGGGACAGGTTCTCTTAAGGTTGGCTTCAGTTTCCTTATAGCTTTGAAGAATCTGGATATGAGAGGGTGATTAAGAAATTTATTCTCTGTCATCACATTGATCGCTGTCATGTGAGCCTTCAAAGTATTGGGCTTAAATCCCTTCTGGAAACACTCTTGGAGGAATTGTAGAATGGACTTGACTGTAACCTCTGAATAGTTAGATTCTGTTGACCAGGTCACAAATTTTTTCCAGATTCTTGCATATTTCTTATTAGTGGAATCTTTGCGTGAGCATAGTATGACAGAAATCACTGATTCTGTAAGACATTCCTGTTCTAGTCTGGTTCTCTCAGTCTCCAGGCCGTAAGGTGTAGCCTGTCCAGATGTTGATGGTACAGGCCGTTCTGAAGTAGTAAGTTGGGAACTAGTGGTAGCTTCCAGTATTCTCTCTTCGACATTTGAAGCAGGAGAGGGAACCAGGACCTTCTGGGCCAGAATGGGGCTATTAGGATGGCTTGGGGTCTCTCCAGCAGGATCTTCCTCAGAACCCTCAGGATGAGAGGAACAGGTGGGAAGAGATAGACAAATAGGTGCTTCCAACTGATGGAGAACGCATCTACTGCTGTGGGCTGATCCCTCCTGTTTAGGGAGCAGTAGTTGGTCAGTTTCCTGTTTCCCTTGGATGCCATGAGATCCCAATCCGGACAACCCCATCTGTTTACAATTTGCTGGAAAATAACAGGATTCAATTCCCACTCTGACTGACTGATCTTCCGACTCAAGAGATCCACTCGAGTATTCAAGCACCCTTTTATATGTGTCGCTCTTAATTCTGAGAGTTGCCCTTCTGCCCAAAAGAATATATCCTTGCAAAGATTCAGGAGCGCAGCATTCCTTGTACCTCCTTGTTTGTTCAGGTAGAACACCGCTGGAAGATTGTCTGAACGAATCATCACATATTTTCTCTTGATAAACGGCTGGAAGTGGAGCAGGGCTAGAAATATTGCTTTCAGCTCTCTGTAGTTTGAAGAGCGCTTCTTCTGATGCGTCGACCATTCCCCCTGGATCCATTTGTCCTGAAAGTGTGCTCCCCAACCACTGCTGGAGGCATCCGTGGTGATTTCCAACGGAGACCTGAATTTGAATACTTTCCCCCGGGAGAGATTTTTGGACGAAAGCCACCACTTTAGACTCTGTAAAGTTGAGGTTCTTATATTCACTCTCGCCTCCAGATTGTGCCGAGTGTGATGCCAGGTTCTCAACATATCCTGCTGAAGATCTCTGGCGTGTATCAAGGCTTATTGTACCGCATCCGATGTTGCTGTCATATGGCCTAAAGTCTTCATAACCCTGCGGACAGAGGGGGAACGTAGGGTCATTAGGGTCTTTATTTCTTTCCTCAAGATTTCTATCCTCGCTGGAGTTAGGTATAACATCATGGAGTCTGTATCTATTAGGAGACCCAGGAACTTCTTGGAGGTAGAGGGGGTGATGTCCGACTTCTTCCAGTTTATTAAGAAGCCCAGGGATTGAAGAAGCTCTATTGCTGTCTTGAGATGAGCTTGCAAGATGTATCTGGAATCTGCTGCAATGAGCCAATCGTCCAGGTAGGGAAAGACGAGGATTCCCTGGAGGCGTAACTCTGCTGCTATGACGATTGCCATCTTCGTAAATACTCTCGGTGCAGAACACAGACCAAATGGAAGTGCCTTGAACTGATAGTGAAGGGTTCTTCTCTTGACCTGGATTGCCACCCTCAAGAATCTTCTCGCTGAACTCTTTATAGGTATATGGAGATATGCGTCCTTGAGATCCAAGGACCCCAGGAATTGATTCAGTTTGAGTACTGCTGTGATGGATCTTATTGTTTCCATCTTGAAATGTATTTTCTTCATGTGATGGTTCAGGTATCTTAGATCTATAATCAGTCTGTTTCCCCCGTCCGATTTGGGGACAGCGAATATTCTGGAGTATACTCCTTTCCCTTTTTGACTGAAGGGTACTGGTTCTAGCGCACCCTTTTCCAGGAACTCTTGCAGAAGATGGAAGAGACACTGATGTCTCTCGTTCAGGACGAATCGATTTCGAGGAGACCGGCAGAATTCTAAATCGTATCCCTCCTTTACTATCTGGAGAGACCAGATGTCTGACGTTATTAGTTTCCATTCTGAATAGAAATGGGACAATCGGCCTCCTACTTGACTTTTGGCGTCAGAATTCGGTTTTGGGCTGCTTGGAATCTTCAGACTTCTTCTTATATCCCTCTGTACCAGGCCTATTGCTTGATCTTCCCCTGTGGGGGCATCCTCTGAAGCTAGATCTTCTATAATCCTGGCCCTTATAGGGACGAAAAAACTTAGCTTTTTCTTTCCTTTTAACTTCTCTAGATGGGAGCCAAAAAGCTTGCCAGGCTCAAAGGGCAAGGAACACAAGTTGCTCTTAGATGCAGGGTCACCAGACCACAACTTCAGCCATGTAGCTCTTCTTACGGAGTTGGCCAGGGCCATATTCTTTGCTGTCAATCTCAACAGGGAAATCACATAAGAATTCTGCTGCCAGTTTTAGGGTCGGCAGTTGTTGGAGTAATTCGTCTCAGGAAACTCCATCCTCAATGTCCCTTCCTAGATGACTCAGCCAGACGCGCAGCGCACGTGCCACCGGAACAGCGGCCATAGCTGCCTTGTTCAGGGAGGCCATATAAGTATGAAGCCTCTTCAGGAGGCCATCCGCCTTCTTGTCCATAGGGTCCTTTAGTAAGGAGGAGTCATCGCTGGGAAAGAAGGATTTCTTAGCAAGCCTTGTAACGGAAGGGTCTACTCTAGCGGGGGCTTCCCAGCTTGTGGATTCAGCCGGATCTGTCTTATAAGCGGCCCTGAATCTGGATCCCAGGTTGATCTTCCCGATAGGATGTTCCTATTCCTTGTGCATAATAGAGTTCATCACTGGATGGCTGGGAAAAACCGTAGCTTTCTTTTTAGGGAAGTAGAACAGGTTCTCTTCATTCTGCTCAGAGGGTTTCTCTTTCTTGGACTCCATAATGTTCTTGACCTCTTTAATAAGGAGGTTGGCATCGTTTTTATTAAACAAAAAATTGTCTTCCAACACTGGCAACTCTGGATCCGAATCTGACGATACTTCTCCTTCAGACCGGGAAGTTTGATCAGAAGAAGCTGGAGAAACATAACGCTTTGTTTTCTGCTTTTTCTTACTGGACTTTTCTAAAAAGGCCTTGAGTAAGGACATCAGTTTTCTGGTATCTGAATCCGATACTTCATCAGAATGAGAACAGTTCTTGCAAATGTTAGACACAGCATCCTCAGGGAGCGGTTGGATACAGGAAATGCATAGAACCTGCTTCTTAGTTTTTTTTGTGGACCTTAAAGGGGAGCTCTCCAGGCAGTCGACACACGCATCCTCCAAGCATTTATCAGGAAGGGGTTGTTCACAAGCACGGCAGAGCCTGTGTTTGGTCTTCCTAGACCTCTTACTGCTGGAGCTGGACATCTGCAAAAAAGAAATAAATTACAGTCTTTAAATTTGCAGGGGGAGAAGGCTGCCTGACACAGGACAGGCAATTTACCTTGGAAACACAAAAAGCTCGGCTGCCAGGCACCAGGGCAGTGAGCTAGAGGCTTACCTAACTTAAATAATTCAAATTTGGCGCCCAAACCAGAACTTCCTGTGACGTCAGACGCCCAGCGCCTGCGTTCCACATGGTGCGTTCCACCGCACCGGAAGTTAGGGACAAGACTTCCGGTCCCTCGTTACTGCCGGGGCGCCGCTGCAATGGAAGAGAAAAAGCGCCAGGGAACATACATGGCGCACAGAAAAAAACTTCAACCGGGCGGGCAAGAGTGCCGCCCAGTCCGCTGAGGACAAAGAAAAAACACAAGGGGATGCGGCTAGATGACCAGTTATATATGTACTGACTAACTAATCTCTGATTGTCTAACTAGGTGGGCGGTCCAAGGAGCTAAATGAGGTCGGGTTAACCCCATGGTCTGCTGCCGGAGGACAAAAAGGGAAATCGCAGGCCTCAATCAGTATTTGGTGGAAGCAGGTATATCGCACCCCTCAATCGGTATTTTGTGGAAGCCGGTGTATCGCAGGCCTCAATCAATATTTCGTGGAAGCAGGTATATCGCACCCCTCAATCAGTATTTTGTGGAAACAGGTATATAGAACACCTGAATCAATATTTGGTGGAGGCAGGTATATCGCACCCCTCAATCAGTATTTTGTGAAAGTAGGTATATCGCTCCCCTCAATCAGTATTTTGTGGAAGCCGGTGTATCGCAGACCTCAATCAATATTTTGTGGAAGCAGGTATATTGCACCTCTCAACAGTATTTTGTGGAAGCAGGTATATAGAACCCATTGATCAGTATTTTATAGAAGCAGGTATATCGCACCCCTCAATCAGTATTTTGTGGAAACGGGTATATAGAACACCTGAATCAATATTTGGTGGAAGCCGGTATATCGCACCCCTTAATCTGTATTTTGTGGAAGAAGGTATATCAAATCCCTTAATCAATATTTTGTGGAAGCAGGTATATCGCACCCCTCAATCAGTATTTTTTGGAAGCAGGTATATCGCACCCCTCAATCAGTATTTTGTGGAAGCAGTTACATCGCACCCCTCAATCAGTATTTTGTGGAAGCAGGTATATCGCACGCCTCAATCTGTATTTTGTGGAAGCAGGTATATTAAACCCCTTAATCAGTATTTTAGGTAAGCAGGTATATCGCACCCCTCAATCAGTATTTTGTGGAAGCAAGAATATAGAACACATTAATTAGTATTTTGTAGAAACAGGTATATTGCACCCCTCAATCAGTATTTTTTGGAAACCGGTATATAGAATCCATTGGTCAGTATTTTGCAGAAGCAGGTATATTGCACCCCTCAATCAGTATTTTGTGGAAGCAGGTATATAGAACCCCTTAATCAGTATTTTGTAGAAGCAGGTATATTGCACCCCTCAATCAGTATTTTGTGGAGACAGGTATATAGAACCCCATAACCAATATTTGGTGGAAGCAGGTATATTGCACCCCTCAATCAGTATTTTGTGGAAACAGATATATAGAACACCTGAATCGATATTTGGTGGAAGCAGGTATATCGCACCCCTCAATCAGTATTTTGCGAAAGCAGGTATATTGCACCCCTCAATCAGTATTTTGTGGAAACAGGTACATCGCACCCCTCGAACAGTATTTTGTTTAAACAGGTATATTGCACGCCCCAATTAGTATTTTGTGGAAGCAGGTATATAGAACCCCTTAATCAGTATTTTGTAGAAGCAGGTATATCGCACCCCTCAATCAGTATTTTGTGGAAGCGGATATATAGAACCCATTGGTCAGTATTTTGTAGAAGCAGGTATATAGAACACCTGAATCAATATTTGGTGGAAGCCGGTATATTGCACCCCTTAATCTGTATTTTGTGGAAGCAGGTATATCGCACCCTTCAATCAGTATTTTGTGGAAGCAGGTATATCGCACCCCTCAATCAGTATTTTGTAGAAGCAGGTATATCGCACCCCTCAATCAATATTTTGTGGAGACAGGTATATAGAACATCTGAATCAATATTTGGTGGAAGCAGGTATTTCGCAGGCCTCAATCAGTATTTTGTGGAAGCAGGTGTATCGCAGGCCTCAATCAATATTTGGTGGAAGCAGGTGTATCGCAGGCCTCAATCAATATTTGGTGGAAGCATGTATATCGCACCCCTCAACCAGTATTTTGTAGAAGCAGGTATATCGCACCCCTCAATCAGTATTTTGTGGAAACAGGTATATAGAACACTTGAATCAATATTTGGTGGAAGCAGGTATATCGCACCCCTCAATCAGTATTTTGTGGAAGGCGGTGTATCGCACCCCTCAATCAGTATTTTGTGGATACAGGTATATAGAACTCCTTAATGAGTATTTTGTGGAAGCAGGTATATCGCACACCTCAATCTGTATTTTGTGGAAGCAGGTATATAAAATCCCTTAATCAGTATTTTGTGGAAGCAGGTATATTGCACCCCTCAATCAGTATTTTCTGGAAGCTAGTATATCGCACCCCTCAATGAGTATTTTGTGGATACAGGTATATAGAACTCCTTAATGAGTATTTTGTAGAAGCAGGTATATCGCGCCCCTCAATCAGTATTTTGTGGATACAGGTATATAGATTGCCTGAATCAATATTTGGTGGAAGCAGGTATATTGCACCCCTCAATCTGTATTTTGTGGAAGCAGGTATATCAAACCCCTTAATCAGTATTATAGGGAAGCAGGTATATCGCACCCCTCAATCAGTATTTTGTGGATACAGGTATATAGAACTCCTTAATGAGTATTTTGTGGAAGCAGGTATATCGCACACCTCAATCTGTATTTTGTGGAAGCAGGTATATAAAATCCCTTAATCAGTATTTTGTGGAAGCAGGTATATTGCACCCCTCAATCAGTATTTTCTGGAAGCTAGTATATCGCACCCCTCAATGAGTATTTTGTGGATACAGGTATATAGAACTCCTTAATGAGTATTTTGTAGAAGCAGGTATATCGCGCCCCTCAATCAGTATTTTGTGGATACAGGTATATAGATTGCCTGAATCAATATTTGGTGGAAGCAGGTATATTGCACCCCTCAATCTGTATTTTGTGGAAGCAGGTATATCAAACCCCTTAATCAGTATTATAGGGAAGCAGGTATATCGCACCCCTCAATCAGTATTTTGTGGAGGCAAGAATATAGAACCCCTTAATCAGTATTTTGTAGAAGCAGGTATATTGCACCCCTCAATCAGTATTTTTTGGAAACAGGTATATAGAACCCCTGAATCAATATTTGGTGGAAGCAGGTATATCGCACCCCTCAATCAGTATATTGTGGAATCAGGTATATCAAACCTCTTAATCAGTATTTTGTGGAAGCAAGTATATTGCACCCCTCAATCAGTTTTTTGGGGGGCAACAAGTATATCACACTCGTTGCAAATAGTTGTTGCAATAGTGCTTGTCCCTTTATATACCTGCGATATCGCAGTGGAACCGCACACAACTGCTGCACAATACAAATGCACTATATACTTTCTATGTTAGAAAGTATATTATAAGTGTATCACACTCCTCAGTATATCACACCTATCGATAGTACACCTATACCAGTCCTTAAAAGGACTTTTGTGGCCCTATTAGCTAGTGTTTGGTGTCCCTAACAGTCTGTCTCTGCTCTACAAAGCAACCTCTCCCTACATGGCAAAATACAGAATGTAAAATGGCTGCCAGATCGGGTTCTGTTATAGGGTGGGGAGGTGTCCATGGGCTGAAACGTCTCAATTGGCTGTCCTATCCCAGCTGATGGATGTGTCATGGGTCAAAGTTTGGTGCAATGCAAAAGAATATGGCGCATGCGAACATCGCCATATATTCGCATGTTCAGCGATTCGTGAAAGAACAAAGTTTGCTCTGAAACGACTGCCGGGCGAACCGCAAGGCCATCTCTAGACATATGTAGTCTTCCGCCCATTGTCTCTGGAGGATATTGGCCCATTGTGACATATACAGTGTTCCTTCTATTGTCACAGGTGGATGCTCTCCCATTGTATCATATACTGTGCTCCCTCTATTGTTACAGGAGGATGCTGGCCCATTGTGACACTGTCACGTTTCGGAGGACCAAGGCAGACCTCCGGGACGTCTTGCAAACAGGACACAGGCAAGATACAGACCAAGGACCAACAGAGTACTTTATTACATATGTAATAAAAGAACATGACACTAAAGCAGGTTGAGCAATAGTGGTAACATTACCACAGAACCAAGTGCACCGGCAGACCAGAGGCAAAACCCAGAGGGCAGAAGGCCGGTGAGCCCCATTCTTCACAGAGCCCCTGGTGGTGGGGATGAACTGCGCCAAGGGCTCACTGGTCGCACCTCCAGGAAGGTCCCGGTACACTTGGCCGTTACCTGCAGGAAACCACAGAAAACAGGACTGGAACCTAAGCAAACACAAGACATGGATCAGACAGCAAGATGAACGGGAACCAGCACAGAAGCAGATGCCTGTACCCCAAGCGCAATGGAAGCATGGCGGTCTCACGTAGAGCTGCACACAGACTAGAGAACCTACCTCCGGAGAACCCAGGGACCCTCTCACGAAGGCAGGACAAACACAGGAACAGAAGCAATAAGGCACTGCAGGACAGACAAGGAACAGACTAGATCAGAAGCAGTAGGCACTGCCAGGCTGGACATAGGACAGGATCAGAAGCAATTTAGGAAAGCCAGGCTAGACATGGAACAGAGTGGATCCAGACAGAGAACAGGTACAGAAAAACAAGCAAGGCATGGACCAGAATAACATCAATAACATCACAGGACAGGTACAGAAAATCTGACAAAGCAACAACAACGCATAACCAGGTAACACCACAAACAAGGGCAGATGGCAAAACCTCCAGGGTCAGCAGCAAGGTGCTACACCCAGCAAGACACAAGATAGACTGACCCCAAGCCCCATAGCTCACAGTTTGATATAGCTGCGATAAGGAGGGCACCTGATAAGCCCGAACAACAACCAGCGTACACAGGACAACTGTAGCCTGTACGAGGTTACAGGTAGACAGCCTACACAGCAACAAGGAGCGACAGAACCGCACTGTGATACAAACAAATACATCCATACTCAGGCCATATTCACACACAAGGCGGCAGCCAGCATGCATCACAGAACCAGCATACATGGGAACAGCCACAGCCAGTACACAAAGCACATGCAGCCAGCCTGCACGGCACCAGTGACTGGAACCACAGAGATATGGACATGGGAAGCCACAACACAGGCCACAGTTCACACACAACATCGCAGCCAGCACGCAGCCTCAAGCAATCAGCATACACAGGTGTCAGCCTGCAGCCAGCCTGCACAGCACCAGTGACTGAAACCACAGAGCCAGCACGCAGACCCAAGCAATCAGCATACACAGGTGTCAGCCTGTAGCCAGTACGCGAGGGAGCCTGTAGCTAGTCTGAACGGCGAAAGTGATAAGCACTGCACAGAAATGCAGACACGGGGAGTACACCAATTTACAGGCAAGTTCACACAAGACACTGCAGCCAGCACGCAGTCCCAAGTATCCAGCATACACAGGTGTCAGCCTGCAGCCAGTATGCGAGAGGGCAGTTGTCCCTGCATAAAGTTTGTTAGCAGGGACAACTGCAGCATGAATTATGTCATCCCTCTCATATTTATCTTTGAAAATACACTTATGCTCATGCAGCAGGAGACGACAGAGGAAAATGAAAAACTAATGCATCTTGCAGTCCACCCTATAGCTGTTGGGGACACACAAAGGAAATCAGCCATGAAGGAGGTGCTTCTAATGCAAGAGGAGGAGTCGTAAGTGGAGAAGCTCAGTGGAGGATGAAGGCGGAAAGAACTGGCTCCTCAGGCACGCTGGCTGGTATGCTCACTTTCCTACACAGTGACGGACATATCATTGACATCAAGCAGTCAGATAATTACTGGATAGCCATACTTTTAGAACCCTGCTATCAAGGCAAAATGGGGGAATGTTTTCCTCTCACAGAAAGGGAAATTAAATTATGCTATTACCAGGAAACACTGTAATCGCAGCTTGCCACGGCTTATGGTGAGCCGTGGCTCCACCTCCCGCAGAGTCACCAGCTCCCGCCGCCACAAGGAGCTGAAGCTGCAGCAGCCATTTCAGTCTCCTCAATATAATGGAGCAGTTTTTCCATGTGCCACGCCAGGCAGAGCCCAGTCAGCAAGCCGACAGCTCCCACCTAAACCCCTTAGGGACCCATGACGTATCGGTACGGCATGGTTCCAGAAGTCCTTAAGGACCCATGACGTACCGGTACATCATGTGTTGTTCCGATCACCGCCGCCTGGCGGGCGGTGATCGGAACAAGGTGCCTGCCCAAATCATTGAGCAGGCACCTCGGCTAAATGCACGGGGGGGTCCCGTGAACCCCCCGTGTCGGCGACCGCCGCAAACTGTCAGTTCAGACCTGCAGTTTGCGGCTTTTACCTGGTGCGGCGACGGTGGTCAGCGGTGCCATCGGGTCCCCATAGGGGACCCGATGGCTTGGAAGGCAGCGCGATGCCTAAGGAAGTGTATTACTCACTGTATTACTCATACAGCCAATGCATTCCAATACAGAAGTATTGGAAGGCATTGCAAAGGATTAGACCCCCAAAAGTTCAAGTCCCAAAGTGGGACAAAATAATAAAGTGGAAAAAAAGTTAAAAAAATAAAGTTTCCCCCCAAAAAAATTTAAAGTTTCAAGTAAAAATAAACAAAAATGTATTTTTCCCCAAATAAAGTAAAAAAATAGGGGGAAAAACAAAAGTATACATATTGGGTATTACCGCGTCCGTATCGACTGGCTCTATAAACCTATCACATGACCTAACCCCTCAGATGAACACTGTAAAAAATAAAAACTGTGCTAAATAAACCATTTTTTTGTCACCTTACATCACAAAATGTACAACAGCAAGCGATCAAAAAGGCGTTTGCCCACCAAAATAGTACCAATCTAACCTTCACCTCATCCCGCAAAAAATGAGCCCCTACCTGAGACAATCGCCCCAAAAAACTATTGCTCAGAATATGGAGACACTAAAACATATTTTTTTTTGGTTTTAAAAAAGCTGTTATTGTGTAAAACTTACATTAATAAAAAAAAAAGTATACATATTTGGTATCACCACGTTCATATCGACCGGCTCTATAAAAATTTTACATGACCTAACCCCTCAGATGAACACCGTAAAAAATAAAAACTGTGCTAAATAAACAATTTTTTGTCACCTTACATCACAAAAAGTGTAATAGCAAGCGATCAAAAAGTCATATGGCCCCCAAAATAGTGCCAATCAAACTGTCATCTCATAGCGCTAAAAATAAGACCCTACCTAAGATAATCGCCCAAAAACTGAAAAAAACTATGGTTCTCAGAATATGGAAACACTAATTCAAGATTATTATTTTTTTCAAAAATGATATTATTGTATAAAACTTACATCAATAAAAAAAAAGTATACATATTAGGTATCGCCGCATCCGTGACAACCTGCTCTATAAAAATATCACATGATCTAACCTGTCAGATGAATGTTGTAAATAACAAAAAATAAAAACGGTGCCAAAACAGCTATTTCTTGTTATCTTGCCTCACAAAAAGTGTAATATAGAGCAACCAAAAATCATATGTACCCTAAACTAGTACCAACAATACTATCCCGTAGTTTCTAAAATGGGGCCACTTTTTTGGAGTTTGTACTTTAGGGGTGCATCAGGGGGGCTTCAAATGGGACATGGTGTAAAAAAAAACAGTCCAGCAAAACCTGCCTTCCAAAAACAGTATGGCATTAGTTTCCTTCTGCGCCCTGCCGTGTGCCCGTACAGCAGTTTACGACTACATATGGGGTGTTTCTGTAAACTACAGAATCAGGGCCATAAATATTGAGTTTGGTTTGGCTGTTAACCCTTGCTTTGTAACTGGAAAACAATGATTAAAATCGAAAATCTTACAAAAATCTAAATTTTGAAATTGTATCTATTTTCCATTAATTCTTGTGGAACACCTAAAGGGTTAACAAAGTTTGTAAAATCAGTTTTGAATACCTTGAGGGGTGTAGTTTATAGAATGGGGTCATTTTTGGGTGGTTTCTATTATGTAAGCCTCTATTATTGGGTTTTTGAACATTTCTGAAAAATTTCAAGATTTGCTTCTAAACTTCTAAGCCTTGTAACATCCCCCAAAAATAAAATATCATTCCCAAAATGATCCAAACATGAAGTAGACATATGGGGAATGTAAAGTAATAACTATTTTTGGAGGTATTACTATGTATTATAGAAGTAGAGAAATTAAAACTTGGAAATGTGCAATTCTTTACAAATTTTTTGTAAATTTGGTATTTTTTTATAAATAAAAATGATTTTTTTTAAACTTTATTTTACCAGTGTCATGAAGTAAAATATGTGACGAAAAAACAATCTCAGAATGGCCTGGATAAGGCAAAGCATTTTAAAGTTATCAGCACTTAAAGTGACACTGGTCACATTTGCAAAAAATTGCCAAGTCCAGAAGGTGAAATAGGGCCGAGACCTTAAGGGGTTAACGCCCAGGTTCAGGCCTAACTAAACTCTGGCTAATTCATGGCACCATCCCTGTTCTCTGACCCCATGGATTTCTGGGGAGGCAGACTGGAGTGGTGGCCCAAACTGAAGTAAGCCAGGATTGGGGAGGATTTTCACACTCCTCCGACTGAGACCAATGAATAGATCTGGCCTTGCTGGCGGTGACCCACTGTTGCTGCCTTCCTGCCTGCCTCCTTCATGCCATCATGCTATTGCTGTGACCTGCCAACTATCATGTTCTGTATGGCTGCTGCTGTCGCCTCTATCGTGCCACTGCCACCATCATGTTCCACTGCTCCAACCTGACAAACATTATGTTCCATATGGCTTTTACCACCTTCATCATGCCACTGCCACAATCATGCCACTGCTATGCCCTGCCTACCATTATGTTCTGTACAGCTGCTGCTTCCGCCATCATGTCACTGCTGCGGCCTGCCAACCATCATCTTCTGTAAGGCTGCTGCTGCCTCCATCATGCTGTTGCCTGCATACCGCATACCAACATGTACCATATGGCTGCTGCTGCTTTTCGCTGCTAATCCCCTACTGCCAGCACTATTAACAGAAAGCATCTGCCACTACTACTATTACTACTACTACCCATAGACAGCCATTCTATTGGCTTGTATCTTCCATGCTATGCTTCTTCTGCTGCCGCTACTATTGCAGGCATTCTGAACCTGTCCAAGCATAATATTTGGATGCTTGGTCCCCCAAGCCAGAGGCGGCTCTTCCATTAGGCCACTTAGGCCGCCGCCTAAGGCCTCGTGCTGGTGGGGGCCTCGCTCTGGCTCCCACCCGACACCGCCGCAAGTACAAATTGTCAAAGTCAAAACATTCGGGGATTGAGCTCCAGTGCCCCGAATGCTATTCTCCACCCCCCGGTACTTGTCCACTGAACGGCCACTTCAAAGCGCTGCGCAACCCTCCGTCCTGCAGCGCATAATCCCGCGAGACCCGCTGTGGGAGGTCACGGGTCTCGCGGGATTACGCACAGCAGGACGCGGTTGCGCTCTGAAGTTTCACTTTAACTACTTGCAGACCACCGGATGACTTAAAACGTCCAGCAGGTCCAGATGTATCTCTGACATGTCCCTGGATGTTCCTGGATGTCCTTGCCAAGTACAAGGTGGGCGGCAAATTACATAATATGAGGCACTAGTGTGTGGGCAAATTTGTGAGGCAGTGTGGGGGGCAAATTACATGATGGGGCAGTGTGGGGGGCAAATTACATGATGGGGGCAGTGTGGGGGGCAGTGTGGGGGGCAAATTACATGATGGGGCAGTGTGGGGGCAAATTACATGATGGGGCAGTGTCGGGGGCAAATTACATGATGGGGCAGTGTGGGGGGCAAATTACATGATGAGGGCAGTGTGGGGGCAAATTACATGATGAGGGCAGTGCTGGGGCAAATTACATGATGGGGCAGTGTGGCGAACAAATTAATTGGGGCAGTGTGGCGGACAAATTACTTAATGGGGGCAGTGTGGGGGGCAAATTACTTAATGGGGGCAGTGTGGGGGGGGCAAATTACTTAATGGGAGCAGTGTGGGGGGGCAAATTACTTAATGGGGGCAGTGTGGGGGCAAATTGCTTAATGGGGGCAGTGTGGGGGGCAAATTACATGATGGGGGCAGTGTGGGGGGCAAATTACATGATGGGGGCAGTGCAGGGGGAAAATTACTTAATGGGGCAGTGTGGGGGCAAATTACTTAATGGGGGCAGTGTGGGGGAAAATTACTTAATGGGGGCAGCGTGGCGAACAAATTACTTAATGGGGCAGTGTGGGGGGCAAATTACATGATGAGGGCACTGTAGGGGGCAGTGTTACTAATGATGGCATTCTAGAAGGGAATTACTATTGGTGGGACTATGAGGAGCACTATTACTATGGGAGCACTGATATTTCTTCAGGATAGTATTGGGGGGCACAGCGAGCAGCAGGATAACACTGTGGGGACTCCAGGTTGGGTTGATGATAGAAATGTGAGGAAGCTAAGATGTCTGTGTGTCACACTCTGCAGAGACGAGGCCGCTGAGAGAAGTGTCCGGACTGAATGGAGAAGATCTACATCAGAGGAGACGTCACCTGGGAGGCCCTGGATGTGACAGGTATGTGCTGCTGTATAGTACAGTACAGCAAAATGCGGTGTGTAGGGGGAGGGTCAATTTAGAGAACTGGGCCAGGGTTAATGCAAAGTGTTAATATGCACTGTGAATATAAGCCCTGTACTGTGTTGTCACTGTGCATATTAACCCTTTACTGAGATGTCACTGCATATTAAAGGGGTACTCCCGGATAGGAAAATAAATCCCCTATCCAAAGGCTAGGAGATAAGTTTCTGATCGGGGGGGGGGGGGGGGGTTCTGGCCGTTGGGATCCCCCACGATCTCCTCTATGGCACTCCGGTTCTCCTTGTGCCCGGAGTGGTGGTCTACACTCCCCCTCCATGTATCTATGGGAGAGCCGCAGATACAGCACTTGCGTATCTCCGAGTCTTCCATAGAGATACATGGAGGGGGAGTGCTGACCACACCACTGCTCCGTGCGGTGGTTGACACAGCTTATTTCTTGAGGACTGAGCCGGGGTGCCGTACGGGATATCACGGGCATCCCAACGATCTTCGTAGGGGCCTCATGTTTGAGTTTCGCCTAAGGCCTCACAAAGTCTAGAGCTGCCTCTGCCCCAAGCCACTTTTTTTTTTTATCCCATAACACGGTGTGTGTTTAAACATCATCTGCACCCAATACGGGACAATTTTTGAAAGCTTTGGAATATTAAAAAGCATGGTGTCCATTTATCCATAGCTATGTATGTCAGCTTCATTCAGAGATTATTATTACTGAATCTCGATATATTGTACATTTCTGCAGATAAAGATCTCTTTCTGGGCTTTTGTGTGTCTGGGTGTAGCCAGCCTGTACTAGATAAAAATCACAAAATACAGGAATTTCCAACTAGTGACCATGAGGTACAGGTTTACAGGTTAATATCCTAATATATCCTCCCTTCATTCTTTGTAATGGGTTATTCTGCTCCAAGCAGAGACGGGAGTAAAGTCCACGTGAGGGGTAATAGAGATGCTATTTTGTTAATGTGTAAAGTGACCATTCCCCTCCCCAACCTATCGGTCGATTATCCACCTCACCCTTCATCCACATTTTAATCCTGTTAACAACTGCAAACAGGACAAGTGATAAGAAAATACTGACCAGACTACAAAAACATGCTACAGACCAAAAGGACTACTGAACCATCGTGCAAAGGCATAAACACGCTATATACTCATGTATTCAATAGGGGATATTTAGGAAGCAGTATTCCCCAAAATTATGCTGCAGATAATAGCCCTTTCATGCCTGTCTTGATAATTAGGAGGTGCCTGGAGTACAGTTTTGGGGTGTGACTAAGAAGAGAAGTTTTTATTGGTCTCTCTTTTGAACCTAAATCATAATGTCATAAATCACAGAAAACTAAGAAAAACCTTAAACATGGCAGTCAAATGTACCATTTGTTTCTAAGTCAACAGTATGCACATATGTTTATGTAACACACAATTTATCACTGGTACAGACACATGAAGGGTGCAAACTACATCAAGTTTTCAGTCAAAAAGAATAATATTTAATTACGGTAATAATTAAATCTGAAATAGAAAAAACTGAACTCAACAAAGCTAAAGTAGACATTTTACTACATGCTAAAAAAATCTTACTTTGCCGTTAACGGGGTTGTCTGGGTTCAGAGCTCTGAACCCGGACATACCCAGAATTTTACCCAGGCAGCCCTCCTGATGTTAGCATCGGAGCATTTTATGCTCCGATGCTCTCCCTTGTCCTGAGCAGGATTGCTCAGGACAAGGGATTTTTTATTTACAATAACACACTGCTAGGCAGAGGCTTCTGCCTAGCAGTGTGTTCGGTGACGTCACCGGCTCTGATGGGCCAGCTTAAGCGCCGCCCTAGCCGTTTTACAGGTTAGAGCAGCTCTACAACCCGCCCATCAGTGCCGGTGACTTCACCGGGCTCACTGCTAGATAAGATAAGATGCCTTTATTGTCACAGTACAATACAATGAATACAATGCCTGGCATGCCCCGGTACGTCAACTGATCTCCTGAAAATGCCTTTTCCCTGCGCGATTCATGAAATGCTCCGATGCTAACATCAGGGGAGCTGGGTGGGTGAAAATATGGCTCTGAACCCAGACAACCCCTTTAAATTTCTTATTCATATAGGATGTAACACCAACAAACCCCCCGAAACTTCTTCACAACCCCCTCCTCCCGTGCAGCCCCCACTCCTGTGGCTGGTCAAGATCGCTCTCTCAGATGAGGCCCTGTAGCCGCTTGCTCTGTTTCCTACAGTGTCTCTTTATAGAAATTCATCGTATAATACTAGTGAGGGGGCGCTGACAATAAAGTCTTTTAATCGTCCTCCTGGGTGGGCCCCTTCTGAGTTCGGGCCCCAAAGCAGTGGATTCCCTTGCTTCCCCTATAGCTATGCCCCTGTCCTCAGTGAATAATTAAAATAGTACAAGTAGCTAAACAGGCAAAGTCCGCAGTTGGTATATGGCTGAAAATCAGAATGATATAATTACAGTACTGGAAAACGTAATGCGACTGAGCTGAGACTGACAAAGTAGTGGTGCTTGGTCAATGACCACATAACCAAGGTGGGGCCCCCTTTATTTTGGGGTCTGCAGGCAGGGTCACAATAATATTGGGGGGCATCTCCCCTTGATGCAATACAGGCTGCTACTCTGGCATGGTAACAATTAGATTCGTTCAAAAACTTCATTTAAAATGCTGTTTCCATACAGCATTAAAATATATTGGCTCTGTGGAGGAAAACGCAATCTCGCCTAAAGTTGCGCAAGCTGCTTATTTCAAAACATTTTAAAATAGGAATTCCTATTTTAAAATGTTTTTAAATAAGGCTACTTTCATGCTCACGTTTGGTGCGGATCCTGTCATGGATCTGCACAAACGCTTCCGTTCAGATAATACAACCGCATGCATCCGTTCATAACGGATCCGTTTGTATTATCTGCAACATAGCCAGCGTTTTGGTGTCCGTCTTCAAAGCAGAATAGAGACGGAACGGCGGCAAACTGATGCATTCTGAGCGGATCCTTCTCCATTCAGAATGCATTAGGGCAAAACTGACCCGTTTTGGACCGCTTATGAGATCCCTGAAATGGATCTCACAAACGGAAACCAAAACGCCAGTGTGAAAGTAGCCTAAGCAGATAGGAATACTGAAGTTCTTTACTGAAGGCCACGGAGCACATTGCATTTTAATGCTGTATGGAAACGACATTTCAAACCAAATTTTTGAACGAATTGATTTCGGATCTACACGCAGACACAGATGACATACCAGTTGTGCATCCGTTTTTTTTTAAGGACCCATTGACTTGAATGGGTCCGTCCTTCGTTTTCCACTGACAAGAATAGGACAGGTAATATTTTTTTGATGGACTGGAATCACGGATCACGGACGAGGAGAAAAAACTGAGGACTATCAGTTTTTTTTCACAGCTCCATAGAAATGAATGGGACCTCTGCTAAACTGTGAAAAATGACGGAACGGACGCGGATGCACACAACGGTCGTGTGCATGAGGCCTTACACGGACACATTGCATTGTATGGGGAAGATGGCAGGTGGAAACAAGTGATAAAACGCTGGAAGACGGCGAATACTGAAATTCTATCAATGGATTACGCAATAAGAAAGATGATTAGAGATGATTGGGAAGTAAATAAAGTGTGCGACTCGCTGCGTGAAAGCGTACATGTGATGATCAGAGTAAGGTGGGCAATCTGCTGGAGTAAAGGAATGGCAGCTATAAACTATCACCTGACTGTGGGGGGATGTGGACAAACTTTGTCAATGTGTATCTGCCCCGGCGATAGCGAGGGACACATACTAGTAACGCCCCTATTTTCTTACTAAGCTGAGTAAACAGGGTAGATTGGGTTATCAGGTCTGTCAGGAGTTTAATTAACAGCCAAGGGTATAAAGGTCCAGGGAAGAAATGCAGTGTCAGTACAAGAGAAAACATTTGATTTGTGCCATTGTGCTGCCTACATTTTACATTGTGTGCCAAGAACCCAGCTGTTTCTGACCGACCATTGTATCCTGGTGCCTGGCATTTAAAGGCTAGAGATCAGGTAAGAAGAATTAGCTTTGGGGGTATTTGTGCATTTTGGGGGAAGAAGGGCTCATGGCAGTAGACATAACATGTATGCCATTGTAAAACTGAGCTTGTCATAACCCAGTAGTCCCATAGGCACATGGCGTTGGAGCCTTCACTTGACATCCGCTCCAGTAAATGCTGCCAAGTCGCCATCACCCTAGTCAGATGAAGACTGATAAAGGGAAACAATAAAAAGGGGGATTGAGCTGGACAGATATCATGAGCCAGTGAAAGGCTGGAGAACAATCAGGAGGATGGAGGGGGGATTGCTAATTAGATTATGATTCTCTTGTCCTGTTGGGGAAAAAGACGCATTGTGACTATCCGGTGGGTGGAAGTCTGAGCAGAATGAATGGTAACATGTTACTGAAAATGAGAAAGGAGGCATTGTGTGGAGTCCCAGCAGAAAGACAGTGTGACAGGGGGAGCGAGAGAATGGAGAAGAAGAGAAAATGTTACAAGCAGTGAGCCGCTCGTAGGATTAGAGGTGACAGCCCAAAAATTCATGGTTGTCAGAAAAAGGCTGGTCTGAAAGTCCAAGGCAGTGTAACTCACAGGTAAAACTGAGAGAAGTGAAATAGGAAATGAATGCCTGAAGGTGAGAGAAGAAAAGTGGGATAAAAGGATGACTGGACCGTCAAGTAAAGGAATGTAACGAGAAGAAGGATTGAAAGGATACAAAATAGGGACTGTGTCAGAAGTGACAGAAAAAGACTGAAGTGCAGAGTCCACCAGGGAAGAGAAGGTAAATCCAA
Organism: Bufo gargarizans; assembly: GCF_014858855.1. Taxonomy (NCBI): domain Eukaryota; kingdom Metazoa; phylum Chordata; class Amphibia; order Anura; family Bufonidae; genus Bufo; species Bufo gargarizans. The sequence continues at coordinate 113,906,564 of NC_058088.1, read as the reverse complement.
TGAGAACCTGTAACCAGGTAGTTTATAAGTGAATTGGTGGGATGAGTTGTGAGACCAAAGCTAAAGGTTTGGACTAGCTCCTCAGCCTTAGTTGGGCTCCTACTTCATAGATATTTGTGACACGTTAGTACAGGAATTGCTCGATACATTATGGGGGCGTTTATCATTTGAGATTGTTTTCATGCCACTTTTAAGTCTGGTTTTGCATTGTGGGGTTGTCCCAAATTTCTGAAATAGTGCACAGTTTTCATGTATTTGGTGCAACTGCATTGTGGTGTATTTGGTGCAACTTAAGCCTCATTCACACGTCAGTGTTCGGTCAGTGATTTCCATCAGTGATTGTGATCCAAAACCCGGTGCGGCTCTAAACACAGAACAGGTGCAGATCTTTCCCTTATACCTTATGTCTGTGGAGGCTCCAATCCTGGTTTTGGCTCACAATCACTGATGGAAATCACTGACCGAACACTGATATATGAATGAGGCTTCAGTCTTAAAAAATACACCAGGGGATTGCCTTGCGTAGGATGCAACTTTTCAAGTGTCGTAGGTAGTAAATGTGCCGTAATCCAGGTTTAATCTCACTTTTCTGCCTTAAACATAGACCACTTGAAAAGTGTCCTATCTCCTAAATTTTGCAGAAATGTCGCAAAAAAGACACAACTGGCATGTCATCTGACATTTTAACACCAAAAACCTGACATTTGGTTTGATAAATGTCCCCCTATGTCTTTATTAATATACAATAAAAAACCTTAGATGGTAGTTCTATGTTCCTACGAATTAGCAGCCTATATAGCTGTGCGTCTGTAGACATTCCTGTAACCATATCACAGAATTAGTGTTTTCTGCTATTTATTTGCTCTGTGCTTCTATCACTTAGGCCTCATGCACACAGCCGTTGCCCAGCTTTGGCGACCCACATACGTTCACTTGAATGAGCCGGTAATCTGGAGCTGCGGTGTAGAACGGAGGCACGGAACCCCAATGAAGCATTACGGTGTGCTTCCGTGGTGTTTCTGTATGTGCCTCCGCACCGCAAAATAATAGAATTAGTTCTATTATTTTATGGTGCGGACGGATCACGTTTATAAGTGAATTGGTGGGATGAGTTGTGAGATCTGTCGCGGCTGCCGCGCGGATGGGGCCCCGCAAATTGCGGTCTCCAATGCATGGAACGGCCGCACAGCGGCTGTGTGCATGAGGCCTTAGGGTAAAGTCACTCTGTGTACTGTCCGCATCCGTTGCTCTGTTCCGTGACCCCGCAAAAATTATGAGTCCTGTCCTATTCTTGTCCATTTTGTGGACAAGAATAGGCATTTCTATAATGGGCATCCTGTTCCGTTCCGCAAATTGTGGCAGTCACACGGGCAGCATCCGTTATTTGCGATTCCGCAATTTACGGACCATTAAAAAGGGCACGGTCGTGTGAACAAGCCCTTAGGGTTACTGATGCAGTTTGGGAAGCCTTACTCAGGATTAAATTAAAAAAAGAGGAGTAGTATCTGTCCTTTTTTTTATTTATCTCCTTTTATGATGCTTTCAAAACTGCACCCAGAAACCTGACCACGTGGCCGTACCATTAGCAGGTCCACGTGAGAATATCTGGCTATCTTCTATTCATTCTATTCTATGCAGTAAAGCTTTCTGCAGGTGACTTTGTCACAGGAAAGCCACTAAAACCTGTCATTCCTCATTCTTTACTGACTGCATAGAGGGATAGGGAGTGGAGGGTAGCAGTTGTGGGGAGTGAAAGGTCAATGAAGGCAGAAACTTATTTTAAGTCAAATGTCTTGAACTGGTCAACAACGCATTCAGGTGGTGAGTCATTTGTGAATGCTGACATAGTCCGAGAATGTGCATTATGGAATACTTCTTAGCTTGTCATAAAGGATACAGCCCACTGTTTGCGAGCTGAATGCAAAGTCTCAGAGTAGGTCGTTTGCCTAGTTTTCTCTAGTATGGCGGGAACGATTGTGTGGCCGTTGTGGGCATCTTTAGAAGCTGTGATCAATACAAGGTATGTTGTACAATATGGTTTATGTCACTTTTGTATTATTTTTCAAATTTCTGCATTGCAAATGGTTGAAGCGTTTAATTCAAATGTAAGTATTTTAGGTGCTCTAAAAATATGTAAAGTCTCAATAGAGGGCTGATGTGGTAATGGTAATACCATGCTACCAAATAACATGCCAGCTTGTACTTAATGATTAATAGTTCTCTTTGGTATCAGCGTGGTGTGTACAGATCGGCCGGGCACGCAGAGTTCACTTGCATTGCTTGGCTCCAATCTCCCCTTCAATCTCTCTTTCATTTTTTGGCAACCAAATCAGGATTGGATTAAAAAGAAATTAAAAGTATGACAGGAAACTGTATTCTTCTCCGATCCAGTCACAGCTGGAGTCCCACATAGTCTTTTTTTTGGCCTTTTTTAAGGCATTTTGATTTAAAAATAAATAAATAAATAAAAATACCAGCTCCAGATGTTATTTGAAAGTCTATGGGAATTATGAAACGCCGCACACAAGTTTTTTGTGATGTTTTTGGCACTTGGGTATAGTGTTTTAATAACACAAAACAAGGTGTGCCAGCATCTGAAATGTGACAAGTGCAAAGCCAACTTCAGCTCAATATTGGTGATAGAGTTAAAGGAGTTGTCCGAGTAAAGAAAAAAAATATATAGTACTGTAAATCTCATGGGCAGCAATATATAACTGAGCTAAACAAGTTTTAGGTAAAAAAAAATATTATATTTTCCTCATTTCCCTGGTTCTCTTCTGGTCCTGTATTTACCTGCAGTAACAACAATCTCTGCCCATCCTCTTGCTCTGCAAAGGGGTTGAATACAAGAGCTGCCCTGAGTGACATGTCTGACTGCTGGGATACTCAGCAGCATGTTGTATGTGTAGGACTACAAGTCCCAGCTGTATAATGACACTGCAGATACACACAGGATCTTCCCCCTACCTGTCCTTGTGCAATGCTCTGCAGAACTCCACTAGTCTGTCAGCTCCAGTGCCCAGCATTTGTCTCCCCACTGCCTGCAGCTACTCAGGCAGCTCTAAGTCTGTGCTCCTGAAGGGGTTAAAGTTTTTTCTGAAGAATCCAGGGAGAGAGCAGACAGCAGCAGCGCAGCCAGTGCAGGAGGGCGTGGCCAGCACTGTGACCTTTAGTGTACAGACACAGATCTGCTCTCTCAGGCTTGTGCACAAAACATCAGAGCAGGGAGAGAAGCTGACATCACAGGTCATGTGACCCTCAGTGAAATCTTAGAAAGCAGCAACTGGAGATGCAGTAAGTGCATGGTAAAATCCTTACATTTCATTAGTTAGACACATACAAATAAAAAAAAATAACTCTGACAACCCCTTTAATAGACTGAGAACTTTAAAGAGTTTGTAGTCATACCAACATATTAACTCATTCCCTATTCACAGGATAGGGATTAAGCATCTGATCGGTGGGGGTCAATCTGCTGGGACTCATGGATCGCAAAAACGGGGGTCCTAATTTCTCTGAATGAATGGACCAGCAGTCAAACATGCATGGTCCATTTATTTTAGAAGGGACTGCTGGAGGTAGAACCCAAATAAAACTCCCAGAGTCCTAATCTTGAATTCTGGTTGAGGAAGGAGCTGAGTTCACTTGTACTCAAACCTATGCCCCCATTGTGCCTGTGCATATGGCTCTAAGGATGGTCTCTAAAATCTGGGAGAACTTCTCACTTCTCATTAGTGTATAATTCTCCTATAACTAGAAACATTAATACCAGCATCCAGAAAAATGAGCGTTCAGCCCTGAACCTCAAAATTCAGAAGTGATTGCAGTTAACCCCATCATCCATCTCCCCCTATATCAAAACAGGGGGTTGTTTGTTGAGCCCCCTACACTGTGGAAGCTGCTTTAGTTGTCACCGTGCCTGCCTGTGCCTTGGAAGCCACAATGTGGTCACCAAGGGTTGGCTTTCCCTGGCTAACAAATAGGAGCTTTACAGGGTCAAGTGGCCCACAATAGATTTCTTTTAACCCTGCATTTGCCTTTTGATAGCGGGAAAGGACTGTGCTTTCTGGGTCACAACCTGGTACAGGGACAGATTGTCCACCAGCTTCCTACACATGAGTGAAAGAGGGACTTTGTGGTTAACTGCGGATTTTTCAGTGACATTTTTAGATACTCTGTATAAAAAAAAAAAAACACTGATGATTCCTTTGATATACTTTGTCTGAAGGTTTAATGATAATCCACATTAGGTAATTAATGATTTGAAGAAAAGCAATGTAATAAGATCAGGAGAACGCTTCCGGAAATGATGACATGCTCGGTTATAAATAGAAGATTATCCAGAGAAAATGCGAATTTAATGGCAAACAATAAAGATGAATAATGTCCTTCTCATTAGGCTAGATCTAGATAATGACTTGTCTTACGCAATAACACACCTCAAGTTACATAACGTTCTTCTCCTGAGGCAATAGACATGTTCCTAGACAGGAAACCAAGTTCCTTTTCACTAATGTCTATGGTCTGGCATCGCAAATGTTATTTCGCAAACTATTTCCATGGAAAGAAAAAGTCACAAGACTTGAATCATATGAATGTCGCATCATGCCACACAAGCGGCTATCTATTCCTAGTCCAGCATTCTCTGCCAGTGAGTGCAAAGCTACACAGGGGGTTGAGCAGGATTGTATTGTGGTACTTTCTACTGGATTCAATGTATTGGTACTGCAAATTAGCCGTATATTAAAGAGGGGCTATCACCCCCCCTGACATGTCAGCTTTAGGAAATACTTAAATTCCCCATGAAAGAATTCTGTAGCATCTTTTCTTATAACTATGTCATTCCTCAGTTATTCATTCTAGAAATGTATGAATAAATTGACAGCTAGTTGTTACAATTCCCTAAGGCTGGGTTCACACCTGAGCGTTTTACAGCGCGTTCTACAGCGCTGTAAAACGCACAACAGGCAAGAACCAATGATTCCCTATGGGAATGGTTCTCACCTGGGCGTTTTACAGCGCGTACGATCGCGCTGTAAAACGCCCGACGCTCAAACAAGTGCTTGAGCTTTTTTTTGGGCGTTTGTCGCGCGTTCCCGCACATAGATATTCGGGAACGCGCGACAATGTGTGCACGCCTGTCTCTGTATGCGCGATTGTAAACGCCCGTACAATCGCGCATACAGAGCGCTCGTTTCAGAACGCTCAGGTGTGAACCCAGCCTAACCCTGCTTTCACACCTGAGCGTTTCTCAAACGCGCGTTTTACGCGCGTTTTAGTCGCGCGTTTTTATGCGTGTTTTTTGTAATAGTAAACGCGCGTTTGACGCGCGTTTGTGTGATTGACTGCAGTGTCCTATGGCCACAAACGCGCGTCAAAACGCCCCAAAGAAGCTCAAGTACTTGATTATGCGTCGGGCGTTTTACAGCGCGATCAAACGCGCTGTAAAACGCCCAGGTGAGAACCATTCCCATAGGGAAGCATTGGTTTTCATGTGTTGAGCGTTTTACAGCGCGTTTGAACGCGCTGTAAAACGCTCAGGTGTGAACTTAGGGTAAGGGTGTACACACCACTTGTGGCCCCATAGCAAAATTAGGCCTCATGCACACGACCGTTGTTTGCTTCCGCGTCTGTTCCACCGATTTTAGTGTTTCAGGTGCGTACCCATTCATTTCTATGGAGCCGTTGAAAATGCGGATAGTGCACCGTTTGCCATCCGCGTCCGTGATCCATGGTTCCAGTCCGTCCCAAAAATATAACCTGTCCTATTATATCCGCGGAAAACGGTTTGCGGACCCATTCAAGTCAATGAGACTGCTAAAAAACGCGGAGGCACACAAGATTGTCGTCCACGTCCGTTTTATTCCTATCATTTTTTTAAAATTCCTTTATGTCTGGTGATCCTCCAAAATAAAGGAAGACACACGGAAACAAAAATGGAAACGGATCACGGAACAATGGAACCCCATTTTGCGGAACGGAACACAACGGTCGTGTGCATGAGGCCTTAAAGGGGTATTCCCATCACAGACAGAACAGAGCAGGGAGATCAGTGGCTGAAGGAATCTGGGTTTCCTTGGGTCCGGCCACCGCCAAACGCTCTCCTCATACAAGTGAATGTGAGTGCACCGCTCTTACGCGCCCTCCGCTCTCTTTCATTTCTTTGGGGCTGACGGAAATATCCGAGCCAGCGCTCGGCTATTTTCGGCGACCCCATTAAAATGAATAGAGGACGGCTGTGCATGCACCCTCCCCCACCTTTCCCTGCTCCGTTCTCAGTGTAGGTGCTGGTCCCACACCTATAAGACAATGGAGGCATATCCTAGCGATATGCCTCCTGTTGTCTGTCATGGGAAAACCCCTTTAAGTAGGCTCTCTTGCCCCACCCAGTTTCCCAGTACACGTGCATCAAGCACTCCCAGGCACTGCAGAACTCAAAGCATTTTCAACAACTCTACCATTTTTTTTTATTAAACCAAATAAATTTTAATTAAAAAAAAAATAGCAATAAAATATTGCCCTCTGATTCCTCCACTTACTTCTATGCTGCATTTACACAAGATACATGACGTAAATACATTGATCCCGTCTATTACAAAGCTGGCTACCTGCAGCCACCATTAATGCCCCATTCACACGTCAGTGGTTTCCATCAGTGATTGTGAGCCAAAAGATGGATTGGAGCCTTAGGCTGAGTTCACACGGGCGAGATTTCCGCGCGGGTGCAATGCAGTAGGTGAACGCATTGCACCTGCACTGAATCCTGACCCATTCATTTCAATGGGGCTGTGCACATGAGCGTTTTTTTTCACACATCACTTCTGCAATGCTTTAAAATCGCAGCATGTTCTATATTCTGCGTTTTTCACGCAGCCCTGGCCCCATAGAAGTGAATGGGGCTGCGTTAATAACGCATTGCATCTGCAAGCAAGTGCGGATGCAATGCGTTTTTCACTGATGGTTGCTAGGAGATGTTGTCTGTAAACCTTCAGTTTTTTATCACGCGCGTGAAAAAAGCGTCAAAACGCATTGCACCCGCGCGGAAAAAACTGAACAACTAAACGCAATTGCAGCCAAAACTGACTGAACTTGCTTGCAAAATGGGGCGAGTTTAACTGAACGCACCCTGAACGCATCCGGACCTAATCTGTCACTGTCACGCTCGTGTGAACTCAGCCTTAATACACATAAGTTATAAGGGACAGATCTGTTCTGTGTTTAGAGCCGCACCTGCTTTTGGCTCAAAATCACTGATGGAAATCACTGACCGAACACTGATGTGTGAATGAGGCATAATGGGAGTGCATAGGAATTTGTACAGTTAGCATTGACTGCAATGTTTCCTGTAAGAATATCTTTTCACTGAGCTCCCCCTAGTGGTGGCTGCATGAAAATGCAGTGTTTTCAGGTGGGAACAGAAGGAGCTCAGCTATGAGCACCATCTTTTTAAGCCACATAGTAGTTTGCGTGGCCTGCTTCAATGGAAGTTACGCCACAGCCGTTCCCTCTGGCAAAAGGGTATGGTTTTAAAAAGTCACAGTTAATAAATCTGGGGTAAACCTAATTGACATAGCTAGTAATCACATCCATGTTTATAAGTATTGAGAGCAGCATGGGGGAAAAAAATCACAAAAGTCACAAATTATTATGCAAAATTATTATTTTTTAAATCCACAGCATGTCAATTGTTGCGCATTTTCATTGCAGATTTCAGATTTTGCGATGCAAAGCGCGAAGTCTGGGGCTAATCTGTGATAAGATCCACAGGAAAATCTGCATGTAACTCAAGTAGATTACGCCACAATTTCGCCACAGAAGGGAATTGTAATCCGCATGAAAATCTGCATGGAAAATTGACATAAAATATACTGCCGTGTGTAGGTATATGGCCTAAAGGATGCTGCTTACAACAGTGTCTAGCAGCTCAGCTCTTAGCCCCCTTGTGGTCAGGCTAAGCATTTACTTCCTTGCAGGATGAAGGACACTGGAGGAGATTTACCAAAAGTATAAAGTTGCCCAAATCAATAAATCAGCTTTTATTTAAGGCTACTTTCACACTGGCGTTTTGGTTTCAGTTTGTGCGATCCGTTCAGGGCTATCACAAGCGGTCCAAAACGGATTCGTTTTGCCCTAATGCATTCTGAATGGATAAGGATCCGCTCAGAATGCATCAGTTTGCCTCCGTTCCGTCTCCATTCCGCTTTGGAGGTGGACACCAAAACACTGCTTGCAGCGTTTTGGTGTCCGTCTGACGAAGCTGAGCCAAATGGATCCGTTCTGACACATAATGTAAGTCAATGGGGACGGATCCGTTTTCACTGACACAATAGAAAACCGATCCACCCTCCATTGACTTTCAATGGTGTTCAAGACGGATCTGTTTGGGCTATGTTACAGATAATACAAACGGATCCGTTCTGAACGGGTGCAGACGGTTGTATTATCTGAACGGATCCATCTGTGCAGATCCATGACGGATCCGCACCAAACGTGAATGTGAAAGTAGCCTAGCAAATGGCCTCTGAGATGAAAGTTGATTGCTTGCTATGAGGAATTCTCCCAATTTTCATTTGCACCAATTTTGATGAACGTCACCCAATGTGTATGTTTGCTGGACCCCAGCAAGCTTACACATTAAAGGGGTTATCCCATCTTAGACAATGGGGGCATATCGCTAGGATATGCCCCCATTGTCTGATGGGTGCGGGTCCCACCTCTGAGAACGGAGCGGAGAAATTTGAGGAGGGAGCACCGCGCATGCGCAGCCGCCTTCCATTCATTTCTATGGAGCAGCCGAAAATAGCCGAGCGCTGGCTCGGCTATTTCCGTCGGCCCCATAGAAATTAATCGGAGCGGTGGCCGCACACGCGTGGTGCGCTCCTATTCACCCGGGACCCTCCAGCCACAACTTTCCCCGGCTCCGTTCCCCTTGTAGGTGTGGGTCCCAGAGGTGGGACCCGCACCTATCAGACAATGGGGGCATATCCTAGTGATATGCCCCCATTGTCTAAGATGGGACAACCCCTTTAAGGTCTATAACGTCTACAGCATTATTAAAACAATATTTGAGAGTTTATTATAGAAATCTATGTTGGCAATTTCCAAATGTACTCATATCTCCATCTGCTTCTGTCCACAGAGCTGATACACAATGAACTGGGCAGGATTATATGGCATTTTGAGTGGCGTGAACCGCTACTCCACTGGAATTGGGCGGATATGGCTCTCTGTGGTTTTCATCTTCCGTATAATGGTTCTTGTAGTGGCTGCAGAGAGCGTCTGGGGAGATGAAAAGTCATCATTTACCTGCAACACACAACAGCCTGGATGTAACAGTGTTTGCTATGATCACTTCTTCCCTATCTCTCACATCCGCCTGTGGGCTCTTCAGCTGATCATTGTATCCACACCTGCTCTTCTAGTGGCCATGCATGTGGCTCACCTGCAGCACCAGGAGAAGAAGGTTTTACGTATGTCTGGCCATGATGACCCTAAAGAACTCGCAGAAGTGAAAAAGCATAAGGTCAGAATCTCAGGCACTCTGTGGTGGACATATACACTGAGTGTGGTCTTCAGAATCATCTTCGAAGCAGCTTTCATGTACCTATTCTACCTCATCTACCCTGGTTATGCCATGATACGACTCGTCAAATGCAGTGCATACCCCTGCCCTAACACAGTGGACTGTTTTGTGTCTCGTCCCACAGAGAAAACCATCTTTACAGTCTTCATGCTCTCAGCTTCAGGAGTCTGCATTGTTTTAAATGTAGCTGAAGTTTTCTTTCTCGTTGCTAAGGCCTGTACCCGCAGGAGTCAGAGGCGTGAGGACTCCTACCGGGATAAGGAGCACCGGCAGAATGAGATGAACACGCTGCTAACAGGAGAGGGTCTTATGAAAAGGTCCCCAGGGAGCCAGGAGAAAGGAGAACATTGCATGACATCCTAGAGACAACACATCACCACTTAGGTTACTTGGCCAGAGAGGATATGGTCAGGTCTCACGCAGGACAATATATGTTTTGACGGCGAAGGGCAAAGACACAACTAATTTAAAACTGCAATATTTGCACAAGATGCAGACAGTATGTCCTAATTCTCATAGTAATGTGGGCATGTATATCATTGTCCTTGTCACCAACCTGCCTAGATCTTATGTTCTCCTGCTCATCTGTCTGAACTGGTGCTTCTTGCAGTATTTTTGAATAACAAGGGAGGGGGTGGGGTGGGCCATTTTTTTTTAAAGGGATGGGAAGTAGAGGGAGAAAGGCAAATGTATTTGTACTGTTATGGATTTGAGATTTTGTTTTAATATTTTATGCGATTTATTGTAAAACCACAGATTAAAATCATAAAACCATTCATAGAAGCTGAGGCGAATTGGCTCTGTTTTTACACTGTAAAATAACATTAAACAGGGGAAACAGTAAATATGTATATATATATATATATATATATATATATATATATATATAAGTAAAAAAAAGCAGGCAGCGCCCCAATGGATACATCGCATGTCCTGTCTGGGTAATTAAAGATTTTTCTACTTTTTTATCTCATTGAGTGCTGCCCACTTTTTTTACTTTTATACATTGGATTTGCTTGATCCCAACTGGGCCAGTTGCACCCCCTTGTTTTCTCAATAGACGGTGCTGCCACTTTTTTTTCTTATATATAGGAAGTTGGTGTCATTTACAAATCTGTGTGGAATTTCTGTTTGCATACCCATGCACTCCTATAGACACAGGGATACACACATAAATATACATACACACGTTGCGTTGGTTACCTTTGCATCAAAAATTCTCAGAAAATAGAGTGTGACAGTCAGGTTACAAATGTACAAAGTCTTATGGCACAACATCTGGTCATGTGGATGTGGAGCTTGCGCTTGGTCTCCATCATTAGGTAAGAGGTCATCATTAATATGCAGAGCAGGCAGAATAGTCGGAGCACATTGTCAGAATCCAGAACGCGGGTCACGAGTGCACTGGGGCAGTACAGATGGTATTGTGATCAAGAGCCAGTCCAAAAAAGGGACCTATTCTCCTGCGTCAACTGCCACCCATCCACCTCTCTATTAATTACAGATGACTTTATGCTGTATACGTGCACATTTACTGTTTGGATTAATTGTAAGAATGTTTTACAAAACAATACATTTTGGGAGTAAAGACAGGTTTCTGTAAAGTCCTACTGCCAACAGGGGATAGTCTCAAAATCTATGAGTGCCACTTTACAAGACCTTTTTGGACACATCTCCCCAGAATCAGTGTATAGGGTGCGGACCGTTACACTTGCATTATATGAAAGGGTGTCATTAGCAATAATCTGGCATCTATTAAAGGGGACCTAAACCTTTACTGAAAGCATGGAAGGTTCAGAGGGCTCTGAGAAGCACTGTTCAACCTTCCATACTTCAGTAAAGGTTTAGACCCCATTTTAGGGGTATTCAAATTTTTATTTATAGAAGGTCCACAGGAAATTCTAGTCCCATGCCCCTTGTTTGCTGATTCATCAGCCTTTTTCCCAATAGAAGTCCATGGAAAGTTATAAGTGCAAGTGACCAAATTTTATCTATAGAAGATTTGTCCCATATTGGTTTTCAGACACATAAGGTTCACTTCACATCTCTTGTTTATGTCTTTTCTAAGTCCAATGTGCACATTTTTTATGGAAAAAGCGTTAAAACATGCACCACAGTGTGAACATTTTTTCTTATGCACATGATAGCGCTATACCATCAGCGCAGTTATTTAATGTGCGTCTGAGGGTCAGTCCTGGGCTAAAAAGTATTTATAATGGCTGGAGAGCAAATTAAATACCAGGCTGGATTATAAAACCGAGGGCAATTCCCCTTGACTCGGGTTATTATACCAAACAATAATTTGGGCAGTTACAATCTAGTGTAATATGACGTCACACCAATCATCTTTGTAGTAATACAAATAGGTGAATACATTAGAGATAAGACAGCTTGTATCATTGTCTCTACCAGCATCTCTAGAAGAATATGGGAAAATCCGAAATAGAGATAGACATGGATACATAATTGGACACAGTAATCTACTTTATTAACACATTGACAATATTGATAATATTATCATATTGATAATTGACACATAAATTGGACTAAGCGCCAATACATTTCATAGATAACGATATGAAGCTGTAGGGAGGACAGCCTGGTTGTCTGCCACAAACAGCAACATCCTTCGGCAGCACTTATGCTAACTGTAATTTTGCTATGGAATAATAGAATATCATGGATTGATCATGTCATGAACAAAACAATAACTCCCAGAAGTTCTGTCTTGCACATGCAACTTTGTTGGGAACTTGACCTGGGCAAAGCAGAAACATTTATCTTGCATTAAAAGGCATCTGTCAGCCGATTTGTACCTATGACACTGGCTGACCTGTTACATGTGCACTTGGCAGCTGAAGGCATCTGTGCTGGTCCCATATTCCTATGTGCCTGCATTGCTAAGAAAAATGTTTTACTATAGGACAGGGTCGGCAACCTTCGGCCCTCCAGCTGTTGTGAAACTACAATTCCCAGCATGCACCATTCATTTCTATGGGCTTTGTGAGAAGAACAGAGCAAGTATGCATGCTGGGAGTGCCAGAGGTTGCCTACCCCTGCTCTAGGAGCAATGGGGGCATTGCTGTTACTCCTGGAGGCTCTGCTTTCTCTGCAACTCACATGCCATCTCCACTTTGATGGACAGGGCCAGGCAGTGAAAACATCATCACGTCTGACCCTATCAATCAAAGTGCAGAAGGCGCGGTAGTTGCAGAGAGAGCAGAGACTCTAGGTATAAAGTCAAAAGTCTCATTGTTCCTAGAGGCTCATTAGCATATATTAAAATATTATTCACAGCAATGAATAAAAACAAGAAAAATATTTTTAATGCAGAAATGTTGGCCTACTGAAAATTATGTACAGTATATACTCAATACTTGGTCCTTTTTCATGAATTACTGCATTAACACAGCGTGGGGTGGAGCCGATCAGCCTGTAGTGCTGCTGAGGTGTTATGGAAGCCAAGGTTGCTTTGATAGCGGCCTTCAGCTTCTTTGCATTATTGGGTCTGGTGTCTCTCATCTTCCTCTTGACAATACCCCATAGATTCCCTATGGGGTTTAGGTTAGGCGAGATTGCTGGCCAATCAAGCACAGTGATGCCGTGGTTAAATGAAAAGCAATATTTACTTTTATCTGAAAACAGGACTTTGGACCACAGAGCTACAGTCCAGTCCTTTTTCTCCTTAGCCCAGGTAAGACGCTTCTGATGTTGTCTCTGGGTCATGAGTGACACAAGGAATGTGACAGTTGTATCCCATGTCCTGGATACATCTGTGTGTTGTGGCTCTTGAAGCACTGATTCCAGACACAGTCCACTCCTTGTGAATTACCCCTAAATTCTTGAAGGGCCTTTTCTTGACAATCATTTCAAGACTGCGGTTATCCCTGTTGCTTGTGCTCTTTTTCTACCACACATTTTCTTTCCACTCAACTGTCCATTAACATGCTTGGATACAGCACACTGTAAACAGACAGCTTCTTTACCAATGACCTTTTGTGACATACCCTCCCTTTGAAGGGTGGCAATGACTGTCTTCTGGACAACTGTCAAGTCTTCCATGATTGTGTAGCCTACTGTACCAGACTGAGGGACCATATAAAGGCTTAGGAAACCTTTGCAGGTGTCTTGTGTTGATTTGCTGATTAGAGTGTGATACAATGAGTCTACAATATTGAACTTTTTCACAATATTCTAATTTTCTGAGAGACTGACTTTTAGGTTTTCATTATCTGTAAACCATAATCATCAAGATGAAAAGAACTTAAAGCTTGAAATAGATCACTCTGTGTGTAATGAATCTATATGATTAGTGTTGAGCGAAGTGAAGCATTTGAAGCGGAATTCGGTCCGATTTTAGGAAAACGTAGGAAAATTTAGGAAAACTTTGATTTGCAACTAATCCAAATTTCCTCGTGGAGTTTTTTCTAAAGTGGCAGCTGCATCTGTTATAAAGTGACAGTATGAAGCCTGGGAAAGCAAGATCACCCATAGTGCCGTGCAGCCAAGTAATCCGCAGATAGCACCCCCGTGATGTCACACCCCTATAAAACCCTCGTCCTGCATGGTCTCCACCATTGTCCTGTGAGCTAAGCATAGGAATAGATGTGGCAAGCGCTCATCCGCTAGGGACAGGGTTGCTGAAAATGCTTAATAAAAGAATATTGGAGAGGGAGAGTCCAGGGAGACTTATTCTGCATCAGTTTTACTTAATTATTCCTACATTTACTTATTCCTACATCGGCCGTAAAGTAAGATATGTAATTCAATACCAATAAGATGGAAGCCTTTATTATTCCACTGCTAGTGTGCCAATATTATCCAGTCTGCACCCCCTAGGGGGGCCAGGTTTTAGCGATGACCATCCTCATCTTTTGCTGACTTTAGGCTACTTTCACACCTGCATTTAGGTGCGGATCAGTCTGGTATCTGCACAGATGGATCCGCACCTATAATGCAAACACTTGTATCCGTTCAGAACGGATCCGTTTGCATTACCATGAACAAAAAATAAATAAAAATAATGTATTTATTTTTTTTGTTCATGATAATGCAAACAGATCCGTTTTGACTTACACTGAAAGTCAATGGGAGGCAGATCCGTTTTCAATTGCAACATATTGTGTCAGTAAAAACGGATCTGTCCCCATTGACTTACATTGTAAGTCAGGACGGATCCGTTTGGCTCAGTTTCGTCAGACGGACAACAAAACGCTGCAAGCAACGTTATGGTGTCCGCCTCCAGAGCGGAGTGGAGGCTGAACGGAGCCAAACTGATGCCTTCTGAACAGATCCTTATCCATTCAGAATGCATTGGGGCTTAACTGATCAGTTTTGGGTCGCTTGTGAGAGCCTTGAAACGGGTCTCACAGGCGGACCCAGAAACGGCAGTGTAAAAGTTGCCTTACTTCTTCCAAATCATCCTTCAAAGTCTCCATGTCCTAGAAAAGTCTGCAAGATACAGAGAGAGGAGGAGCTGGATGTTCCTGATGACTTATTCTCATCGATATTAGATGATGTGGAAAAGCAGATGGCAGAAGAAGGGCTCCTACCTGCAGGGCAGGAGATCGCTGGGGTTGGAGAAGTGGGTAAGGCCCTGTTTAAAGGTGCATTAAAGGTGCTGTGCAGCCATTAATAATGAAGACCGACTATACGGTGCAGTCTTCATTATTAAATGAAAGGCAGCTGCGGGCTAATTGGCTGTGCGGTTCTTCACTGCAGCACGGCCACTCTATGTGACCGTACCCTAAACAGAATGACCTGGGTATACCAGATTTATACCAATTCATGACAAATTAATTTGTAATGAATCAAATTTCTTGGCTAAATTCAGTGAAGTTGTCGAATTGAATTTTTAAAAGCTTCTTTCATCTCTATATATGCTATTTAAGTTTCACTTTTTGAATTGCATTAGTAAAATAAATGAACTTGATTATATTCTAATTTATTGAGATGCACCCGTATGTCAGTGTATGTGTCTGCTCTATGCATCCAAATGAGATGTGAACTAAGCCTGAGTTACATTTGAAAAAGATACATCAAAGTGGTGAGGCTAAAAGACTCCAGTTTATTTTTGACTTACACAGACAGCAGCCATGAGGTGGCTTGTGCCTACCCCCAGTAAACTGATCCATAATAAGGCTGAGTGCATGAGGCCTCATAAAATCCTCTTGAAAACATATATACGGACTGGACTGGAGAGTACGGTACATTTTACTGAACAATGATTGCATTCTCCTGCCAGAAAATGACCGCCCTTCTCCTACCTAGAGAATAACTATTATTAATAACTATTATTATCGTTGCTAGAACGTCTTGCCCGCTGCACATATTCATTACAGGATAACGTTCTTTTTATAGGATTTATCCTTTTAACCTGCACGTTTGTACAACCTCCACCAATTACAGAGTGTACAATCTACAACGATCCTCTTGTTTCCAGTCAAATATAATAAATGTATTTCCCTATATGCCACTTACACAGTAGAAGAAAATAACAGCATTGACAGAGGACAGCTGATGAGTAAGCACCGGCACAGACCTGATCCCAGCCTGCATTGTCTATAGAAGATTCTGGGAATGGTCTTAGACTCCATGATATTCTTGAAAAGTAAAAATAATCAACTGTTGATTCAGCAAAGGTCCTTGGTGGCAGCATTTCCAATGTATACCTACTGGGGGGTTGGGCCTTCAATGGATGATTTTTCGGACTACTATGTAGCCCTACCATGTTACATTTCTTCTGTAAACAGTACCACACCTGTTCATGGGGAGGGGGGCCTGTGCTATTGCAGCTCAGCCTCTTTTACTTCAGTGGAGCCTAACTGCAATACCATACACAACCCATGGACAGGTGTAGTGCTGTTCCTGGACAAGAGCAGACACATTATCTATCCTTAACAACCATAGGACATTCTATTGTTTGTGGTGATCACAACAGGGAGGAACTGACGTTATCAGACTAGAAGGATAGCCTTGTAAGATAGAGGCAAGTGTAAAATCTGCAACAAAAAAGTACTATAAATGCATAGTTCAGGCACAAACTCAGAGCAGTTGCATACAACAAATTTACAGTTGGTCACACTTAATGGTTACAGTCTTTTAATATGAGGGCACATAAATTAGTGGTTTCACATCTGGTTTGCAAAAGTTGAGGCACAAAATGCATAACAATTCTCACATGGAAGTTCTCACTCTTGCAATCTGTGCTGTGGGCCAAGCCACTTCTTCTCACTCATCTCCGCTTGAGGGCAATGGGAGATAGCTTCACTACTCAGCCTTGTGGCAGTAACATCTTATCACTTGGTCCCACACCACGGCACTGTGCTTGACATAACTGACAACTTGCAGGATGGCAGCCTCACATATTGATCTGCAACCTGATCGGCAGCCCACTGTTCACATTGGCTGTGTTCCACCAATCTCAGTCTCAGCAGGCTGCCGACTGATGCCTGTGGTAGTCTTGCGGTTACTGCAGCCTCATTGACTGCCCTCTCATAAGTTGAGGCCTGGTCTTAGGCCTAGTCTTGAGCCTGGTGTGCTCCACAGTGGCACACGTGCTGGAAGAAGACTCCCTCTTTTCTTACTCTCTGGCTCTCTTCGACAGTTTGTATGTTACGCTTCTGTGGCCTATCTCTTACTGATCCACTCATAGACACTCCTTTTACTGCTCTTCCTTCACACAAAGACAACACCAGCGGCATAGTGCCCGAAGTCCTCCAAGATAGAGCTGACTGATGCTCTTCTCCATATGCCTGTGATTTCACACTTGGGCCACATGCTTAAAGGGAATCTGTCACCAGGAAAATTGAAGTAAAGCCATGGCCTAATAGCACTTAGTACCTTATTTCCAGATGTGCCTTTGTTCCAGCAATAAATGTTTTCTATCTTCTAAAAATCCAGTTTATTTGGTATGCAAATGAGCCAGTAAGGTGCCCAGAGGGGACTCACTCTTGCAGGAAGGAGCCCAGGCACGCCTCTTGCTAGTGCCCAAGCCCGCCCTCATGCTGGGTGCAGGGAAAAGGGGGCAGAGTTATGGCTTAAAGTATAACTGTCATCTTTTTATTTATTTTTTGGAGTATTGGATTGTGGTGATTAATATCACCTTGGTGGCCCTATTTCAACTTTTCAGTGTATTCAATTACCCCTTAATTCCACAGTTTTGTTCCCTGTACTGCTTATTTTTGTCTGTGCTTAAAATCAGGTTGCTAGGCATGGTCCATCTATCTGTTGAAGGACGGAGGACGCAGAAGCACGCAGCATGCAAGGTCAGATTACAGACAGCCAGGGACTGTAAGTAAATGATTAAAGCCAGGTCCTCCCCAGCAGCTGATACCAGTGCCTGGGCTGTGTGCACTTCTCCCTGTCCCTGCGCTTGGCAGACGCTCCCTCACTCAGCAGAGCTGGAGAATGCAGAGTTGAAGCAGCGCAGAGCAGGGAAGGGAGATCTGCCATCTGCTCAGTGTATAAATGAAAGCAACATGTGGTAAGAGGACCCCTTTGTGCTGCAGGAGATGAACCCTTTAGGGTGGAGGGCTCTGGTTACTGACACTTTTGGGGGGCTATTGTTACTGGCTAGTGAGGGCAGGCGGGATTAGCCTCAGGGTGAGGGCAGTGGCGGCCATCTTAACTGAATAGTGAAATTGCAGTTTTATGCAGACTGGTTGCTAAGGGCTGAATCTTATTAAATATGGGGTAAGTCAGTCTAATAGTAACTGATTCTGGAATATCATGTTATTAGTAACTACATATATGAAAATTGAAATTAGGGTCTAAGTGGGACAGTTATCCTTTAAATGTGATGTAGGAGGGGTGGGTGGACACATTGTGGCAGGAGGTGTCCCTGGGCTCCATCCTACAAGAGTGAGGCCCCTCTGGGCACCTTACAGTACATTTGCATACCAAATAAACTGGATTTTCAGAAGATAGAAAACATCTATTGCTGAAACAAAGGCACATCTGGAAATAAGGTACTAAGTGCTATTAGGCTATGGCTCTGCTTCAATAGCGATTATCCTGGTGACAGATTCCCTTTAAGACTGTAGTTTTGGTCCGCATCCGATCCACATTTCACCATGTGCTGTCCAAATGTGTATGTCTGTTCTGCGGCCCTGCAAAAAAATAAAAAAATAGGAACAAGAACTATTTTTGTCTTTTTTGAGGACAAGAATAGGCATTAACTGAAGGGAAAATGCAAGATGCACACGGCCAGTATCCATGTTGGGGCTTATTGGCAAAGTTGTAGCATAATGCGGAAGATTTATTATTAAAAATGCACCAAAATTCTGGCATCATTTGTGCCAAAATGAATCATATTTTGGGCCACATTTATTGTTTTAGAGATATTTTTGGGCTGGTTCAATGTGGTTTGGAGGGAAACAGTGTGGCTTAGAGGGAAATAAACATGGCCTACCAGAAGGGGATATGGTTTATTATGTGACAATGTGCACCAAAGATGAGCCAAAATTTTAGTGCACAATTCTAGCAAAAAGTAAGCAAAATAATAGGTGGTATAAACTTAGGAGGTAATGTAAGAAAAGCTTTGTGCCAGAGTGATTTTTGCTGTTTTGTTGGTGGAGTAGGCTTTGTGACAAATTTAGGAAGTGTTGTGGCATTTCTAAGTGGTTTGCTCCATACCCAGCATTTTGTGTTTAATAAGGGTGGCAGATGGTTTGTAGACTGAGCTGCATTTTTAACCAGATTTATCACTTGTGACTTTATAAAAAAAAAATACAAAATAAAGTTGCAAGTGTACTCCAGTCGCCTGGTAGCGTAAAACAAACAGCACCTTTATAGTAAATAAGGTTAGACTTTAGACTGAAAAATCACTGGGTATTTGTACAATATATGTAACAAAAGTCTTGTGACATTTGGTACATTTGTTGGCAAAAATAACTGAATAAACAGCAGACATTCGAAAAAACTGACTTCAAATATTAGCCTCCATAATACATTACCTCCTAGGTTTATGCTCTCTTAATATTAGACCATATTAATAAATCTGTCCCAATGTGTATGTGGAAGCATTGTAAGGCTCTGTTCACATTTCCCAACCCATACCTCCGATGGTAGATGTATTCCTTCCACTGTATAGACATACTATGGTTTTATTGTATAAAAAGGACTAGTATTTTTTACTGCATGCTTTTGAATAGGAAAGTACAACAGACTAAAGTATCCTATACAATGAGCCATCAGGATCTTTGCCGGTGCATATGCCACACATAGTGCAAAAGCCGCATGTGAGCTTACAATGTACATGGAAATAGTAGTAGTGTGCATGACGAATGATGGCATTACCACATATAATTAGGATAAACAATTTACTAACATGTAAACCAGAAAATGTCCATCATTTTGTTGCAAAATGCATACAAAACGTAGTTCACCGTGTGTCATTGTATATTCATGCCACTGTATGTTGGCATTTTAATACAGAGATTCTCCTAAAACTACATATATATACGAGGGTCTATTTTTGAGAGGATAAGCCTTTGTAATAACAAAGCCTATTCTGGCAATGCTCCACAACAGCTGCTAAGTCCATGGCCCGATGGAAGTGAAAGCATTACCTACAGCAGAAAGGATGCATCTGCTCCTTGCTAGTTTGATATAGCTTTAAAGGGAATGTCCACTTCAACATGATCTCTGGTTACCAGTTCCGATCATCTGTTATGTCAGTAAGTGACACAAGACACATTTCTCCTTCTGATACAATGTGTTGTGTATAGCGGTTCTATACATTTTCTGACATCATTGCTCTAGAGCTGAATGTTTTAGGATTTTTCTAATTAGATCTGTCAAAGGAAAGGCTTAAAATTCTATTTAATCGGGTTCCAAAGAAAACAGTAATAGTTTGAGACAAGTATTGACTTATAGTAACATAGTACATAAGGCCGAAAAAAGACATTTGTCCATCCAGTTCGGCCTGTTATCCTGCAAGTTGATCCAGAGGAAGGCAAAAAAAAAAAAACCCTGTGAGGTAGAAGCCAATTTTCTCCACTTTAGGGGAATGTAAACTTCCTTCCCGACTCCAATCAGGCAATCAGAATAACTCCCTGGATCAACGACCCCTCTCTAGTAGCTATAGCCTGTAATATTATTACACTCCAGAAATACATCCAGGCCCCTCTTGAATTCCTTTATTGTACTCACCATCACCACCTCCTCAGGCAGAGAGTTCCATAGTCTCACTGCTCTTACCGTAAAGAATCCTCTTCTATGTTTGTGTACAAACCTTCTTTCCTCCAGACGCAGAGGATGTACCCTCGTCACAGTCACAGTCACAGTCACAGTCCTGGGGATAAATAGCTGATTATGGTTGCCATATTTAAATTTTGTGTATAAGTTGTCTCATAACCAGCGTTTGTGATTGAAAAAGAGAGCTGCTCTTTATGAGTGTCTCCTTCTGGCAGCCTTAAACCATCTAATACTACATTTACCAAGCAGCTGCTGCTGTAGGGGAAATGACCAGTTGGTCGAAGCTCCGGTCAAATCAATGAATGGTGAACATATTCTGAAAAGGTTTGGTTCTGAGGAGTCAACCACTTATCTTTTTAAAAATCATAAGGCATCTACTGATCTAGAAGGTAATAAACAAGAAAATAGATTTCTCCTTAATTTCAAGAACTTTTAGTGAGAGGGATTTCTAGAATTAGAAAAAAGTGACTACTCTTTCCCAGAAACAGTTCCATATCTGTCCACAGTGTCCATATTTGTATTCAGTACTGCAGCTTATACCTGTTCAAGCGCTAATATAGTCCATACACAAAAATGACACTGTTTCTAGAAAAACTGTCAATTCTGAACTACGCCTATAAATGACTGGGCCCCATAGCAAAAAAAATGTATGCAACCCCCCCCCACCCGGATCTCCCACCCCCACATACCTCTCGGACCTCGCCACCACATCCGCAGCTCCTCATGCACTTGCGACGGTTACGCGTAGGACTGAGCACAGACCGTTGGTCACTGGGAACGCATTTGTGCCAGTGCAGGAAATGTATGAATCTAAATGTCTGAGTATTAAAGTAGGACTAGTCAGAAATGCTGCCCAGACTGCGGGCAGACCCCCTCCCCCCCCAAAAAAAAAAAAAATAATAATAATAATATATAAATATATATTTCACAGAAAATTCAGTGCAACATAAAACATTTAAAAAAAAATGGAATTTGCACTATATGTCTGTTCAGACATAATTCGTCTCTTTCATATTATAAGCTCCCCTTATATATAATTTACTTACAGTTCTGAAGACTCAGGGGTGCTGGCTGGCTTAGCTTTAGGGGTGCTGACAGGCTTGGCCTCAGGGGGGTGCTGGCAGGCTTGGCCTCAGGGGGGTGCTGACAGGCTTGGCCTCAGGGGGGTGCTGGCAGGCTTGGCTGGGCAGAAGGAGTGTGGGAGACTGTGAGGCCTTTTTTCTCCATGCTGCTCCGGGGGAAAATAAAAATTTCATTACACCTCAGGTCAGACCACCAATCAGACTCCAGCAAACAGCCCCCAAAAGATCCCTAATGTTAATAGGACCCCAATAAGACCTCAGATAACACCTCAGCTCAGACCCCAATATGAATGACACCCAATCAGACCTCAGATAGGAGCCCCATGCCTTATTGCAACCCCTAGTAGCCTTATAGTAACCCCCAGTAGCCTTATAGCAGCCCCCAGTATCCTTATAGCAGCCCCCAGTCCCTCTCCATCAGCCCCCAGTGCCTCTCCATCAGCCCCTAGTGCCTCTCCATCAGCCCCCAGTGCCTCTCACCAGCCCCCAGTGCCTCTCCATCAGCTCCCAGTGCCTCTCACCAGCGGCCCCCCAGTGCCTCTCCATCAGCCCCCAGTCAGTGCATCTCCATTAGCCCCCAGTGCCCCTCAATCAGCCCCCAGTGCGCCCTCCTCAGTATTAAAATCATTGGTGGGCAGTGTGCACCCCCCCAGTATTAAAATCATTGGTGGGCAGTGCGCACCCCCCTCCCCGGTATTAAAATCATTGGTGGGCAGTGCGCCCTCCCCCCAGTATTAAAATCATTGGTGGGCAGTGCGCCCTCCATCAACATTGGTGGCAGTGGCAGTTCCGATCGCAGTCCCAACAGTGTAATGCTGGGGTTCCGATTGGTTACCATGGCAGCCAGGACGCTACTGAAGTCCTGGCTGCCATGGTCAGTTAGTCAGCAGCATACTTACATGCGCTGTGGCCGCCCCCGACGCTCCTTCTTCTTGTAACTCACAGGTCTGTGCGGCGCATTGCTTATACTTATAGCAATGCGCCGCACAGACCTGTGACGAGTTACAAGAGGAAGGAGCGCTGGGCGGCCACTGCACATGTAAGTATGCTGCTGACTAACGGACCATGGCAGCCAGGACTTCAGTAGCGTCCTGGCTGCCATGGTAACCGCTGCCACCAATGATGGGGGGGGATCGGGGAGGGGGGAAGGCCGCCCCCTATCCTACCGCCACCCACTCGCCACAGATGATTATTTTATTTTTTTATCCTCAGCCGGCGGCCCGGGCCCCCCAGTGGCGTAGGGCCCAATAGCCATTGCTATGACTGCTATAGCGATCCCTACGCCACTGGTTGTATCACCCAGCACACTAGACACATGATTGACTTACATCATGCCCACTACACCCACATGTGCTCTGGAAACCCATTCTCTATGCCCACGAGTGTGTGCACTACTGTGCATAGTACCTGTGCATGGGGACAACATTACAGAAGGTCCTTGAACATAGGGAGAGCGCATGCATGATAATTTTCAAGGCATGTGTTGTATACAGACAGTGGGATCCATCCCATGTATATGTTGTCGTAAATGACAACATTTATATTCTGGGTGGTACCAGGAGCAGATTGAATCACGTGTGTCATGTACGCAGGCAGACATGCAGAGGGGTCATGGGGGGCTGCTCGGGAGCTGATGTGGTAATGAATTCTTAAAAAGTTAGACTATTGAGCAGTGGCGTACATAGAGAGGTAAGGGCCCCTTAGCAAGGATCAAACCAGGCCCCCCGCACAGGACAGAAGGGCCATTTTTCCACTGCCTCATTTGCTGAAAGTTGTTTCTTTAGAGGGTAGAGTCCTGACCAAGTTTTCATGTCCTGTAGAAGAGGACATAATCCCAACTGGGTCCCCTCTTGCCCTGGGCCCCATAGCAGTTGCATGGTCTGCCGCTATGATAGTTACACCCCTGCTATTGAGATATGCTGCACATAATAAAATAATACGACTAATTCCCCTTTGACAGGTTGTATCAGATTGGTCATCTGTAATAATGTCACATCAAATCAAAGTTTTGGCTTTGCCATATTAGAATAATGGAGTTATATCATTTAAGTCATGTCACTATCAGGCTTGGCCGACACTGTGGGTGGTGGGTCACATTATCAAATTTATGTCTTTGCACCAAGAGAAATTGTCCTTCCCCCATGGAGATCCTGTTTCTGGGGAGATCCAAGGGAGAAAATGTAGCAGCATATATTTAGAATCCATGTAATTGTCAACATGGAAAATGACAAGAAGACCTTCTGCATCCCTTAAGGTCTGCAAAAAAACCTGTACCACAAGGTTTAGCGCATGAACTAAGCATACGGCATGTGTCAGTGTCCCCAAACATATAACAGATGGGGAGGTAGGCAGGGACTTGGTGACAGAGCGCTGTCAAGCTATTTGTGGTGGAATGCAGCATTAAAAAGGAAGAGGAGAATGAGGTGGAAGGTTGGACATTATAGCATTGCTGCCCCAGGAGGGAGGGAGTACGACTTCAACCAGAGCAGAAATGTGTATGTGAACTGTCATAGTCTATTCACAGTGCATGTACACCTCACCTGGTGACCTTCCTGAGGGACAGGGACTGTTTGGCACAAAAATTTGTAAAGAGCATGAAATATAATTATTTGTGCTGTCAGGGTAAGAGTCAAAGAGATTAGATAGAGGCATAGAGATAGATAGATAGATAGATAGATAGACCCACAATGGTCGCTGAAATAACTTGAAACTAACAAAAGTAATAATAAATAAAATTTACTGAAAATCAACTAATGAAATCAGACATTGCTTTTGAATTGTGGTTCAACAGAATAATAAAAAAAAACAATCAAATGAAACCGTCCTTGACAAAAATGATTGTACCCCTAGATAAGATGGAGAATAATTTGGTGTCTTCATACTTGTAATCAGTCAGTCTGCTCTGCCTATTTAAGGGGGGAAAAGTAGTCCCTGTGCTGTTTGGTATCATGTTGTCCACCACACGGAACATGGACCAAAGAAAGCTAAGGAGGATATTAAAAAGAAAATGATAGACAAACACCTTAAAGGCTATAAGACCATCTTAGGCTACTTTCACACCAGCGTTTTACTGGATCCGGCAGGGCTCAGCAAAAACACTTCCGTTGCTGATAATACAACCATCTGCATCCGTTATGAACGATCTGGTTGTATTATCTTTAACATACCCAAGACGGATCCGTCATGAACTCCATTGTAAGTTATCAGATCAGTTTTCTATTGTATCAGATTGTGTCAGTTTTGCTCCGCATCCCATGACGGAAAGAAAACCATAGCATACTGCGGTTTGCTCTCCGGTATGGGAACGCAACCAAACGGAATCCATTTTGGAGCATTCCATTCTGTTCAGTTACGTTTTGTCCCCATTGACAATGAATTGGGACAAAACGGAAGCGCTTTTGTCCGGTAGTGAGATCCTATGATGGATCTCAATACCAGAAAATAGAAATGCGGTGTGAAAGTAGCCTTAGTTTAACATGTCCCTATGGCCAAATTATTTTCAGTCTTTTGTAGGGATACCATCATTTTTGTCCAGGACAGTTTCATTAGTTTGTTTTATAAATTATTATGTTCAACCACAATTCAATAACAATGTCTGATTTTCATTAGCTGATTTACAGTCAATTTTTATTTATTATTACTTTTGTCAGTTTCAAGTTATTTCAGCGACCATTGTAGGTTTTTCTTTCTTTAATGGACGGGCACCAACAATTTTGCCAATGTGTGTAAATAGATAGGTTTCATGCACACAAATATATTTTTTGTCCACATCCGATTCGCATTTTTGCATGTTGGATGCGGACCTATTCACTTCAATGGGGCCACAAAAGATGCGGGCAGCACTCCGTGTGCTGTCCGCATCCGTATGTCCGTTCCATGGCACCTGCAAAAAATAGAACATGTCCTATTCTTGTCCTTTTTACAGACAAGGATAGGACTGTTCTATAGAGGCCAGAATGTTCCATTTCGCATACGACTGGTATCCGTGTTTTGTAGATCCGCAATTTGCAGACCACAAATAGCCTACAGTCGTGTGCATGAGCCCATAGAAAGATAGAGAGCTAAACAGACACATAGCTGAAATTTCATCAATCTGGCGAGTGGTGACAAATTTGCTGGGTTGCTTCGGCTTTGCCCCCGCCTCGCTCTGTGCCTGCTTTTTAGAAAACTGCTATGTCTGGCGTAAAGCAACAAAACTTAGCAAAAATGTGTCACGATGCACTAAATTTACCATACTGCCTGAACCACTGTGATACATTTGAGGCTTCTTTAGACTGGCTAGTGTAAATCTGCCCCACTATTTGTAGAATTTATACAGGCCATTAAAGGGAATCTATCACCAGACCCCCCCCCCCCCCCCCCATCAAACTGTTCACATAGACACATAGCTGCAATTCACCTGATTAAAATGCTGTCTTTCTTAACATGCAAATATACCGTATAGAATTATAATACTGTATGTACTTTTAAACCAAAGGGGACACTTTGTCCATAAAATAAAGTCACTTACCCCTGTACAGAATATGGGATAGAGTCATCAGGAGGACGTGCTTATTCAGAAGACTAGTGGTAGCCAGCCACCGAAGAATACTAAATATAGGAAAGTTGACTTTCTGTTTCCACCTCTAATGACCCTCACTGTACAATGAGGAAACACAGGGGGCATTGCATCTGATGCGACTCAAATATTAATAGGTACATGCCTCTTGATATTTCTGTTGTATCTTTGCAGGTCCGTGTGCCAACATGGAGCTGGTCTAGACATTCGCTATAATCTGGGCTAGTTTCCTGGCCTAGATTATAGAAAATGTGACCGGCTGGCTACACCGCCCCACACCGCCACAGTTTCTTTAATATACAGGAAGTGATATGAATTTTCATGAACAGCTTCGGGCCCCTTGCTAAAAAAAAAAAAAGTTAACTTGTAACCTCTGAAACAAACACATTGCTATGCATACAAAATAAACACTGATGGCTGAGGTACGGTGAAAAAAAGGATCGGGCATGCTGGATTTCAACATGCCCGATACTTTGCTCTCACAAGATATAAGTTGCTGCCAGAAGTGTCTGGCAGTGGCTTAGGGCTCATGTACATGGCCGTTGTTCGGCCGTGCCCATATTGTGGCCTCCAAACAGCGGGTCCGTAATATGCTGGCACCGGCCGTTTGCACCCTGCATCATGGGTGTGGACCCATTCACTTGAATGGGTCCGCAATCCGGAAGATCGATGCGGTACGGAGGCACGGAACACCACGGAAGCACTGCGGAATGCTTCCGTGGGGTTTCTGTCCGTGTCTCTGCAACGCAAAAAATAGAACTTTTTGCTGTGCGGACGGATCACAGACCTATTCATATTGGTCTGGATCCATTGCGGCAGCCGCATGGAAGATGCCTGTGCATTGGGGACCACAAATTACGTCTCCCAATGCATGGAACAGCTGAACAACGGCCGTAAGAATGAACCCTTACTGTCCTGCCCCCATTGAAAACACATGTACACTTGGATGAGCTAAGTGAATATGTGTACAGAAGAGTTGGAAAGAATAGCAGACGGTTTATTCATCCAGCAGCTATTGAAGGTGTACAGGCACTTTAAGGACTAATGCAGATTGTATAGCCATGTGCATAGAGGATGTACAGCTGTGCACAGAAATTATGTGTGTCAAAATTTCAGATTATTAATATTTTTTTACATCAGATAACTGGTGTACATGGTATGATAAATCCCCCCATAGCCCTTTCATTCGCCCTATTATAGCACCCCAGACCTGGGTGTATTATGATTTGTATATAGTTTGCATTGTTATGTATTGTATTGTTTGTTTCTATCCTTAGTTCCCAGCAAGTAATTGTTGCAAAAGTTTGGCAACGAACAGGGCTAAACCACCTTGTTCTTCCCCTCTTGGTAGGGGTGGTCTGGACCTGCTCCCTACCAAATGGGGGATTTCCTGTCCAGAGTCAGAGAGGAGAGGACGCAACCTGCAGAGCTACTGCTCCTGTTACCAAACTTTCCAGAGAGAACTACTTTAATTGTCCTCAAGTGAAGCCTGGAGGTTCCAGATAGCTACATCAGCTTCATGAACTGCTACATCAGCTTCTGCAAACACTGTTGTAAGGTGAGGGACTACAGCCAAGCCACCCATCACCAAACAACCACTAGGCCAGTGTCACCTATGTGCGGAATTGCTGCCATCTAACCTGCCTCCACATTCCTTGCTGGTACCATAGAAGGACTGCACTTAAAACCTGCTACTTTTGTACATATTTCAAGCTCTATTTTGCATTTAGACGTTGTTATGTTTAACTCTAACCTCATTCTTCAGTACTATAATTCAACTGCACTGATCCCCAGGGCCTGATGGACTACACAGTGAGACAACACTTCATGATGGCCACCACCACCCCTATCCTCTTCACCGGCTCCTCAGGGGGTCACTGCACATGCCCTTATGTTTCTGAAGGTGGACCCACACCAATTAACTGTCTGCCCAGCAACCTTCAATTTAAAAAGGGGTTTCCTTCATGAGACAAGCCTTTTAAATACCTAAGCTCTATTGTGTTGTTCAGCCTGGCATTTGAATTGCTCTGCTCCATCAAAACAAATTTTAAGCACTTATAAAATGTAGAGTTATTAATAAAAATATATTGACCTGATGGACCTGTTGGCTACACTGGTCAGGATAGCAAGAAATCCATTTTCCTGGAGCTTTTAAAATGTGACTTAATATATTGATGTCTTGCAGCCAAACTGAAGTGACCAAACCTTAGTGACAAACAATGGCAACTGGCTCTTCCACCTCTTCCACACAAGTCTTCCTGAAGGAGACTGAAGAGAATTCCTTCCAGGATTACATTTCTCCCATGAGTAATATCACTGGCATTAGAATCAGTGTAACCATGTAGTCAGGGAAGATGATACTAAGAATCTCCAGTGTAGCTTGAGTTCCCCTTTAATTAGAGCTTTTCTAGAAAAGGAGCGAGAAGATGAGCGCTTGCCTATCTAATCACTCTTCTGCACCTAATTAGACCGTTTTATTGATACCACAACCCAGATGTTTACCAGTGTTAAAGAGGTTATCCAACCCCAAATATGCCCCCCCAAATGCCCCTGCCCCTCACACAGATTGTACTGACCTTGCTCCCCGGACCAGCGTAGCTTCTGCCACCTGCATGACTGACACTCCATCTCCCCGTCTCGCATGGATCAAAACACGGGGGACAGCCAATAACAGGCCACAATGGGAACGAGCCTCCCTAGCATCGTGGGTGACAGTAGGGAGGCTCGTTCCTGTTGCTTTTTTTCCATTCACCAAGCTGTATGAGAGCTTATTTTTTGCAGGGACAAGTTATACTTGAGAGCTGTGATCCTGCTCTAACAGTCCAGACTGGCAGGAGCACCGATCTGGGCTGTTTAACCCCTTACATGCCGCTGGACTCCCTCTGTATCCCATCGACACCCTGCAAATAAGATGGCAGGGTACTGATGCCAGTGAAGACAGGTCAGGGCCTAGTGTAGCCCTCAGGTCTGCCTCTAGAAGTCTAGAGTTTTCTAGCAGGCTGTGCCTCTCTGGAGCAGACTGCTGGTCAATGTCAGTATAGCACTGACATTAAAAATACAATGCACTATAGCAGGAATGGCCAATCTACGGCTCTCCAGCTGTTGTAAAACTACAATTCCCACCATGCCCTGCTCTAGGCTGATAGCTGTAGGAAGAGAGTTGTAGTTTTGCAACAGCTGGGGAGCTGCAAATTGGCCATCCCTGCACTATAGGGATGATATATTTTAGAAGCGATCAAACGATCACCTGTTATAGTCCCCTTGTAGGACTAATAAATGGTTAAAAATATGTATATTTTTTAAACTATTTAATAAATCACAAAAATTCCAAACTACATCTTTCCATTGGAAAAAAAGCTTTTTAATTGAAAAATATTGCAAAAATAACGTTTCCCCACAGGTTTGGTTTTGTGCATCCGTAACGACCCACACTATGCAAATATCATGTCAATTATCTTGTATTGTGAAAGCTGAATTGCTGCTTTTTGCTTATTCTCCACCAATGTAATAAAAAGCGATCAGAAAGTGTTATGTATCCCAAAATGTTACCAATCAAAACTACAAGTCATCCTGCAAAAATCAAGCCCCCACACAGCTCTATAGAAAGAAAAATAAAAAAGCTATGGGTCTTGGGATGAGGCGTTGCAAAATGATTTTCTTCTTTTAAAGGGTTTCTGTCACCTGAAAAATGGGTATTACGCTGGCTGACATCAGCGATGTGCTAATGTCAGCTGAATATAACTATATTACTGCCATCTCACTGCCTGAAGCTTTTATTGAGAAAAACAAACTTTTATAATATGCTAATTAGCCTCTAGGTGCAGGGGGGGGGGGGGGGGGGTGTTGCACCTGCTCCTAGAGGCTCCGTTTGCCCACCTCTTTTCACGCCCTTCTTCTCTTCATTGACAGGGCTAGGGCAGCGCTGCTCTCCTCCCGCCGGCCATGTCTGCAGTGTAAATCTCGCGCCGTTCAGTATTCAGCACAGGCGCAGTGAGGGAAGGACGCTCGGCGGCTGCTGGCTCCCTCACTGCACCTGGTGACAGAAACCCTTAAAAGAAGCGTTTTTATTGAGAAAAAGTAGTAAAATGTAAAATAAAATTAACATCACAAAATTTATAACAGTATTTCTGTTTTTTCCCCATCTCCCTTCCAGAAAGAGTTGATCAGTAAGTTATTTGTACCCCAAAATGGCACTATTAAAAACTACAACTTGTCTTGCAAAACACAAGCTCTCATACTGCTACACAGACGGAAAAATAAAAAAAAGTTATAGCTCTTGAAAGGCAACAATGTAGAGAGAAAAAAAAGCTTGATAAGGCCCAAAAAAGTCTGGCTACTTAGGGGTTAACTAGGTCCTGGCAATGCCCATAAAGTTTATTTTTTATTTTATTTTTATCTAGGGAAAGGGGAGTGAACTGAATTTTTATATATTTAAAAACTTGTTTTTCTTTTTGTCACCTTGTGACTATAACATGCATTATTAGACTGCCACTTGCATTCTGTAATGGATAAACGGCCTAACTAGGTGCAGAAGGGGTTAGATGAGCAAGCACTTAAAGGGGTTGTCCAAGTTATATTTATTGATGACCTATCCTCAGGATAGGTCATCAATATCAGATCGGAGGGGGTCCGGCACCCCCTCCGATCAGCTGTTTGAAGAGAAGGCGTGCGCGGTGTCAGCGCTGCCTCCTCTTCACTGTTTACCTTCTAGCCGTTGCATCTGCAGTGGTGAGCAGGTGTAATTACACCCAAGCCTTCCTATTGAAATAAATGGGACGGATTGGGTGTAATTACACCTGCTCACCACTGCAGATGCAACGGCTAGAAGGTAAACAGTGAAGAGGAGGCAGCGCTGACACCGCGCACGCCTTCTCTTCAAACAGCTAATCGGAGGGGGTGCCGGGTGTCGGACCCCGGCCGATCTGATATTGATGACCTATCCTGAGGATAGGTCATCAATAAATATAACTTGGACAACCCCCTTCTCACTCCTTTTCTAGAATAAAAGACGCCTCATATGTGACAGAGAGCAAGAATGCTTTCTAAGGCCAAATTCACCTATGCAATGTAGACTCCAGCAGTGGAACAGCCAGAGGACACCATATCCGGAATAGCCGGATAAGGCAGCGCATGGCTGGATCCCCTTTGACTATAATGGGATCCAATAGGGATCTGCACGCTTTGCAGCATAAATGACAACTTTTAGCTGAAGGAGTCGAAGTCTGGGCCACTAAAGGACATTCATAGAGTTGTCTCTAAGGCACTCCTATATCTACCAACTTTTGTAAATAAGGAAGAGGGACACTATGTGGGGCGCACTTTGTGTGCAACGGCAAATCTTTTCTGCACTAGGCCACACTTTTAACTCCGCCCAAAACATAACTAAACACCTAATCCCACCCAGTCCCCTAAATACCCCAGAGTAGTAATTGTCCCCCCTTTATGCCACTACACAGTAGTTATGCCAGCATTGTGCCCCTTTCACAGATTATGCCCAGATATGTGCCTCCTTCATAGTAGTTATGCCAGATATATGCCCATTAGTAGCGATGCCCAGATATGTGCCCCCTCACAGTAGTTATGCCTAGATATGTGCCCCCTCACAGTAATATGCCTAGGACTGTGTCGCCTCACAGTAATATGCCCAGTTGTGCCCCCGCACAGTAATATGCTCAGGAATGTTCCCCTAACCCCACTCAGTCCCCTAAATGCCCCCACGTAGTAATTTTCCCCCCTTTTTGCCACCACACAGTAGTTATGCCAGCATTGTGCCCCCTTCACAGATTATGGCCAGATATGTGCCTCCTTCATTGTAGTTATGCCAAATATATACCCCTCAGTAGCAATGGCAAGATTTGCGCCCCCTCACAGTAGCAATGCCCAGATATGTGCCCCCTCACAGTAGCAATTCCCAGATATGTGCCCCTCACAGTAGCAATGCCCAGATATGTGCCTCTCACAGTAATATGCCCAGGACTGTGCCCCCTCACAGTAATATGCCCAGGATTGTGCCCCATCAATTTAATATGCCTAGGACTGGGCCTCCTCACAGTAATATGCCCAGGATTGTGCCCGCTCACAGTAATATATCCAGGACTGTGCCCTGTCAGTAATATACTCAAGATTGCGCCCCCTCACAGTAATATGCCCAGTTGTGCCCTCTCACAGTAATATGCTCAAGATTGCACCCCTCACAGTAATATGCCCAGGAATGTGCCCCCTCACAGTAATATGCCCAAGATTGTGCCTCCTAACAGTAATATGCCCAGTTGTGTCCCCTCACAGTAATATGCCCTGGACTGTGCCCCTCACAGTAATATGCCCAGATATGTACCCCTCACAGGAAGTAAAAAGAATAAACTGCACATATTCACCTCGTTCCCCAGCAGCAGCAGGATACACGGAGCTGCCGGCTGGCCCTGCCCCCTGTCCAGACCTGCAGTGTGGAGTGCAGACAGGGGGGAGGAATGATGGAGAAGGAAGCCGATGGACGGCTCTCTGCTTCATCATTACAGTCAGCTGTCTCTGCTTTCAGCTGTCAGAGAGCGGCACATACCTGACCCGTACCGGGACAGCCACTGAAATTCGGGAATGTCCCGCTGGATCCGGTACGGTTGGGAGGTATGCACTCCTGTGTTATCTTTGCTGTGTGCTTAGCATTGGCTTGTTGGAAGGGGAACCTTCAGCTTGATCTGAGGACCAGAGCAATCTGGATCAGGTTTTCAAAAAGAATATCTCTATTCAGCTTTCCCTCAACCCTGACCAGGCTCCATCAGGGCCATCTTTAATATTGATTGGACTCTGGGCAAGAATTTACTAGGGCCCCCTGGATCCCGCCTTCCCACACCCTAGCATGCAATCACGCCCTCCACAAGAACACACGCACACACAAAAAATCCAGACACCTAGTAGAGTAGTATACTTTAATAATGATGAGTGGCCACTAGAGGTGTTCCTTGGCAGTAATGTAAATACTGACTTTTTTTCTGAAAAGGCAGCGTTTACATTAAAAAGCTTGCAGAGACATGATATAGACACCAGAACTACTATGTTTAGCCGTTGTGGTTCTAGTGACTATAGTGTCCCTTAATATAGAGAGGAAAAAATAATCAGAACAAAAGTATCAAATAAAATGGCTGTATCGTTATTCCAAAAATTTAAAAAGCACAACTTCTGACACAAATATATAGTATTTCGCAGATTCCTTTTTTTTTTTTTTTTTTTTTACAATGTGCAGATAGTACTGTACTACTAACCCCTTCATTCACTCCTACATACAGGGTAATACAGCGCCATATACCTCTTACATCCAGTGACGTCTCTTTGATGTAGATGTTCTCTTTCCTCTTTCCTTTCAGACTTTCAGACCCAGACCACCATTTTCAGCCATTTATCATCTCTGCAGTTTACTACTTTTCCCTCATCCTCCCATCTTTTGGACAAATCATCCTACCACCCCCAATACTGTGCCGCTGTGCTCCCCAATACTATACTGCAGAAATAGATAAACCCCCTGATAATAGTAGTAACATGCAGCTAGCGCCCTTCAATAATTATTGGCACACGGTGCCCTAAAATAACTGCGCCCAGCAAATAGTGCCCCTGATGCTAATAGTGTAAACATAACGTCCCCCAAAAATAACTGTTGTAAGCTGATACTGTGCAAACTACAAATTGGCGTGGTATTAAAAAGCAGGAAGTGCTCAACCCCATATGCAGTTGTGCATCTATACTGGGCGGGCAGATCCTGCACTTGTGGCCCGTTGCTAATGGCAATCCGCAGCAAAAATGCATACAATAGACACACAAGTACCACAATGGACATCCTACACAAGATAGCAATTGTGTGGATGTGATAAGCAGTCAAAATAACATAACAAAAACAAAGACAGGTGCACTCTGCGGTCTTACTAACCCTCATACTGGTGTAAAATTGAGAATTAGCCAACATATCCTGCTTGGAGGACATGTCTGAGCCCGAGCACCGCGCCAAGGTTTCTCAAGTAGCTCGGAACCTAACACTAAACCTACCTGGGCCGTATGGGCAATACCAGGAGCCAGTGGGCGAATTACAGGTGCGCAAGGTCCGACTCAAAGCAATCTCCCAGTAACCTCCAGCATGCAACCATGCATACAATGGGAGGAGGCGGAGAGCTCTGAGTCCCACCCAAGACTGGCTGATATAGCCCGGGCCTCACATGTGCACCAGAATGCTGCCTGTGGATGGAAATAAAGGCACATTCAGACTAGGAGTTTCTACACCTCCAAAAATTCAAAATACAAACTACAAATTGGCGTGGTATTAAAAAGCAGGAAGTGCTCAACCCCATATGCAGTGGTGCATCTATACTGGGGGGGGGGGGGGCAGATCCTGCACTTGTGGCCCGTTGCTAATGGCAATCCCCAGCAAAAATGCATACAATGGAGGATGCCTGCAGCGGACCACAAGTACCACAATGGACATCCTACACAAGATAGCAATTGTGTGGATGTGATAAGCAGTCAAAATAACATATACAAAGATATACATATCTCCCCACAGAAACCAAATAATGGTACCATGTTTGGACTCTACTTGTAGCTGGAACCCAGGGGGATCTGTTGGTCCCAGAACCATCCCTCTGTGACATTCTGTTCTGGAGCTATGGGCCCTAATTGGTTTTGTGGGTCCTTGGCTGCCAGCCCAGAAGAGGAGGAGGGGATCCTTCCCAGAGGAGGGAAGAGGAGGGGCCTGCTACAGTTTAAAAGGCTTGTGCCAGCAAGCGGGTGTGTCTTTTCTCTGAAGGAGGGTCACATCGTGCCATGTGTTTAGAGGGACCTGCAACCAGCTGACATCACTGCCCTCAATGTGAATACAGCAAAAGACTAGTCATAACCCAACGGAACATTCATCTACCCGGTAACTGACTTGTGCTCTGTGTAATCCTGTTTGTACCTTATTACCTGTATTTGTAACCTCAGACCACTGTATATATTCTTTGTGTATATTGTGTGATCTAGTGTGCCCTTAAGGCGATTAAGTATGTAATCTTGTGCTGTCTTGTATCTTGATCGCGAATCCCCACGTCCCTGTTTCGACCTAGTTAACAAGTACCCCCATAGATGCCGCCAATCATGTGCCAATAACAAGTGCCCCCATAGATGCCCCCAATCATGTGCCAGTAACAAGTGCCCCTATAGATGCCCCCCAATCATGTGCCAATAACAAGTTTCCCCATAGATCCCCCCCAATCATGTGCCAGTAACAAGTACCCCCATAGATGCCCCCAATCATGTGCCAGTAACAAGTGCCTCCATAGTTGCCCCCCAATCATGTGCCAGTAACAAGTGCCCCATAGATGCCCCCAATCATGTGCCAGTAACAAGTGCCCCATAAATGCCCCCAATCATGTGCCAGTAACAGGTGCCCCCATAAATGCCCCCCAATCGTGTGCCAGTAACAGGTGCCCCAT
The DNA here is from genome assembly GCF_014858855.1 of Bufo gargarizans. Lineage (NCBI taxonomy): Eukaryota > Metazoa > Chordata > Amphibia > Anura > Bufonidae > Bufo > Bufo gargarizans. The sequence goes on along the minus strand of NC_058088.1, from coordinate 113,870,690 downwards.
AGATGCCCCCCAATCGTGTGCCAGTAACATGTGCCCCATAGATGCCCCCCAATCATATGCCAGTAGTAGTACCATATAAAAAAATAAACTGATACTTACCTCCATCAGGCTGGCAGCGATGCGATGCAGGCATCTTCCAGCCTATGTACGTCATTGCGCCGCCTGCACCAGCCTATCAGTGGAACAAGGAAGGGAGACACCTCTTCCTCCCCTGCCTCGCCGCAGCACTTCCATCTGTATCGCTGCCCTGAGGTTGGCGATACAGATGACTATGGAGATAAACGCTTCCACAATGGAAGCGCTCATCTTCCCATGCCCTGCTGCCGCCCACCACGTCACCAGTGGCCAGCGGGGCTCAAGAGACAGATGCCTTGAGCCCCCCAGGAGCAACTGGGCCCGGGGCAGCTGCCCCTTTTGCCCTGCATTAAAGACGGCCCTGGCTCCATGTCCCAGATGCTGAAAAACACCCCCACAGCATGATGCTGTCACTACCATGCTTCACTGTATGAATGGTATTGGGCAAGTGATGTGCAGTGCCAGACATGACGCTTAGAATTAAGGCCAACAAGTTCAGTCTTGGTTTCATCAGAGAATCTTGTTTTGGACAGTCCGAGAGTCCTTTAGATGCTTTTTTTTTGTAAACTCTTTTTTCATTTGTCTTTTTACTGAGGATAGGCTTCTTTCTAACCACTCTGCCATAAAGCTCTTATATAGAAAGGAGTGTTTCTTTCCACACACATCACACATTTTCACACTTGTTAACTCCTTAAGGACATGGCCATATTTCACCTTAAGGGCCAGGCCATTTTTTGCAAATCTGACCAGTGTCACTTTATGTGTGAAAAAACTTTAAAACGCTTTTAATTATCCAGGCCATTCTGAGATTGTTTTATCATCACATATTGTACTTCATGACACTGCTAAAATGGAGTCAATAAAGTTCATTTTTTTTTTTTTTTAAATATACAAAATTTGCAAATTTCCAAGTTTCAATTTCTCTACTTTTATGATACATAGTAATACCTCCAAAAATAGTTATTACTTTACATTTAGGAAATGCCATTTAATTTTTTGGGGATGTTAAGAGGCTTAGAAGTTTAGAAGCAACTCTTGAAATTATTCAGAAATTTTCAAAAACCCACTTTTTAAGGACCAGTTCAGGTCTGAAGTCACTTTGTGAGGCTTACATAATAGAAACCACCCAAAAATGACCCCAATCTAGAAACTATACCCCTCAATGTATTCAAAACTGATTTTAAAAACGTTAACCCTTTAGGTGTTCCACAAGAGTTAATGGCAAATGGAGATACAATTTTATAATTTTGATTTTTTTGGGCAAATCTTCAATTTTTATCCATTTTTTCCATTAACAAAGCAAGGGTTAACATCCAAACAAAACTCAATAATTATACCCTGATTCTGTCATTTTTAGAAACCACCATATGTGGTCGTAAACTACTGTACGGGCAAACAGCAGGGAGTAGAGGGAAAGGCGGCGCCGTGTGGTTTTTGGAAGGCAGATTTTGCTGGACTGGTTAATTTACACCATGTCCCATTTAAAGCCCCCTTGATGCACCCTTAGAGTAGAAACTCCATAAAATTGACCCCATCTAAGAAACTACACCCCCCAAGGTATTAAAAACTGATTTTACAAACGTTGTTAATCCTTTAGGTGTTCCACAAGAGTTATTGGCAAATGGAGATTAAATTTAAAAATTTACATTTTTTGCCAAATTTTCAATTTTTATCAAATTTTTTTCAGTAACAAAGCAAGGGTTAACAGCCAAACAAAACTCAATATTTATGACCCTGATTCTGTAGTTTATAGAAACACCCCATATGTGGTCTTAATCTAATGTACGGGCACACGGCAGGGCGCAGAAAGAAAGGAACACCATATGGTTTCTGGAAGGCAGAAATTTGCTGGACTGGTTTATTTAAACCATGTCCCATTTGAAGCCTCCCTGATGCACCCCTAGAGTAGAAACTCCATAAAAGTGAACCCATCTAAGAAACTAAACTCCTCAAGGTATTCAAAACGGATTTTACAAACTTTGTTAACCCTTTAGGTGTTCCACAAGAGTTATTGGCAAATGGAGATGACATTTCAGAATTTCTATTTTTTGGTAACCTTGCACCCCTAGAGTAGATAGGGGAATGTCCATGTAACTAGTTGGTTGTTAAAGAAGGTTCTGAAGTTGCGGCAGAGATAGGAAAAGTTTTTACACTATGGGGGAGCCTTATCAAGACCATTATTTTCTATGCTGGTCTTTCTTGATATTCCCTTCACTGCCGGAGGATGTACTTAATTTATGACTAGCAATATGCCTGGTCATAAATTAAGTGCATTCTCTGGCAGTCCGTGCACCTAGAATGAAATCTGAGCCAGATTGTAGCTGGTGTAGATTTCTGTCATTATTTACACCAGAAAATCGGCATAAATGGTGATAAATGTGCTGGGGCCAATGGCCCTGCCCACAGCGCACAGGGCTGGTTCTAGGTGAAATGGGGCCCTGGGGCAAAAAACAATAAGGCCTCCCCCTCCCCCCAATGACACTTGCTACATCCCGTATGCACTCTGGAGATTTAATTTGTGGACGTTCATACAGAAGAACCTGTATATTGGGCGGCACAGTGTAGGCTATATGTGTATAACAAACATATTTCACATGAAAACTTACAATTACTTGGCTTGGCCCTTGGGGATCTCGGACACCACTTCAACACTTTGACTTGGGGTTCGGCGGAGCTGATGTGTTTTATCCTAATTAGAAAGATTTCATAATAAGGATTTGGGAAAGGGGCAGAGGGATAGCAGAGCAGGGAGAGGCTGGTGCTGCTACTAGGGGGGGTCATACCATGGGGGAGTAATAAAAGCCCACCATAATGCCCCCACAGTATAAATAATTCTCCTTATAATGTGACAGTACAAAAAATATCCCCTTGTAATGCCCCCAGTTGAGCCAATGTTCCAAATAGCGCACCCATAATGTGCCAGTATAAAATACCCCTGTATAGTGCCCCTAGTAAATGGCCCCGTAGTGCTCCTCCCCGCTCTCCCCCTCCTAGTGCCCCCCATAATGTACCTGTATAAAATGCCCCAGTAGATGCCCGCAGTGTCCCCCATAATTTGTAAGTATAAAATACGCCTTCTTAGTGCCCCCTGTAGATGACCCCATAGTACCCACCATAAAGTGTCTTGGTATAAAATGCTACTGTACTGAGCCCCCCCCATTTAAAATACCCCTTCTTTGTGGCCTCAGTAGATGCCCCTATAGTGCCCACCAATAATGTGCCAGTAAGAAGTTCCACCCAATAATGTGCCAGTGCAACACGCCAGACCTGCAGGGGATGACGAAGTGAGGTCACAGTTATGGGCAATCGAGGGTACTCACTATATTTGAAGAACCCTGGGCAGGCGCGTGGCAGTGAAGGAGAGGTAGACACAGTTCCTCTGGGGCACGCTCTGTAGATAGGGACCAGGCCTGATGGTAGTTGAGGTGCCCTGGATGTTACAGGTATTTTGTGTGCCTGGGGCAAGGTCCCTGTGGTATTCGTGACGCCAGTGCCTTTGGCCGGTGGCACGCCGGTTGATGGTTGGAAAGATGAAGGTACACAAGTATGCAGTGAACCAAACGGAAACTTTACTGGACAATCCAACTTTGTACAGCAGGGAGTAGTACAGTCTTTAGATTATTACAGTTCCACAAAAAGGGGCTTATTCACAAGTATGGCAGGCAATAGACATGCAAGTTACACTGAGGGTAAATTCCACAAGCACTCAGCAGCAGGTTGCACTTTTACACTGTCCTTTATAGAACTCCTACTCTGGCTTGATAATTCCCAAGGCCCGGATGCCTAAAAGGGTGGCTTATATCCTTGGTTACTTCCTTCCTCAGGTATTATACTGCTTGCAATGGTTCCTAAGTTCCTCTGCCTATCAGGGGCACGTGGCTTACCCTGGGACGCCTCCTCCTATCAGGTGGATAACTGTCGGTTTCTCCCAGGAGGTTGAATCCTGCAACTGGGGTATCTCTTCAGAGCTAACTTAGGCTCTCTTGTTCTTCAGGCAGGCTGGAGCTTCTCAACGGCCTCCTGGACATCACTAGCAGCCAGGGCTATCCAGCTGCATGTCAGGAGCAGGCTTACTGGCCTCTGTCTTCTCAGACTCCTGACTCTGCACTAACTCTCCCTGTCTGGGCCTGGACATTTATACTAGGGGGCTCCCTATCTCCCTCTAGTGTCTGGGATGTCTAACTACACCCAACTAGGCCTGCTATTGCATCATACAGGGGAACATTGCATATAAAAACACATTAGAAAATACATTAAATGCACAATTAAATATAACATTTCTGTCCCTTGTGAGTAGGAGGAACGTGCACACCAATTAACCCTTGTGTAGTGCCCACCCCTACCTAGTGGGACACTACACCAGTAATAAGTGCCCCCATAGATGTCCCCCAATAATGTGCCAGTAAAATGTGCCCCTATAGATGCCCCCAATCATGTGCCAGTAATAAGAGCCCCCCCACCATCTTGTGCCAGTAGCCAGAGGCCCCCATATTATGTGCCAGTAGCCAGAGCCCCCCATATCATGTGCCAGTAGCCATAGCCCCATGTGCCAGTAGCCCCCCATAATGTGCCAGTAACCAGAGCCCTACCGTCATGTGCCAGTAGCCAGAGCCCCCCATATTATGTGCCAGTAGCCAGAGCCCCCCCATCATGTGCCAGTAGCCAGAGCCCCCCATATCATGTGCCAGTAGCCAGTGCCCCATGTGCCAGTAGCCAGAGGTCCCCCATCATGTGCCAGTAGCCAGAGCCCCCCCTATCATGTGCCAGTAGCCAGAGGCCCCCCCATCATGTGCCAGTAGCCAGCGCCCCCCCTATCATGTGCCAGTAGCCAGAGGCCCCCCATCATGTGCCAGTAGCCAGAGCCCCCCCCCCCCCCTCATATCAGTAGCCGCCAGTATTGTACACAAAAAAAATATATACACTTATACTTACCTCCATGTCAGGGATGCGATGCAGGTCTCTTCCGGCCTGTGTCCCATGCTGTACAGCTCAGGCGGCGCAATGACGTCATCACGCTGCCTGCGCCGGCCTCTGATAGGCTGTCGGCCTAGTGCCGGCAGCCTATCAGAGGAACAGGGAAGGGACACACCTCTCCCTCCCCTGCCCCACAGCACAGGCATCTATATCGCTGTCCTGAGGACGGCGATACAGATGACTATGGAGATGAGCGCTTCCACAATGGAAGCGCTCATCTCCCTGCGTGACTGTCCTGCCGCCGCTGCCCCCACTTGCCGCCACGGGGCCCATGAAAATATATTTAGTTGGGGGCAATTGCCCCCCTTGCCTTAATGGAAGCGCCAGCCCTGACAGCGCATCAGGCCCTTTTTCAGAAAGTGATGATGATTTAAAAGTGCAACTTGCTAAAAAATGGCATTTACAAAGTCGTTTGCGACTTTTTTTTTTTTTTACACCAGTGGTCTGGTATTGGGCAGCATACATTTCCTAACATGTTCTCTTTCAAGTAGACAAATCAATTTGGTTAAAAAAAAAAGATACTTGTAGGAGATGATTACAAATCACGATTCAATCATTTCTTACATGATGTAACATGGGTTCATGTACCTTTGGTGTTACTGAGTCATGCCAAGTTTCACAAAAGAGCTCAACAATCCTTTAGCACAGAACATATCAATAGTAAAGACTGTAAATAGGGGTGGAGCAGCGGATATTACAGGTAAACAGCACCATGATAATAGCAGACTTTATCAATGACTAGCTGAAGGACCTGGCTTCGCACGGGTATATTTATGTTTGTTTGTGTCGTTAAAAGATATCGACAGTATCCACTATAACAATGACATCCACAGTACCACGCACCCTTAACAGTGACCTCCACAGTACCCAGCTGCGTTAACACTGACCTCACAATAACCTGCCCCCTTAACAGTGACCTCAACAGAGCTCCGTTACCTTAAAATGTGACCTTCACAACACCCCGCCCCCTTAAAAGTGACCTCTACAGCGCCCAGCCCCTTAACACTGACATCCATAGCGGACCGTCCCTGTCCCCTTAACAGAGACTGTTATGTCTGAGCGTGAGCTGCAGGGAGAAAGTCACCCTCCCTCCCACTCCTGCAGAAGTTGAATTTTACCTTTATTTTTTCAATCCCCGTCGCATACGGAGTGAAGGGGTGTGTGGTCTAACCGAATAAGGGTGTGGGTTAGTGGATTCTAGGGTGGGGTTTTTAAGTCCGTCTTTTGACAGTGGCCTGAATGGCCACCCTACCTGCCCCTCTAAATTGGGACCTCCACAGCACTCTGCGCCCTTAACAGTGTCATCCACAGCACCCAGTCCCTTTAAAGGTAATCAGTCACCAGGATAATCGCTATTGAAGTAAAGCCATGGCCTAATAGCACTTAGTACCTTATTTCCAGATGTGCCTTTGTTCCAGCAATAGATGTTTTCTATCTTCAGAAAATCCGGTTTATTTGGTATGCAAATGAGCCAGTAAGGTGCCCAGGAAGGAGCCCAGGCACGCCTCCTGTTAGTGCCCAGGCACGCCCTATGGCTTGAATGTGATGTAGGAGGGGTGGGTGGGCACATTGTGGCAGGAGGCGTGCATGGGCTCCTTCCTGCAAGAATGACGCCCCTCTGGCCACATCTATTGCTAAAACAAAGGCACATCTGGAAATAAGGTACTAAGTTCTATTAGGCTATGGCTTTGCTTCAATAGCGATTATCCTGGTGACAGAATTCCTGTAAAGCTGACCTACAGCAATGAAGAAAACTGGCTGGGTTGTTATGGAAACCTGGTGCAAAACTGTGTGTATGTGGAGACTAAGGGCCTGCGAGCTTCTATTGGCTGATAAGGGTCATGTGACCAGGCTTCTATTGGCTAATGCATTTTTGGAACTATCTCAGGAACGTTACGTGCTAGAGAGCTGAGACCTGGTCTAAAACCTTCCCGGACACCTGATGTACCAAATATCGTGATTGTAAATGCGACAGTACGGATTCCTTTAGCGGACATACATACATACATACACACAGCTTTATATATTAGATGATAAATATTGAGCTTTGTGCCATCAGGTAGCTTTGGATGCTCGGATTTAGGGCTTATTTTTATGGGAATATTACAGTTCTGTCTGAGAGTCATCCAGTTTCATGTGACACAGCAGGAATAAAGAAGGTTGCTGTTTGTTGGGCTGCACAAGACACTCATATACATATTAAATCAGAATGCAAAGGAAATCAAATGGGACTGAAAAAAGTAAGAAATCGAATAACTGTAAGGCTGGGGCTACAGGTCACTCGACCAGAGATTTCTGTGTACCAGCACAGCCATTCAACTGAATGGGGCCACAGCATGACTCGTAAGTTGCCGTGACAGTAGCCCCAGAATTGCAAAAAAAAAAATCTACATACGATTCTGGGGTCACACCCATGCCTACTTGTGAGGTGAGCCCATTCAGTTCAATAGTCTCTGGTTGTGGGTGGGTGTGATGACCAAGATCACTGTGTGCACCCAGGCTGTATGTTACTGCATACATGATACACTGTGATATGAAGAGCATAGAACTTCAGGGGTGGGGCATAGAACTTCAGGGGTGGGGCATAACAAACATTTTCTTTGTTGTTCTTTGAATTATAGTGTCATGCACCAACCCCTTAGGCCCTGCCCTAGGCATAAATGTATTCGTTTCAGCTGGCGTTCTCCTTTAAAGTCAGAGGTACACAGATACCTTTTGCAGACCTGCTGATTGATTTTTAGAGAGTCAGCTGCATCTCATGGTATTACCGTGGCCTGCTACTGTAGCTCTATAGTTAAAGTTAATCAGTAGTGCTACAAAAAGGCTTGGAGTAATTCCTGGTCAGAGGGTGCGCATGTACTCAATGTGATCAATATGCTGAATCCATATGCAGATTACTGCTAATTGCCAGGCTGGATCCCACAGCCAAGCCATACTATGTGCAGGCACTCTTGCTGAGTATCTGATATCCTTATGAGTATTAGCTGATGCAGAATAATGTTCAGTTGCCTCTTTCGTCTGGTAACTCAATAGCCATAGGGGTGTTCTTTCTGCAGCAATCCCCTATAATCCTTTATTACTGGAGGAAGAGGCCCCTAAGCATTTATGTCCTCAGTAATATGAACCATTAAGGTACCACCACACAGGACTTAAAGGGGGATTCAGGTTGTTACAAGTTATCCCCTATTTACAGGATAGGGGATAACTATTAGATCAATGGGGGTCCTACTGCTGAGATCCCCATCAATCACAAGAACAAGGACATAAAATGGAGCACAAGGTGCACTAGTGTGCATGTTCGACCTACCACTCTGTTCATTTCAGGGGGCTCTAATGGGCACTGGGTCCCTGTTCTTGTGACTGGTAGGGGCCCTACTGCTGGGACCTCAACCAATCTGTTATGCCCCAATCCTGTGGATAGGGGATAAATTGTAAGAACCGGAATATCCTTTTAAAATTAGCAGAAAAGACTCAACAGTGTTGTGCGAACCTGTATTTTCAAGTTCGGCACACAACGTTCTGGTTATCTAAGAATTCTGCTACCACAGACCATAAGTTATAGTCCGTGGTAGTGGAATCTATAACGGAATTTTAACGCGAACCTTATACGCCGAACTTGGAAACACAAGTTCGCTCATCCTTACTAAACAACTAATTCAAGGTACAATTCCCATACAAATACAGACACAATTCTTCCTAGCATTGCATAAGGTGGCTATCCGCAACACAAACTGACACACAAGGCAAGTAAATTTCTGCAGCGTTTGGATGAGATTTGGAAAAACTAGATTTTTGTACTTACCGTAAAACCTGTTTCTCTTTCGTTCATTGGGGGACACAGGCTTGACTGCGGTATAGCTGCTGCCACTAGGAGGTGACACTAAGCACAAAAGTGTGAGCTCCTCCCTCCAACGATACCCTTCCTACAGGGACTAAGCTAAAACTGTTTGTGCAAAAGCACTGGGAGAAGCAAAAGAAAAACAGGAAACCAAACAATGTACAAACCCATAACCACGCAGGCCACAATGAGGCCCGTAACAAAAAAAAAATGGGTGGGAGCTGTGTCCCCCAATGAACGAAAGAGAAACAGATTTTATGGTAAGTACAAAAATCTATTTTTTTCTCATCCGTATGATTGGGGGACACAGGCTTGACCGTGGGACGTTACAGAGCAGTCCCAAGGGTGGGCCATAAACGAAGAAGCACTCCGGCCAGAGAACTGCCGTCTGCAATACTCCACACCCCAGAGAAGACTCAGAAGATGCAAAAGTGTGTACTCTGTAACATTTAGAAAAGGTGTGCAAAGATGACCAGGTAGCCACCTTGCACACCTGAATGGCTGAAGTCCCATGAGGTACTGCCCAAGAGGCCCCCACTGCCCGAGCAGAATGAGCAGAAACCCAGAAGGGCGGAGCCCGGTCACTGATGCGGTATGCTTCCACAATGGCCAAGCTAATCCATCGGGAACAATCACTTTGGAAGCAGCCATCCCTCGTCTCGGTCCCTCTGGAATGACGAATAGAGAATTTGTCCATCGGAAAGAGGACGTCTGAAACAGATATATGCAAATGGCCCGAATCAAATCCAGAGTGTGGAGCGACTGCTCACGAGGATGAGACGGGGCAGGACAAAAGGAAGGGGGAATGATCTCTTAATTGAGATGGAATGCCGACACGGCCTTCAGAATTAAGGATTGGACAGGGCGAAGGACTACTTTGTCCTGGTAGAGGATAAGGAAGAGGGACTGTCAGGAAAGAGCCGCTAGCTCCGACACCCTACAGATGGAAGTGATTGCCACCAAAAAGGCAACCTTGTAGGACAGGAAGCGAAGGGACACCTGCTGCAAAGACTCAAACGGAGAGAACTGGAGAGCGCTGAGCACCAGATTAAGGTCCCACAGATTCAACGGAGGACGGTAATGGGGCATAGCGTGCACCACCCCCTGCACAAAGGTCCGAACCGCAGAAAGTAAAGCTAAGTTTCGTTGAAAAAGAATGGAAAGGGCTGAAACTTGCCCTTTGAGGGAACTGAGAGCCAGTCCCAAGTCCATGCCCAACTGCAGGAAAGACAAGAGTCAAGGCAACGAGAACAGAATGGGAGACAACTGGTGGCGTTCGCATCAACTGAAGTAGGACTTCCAGGTACGGTGAAAGATCCGGCAGGACAACGGTTTCTTAGCACGAATCATGATCTGGGCAACCGCATCCGAGAAACCCCGAGCCCTTAGTACGGCGGCTTTAACAGCCATGGAGTTAAATGTAGAGACCCTAAATTTGGGTGGAAGATCGATTCCTGTGACAAGAGGTCCTCCCGAAGGGAAAGACACCAGGGTTAGTCGACAAGGAGGGAGACTAGGGATGCGTGCCATACTCTGCGTGGCCAATCCGGGGCCACAAGAATGACGGGCAGACCTTTGGATCTGATTTTTCAGAGAAGAATGAGCGGAAGAGGAGGGCACACATAAGGAAATGTGAACTGCATCCACGGGATCACAAGGGCCCGACGCCCGAACCAGAGGATCCTTGGACCTCACCATGAAGATCTCTACCATGCGGTTGAAGCGGGAGGCCATGAGATCTACATCCGGCCGACCCCATCGCTCGCAGATTGCTAGAAAGACCCGCGGATGCAGACCCCATTCGCCGGGATCGAGTCTCTCTCCGCTGAGAAAGTTGGCGATCCAGTTGTCGACGCCGGGGATATGAACTGCCTACAGAGCTGGGACATGGCTCTCCGCCCAGGAGAGGATGAACTCTGCTTCCGACATGGCTGCGGGGCTCCGGGTGCCACCGTGGTGGTTTAGATATTCAACTGCCGTGGAATTATCAGATTTAACCCAAACTGGATACCCCCGGAGACGGTAGTACCCTCCTTCTTGGGGACTACAAAGAGATCGGAGTAGAATTGAGGTGGAACCGGAACAATCACTCCCTGCCGCAGAAGGGAGAGAATAGCCTGAAAAAAGGAATGGGTGGCGGTGGGGATCGGAACTACAGTTTGTAACCCTCTGATATGACTTCTTGCACCCACGCATCCGAGACGTGAGCTAGCCAGACATGCTGGAACAGATAAAGACGACCTCCCACTTGACTGGGGGGCACCAGAGGCCATCCGTCATGCAGAGGAGGACTTGGCGGTATAGGGCTTGGAGCCCTGCTGGCGAGGACAGGGTGGGTGAGGCTTGAAAGATGGTTTGCGCTTCTGATCTGGGGCAGATTTGTCAGCTGGCCGCTTCGAGCTGGAGGAACTCGGAAAGCGCCGAAAAAGAGGTCTGCACTTTTTAGACCTGTTGAGGCACGTTCTGCTCTGCGGCAAATGGGTGTTTTTACCCCCTGTAGCATCAGAGATAATTTCATCCAGATGCTTGCCGAAAAGTCTGCTACCTGCAAAGGGGAGGGACATCAAGGCCCGTTTAGAACCATTATCCTCCGCCCAGCAAGATAGCCACAGGGTACAGCGAAAAGTCACCAAAAGGGCTAAAGAGGGGTTGGTCATGGCCTGGCGCGGCATGGTGTGAGTCGCATGTGAGAGCGCTCCTGCCGAAATCCAGATTTTTCACCCTGAATACCTGAGATATGCACTCTAGACAGGCACGAGGAATACATCACACAGCGGGGATCGCGATACCATCCTCCAGAAGAAAATATGCCCAGGAAGGGTAAACAGACGCCTATACCCGAATGGGAGCTTCCCTTCCAACATGGCGCTGGTGAGGAGGAGGGGAAGGTCCAGCAAGACAGCAGGAGCCGCAGCATAGCAGAGCGGCTCAGCAAGTATGCCCGCACACCAGAGGGAGAAAGAGAGTGGTACAGGGAGAACATGGTGTTCGTCAGAAGGGGGAGGAAAGTCTTCAGATGATAAAGGTCAAGACGATGAGACTTCAGCAAGGCTGCCCTCTAGTAAGCAAAAGATAGTGGCTGGGGAGCAACATAACTCCTCTGACAAGGAACCCACTTTGAAAGATGTCATGACGGCGGTTATAAACTGCAATAACACTCTTAAATCACTGTCCCTGCAAGTAGGGAGCTAAAGGGGAAATTTGTCCTTTATGAGAAATGACCTACATAAAATTGCTGAAAGAACCACTGAAGTGTAAAAAAGAGCGTCAGACCTAGAAGATGTAACAGAACCTCTCAAAATGGCGGCCAAGTTGCTTAAGATATAGATGCTTTGTTTGCCAAGACAGACGCCTTTGGAGAATAGGTCAAGGCGCAATACCATCAGAATTGTTGGTGTTCCTGAGAAAGTGGAGGGTGCTAATGCCACCGATTACATAGAAAAATGCATATCTCAAAAGTTTCAAGACAAGGGACTTTTGCCCCCTATACACTGTGGAACAATTTTTCGAGGACCAGGAGAAAGCCCTAAAGTGGTTCGATCTATATGAAAAGCGATTGAAGACGAAAGATGTCAACACATGAAGCATAGACAATTGGGAGGACTTGCTGGTCTAATCTTCTAATATTTTTACTTTACATCACCCCTTTATGTTTGCATCATTTTAGAAATGTCATTTTATTTTTTGGGACGTTACAAGGCTTAGAAGTTTAGAAGCAATTCTTACAATTTTTAAGAAAATTTCCAAAACTCACTTTTTAAGGACCAGTTCAGGTCTGAAGTCACTTTGTGGGGCTTACATAGTGGATACCCCCATAAATGACCCCATTGTAGAAACTACGCCCCTCAAGTTACTCAAAACTGATTTTACAAACTTTGTTAACCCTTTAGGTGTTCCACAAGAATTAAAGGAAAATGGAGATTCAATTTTAAAATTTCACTTTTTGGGCAGATTTTCTATTTTATTACATTTTGTTCTTTAACACATTGAGGGTTAACAGCCAAACAAAACTCAATATTTATTACCCTTGTTCTGCAGTTTACAGAAACACCCCACACGTGGACGTAAACTGATGTAAGGGTACACGGCAGGGCACAGAAGGAAAGGACTGCAGCATGGTTTTTGGAAGGCAGATTTTGCTGGACTGGTTTTTAGATGCCATGTCCCATTTAAAGCCCCCCTGATGCACCCTTACAGTAGAAACTCCCAAAAAGTGACCCTATTTTGGAAATTAGGGGATGAGGTGTCAGTTTTATTGGTACTATTTTGGGGTACATATGATTTTTAATTGCTCTATAATACGTTTTTTGTGAGGCAAGGTAACATTTTAAATTTTTTACAACATTCATCTGACAGGGTAGATCATGTGCTATTTTTATAGAGCAGGTTGTTACGTACGCAGTGATATCAAATATGTCTACTTTGTTTCAGTTTTACATAAAGCATTTTTGAAAAATAAATTATGTTTTTGTGTGTCCATTTTCTGAACGCCATGTTTTTTATTTTTCTGCTGATCGTCTTGTGCAGGGGCTCGTTTTTTGCAGAAAGAGTTGAGGTTTTTACTGGTACCATTTTTGGGTACATATGATTTTTTGATCATTCAGTATTACACTTTATGGGGCAAGGTGACCAAAAAATGGGCTGTTTTGGAACAGTTTTTATTTTTACAGCGTTCATTTGAGGGGTTAGGTCATGTGACAGTTTTATAGAGCAGATTGTTACGGACATGGAAATACCCAATATGTATACTTTTTCTTATTTATTTAAGTTTTACACAATAATAGCATTTCTGAAACCATTAAAATTCTGTTTTAGTGTCTCCATAGTCTGAGCGCCATAGCTTTTTTATTTTTTGGGCGATTGTCTTAAATAGGGTATAATTTTTTGCGGCATGAGGTGACGGTTTGATTGGTACTATTTTGGGGTGTATACGCCTTTTTGATTGCTTGGTGTTGCATTTTTTGTGATGTATGGTGACAAAAATTGCTTTTTTTTACACTGTTTGTATTATTAATTTTTTATGGTGTTTATTGGACAGGGTCGATGATGTGATATATTTATAGAGACGGTCGTTACGGACGTGGTGTTACCTAATATGTGTGGTTTATTTTTTCCATTTTTTATAGGAAAAGGCTATTTATTTTTTTAATTTATATTTTTATTTATTTATACTTTTATTATTTTCACTTTTTTTTTTATCAAGTCCCTCTTGGATCTTGAAGATCCAGTGGGGCTGATGGCTGTACTATACTTTGCAATGCTCTTGCATTGCAAAGTATAATACTATTAGATTTCCTGTAGGTGGCAATACCGGACGCCTTTGCAAAGCGTCCGGTTGCCATGGCAAACATCGGGCGCTGCAATCACAGCGCAGCAGCCCCGATGGTGGAGAGAGGGAGCCCCCTCCCTCTATTAACCCCATGGATGCCGCGGCATCTAAGGAGTTACAGCAGATTGTCAGCATAGAGGTGACACTCACTGCTGATGGCAGCGGCTCAGTAATGGAGCCGCCGCCATCAAACACAGCAGGGGGACCGCATCGGGGGCAGGGGGCACAAACGGGGCAGGGCTGGAAACGGGGGGTACAGCCAGCATGGAGGGGGCACAGATGGGGGCAGGATGAATGTATTGGGCCGGGAGGGGGCGGACTGCATCAGAGGCAAGATACATGGATGGGGGGTTGGAGGCGCACAGGAAGGGGGCACAGATCAGGGGGCTTCAGGACACTACCTGATTTCAGGCTCTGATCTGCAGAGTGCAGAGCAGAGCCTGAAACCGGCATTTTAACACTGCCGCGATCCGATTTGTTAGTCTGCACAGACTAACCAATCGGATCGATTGCCCGCAAGGGAACACTCTTGATTGGTCCCTTGCCGGCATTACTGCACTGTATGCTGTCCGTGACTGCATCAGGGCAGGGGCAGAAGCTTTAATCCAATCGTTTTGCAGCACTTGGATTAAAGAACTGGCTTGACGTTTATACACTTGCTAGCTGCACGGGGTATGTTCAAATAGCACGTATATAAACGGATTGCAGTCGTGAAGGGGTTAATAATGTACCTGATGAAAAATTAAATAGGTATAGGGTAGCCGGACATGGAAGACATGCAGGCCCTATATCTCTACATAATTTAATGACGGAAATAGGACTGCTAGATGTTTGGAGGTTATAGCACCAGGCAGAGCGTAAATACTCATGTAACTCTTCCACTTACTCTTCACTGTCAAGAATTGATTTGGCCCTAGTTAATAACACTATATACACTGATACAATCGTCAGATTACTTACCCAGATCTTTGTCAGATCATTCTCCCTTGAAAGTGGAACTTTCCTTATCTGTAGGTACTAGGCCAGGACCTATGAGGTGGAGATGCAATGCTTTCTGGTTGCAGGTTTTGGGAGACATGAAAGACATTGAGGCAGCACTGCGGGAGTATTTCCTCTTAAATGCAGGGACAGCTACTGTGCACTTTACATGGGATGCTATGAAAAGCTTTTGAAGGGGGATATTAATTAAATGTATTTGTAGGCAAAAATCCAAATCAAATGAGGAGGATACACATATGCATGAGATGGTTAAAGGGAGTCTGTCACCACCATATGGCCATATACAGTGCTTACATTGTCCTATAGCACACCTATAGATGAATGTAATGGTACCTTTGTTATTTTCTTTAGACTTGCAGAAGCTGGAAAAACGAAGTTTAATTCATACGCAAATAAACACTCGCAAGTGCCCAGGGGTGGTGTTCACTGTGTTAGAGCCCAGGCTGCTCTGCCTTTTTTCATTGTTTCCCCGCCCCAGCCTCTGCCCGCCCTCCTATTCCCTTGCATCATTCTTCGGTCCGGCCAAAATGCCACGCCTGTGCATTGCCTCGCAGGATGCTTATTGTGGGCTCGGCATTGCTTTAACTACTGCGCATGCGCTGGAAAACGGCACATTGCCGCTGGTTTCGTGACGTTCAGCCGGACTGAAGGATGATGCAAGGGAATAGTAGGGTGAGCATAGGCAGAAGCTGCGGCAGGAAAACAGTGAAAAAAGGCAGAGCAGCCTACAGTCGTGGCCAAAAGTTTTAAGAATTACATAAATATAGGAAATTGGAAAAGTTGCTGCTTAAGTTTTTATAATAGCAATTTGCATATACTCCAGAATGTTATGAAGAGTGATCAGATGAATTGCAAAGTCCTTCTTTGCCATGAAAATTACCTTAATCCCAAAAAACCTTTCCACTGCATTTCATTGCTGTCATTAAAGGACCTGCTGAGATAATTTCAGTAATCATCTTGTTAACTCAGGTGAGAATGTTTATGAGCACAAGGCTGGAGATCATTATGTCAGGCTGATTGGGTTAAAATGGCAGACTTGATCTGTTAAAAGGAGGGTGATGCTTGAAATCATTGTTCTTCCATTGTTAACCATGGTGACCTGCAAAGAAACGCGTGCAGCCATCATTGCGTTGCATAAAAATGGCTTCACAGGCAGGGATATTGTGGCTACTAAGATTGCACCTTAATCAACAATTTATAGGATCATCAAGAACTTCAAGGAAAGAGGTTAAATTCTTGTTAAGGAGGCTTCAAGTCGTCCAAGAAAGTCCAGCAAGCGCCAGGATCGTCTCCTAAAGAGGATTCAGCTGCGGGATCGGAGTACCACCAGTGCAAAGCTTGCTCAGGAATGGCAGCAGGCAGGTGTGAGCGCATCTGCACGCACAGTGAGCCGAAGACTTTTGGAAGATGGCCTGGTGTCAAGAAGGGCAGCAAAGAAGCCACTTCTCTCCAAAAAAAACA
Source organism: Bufo gargarizans (assembly GCF_014858855.1). Classification (NCBI taxonomy): domain Eukaryota; kingdom Metazoa; phylum Chordata; class Amphibia; order Anura; family Bufonidae; genus Bufo; species Bufo gargarizans. The sequence continues at coordinate 113,854,014 of NC_058088.1, read as the reverse complement.
TCAGGGACAGATTGATCTTCTGCAGACAATATGGTGAATGGACTGCTGAAGACTGGGGCAAAGTCATATTCTCCGATGAAGCATCTTTATGATTGTTTGGGGCATCAGGAAAAAGGCTTGTCCGGAGAAGAAAAGGTGAGCGCTACCATCAGTCCTGTGTCATGCCAACAGTAAAGCATCCTGAGACCATTCATGTGTGGGGTTGCTTCTCATCCAAGGGAGTGGGCTCACTCACAATTCTTCCCAAAAACACAGCCATAAATGAAGAATGGTACAAAAACACCCTCCAACAGCAACTTCTTCCAACAATCCATCAACAGTTTGGTGAAGAACAATGCATTTTCCAGCACGATGGAGCACCGTGCCATAAGGCAAAAGTGATAACTAAGTGGCTTGGGGACCAAAACGTTGACATTTTGGGTCCATGGCCTGGAAACTCGCCAGACCTTAATCCCATTGAGAACTTATGGTCAATCCTCAAGAGGCGGGTGGACAAACAAAAACCCACTAATTCTGACAAACTCGAAGAAGTGATTATGAAAGAATGGGTTGCTATCAGTCAGGAATTGGCCCAGAAGTTGATTGGGAGCATGCCCAGTCGAATTGCAGAGGTCCTGAAAAAGAAGGGCCAACACTGCAAATACTGACTCTTTGCATAAATGTCATGTAATTGTCGATAAAAGCCTTTGAAACGTATGAAGTGCATGTAATTATATTTTACTACATCACAGAAACAACTGAAACAAAGATCTAAAAGCAGTTTAGCAGCAAACTTTGTGAAAACTAATATTTGTGTCATTCTCAAAACTTTTGGCCACGACCGTAGGCTTCAACTCAGTGAACGCCGCCCCTGGGCACTTGCGAGTGCTCATTTGCATATGAATCAAAGTTTGCTTTTCCAGCTTCTGCAAGTGTAAAGAAAAAGACAAAGGTACCATTACATTCATGTATAGGTGTGCTATAGGACAATTTAAGCACCGTATATGGCCGTATGGAGGTGACAGACTCCCTTTAAGAAAGCAGAAGCAGCATATGTTCTAGCTCCCTCGGTATTGGCAAGCACACAGTTAAAAGTTGCCCAAGAAAATCTGAGATGCCACCTGCTTTAGGCTAGTTTCACACTAGCGTTCGGCTGTCCGCTTGTGAGCTCCGTTTGAAGGGGCTCACGAGCGGACCCGAACGCTTCCGTCCAGCCCTGATGCAGTCTGAATGGATGCGGATCCGCTCAGACTGCATCAGTCTGGCGGCGTTCAGCCTCCGCTCCGCTCAGCAGGCGGACACCTGAACGCTTCGGGTGTCCGCCTGGCCGTGCGGAGGCGTGCGGATCCGTCCAGACTTACAATGTAAGTCAATGGGGACGGATCCGTTTGAAGATGCCACAATATGGCTCAATCTTCAAACGGATCCGTCCCCCATTGACTTTCAATGTAAAAGTCTGGACGGATCCGCTCAGGCTAATTTCACACTAGCTTTTTTTTTGCCAATATAATGCAGACGGATCCGTTCTGAACGGAGCCACCGTCTGCATTAATATGATCTGATCCGTTCAGAACGGATCCGATCGAACACTAGTGTGAAAGTAGCCTTAAATGGCAGACAGGAAAAGGTTATTCTTTAAGCAACGCCTTTATGTAGAAGGAGAAGGGGTGGGACATCTATCAGTCATCTCCAAGACGCAACATGGGTCGACTTGCATTACAGAGCTGGTAGATTCCCAAGGGAACAGGAGGACAGGCACTTGGGACATTTTGGATACCTTGGAGGGTTTTTTGCCTCTTTATATACATCTAAGATCTCATGCTCAGAGGTAGAAATAAGGGATTAACCTGCCCAAATTAACGCTGAAGGCAAAGGCCTCACTAGAAGCCTCGTTGAGATTAGACGACCTGAAGGAGGCATTAAAAACCATGGCCAATGATAAAGCTCCAGGGACAGATGGTCTTCCGGTGGAGATTTATAAAAAGTTCCAAGGGGTGTTGTTACCCGAGTTACTGAAGGTTTTCCAATACTTATTAGAGATGGGCACTTTACCTGATTCGATGCAAGAGGCACTTATCGAGGTAATACCGAAGCCTGGTAAAGACCCCACACTACCGGACTCATATAGGCCTATCTTACTGCTCACGGCTGATGTTAAAATACTAGCCAAAGCCCTAGCAATGAGATTATATAAAGTGATTTCTACCATAATACACCCAGACCAGACTGGCTTTATGCCCCAAAAATCTACTTCCATTAATATACGAAGAATATTTACCAGTCTGCAGTTTGCAGCAGATAACAAGGGGATAGAGCTGTGTTAGCACTTGATGCAGCAAAAGCCTTTGATAGTGTGGAATGGAGGTATTTGTGGTGCACGCTACGTACAATGGGCTTTGGCTAACATTTTATCAAATGGGTTAAATACTATACTGAGACCCGAGGGCGAATATAAGAGCTAATAGAGGGATTTACTCGACTTTTAGGCTAGCCAGAGGGACCCCGCAGGGATGCCCACTGTCCCCTTTGCTATTTGCAATAGCGATTGAGCCACTGGCAGCAGCAGTGCGTTGCTCTACAAATATAAAAGGCTTTCAAGATGGACAAATACACAACAAAGTGGCCATGTATGAAGATGATACCCTGCTATTTTTAGGGGATACGTTGGCATCTCTTTCAGAAGCCATGTCTCTGATTGACCGATTTGGGAGGTTGTCTGGTCTAACAATAAATTGGCATAAATCAGCATTGATGTTCTTGGATGGACAGATTTCCTCGCCGATTACTATAGAGAATAATATACCTTGTGTGGATAGCATCAAATATTTAGGGGTTAATATTTCACCTCGTCTGTCGGACTTTGAGGAATTAAACTTAATGCCAATGCTCAGTAAATTTCGGCAAAAGACCACTGCGTAGTGTAGGCTGTTCCAATCCGTAGTGGGGAGAGTTAATCTATTAAAAATGATAATGATGCCCCAACTTTTATATACACTGCCTGTCCCAAAAAAATAATAAGTTGCCACCTGGATTTAACTAAGCAAATAGTTATGAGCCTCCTATTGGATAATTACTGCATGGGCGATTATCTTTCAGCTGGCAACAAGTTATTTAACCCCAACTGGTGCAATGAGTTGCTTCTCATTTCTTAAACAACCATGTCGAAAGACACATCTCGTGGTCGTGGAAAAGAAGGTAGTCTGTTTGAGAAGGGTCAACTCATTGGCATGCATTAAGCAGAGAAAACATCTAAGGAGATTGCAGAAACTACTAAAATTGGATTAAGAACTGTCCAACGCATTATTAAAAACTGGAAGGATAGTGGGGACCCATCGTATTCGAGAAAGAAATGTGGCGGGAAAAAAATCCTGAATGATAGTGATTGTCGATCACTTAAACGTTTGGTGAAATCAAATCGAAGAAAAACAACAGTAGAACTCAGGGCTATGTTTGATAGTGAAAGTAACAGCATTTCCACACGCACAATGCAAAGGGAACTCGAGGGATTGGGACTGAACAGCTGTGTAGCCGTAACCCCCCCACACACACACTAATCAGTGAGGCAAACCAGAAAAAAAAAGCTTCAATTTGCTAGGGAGCTTAAAGATTGGACTCTGGAGCAATGGAAGAAGGTCATGTGGTCTGATGAGTCCAGATTTACCCTGTTCCAGAGTGATGGGGGCATCAGGGTAAGAAGAGAGGCAGATGAAGTGATGCACCCATCATGCCTAGTGCCTACTGTACAAGCCTGTGGGGGCAGTGTTATGATCTGGGGTTGCTGCAGTTGGTCAGGTCTAGGTTCAGCAACAGTATGTGCTCCAAGAATGAGGTCAGCTGACTACCTGAACATACTGAATGACCAGGTTATTCCATCAATAGATTTTTTTTTCCTAATGGCACGTGCATATTCCAAGATGACAATGCCAGGATTCATTGGGCTTAAATCGTGACAGAGTGGTTCAGGTAGCATGAGACATAATTTCACACATGGATTGGCCACCACATAGTCCAGACCTTAACCCCATTGAGAATCTTTGGGATGTGCTGAAAAAAGGCTTTGCGCACCAGTCAGACTCTACCATCATCAATGCAAGATTTTGGTGAAAAATTAACCCCTTCCCAACACATGACGTACTATTACGTCATGGAAGCCACTGCGTTCCCGCAATTTGATGTAATAGTACATCATGGTGATCGGGCGGGCACCGCAGCAGTGCGTGCGCAACCACCTCCGGGGCTCGGCAGTCCCTGGTAACTGGGCCCCTGCTGTATCCGCTGGCATCGCTGTAAAAGCCGATGTCAGCGTTTTAACCCCTTCTATGCTGCGGCCCGCGACATGTGTCGGGTGAGGGAGCGCATCGAGTCCCTGTGCTGCTGTGGCGGGGACTCGGTGCGTCAGAAGGCAGCCCGATGCCGTGCAGAGGCTTCCCAATGCTGTGCACGGCATCAGGATCTGCCTTCTATGGGTGCCGAGGAGATCCAGCCTCAGGCTGGGTCTCCTAAGCAACCTGTTTGTGTACTACTCACTGTAGTACGCAAACAGGCAATGCATTACAATACAGATGTATTGTAATGCATTGCAGAGGGGATCAGACCGCCAAAAGTGAACATCAGAAATAAAGTAAAGAAGAGTTTTTAAATAAAATTAATAAAGTAAAAAAAATAAAAAAAACGCCCCTTTACGCTTATTTTATAATAAAAAAACAGAAAAAATAAATAAAACCACACATATGAGGTATCACCGTGTCCGTAATGACTGGTTCTATAAATATATCACATGATCCGCCATGTCCAATAAACACCATAAAAAAATAAAAATAAAAAACCCAAAAAACTATAGCTCTCAGAACATGGAGACACTAAAAAATATTTTTTTTTGTTTCAAAACTGCTATTATTGTGCTAAAGTAAAATACATAAAAGAAAAAAATATATATATACACACACAAATTAGGTATCGCCACGTCCGTAACAAGCAGCTCTAAAAAAAAAAAAAAAACACATGAGCTAACCCCTCAGATGAACACCGTAAAAAAATAAATAAAAAACTGTGTAAAAAAAAAGCAATTTTTGTCACATCACAAAAATTGCAACAGCAAGTGATCAAAATCCGTATGCCCCCAAAATAGTACCAATCAAACCGTCACCTCATCCCGCAAAAAATGAGACCCTACCTAAGAGAATCGGTCAAAAAAATAAAAAAAAGCTATGGCTCTCAAACTATGGAGACACTAAAATATCATTATTTTGGTTTAAAAAATGCTATTATTGTGTAAAACTTAAATAAATAAGAAGTAGACATATTAGTTATTGCCACGTCCGTAATGATCTGCTCTATAAAAAAAGGTCACATGACCTAATCCCTCAGGTAAATGCTGTGAAAATAAATAAAAACTGCGCCATAACAACCAATTTCTTGGTTACCTTGATCCATAAAGTGTAATAATAAATGATCAAAAAATCATATGTACCCAAAAATTGTACCAATAAACGTCAACTAGAGTTGAGCGAACACCTGGATGTTCGGGTTCGAGAAGTTCGGCCGAACATCCCGGAAATGTTCGGGTTCGGGATCCGAACCCGATCCGAACTTCGTCCCGAACCCGAACCCCATTGAAGTCAATGGGGACCCGAACTTTTCGGCACTAAAACGGCTGTAAAACAGCCCAGGAAAGGGCTAGAGGGCTGCAAAAGGCAGCAACATGTAGGTAAATCCCCTGCAAATAAATGTGGATAGGGAAATTAATTAAAATAAAAATTAAATAAATAAGAATTAACCAAAATCAATTGGAGAGAGGTTCCATAGCAGAGAATCTGGCTTCCCGTCACCCACCACTGGAACAGTCCATTCTCAGATATTTAGGCCCCGGCACCCAGGCAGAGGAGAGAGGTCCCGTAACAGACAATCTGGCTTCATGTCAGCAGAGAATCAGTCTTCATGTCATAGCAGAGAATCAGGCTTCACGTCACCCACCACTGTAAGAGTCCATTTTCATAAATTTAGGCCCAGCACCCAGGCAGAGGAGAGAGGTCCCGTAACAGACAATCTGGCTTCATGTCAGCAGAGAATCAGTCTTCATATCATAGCAGAGAATCTGGCTTCCCGTTACCCACCACTGGAACAGTCCATTCTCAGATATTTAGGCCCCGGCACCCAGGCAGAGGAGAGAGGTCCCGTAACAGACAATCTGGCTTCATGTCAGCAGAGAATCAGTCTTCATATCATAGCAGAGAATCAGGCTTCACGTCAGCCACCACTGCAACAGTCCATTGTCATAAATTCAGGCCCAGCACCCAGGCAGAGGAGAGAGGTCCCGTAACAGACAATCTGGCTTCATGTCAGCAGAGAATCAGTCTGCATGTCATAGCAGAGAATGAGGCTTCACGTCACCCACCACTGCAACAGTCCATTTTCATAAATTTAGGCCCAGCACCCAGGCAGAGGAGAGAGGTCCCGTAACAGAGGATCTGGCTTCATGTCACCAGAGAATCAGTCTGCATGTCATAGCAGAGAATCAGGCTTCACGTCACCCACCACTGCAACAGTCCATTTTCATAAATTTAGGCCCAGCACCCAGGCAGAGGAGAGAGGTCCCGTAACAGAGGATCTGGCTTCATGTCACCAGAGAATCAGTCTGCATGTCATAGCAGAGAATCAGGCTTCACGTCAGCCACCACTGCAACAATCCATTGGCATATATTTAGGCCTAGCACACAGGCAGAGGAGAGAGGTCCCGTAACAGACAATCTGGCTTCATGTCAGCAGAGAATCAGTCTTCATATCATAGCAGAGAATCAGGCTTCACGTCAGCCACCAATGCAACAGTCCATTGTCAGATATTTAGGCCCAGCACCCAGGCAGAGGAGAGAGGTCCCGTAACAGAGGATCTGGCTTCATGTCAGCAGAGAATCAGTCTTCATGTCATAGCAGAGAATCAGGCTTCACGTCACCCACCACTGTAAGAGTCCATTTTCATAAATTTAGGCCCAGCACCCAGGCAGAGGAGAGAGGTCCCGTAACAGAGGATCTGGCTTCATGTCAGCAGAGAATCAGTCTGCATGTCATAGCAGAGAATGAGGCTTCACGTCACCCACCACTGCAACAGTCCATTTTCATAAATTTAGGCCCAGCACCCAGGCAGAGGAGAGAGGTCCCGTAACAGAGGATCTGGCTTCATGTCACCAGAGAATCAGTCTGCATGTCATAGCAGAGAATCAGGCTTCACGTCACCCACCACTGCAACAGTCCATTTTCATAAATTTAGGCCCAGCACCCAGGCAGAGGAGAGAGGTCCCGTAACAGAGGATCTGGCTTCATGTCACCAGAGAATCAGTCTGCATGTCATAGCAGAGAATCAGGCTTCACGTCAGCCACCACTGCAACAATCCATTGGCATATATTTAGGCCTAGCACACAGGCAGAGGAGAGAGGTCCCGTAACAGACAATCTGGCTTCATGTCAGCAGAGAATCAGTCTTCATATCATAGCAGAGAATCAGGCTTCACGTCAGCCACCAATGCAACAGTCCATTGTCAGATATTTAGGCCCAGCACCCAGGCAGAGGAGAGAGGTCCCGTAACAGACAATCTGGCTTCATGTCAGCAGAGAATCAGTCTGCATGTCATAGCAGAGAATGAGGCTTCACGTCACCCACCACTGCAACAGTCCATTTTCATAAATTTAGGCCCAGCACCCAGGCAGAGGAGAGAGGTCCCGTAACAGAGGATCTGGCTTCATGTCAGCAGAGAATCAGTCTGCATGTCATAGCAGAGAATCAGGCTTCACGTCAGCCACCACTGCAACAGTCCATTGTCATAAATTCAGGCCCAGCACCCAGGCAGAGGAGAGAGGTCCCGTAACAGACAATCTGGCTTCATGTCACCAGAGAATCAGTCTGCATGTCATAGCAGAGAATGAGGCTTCACGTCAGCCACCACTGCAACAATCCATTGGCATATATTTAGGCCTAGCACACAGGCAGAGGAGAGGTTCATTCAACTTTGGGTAGCCTTGCAATATAATGGTAAAATGAAAATAAAAATAGGATTGAATGAGGAAGTGCCCTGGAGTCCAATAATATATGGTTATGGGGAGGTAGTTAATGTCTAATCTGGACAAGGGACGGACAGGTCCTGTGGGATCCATGCCTGGTTCATTTTTATGAACGTCAGCTTGTCCACATTGGCTGTAGACAGGCGGCTGCGTTTGTCTGTAATGACGCCCCCTGCCGTGCTGAATACACGTTCAGACAAAACGCTGGCTGCCGGGCAGGCCAGCACCTCCAAGGCATAAAAGGCTAGCTCTGGCCACGTGGACAATTTAGAGACCCAGAAGTTGAATGGGGCCGAACCATCAGTCAGTACGTGGAGGGGTGTGCACACGTACTGTTCCACCATGTTAGTGAAATGTTGCCTCCTGCTAACACGTTGCGTATCAGGTGGTGGTGCAGTTAGCTGTGGCGTGTTGACAAAAGTTTTCCACATCTCTGCCATGCTAACCCTGCCCTCAGAGGAGCTGGCCGTGACACAGCTGCCTTGGCGACCTCTTGCTCCTCCTCTGCCTTGGCCTTGGGCTTCCACTTGTTCCCCTGTGACATTTGGGAATGCTCTCAGTAGCGCGTCTACCAACGTGCGCTTGTACTCGCGCATCTTCCTATCACGCTCCAGTGCAGGAAGTAAGGTGGGCACATTGTCTTTGTAGCGTGGATCCAGCAGGGTGGCAACCCAGTAGTCCGCACAGGTTAAAATGTGGGCAACTCTGCTGTCGTTGCGCAGGCACTGCAGCATGTAGTCGCTCATGTGTGCCAGGCTGCCCAGGGGTAAGGACAAGCTGTCCTCTGTGGGAGGCGTATCGTCATCGTCCTGCCTTTCCCCCCAGCCACGCACCAGTGATGGACCCGAGCTGCGTTGGGTGCCACCCCGCTGTGACCATGCTTCATCCTCATCCTCCTCCACCTCCTCCTCATCCTCGTCCTCCTCGTCCTCCAGTAGTGGGCCCTGGCTGGCCACATTTGTACCTGGCCTCTGCTGTTGCCAAAAACCTCCCTCTGAGTCACTTCGAAGAGACTGGCCTGAAAGTGCTAAAAATGACCCCTCTTCCTCCTCCTCCTCCTCCTCCTCCTGGGCCACCTCCTCTTCCATCATCGCCCTAAGTGTTTTCTCAAGGAGACATAGAAGTGGTATTGTAACGCTGATAACGGTGTCATCGCCACTGGCCATGTTGGTGGAGTACTCGAAACAGCGCAACAGGGCACACAGGTCTCGCATGGAGGCCCAGTCATTGGTGGTGAAGTGGTGCTGTTCTGTAGTGCGACTGACCCGTGCGTGCTGCAGCTGAAACTCCACTATGGCCTGCTGCTGCTCGCACAGTCTGTCCAGCATGTGCAAGGTGGAGTTCCACCTGGTGGGCACGTCGCATATGAGGCGGTGAGCGGGAAGGCCGAAGTTACGCTGTAGCGCAGACAGGCGAGCAGCGGCAGGATGTGAACGCCGGAAGCGCGAACAGACGGCCCGCACTTTATGCAGCAGCTCTGACATGTCGGGGTAGTTGTGAATGAACTTCTGCACCACCAAATTCAGCACATGCGCCAAGCAAGGGATGTGCGTCAAATTGGCTAGTCCCAGAGCTGCAACGAGATTTCGCCCATTATCACACACCACCAGGCCGGGCTTGAGGCTCACCGGCAGCAACCACTCGTCGGTCTGTTGTTCAATACCCCGCCACAACTCCTGTGCGGTGTGGGGCCTGTCCCCCAAACATATGAGTTTCAGAATGGCCTGCTGACGTTTACCCCGGGCTGTGCTGAAGTTGGTGGTGAAGGTGTGTGGCTGACTGGATGAGCAGGTGGAAGAAGAGGAGGAGGAAGCCGAGAAGGAGGAGGTGGCAACAGGAGGCAAAGAATGTTGCCCTGCGATCCTTGGCGGCGGAAGGACGTGCGCCAAACAGCTCTCCGCCTGGGGCCCAGCTGCCACTACATTTACCCAGTGTGCAGTTAGGGAGATATAGCGTCCCTGGCCGTGCTTACTGGTCCACGTATCTGTGGTTAGGTGGACCTTGCTACAGATGGCGTTGCGCAGTGCACACTTGATTTTATCGGATACTTGGTTGTGCAGGGAAGGCACGGCTCTCTTGGAGAAGTAGTGCCGGCTGGGAACAACATACTGTGGGACAGCAAGCGACATGAGCTGTTTGAAGCTGTCTGTGTCCACCAGCCTAAATGACAGCATTTCATAGGCCAGTAGTTTAGAAATGCTGGCATTCAGGGCCAGGGATCGAGGGTGGCTAGGTGGGAATTTACGCTTTCTATCAAATGTTTGTGAGATGGAGAGCTGAACGCTGGCGTGTGACATGGTTGAGACGCTTGGTGACGGAGGTGGTGGTGGTGGTGTTGGTGGTACATCCCCTGTTTGCTGGGCGGCAGGTGCCAACGTTCCTCCAGAGGCGGAGGAAGAGGCCGAGGCGGCAGCAGCAGAATAGGCCGAGGCGGCAGCAGCAGAAGAGGTAGCAGGGGGAGCCTGAGTGACTTCCTTGGTTTTAAGGTGTTTACTCCACTGCAGTTCATGCTTTGCATGCAGGTGCCTGGTCATGCAGGTTGTGCTCAGGTTCAGAACGTTAATGCCTCGCTTCAGGCTCTGATGGCACAGCGTGCAAACCACTCGGGTCTTGTCGTCAGCACATTGTTTGAAGAAGTGCCATGCCAGGGAACTCCTTGAAGCTGCCTTTGGGGTGCTCGGTCCCAGATGGCGGCGGTCAGTAGCAGGCGGAGTCTCTTGGCGGCGGGTGTTCTGCTTTTGCCCACTGCTCCCTCTTTTGCTACGCTGTTGGCTCGGTCTCACCACTGCCTCTTCCTCCGAACTGTGAAAGTCAGTGGCACGACCTTCATTCCATGTGGGGTCTAGGACCTCATCGTCCCCTGCATCGTCTTCCACCCAGTCTTGATCCCTGACCTCCTGTTCAGTCTGCACACTGCAGAAAGACGCAGCAGTTGGCACCTGTGTTTCGTCATCATCAGAGACATGCTGAGGTGGTATTCCCATGTCCTCATCATCAGGAAACATAAGTGGTTGTGCGTCAGTGCATTCTATGTCTTTCACCGCTGGGGAAGGGCTAGGTGGATGCCCTTGGGAAACCCTGCCAGCGGAGTCTTCAAACAGCATAAGAGACTGCTGCATAACTTGAGGCTGAGACAGTTTCCCTGGTATGCATGGGGGTGATGTGACAGACTGATGGGGTTGGTTTTCAGGCGCCATCTGTGCGCTTTCTGCAGAAGACTGGGTGGGAGATAATGTGAACGTGCTGGATCCACTGTCGGCCACCCAATTGACTAATGCCTGTACCTGCTCAGGCCTTACCATCCTTAGAACGGCATTGGGCCCCACCATATATCGCTGTAAATTCTGGCGGCTACTGGGACCTGAGGTAGTTGGTACACTAGGACGTGTGGATGTGGCAGAACGGCCACGTCCTCTCCCAGCACCAGAGGGTCCACTAACACCACCACGACCATGTCCACGTCCGCGTCCCTTACTAGATGTTTTTCTCATTGTTATGGTTCACCACAACAACAAATATATTATTTGGCCCAATGTATTGTATTCAAATTCAGCGGGATATAAATTTGAGGCCTAGTATTTAGGCGCTGGGTGACCGGTATGGATTTAGTGACAGAATTAGACTTGGAAATGCACAGAAGCGTGTGTGTGTGAAGTTATTCTGAATGACCCAATGTGCACCTTGAATATTATATACCCTTTTGGGATAGATTTCAAATAGCTCTGATATAGCAGGAACCACTAAATTATGAAATTGCTAAATTGGGAATTGTATTTCAACCCAGAACAAAAAATGTGCTTTGACGGACACTAAATATCTTGCCCAGCAACAACAGTACAGCGGTAACGAGAGATTTAGCAGGATATAAATTTGAGGCCTAGTATTTAGGCGCTGGGTGACAGGTATGGGTTTAGTGACAGAATTAGACTTGGAAATACACAGTAGCGGGTGTGTGTGAAGTTATTCTGAATGACCCAATGTGCACCTTGAATATTATATACCCTTTTAGGGATAGATTTCAAATAGCTCTGATATAGCAGAAACCACTAAATTATGAAATTGCTAAATTGGGAATTGTATTTCAACCCAGAACAAAAAATGTGCTTTGACGGACACTAAATATCTTGCCCAGCAACAACAGTACAGCGGTAACGAGAGATTTAGCAGGATATAAATTTGAGGCCTAGTATTTAGGCGCTGGGTGACAGGTATGGGTTTAGTGACAGAATTAGACTTGGAAATACACAGTAGCGGGTGTGTGTGAAGTTATTCTGAATGACCCAATGTGCACCTTGAATATTATATACCCTTTTAGGGATAGATTTCAAATAGCTCTGATATAGCAGAAACCACTAAATTATGAAATTGCTAAATTGGGAATTGTATTTCAACCCAGAACAAAAAATGTGCTTTGACGGACACTAAATATCTTGCCCAGCAACAACAGTACAGCGGTAACGAGAGATTTAGCAGGATATAAATTTGAGGCCTAGTATTTAGGCGCTGGGTGACAGGTATGGGTTTAGTGACAGAATTAGACTTGGAAATACACAGTAGCGGGTGTGTGTGAAGTTATTCTGAATGACCCAATGTGCACCTTGAATATTATATACCCTTTTAGGGATAGATTTCAAATAGCTCTGATATAGCAGAAACCACTAAATTATGAAATTGCTAAATTGGGAATTGTATTTCAACCCAGAACAAAAAATGTGCTTTGACGGACACTAAATATCTTGCCCAGCAACAACAGTACAGCGGTAACGAGAGATTTAGCAGGATATAAATTTGAGGCCTAGTATTTAGGCGCTGGGTGACAGGTATGGGTTTAGTGACAGAATTAGACTTGGAAATACACAGTAGCGGGTGTGTGTGAAGTTATTCTGAATGACCCAATGTGCACCTTGAATATTATATACCCTTTTAGGGATAGATTTCAAATAGCTCTGATATAGCAGAAACCACTAAATTATGAAATTGCTAAATTGGGAATTGTATTTCAACCCAGAACAAAAAATGTGCTTTGACGGACACTAAATATCTTGCCCAGCAACAACAGTACAGCGGTAACGAGAGATTTAGCAGGATATAAATTTGAGGCCTAGTATTTAGGCGCTGGGTGACAGGTATGGGTTTAGTGACAGAATTAGACTTGAAATACACAGTAGCGGGTGTGTGTGAAGTTATTCTGAATGACCCAATGTGCACCTTGAATATTATATACCCTTTTAGGGATAGATTTCAAATAGCTCTGATATAGCAGAAACCACTAAATTATGAAATTGCTAAATTGGGAATTGTATTTCAACCCAGAACAAAAAATGTGCTTTGACGGACACTAAATATCTTTCCCAGCAACAACAGTACAGCGGTAACGAGAGATTTAGCAGGATATAAATTTGAGGCCTAGTATTTAGGCGCTGGGTGACAGGTATGGGTTTAGTGACAGAATTAGACTTGAAAATACACAGTAGCGGGTGTGTGTGAAGTTATTCTGAATGACCCAATGTGCACCTTGAATATTATATACCCTTTTAGGGATAGATTTCAAATAGCTCTGATATAGCAGAAACCACTAAATTATGAAATTGCTAAATTGGGAATTGTACTTCAACCCAGAACAAAAAATGTGCTTTGACGGACACTAAATATCTTTCCAAGCAACAACAGTACAGCGGTAACGAGAGATTTAGCAGGATATAAATTTGAGGCCTAGTATTTAGGCGCTGGGTGACAGGTATGGGTTTAGTGACAGAATTAGACTTGGAAATACACAGTAGCGGGTGTGTGTGAAGTTATTCTGAATGACCCAATGTGCACCTTGAATATTATATACCCTTTTAGGGATAGATTTCAAATAGCTCTGATATAGCAGAAACCACTAAATTATGAAATTGCTAAATTGGGAATTGTACTTCAACCCAGAACAAAAAATGTGCTTTGACGGACACTAAATAACTTTCCCAGCTACAACAGGACAGCGGTAACGAGAGATTTAGCGGGATATAAATTTGAGGCCTAGTATTTAGGCGCTGGGTGACAGGTATGGGTTTAGTGACAGAATTAGACTTGGAAATACACAGTAGCGGGTGTGTGTGAAGTTATTCTGAATGACCCTATGTGCACCTTCAATATGATCTACCCTTTTAGGGATAGATTTCAAATAGCTCTGATATAGCAGAAACCACTAAATTATGAAATTGCTAAATTGGGAATTGTATTTCAACCCAGAAGAAAAAATGTGCTTTGACGGACACTAAATAACTTTCCCAGCTACAACAGGACAGCGGTAACGAGAGATTTAGCAGGATATAAATTTGAGGCCTAGTATTTAGGCGCTGGGTGACAGGTATGGGTTTAGTGACAGAATTAGACTTGAAAATACACAGTAGCGGGTGTGTGTGAAGTTATTCTGAATGACCCAATGTGCACCTTGAATATTATATACCCTTTTAGGGATAGATTTCAAATAGCTCTGATATAGCAGAAACCACTAAATTATGAAATTGCTAAATTGGGAATTGTACTTCAACCCAGAACAAAAAATGTGCTTTGACGGACACTAAATATCTTTCCAAGCAACAACAGTACAGCGGTAACGAGAGATTTAGCAGGATATAAATTTGAGGCCTAGTATTTAGGCGCTGGGTGACAGGTATGGGTTTAGTGACAGAATTAGACTTGGAAATACACAGTAGCGGGTGTGTGTGAAGTTATTCTGAATGACCCAATGTGCACCTTGAATATTATATACCCTTTTAGGGATAGATTTCAAATAGCTCTGATATAGCAGAAACCACTAAATTATGAAATTGCTAAATTGGGAATTGTACTTCAACCCAGAACAAAAAATGTGCTTTGACGGACACTAAATAACTTTCCCAGCTACAACAGGACAGCGGTAACGAGAGATTTAGCGGGATATAAATTTGAGGCCTAGTATTTAGGCGCTGGGTGACAGGTATGGGTTTAGTGACAGAATTAGACTTGGAAATACACAGTAGCGGGTGTGTGTGAAGTTATTCTGAATGACCCTATGTGCACCTTCAATATGATCTACCCTTTTAGGGATAGATTTCAAATAGCTCTGATATAGCAGAAACCACTAAATTATGAAATTGCTAAATTGGGAATTGTATTTCAACCCAGAACAAAAAATGTGCTTTGACGGACACTAAATAACTTTCCCAGCTACAACAGGACAGCGGTAACGAGAGATTTAGCAGGATATAAATTTGAGGCCTAGTATTTAGGCGCTGGGTGACAGGTATGGGTTTAGTGACAGAATTAGACTTGAAAATACACAGTAGCGGGTGTGTGTGAAGTTATTCTGAATGACCCAATGTGCACCTTGAATATTATATACCCTTTTAGGGATAGATTTCAAATAGCTCTGATATAGCAGAAACCACTAAATTATGAAATTGCTAAATTGGGAATTGTACTTCAACCCAGAACAAAAAATGTGCTTTGACGGACACTAAATAACTTTCCCAGCTACAACAGGACAGCGGTAACGAGAGATTTAGCAGGATATAAATTTGAGGCCTAGTATTTAGGCGCTGGGTGACAGGTATGGGTTTAGTGACAGAATTAGACTTGAAAATACACAGTAGCGGGTGTGTGTGAAGTTATTCTGAATGACCCAATGTGCACCTTGAATATTATATACCCTTTTAGGGATAGATTTCAAATAGCTCTGATATAGCAGAAACCACTAAATTATGAAATTGCTAAATTGGGAATTGTACTTCAACCCAGAACAAAAAATGTGCTTTGACGGACACTAAATAACTTTCCCAGCTACAACAGGACAGCGGTAACGAGAGATTTAGCGGGATATAAATTTGAGGCCTAGTATTTAGGCGCTGGGTGACCGGTATGGATTTAGTGACAGAATTAGACTGGGATATGGCCAAAAAATAACCACACTATTGCTGGTTAAATGCACTTGGTGACGGGCGCAGCTTGCCCCTGATGTAGTATATGGCCAAAAAATGAACAGACTATTGCTGGTTAAATGCACTTGGTGTCACAGCTTGACCAACCACACTACTGAGGGTTAAATGCACTTGGTGACGGGCGCAGCTTGCCCCTGATGTAGTATATGGCCAAAAAATAAACAGACTATTGCTGGTTAAATGCACTTGGTGTGACAGCTTCACCCTGATGTAGGCTTTAGCCAGAAAACAACCACACCATTGAGGGTTAAATGCACTTGGTGACAGGCGCAGCTTGCCCCTGATTTTGTATATGGCCAAAAAATGAACAGACTATTGCTGGTTAAATGCACTTGGTGTGACAGCTTCACCCTGATGTAGGCTTTAGCCAAAAAACAACCACACCATTGAGGGTTAAATGCACTTGGTGACAGGCGCAGCTTGCCCCTGATTTTGTATATGGCCAAAAAATGAACAGACTATTGCTGGTTAAATGCACTTGGTGTGACAGCTTCACCCTGATGTAGGCTTTAGCCAAAAAACAACCACACCATTGAGGGTTAAATGCACTTGGTGACAGGCGCAGCTTGCCCCTGATTTTGTATATGGCCAAAAAATGAACAGACTATTGCTGGTTAAATGCACTTGGTGTGACAGCTTCACCCTGATGTAGGCTTTAGCCAAAAAACAACCACACCATTGAGGGTTAAATGCACTTGGTGACAGGCGCAGCTTGCCCCTGATTTTGTATATGGCCAAAAAATGAACAGACTATTGCTGGTTAAATGCACTTGGTGTGACAGCTTCACCCTGATGTAGGCTTTAGCCAAAAAACAACCACACCATTGAGGGTTAAATGCACTTGGTCGCAGCTTGTGCTGGCGCACCACAAGACACAAAATGGCCGCCGATCACCCCAGAAAAATGTGACTGACAAACGGTCTGGGCAGCCTAAAAACAGTGAGCAATTGAGGATCAGCAGCTCAATGATCCACAGCTGCAGATCGATCAGTTAATCAAGTCCTTTGGAGGAGTTAATCTGCCTAATCTCGCCCTACTGTCGCAGCCGCAACCTCTCCCTACGCTAATCAGAGCAGAGTGACGGGCGGCGCTATGTGACTCCAGCTTAAATAGAGGCTGGGTCACATGGTGCTCTGGCCAATCACAGCCATGCCAATAGTAGGCATGGCTGTGATGGCCTCTTGGGGCAAGTAGTATGACGCTTGTTGATTGGCTGCTTTGCAGCCTTTCAAAAAGCGCCAAGAAAGCGTCACAAAAGCGCCAAGAAAGCGACGAACACCGAACCCGAACCCGGACTTTTACGAAAATGTCCGGGTTCGGGTCCGTGTCACGGACACCCCAAAATTCGGTACGAACCCGAACTATACAGTTCGAGTTCGCTCATCCCTAACGTCAACTCTTGCTGCATAAAACGAGCCCCTGCACAAGACTATCGGCAGAAAAATAAAAAAAATAGGGCGTTCAGAAAATGGAGATACAAAAACCAAATTTTTGTTTTCAAAAATGCTTTATTATGTAAAACTTAAGCAAACAAACATAGAAAGTAGACATATTTCATATAATTGCATCCGTAACAACCTGCTCTATAAAAATAGCACATGATCTAACCTGGTTACCTTGCCTCAGAAAAAAAGTAATATAGAGCAATTAAAAATCATATGTACCCCAAAATAGTACCAATAAAACTGGCACCTTATCCCGTAGTTTCCAAAATGTGGTCACTTTTTTGAGTTTCTACTCTAGGGGTGCATCAGGGGGACTTCAAATGGGACATGGCAACTAAAAACCAGTTCAGCTAAATCTGCCTTCCAAAAACCATATGGCGTTCCTTTCCTACTGGGCCCTGCCTTGTGGCTATAGATCAGTTTACGAACACATGTGGGGTGTTTCTGTAAACCGGAGAATCAGGGTAATAAATATTGAGTTTTGTTTGCCTGTTAACTCTTGCTTTGCTACTATAAAAAAAAAAATTATGTAAAATCTGCCCAAAAAGTGAAATTTTGAAATTTTATCAGCATTTTCCATTAATTCTTGAGGAACACCTGAAGGGTTAACAAAGTTTGCAAAATCATTTTTTTGGGGGTCATTTTTGGGTGGTTTCTATTATGTAAGCCTCACAAAGTGACTTCAGACCTGAACTGGTCCTTAAAAAGTGGGTTTTGGAAATTTTCCAAACAATTTCAAGATTTGCTTCCAAACTTCTAAGCCTTCTAACATCCCCAAAATGATCCACACATGAAGTAGACATATGAAAAATGTAAAGTCTGGGAAAATAAAGGAGTGATTAGAATAGGTAACTTATTAGACAAGAGGGTGCTTAGGACATGCAATAATATACAGGAGGTCTACGACATACCAAGAGGGACGTTCTATCAATACTTGCAAATAAGGCATGCATACAGCTCTATGTCTAAAACTGGTAATGTTGGAGCCCTGAGAGATGCCACTTTGCATTTAATGGTCTCGGGAGGTGACAAGAGGGGAATAATATCCACACTATACCAAATGCTTCTAGATAAATTTCTGGAATCACACCCACTATCCAGAATAAAAGCCTGGGAGAAAGATAAAGGAGAGTTAACGAAGGAACAATGGGAGGACATTTTAGAGGTAGTACCGAATTCGTCCTTAAACGAAAGCGGGAAACATACACAGGGTTTACAAAACCCCAGTGTTTTTACAACGTGTCGGTGTCAGAGCAGATGCTAAATGCCCAAGATGTCATAGGGATCCAGCAGACTTACTACATATGTTGTGGCAAAGGTTAGATGAGTTTTGGACGAGTATATTGGGAATAATTCAGAGTCTTCTCAATAAGATTTCCTTGTGAACCTACAGTATGCATTTTGGGTTATATGGCGGATGCTGGTGCAGACGAGGCAGGTAGGACTGCAATAGGGAGGTCATTATACAGTATATAGCCAGGAAGCTTATTGCTCTTCATTGGATTCAATCGTGTCACCCAAGGGTGGAGGAATTTCATAGTAAGGTTAATACTAAGCTGATGTACGAGAAAGCAGTATTCTTGAAACGGGGGTACCCTTATAAGTTTGATAAGTTATGGAGTCTATGGTTGGCCACTGTTGTCTCTCTAGATAATTATCGACTGTTATACCAATGCTGTAGAGTGAGGTGGGGGGGGGGGGGGGGGCACTGGAATAAATGTCTATTGCATTTGTAATGGTTCACAATACTTGTAATAGAATTTTTCTTGTGTGTACGGTGGTCATATGATGGTCATATGATGACAATACTTGTACTGGTTGTACCAATTATACTTTATTGTTATACAGGTGCAAGAAAAAGTATGTGAACCCTTCGGAATGTTATGAATTTCTGCATAAATTGGTCATAAAATGTGATCTGACCTTCATCTAAGTCACAACAATAGACCACCACAATCTGCTTAAACTAATAACACACAAATAATTAAATGTTACCATGTTTTTATTGAACACACCATGTAAACATTCACAGTGCAGGTGGAAAAAGTATGTGAACCCCTAGACTAATGACATCTTCAAGAGCTAATTGGAGTGAGGTGTCAGCCAACTGGAGTCCATTCAATGAGATGAGATTGGAGGTGTTTGTTACAGCTGCCCTATAAAAAACACACACCAGTTCTGGGTTTGCTTTTCACAAGAAGCATTGCCTGATGTGAATGACGCCTCGCACAAAAGAGCTCTCAGAAGACCTACGATTAAGAATTGTTGACTTGCATAAAGCTGGAAAGGGTTATAAAAGGGTTATGAAAGTATCTCCAAAAGCCTTGCTGTTCATCAGTCCATGGTAAGACAAATTGTCTATAAGTGGAGAAAGTTCCGCACTGCTGCTACTCTCCCTAGGAGTGGCCGTCCTGTAAAGATGACTGCAAGAGCACAGCGCAGACTGCTCAATGAGGTGAAGAAGAATCCTAGAGTGTCAGCTAAAGACTTACAAAGTCTCTGGCATATGTTAACATCCCTGTTAGCGAATCGTTAATGATACGTAAAACACTAAAAAAGAATGGATTTCATGGGAGGATACCACAGAGGAAGCCACTGCTGGCCAAAAAAACATTGCTGCACGTTTACAGTTTGCACAAGAGCACCTGGATGTTCCACAGCAGTACTGGCAAAATATTCTGTGGACAGATGAAACCAAAGTTGAGTTGTTTGGAAGAAACACAAAACACTATGTGTGGAGAAAAAGAGGCACAGCACACCAACATCAAAACCTCATCCCAACTGTGAAGTATGGTGGTGGGGGCATCGTGGTTTGGGGCTGCTTTGCGGCATCAGGGCCTGGACGGATTGCTATCATCGAAGGAAAAATGAATTCCCAAGTTTATCAAGACATTTTGCAGGAGAACTTAAGGCAATCTGTCCACCAGCTGAAGATCAACAGGAGATGGGTGCTGCAACAGGACAACGACCCAAAGCATAGACGTAAATCGACAACAGAATGGCTCAAACAGATAAAATATGCCTTCTGGAGTGGCCCAGTCAGAGTCCTGACCTCAACCCGATTGAGATGCTGTGGTATGACCTCAAGAAAGCGATTCACACCAGACATCCCAAGAATATTGCTAAACTGAAAAAGTTTTGTAAAGAGGAATGGTCAAGAATTACTCCTGACCATTGTGCATGTCTGATCTGCAACCACAGGAAACGTTTGATTGAAGTTATTGCTGCCAAAAGAGGTTCAACCAGTTATTAAATCCAAGGGTTCACATACTTTTTCCACCTGCACTGTTAATGTTTACATGGTGTGATTGTCTATTGTTGTGACTTAAATGAAGATCAGATCACATTTTATGACCAATTTGTACAGAAATCCATATCATTCCAAAAGGTTCACATACTTTTTCTTGCAACTGTATATTTGAGCTGCTATTTACAATAAAAATAGATCCGATTTAAAAAAAAAAGAAACAAAAAAGGGGCTGAAGAGCAGGCCAAAAGCGTGGCCGCATTCAAAGAGGCCTCACAGATGTAAGAGCTGGCGTGGAAAAGTTGCACTGCAATATCCGAAAGTTCCTTCGGGGAGTCCCCAGAGGCAAGGCCCTGACATAGCTGGTTTGCCTACTCGGTCATAGCCTTACTAACCCATGTCGAGGGAAAAACCGGGTGCAGGGCAGTGCAAACTGCTTCAAAAGAAGATTTGGCTAAAGATTCCAATTTCTTATTCCTTGGGTCAGAGGAGGAAGCCCCATCCGCCATAGGCAAGGTGGTATTTTTAGCCAGGCGGGATGCCGGAGGGTCAACAATAGGAGAGGACGACCACTTCTTTGTCAAATCCTCTGAAAAGGGATATAAGACATCTAAACGTTTAAGTAAAACAAAACACCCATCAGGGAAGTTCCATTCCTTGGAAAGGGAGGAATCAAACTCCGGGTGGTTGGGGGAACACCTTTGGCGAGCGACGGGATCGCCTGAAGAAAAAACCAAGACTGGCAGATGAGGGTGCAGCATCCTCAATCTGTAAGGTTTATGACAACTTTTCCTCAGAACACGCCTCTTCTATTGAGGATGGGTCGGAGAGAGATTCACTGGGAGGTGGCTGGGAGACAGATGAAACGGGGAAGCAGACGCCCTTCGAGGAGAGATTGGTCTGGCCCGTTTTGCAGGACGGCCGCAATAGGGAGCAGCAGAGGGGTCCCCAGAGTCTGACTGGTCAGAGAGTGGCCGTGCGGCCAAATGCACCAGCATGTCCACAATGGCCCAGTATGAAGGGGAAACGTCCTGCACCATCTTAGACAGAGAGCGCACCCAATTCAGCTCTACCATGATCTGGGCAGGGGAGGCTACTGGGACAAGGTCCACTTGGTGGTGGAGCAGAGCGGGTCCCACTGACCAGATGGGAATTTTGAGCGACAAGAAGCACATGCAAAATGTCCCACGGAACTGACCGCTGGCTTTGGGGCCTGGGTTCGGACATAGGGAGTACCTGTAGTGAAAGGTAGGAGGGTAAAGCTAGATCCTGTAGGAAGGAGGGGAAAGTGGTTACCTGGCCTGTGTCACTTATTGCAGCCTGTTCAGAGAAAACCTGGTGCCAGAGTCTGCAGAGGTCCTCTTGATCAGGAGATGGGCAGAGTCAGAGAAACCAGCACAAAGAATTAGCGCCAGAAAGTCAGGTGAAGGTGGGGGGAAAGCAGGGAAAACTCATGCCCCGCCTTCATAATGGAGTCAGCTGCTCCCAATAATGAAAAAGCAGCGCAGGTCCTCCCGATGGCGCACCAACTGACTCCCCAGGACACTTCCTCACACCCACCGTACAGCGGTGCTGCCACAAGGATCCCCGGCCGAGCACAGATGTCAGCCGGGTGAGAAGTATCTGCGTCGAGCGGATCGGAAGTAGGCCACAGTAGAAGCTAGTGCTTCAATTTACAAGCTTGAGAAGGGGGATGGGGGTTTGGAGCCAAGACTACTTACCTGTCTGGCATGTTATGCCCCCCTGGTTCCAGTAGGGTCACCACCTTCGGTGTGCGGCCCCTTGTGGAGGGCCGCTACACCGGAACAGAGGGGGCTTGTCATGGGCGGCCATGGTGATTCGAAGGCTGGCGGGATGCAGAGGCTTTAGGAACCTCTGGTCCTTGTCTTCTGGAGACTGGGAAGGAGCAGCGGGCTTGGGGACCCCCTGGTCTCCAGTCTCCTGGGTGGGAGTGCAGCCAGCTAGGACTGCCTGTAGTCCCACTGGAAGAGAAAAAAATAAAAAATATAAATAAAAATATAATTTAAATCCGCAAACCTGCAAAGCAGGGAGGTCTGCCTCCTACGGACACTAAGCTAAAACGGTTTTATCTTAGTCCCTGTAGGAAGGGTATAGCTGGAGGGAGGACATCACACTTTTGTGCTTAGTGTTGCCTCCTAGTGGCAGCAGCTATACCACGGTCAAGCCCATGTCCCCTAATGATACGGATGAGAAAAGGTCATCTAATTTTGCTGGTTCCGTAATGCACTGTATTTTCTGCCCATGATTCTGCAAAGGAAATCCTCCAGGGTGAACACTGTAATGTGAAAAACTGCATAAATAGATATCCTGAAATCAACATTTTGTTATGTCATTCTTTTGGAATATATAAAACGTGTGCTCCCTGGAAATGATGCTGCCCTTGCCACAAGCAATGGAGACAACACAGGAAATCCAGCTGGGACAGTTAGTGATTGACTGACCACCAACACATGCACGTCCAGCTCCTCTACTTGACAGGCAGTGTAAGCAAAATAAAGCGGACACTTGTGACGTGCTCTGGAAGGAGAGGCTTAGAAATTCCACAGCCTGGTGCAAGTATATTTAGAAAAAAAAAACTACTCTAAAAATAACAAGTAATACAGGAGGGGGTGGGGGTTCTTCAGGGTAGCTATGAGACCTGAGGCCATACTAAGAAGGTGGACAGATAGGAAGACCCCTAAGAGACAGAACAAAAAGCAACGAGCAGACTGGCTGCAGTGATTAGCTTCTGCTGGAGGTAAGTAGCACCACAAGATTGTTTTATTTACGGAGCAGACTTTAGAGAAAAATTACACCACTGATTTTGCTTTTCTACTAGGCTGAGATGTGACCAATGCTCAAATGGGAGACTGGAACTTGCTAGGGAAACTTCTTGAAAAAGCACAAGAGCATTCCACGGTTGTGGGCAAAGTTTGGTTGACAGTCTTGTTCATTTTTCGAATACTTGTCTTAGGATCAGCAGCTGAAAAAGTTTGGGGAGATGAGCAGTCGGGCTTCACCTGCGACACAAAACAACCCGGTTGTCAGAACGTGTGCTATGACAAAACATTCCCCATTTCACACATTCGATTTTGGGTGCTTCAGATTATTTTTGTATCAACGCCAACTCTCATTTACCTAGGACATATCCTACATCTTGTACGCTTAGAAGAAAAGCACAAGCAAAAGGAGAAGTTACGTCAAAGCAAGGAAGGCCCTCAGAGTGACAAACAGCCACTCCTTCACCCAACAAAACCCTTGAAGCAACCACTGAAAGATGAACTGGGCAAAGTGCATTTGCGAGGGGCACTTTTGCGTACATACGTTTTTAACGTGCTCTTCAAAACCTTATTTGAGGTAGGATTCATTGTGGCACAGTACTTTCTGTATGGATTTCAGCTGAAGCCGCTTTACACATGTAGCCGGTGGCCATGTCCCAACACTGTGAACTGCTACATTTCACGTCCTACAGAAAAGACAATATTCATTCTCTTCATGTTGGCTGTAGCATGCTTGTCTCTGCTGCTCAACCTGGTTGAGATTTACTATCTGGGATTCACCAAGTGTAGACAGGGCCTATCAGGATCACATTACGAGTCGGTGCTTAAAGTTCCAACAAAGACTGGAAGCATTACTCATACACATATTATTCCACATTACCCCCACTATGCTCCAGAAAAAGGATCCACTTTCAGCCCATCTCTGCCATTTCCCCTCTCTTCCAGTAAGAACACGCCATCTGCCATAGATAGCAGCCAGGCTGCAAGGAAGCAGAACAGAGAGAACCTTGCTGTTGAACGGCACGGTATCCCAGAGATGAATGTAGCATTAGATAGTGGAAGTGAACTGGATCATAATGAACAGCAGAGGCTACAAAGCAGAAACAGTCGGCAGAGCAGCACCAGGTCAAGGCCCGGGGTGCTTGCAGTGTGAGGGGTGCAACTGGGGGGTTAAAAAGACTGCAGAAAATGATACCCCACTGAACATGCTTTCAGTCTGTGACTGTCCTGATGATATTGAGCAGTGGTTAGCATGCCTGTGTACAAATTTCCTGATATTTAAATATTTATAATATACAATAAATATTTTCTCTCAAGAAACTTTCACTCTGAGGAATGAATCTGGTGTAAAAGATAAACTGTCACATTACATACACAGCAGCACTGCTCCGTGTGAAAGGGGCGGCTGATGAGCCTAAGCAGGTAACTGCAATACTAACACGAGTGCTGCACCTTACAATTCTTTTCCATGTACTGAAATGCATTGAAATCATTTGCACTTAATCTGCATTAGACCCTCGACAGGGTCAAAGAGGTATTCAGTTTTTATTTTTAGGATAGAAAACTATTAAATTTTCAAATATACATGTATTTAAAATGTTGCTTACAAACTTTTCTCATATCAGGTTGTTGTCAGGGCTGAGCCCATAAATCAGTCAATCATGTGTAATGTATCCTAAGGGCTCAGGCCCACGAGCTTAAGAGTTCAGTGTCGTGCCCGTGGATTGCGGTCCACAGCATGACCGCGGGGCAGCCACTTGAACGGCGTACACCATCTGTATCAGACAGTGAGCACTGCAAAAAAAAAAAAAGTAGTACATACACTACCTTTTTGCGCAACCCCATGAAAGCACGCCGTAGTGCTACCGTTACGTTCAGCATCTCCGGATTTGCTGACGCATTCAAGTAAATGGGTCCGCATCCGTGATGCACACAGCCGGGTGCCCTGTGTATTGCAGACCCACCGTATGGGGGGGGGGGGGGTCGCAATACAGGCACAGCGGGCCAACGAACGGTCGTGGGCATAAGCCCTAACTAAAACATGGCATCAGTCATGACACCCCACTGACATTAGATAAGCAAAAGTGTAAGGCTACCTACACACAAATGTATTTCGTTTCCGTGTCAGTTCCGTATTTTTTTGCAGATTGGATGCGGACCCATTCATTTCAATGGGCCCGCAAAAAATGTGGATAGCACACAGTGTGCTGTCCACATCAGTAGGTCCGTTCCATAGAACATATCTGCTGGGTCAGCACACTTCCATTTAATAAATACATAGAAGTATTGGTGGAAACCATTGTGGCCATTCCAACAACCACTTGACTGTATATGTGTTTACATAGATGCCTGATTCCAAGCGATTTGTAAAATGGTTGCCTGTCTCTAGGCGATGTCATGTTGTTAATTAAGTTTACTGTAATAGAAACAAAACACATACAAGGAGAGAGAAAACACCTTCTATACCCAGATGGGATGAGGTGCTGCTACAAACAGTAGCATCTCAAACTACTATTCACCAGTACAAGGGTTGGAGTGACGCCACCTTTAGGGCTCATGCACACGACAGTATTTTGCGTTCAGTATGCGGTACATATACTGAACCATTCATTTCAAAGGCTCAGCAAAAAAAACCTGAAGTGTCTCCGTGTGCATTCTGCTTCAGTATTTCGTGAAAAGATAGAACATGTCCTATTCTTGTCTGCAAATCCAATTGCTTTGCTCCAAGTCTGCAGACCCACTGACTTGGCTCCAAGTCAATGGATCCGCAAAAAAAATGAACACATACGGAAATGCATCCGTATGTCTTCCCTATCCTTTCCGTTTTTGCGGAACCATCTATTGAAATATGTTATGCCCAGCCCAATTTTTTCCATGTAATTACTGTATATGGCATACAGAAAAATGGAACGGAAACAATGGAACGGATTGTTAAAAACCAGACCGCAAAACACTGAAAAAGCCATACGGTCGTGTGCTTGAGCCCTTATACCTATTCAGATCTCCTATGGATGCATGTTACAAGACTAAAAAATTTCTCTAGAAAGTTTGTTTTTTTGTGTGGTTCTAATAAAGGTCTCAGAGCAAAATACATGTATATTAGAAATTTGTAAAACTACATTTATTTTTTAGCGAATAGGCAATCATTGAAACCGGAATACCTCTTTAGGACTATCAGGCACTGTGTGTCTCCAGTTAATTAACAGGAGGAAAGCAACAGATTCAGTTTTAATTCAACAAAAAGGAAGAAAAAAGGAAAATATTTGTACAGATATTGGAGGTGCAATGAAATTTGTCGTAACACAATTCATGCCAAAACGTCACTAACTAAACATCTCATTTACTGCAGGCAAATCGTGGTAGTATATATTATGCTACTTTCACACTAGCGTTTTAGTTTGAGATATTGAGCTCCGTCTTGGGCACCCAATACCGGAAAAAAACGCTACCGTTTTGACCCCATTCATTGTCAATCCGTCATAGGGCTCTTTCACACTAGCGGATGCCGTGCGGGTAATCCACTGAGCGAAAGAGAGCCAGGCTGCGCTCTGGACAGCAGAGACACGGAGAATTAACATGATGGATAATGCTCCGTGCCTCTCTGACCTTTTTACTACAAAATCACAGTGACCATTTTATCTCACTGATTTTGTAGTAAAAAGGTCACAGAGAGGCACGGAGCCTTATCAATCATATTAATGCTCCGTGTCTCTGCTGTCCAGAGCGCGGCTTGGCACTCTTTCACGCAGCGGATTACCCGCACGGTATCCGCTTGTGTGAAAGAGCCCATAGGGGCTCAATACAGGAAAAAAAGCTTCAGTTTTGTCCCCATTCATCGTCAATGGGGACAAAACTGAACTGAACGCTCCAAAATGCATTCCGTTCCATTTAGTTGCGTTCCCATACCAGAGAGCAAACCGCAACATGCTGCACTTTGCTTTCTGTCCTGGGATGCGGAGCAAGGCAGATCTGGAATGACCCCCAATGCAAGTATGAGGACGGATCCGTTTTCTCTGCCATAAATCGAAAACAGATCCATCCCCCATTGACTTTCAATAGAGTTCATGATGGATCCGTCTTGGCCATGTTAAAGATAATACAACTGGATCCGTTCATAATGGACGCAGATGATTGTATTATCAGTAACGGAAGCGTTTTTGCTGAACTCTGCCGGATCCAGCAAACACACTAGTGTGAAAGTAGCCTAGAAGAGTTGTACAGCCTATTTAAAATCGATGACCTATACTCAAGATAGGTCTTCAAAATCTGATAGGTGGGGGTCTGACACCCGTGCCGATCAGCTGTTAGAAGACGAGGTAGCGCTCCATGCGAACACCGCTTCCTCTTCATTACACTATGCGTAGTCAACCCCCGCCAGTCAGATATTGACAACCTATTCAGACCATAGGTCACCAATACAAACAGGATGAACCACCTTTTTCAATTTTGCATAGTTAATATTTCCACTGAATGTGACGCTTTCCATCCCCAAGGGTACAAATAAACCCATCTTTGCTCTGCTTGGCCACTAGAAAGCCAACAAGCCTTCAGATGCCATAAATGGGGAGTGTAATGAAACCACGCCGGGTGTGGATGGGAGAAGCCGTGTGTGTGAAAGGCAGTGAATACGATTATGTTCCCAGAAACAAATATTCATAATAAAGGAGAAGAATGTGGTGAGGTTAGATAACCTAAATCCTATTTAGAGAAGGCCAAATTTACATTATGTATCAAAACTGATTGCTGTTCAGCCAAACGGCCTCTGTCCTTCATATTTTTCAGAGGTGCCACCGATACTACACAATCATCAAAACTCTGCATCAATACATAGCATGTGTAGTGTCCTAAGTGCCCAGGGTCATTGCACTGCTTGTTCTCCGGTTTATTCTGGGAGGTGTATGTGTGATGACAGCAGCTGCGTGCACCCTCGGGTCTACAGATATGGGTGGGTGGGGGGTAGCAGTATGCCAATCATGCAATAAGGATGGTGGCAGCTTCCACAAAAGCTTTAGTACTTAACAACTCAACTTCTGGTGCTGAGCAATTTTTTTAGGCGATGAAAAGACTCTCGGTGCCCCAGATGTGACTGAGGTTGGCTAGATCCATCACACGTACGCAGAAAATTCAGATCCACTCACAGAGGAAATTAAAATCTTTATTTGCAATGAAACTTTCCCACAACAGGGCTGCTCAGGACCTAGCACATGACAACCGAGAACATGAGGCGAGTGCCAAGGGTACACTCTTAAAAACAGTATGTACATATCTGAAAAGCAGCCAAACTGTTCAACAGGTTAAAAAATATCAGAGGAAAATAAGCGTCTTTCACAGAAAAGAAAAAAAAAATGCCCAATCGTCATCTGCATAAACAGTCTCCTTTTAATAAAAATGGCCTTGACAGGGGATTGATCACTTATGACGACACAAAAGCATGAAAGATGGCGATTCAGGCTATTTCGTTATAAAGACGTTTACAACCCTGGCTTTTCTCGAAGTATGAAAACTCATGTGGTTACAAGGACACTTGCTGGCCAATGGCAGAATTACAATGTGCTAAACCAATGATGGAGACAGGGTAAAGACCTAAGTGATATCTATCACTGGGAAGCGTGTCAGCTGAAGAAATGATGTGATGTTCTGGAAGAAACTAGGGAAGACCTCTATAATGTCATTGCGAGGCTCATCGATCGGTGAGGGTGTATGAAGCAATACCAAGTTAAAAACTGGTATCTCATAAATGGTGTAACTAAGTGCACTGAAAGGGGTGAATAATGTGAGTCAGAAGCAGGAAAGCCTACTATGTACTGGAGTGATGCTAAGTTCTCCATGACACTGGTCCTATTGGCCCTAACCCAACTGCATCTAGAATATAAAAACAAAAACTAAAGAAACACAAAAGTCAGCAGCCCACTCCCTCTCTCACTTGCCCTCCTATGATGTAGAGGATGTGAGGACAGAACATTGACAGATCACTCTGCAACAAAGCTTTCAGGAAGGTCTGATGGGGAAGTGTCCAGCACTTTATTGTGCTAACGTCTGTGGTAGATGAATTCCCAAAGTGATGTCCTTTATCGTCTCCATTGGGCTTGAAGTTCAGTATTCATGGGCGATAGGCTTACAATCCTTTAGAATGTACTGTTTACCCCCCACTTTCTTGTCCATTTAATCAGTGTCCTCGCCTATAGTGCCCCCTCGTAACTGTTCTTCATACACCTCTCGCACAGCTAGAATGCGGCTCAGCATACTCTGCAACATGATTTTGTCCATGGGAATAACAGAGTACCAAAGGGGAGATTCTGCCACACATGATCGCTCTGGCTGCAGGTAAAACACGTCAGCGCGGTTTCGAAGATTTTCAGGGCTGTTACAGAGAGAGAAAAAAAAAAGAAATTAAAGTTAGATGGAAAAATTCTAGAGTCACTGCACTGACATTTAATTGTCCTTTTATGGATTGGGGGGCATAAAAAGAGGCACAAAATATGCTGTAATAAGATGTAAAATACACGGCTCACTTAACCGGTTTTACATTTTAGTCTTGAAGTAGCGAGATCACATGATTATCGAACCTAATCCCTTAATACAAAATAATGAACATGCACGTCAGCAGCGTTACAGGGACGTATGGTGTGAGCTCACATCCTGAGACTGCTCCATACATGCCAGGTGCTGATCCAGTCATGTAACCCCTCAGATGCCGCTGTCAATAACAACCGCATAATCTGTGGGGTTTTGGCAAAGCCATTTTGATCTTTTTTTTGGGGTGTGTAAAAAATATTGAATTGGCCATTCCGATTCTTTTTCAGTTATGCCATTCACCATACAAGATAAAATAGTTTATATCGTATTAGTAAAAGACATTTTGGTGATACTTTTCTCTTTTTATTGGCTATTTTTAAAATGGGGAAATGTTGAGGATTAGAATTTTTTTTTTTACTACATATTTTTAGTCACCCTAGGGCAGGGATGGGTAAACAGCAGCTCTCTAGCTGTTCTTAGAGCCATCTTTACAGACCCGACATCAGGTATACATGTATCCCGGATGTTGGAAAGGCTATAAGAGCATGAGCATATCATAGAGAATGATATAGAGAATATCATTTTGCATAGAGTTAATTAGAGAGGACCTGTCACCTCAGTGATGCTTTTAGCTATGGTGGCAGGCAGATTATTTTCTGCAAGCTCCGTTCTGATGAATGGGACAGTTGTGGAAATTTTAGCAACAGATGTGTTGTGGGTTATTCACTTTTTAAGTGGACAGGTTACCTCTCCGGACGTGTTTTTTTTTTATAACTACCAGTATCCCTTATACAATAACGATTCTGGAGCATATTATATAACTTTGTTGTGCCATTCCTACTAGACTACTTATGAACAAACATACAGTTGTGTTCCCAGTTGACAGCGTGTCCCTGCAGTCTGTCACTGGCGGCACTGATGGAACAATGTCAGACTGTGGAGGGACACAACCCTAACTGGTAACCAGTTGTACATTTTTCGTAAACTAAAATGCTCCAAGATGGTCATATCATGTGGAATACATTTACTTACTAAAACAGACATGTCGGGAGAGGTGACAGGTCCACTTTAAGCGAAACAGTGACAAACGACCTCCCTATCCAACTGTTTGCAGGGACACAACTGTAGTTTACCCGATTAAAACATTTTTCTTTTGTTAATATGCAAATTAGAACATTGGGGAAACAAGGGCATCGCCATTGCTGTTGTTGCACCCAAGATTTGTTCCTGTCTGTGACCAGCCCCTGTCAAAGCAGTGAGGGTGGGCTGGCCACAAAAATGAGAGCTTAGTTGCAATTTGCACATGATGATACAGTATTATAACTTGAGAATGGAGCCCCAAATCAACAGAACAAACATCAGATGAACTACAGCTTTGTATATATGCACACAGTTGTATAGAGAGGTCATTGGTGAAAGTTTCCCTTTAACCCCAGGAAATTCTCTGGTTTTTGCATTTTTTACTCTCTGCCTTTCCAGAGCCATAACTTTATTTTTCCGTTCTCAACGCCATGTGGGGGAGTGTTTTTTTCCCAGACAAGTTGTACTTCCTAATGGTACCATTTAATACTGCATACAATGAGTGGGAAGCTGGAAAGAAACGCCTAATGGGATGGAATTGGAAAAAATAAAACAACTAAATTCTACCAGAGTTTTACAGGTTTGTATTTATGGCATTTCCTATGCAGTAAAACTGACCTGTTACCTTCATTCTCCGAGACATTACGATACCCCATTTGTGTAGTTTTTATAGTTTTAATACTGATATTTTTTTTTTATGTGGATTTTTTTTTATTGCCATATTCTGATACCCCCATCAACTTTTTATTTTATTTTATTTTAGTCTATGGAGCTCTGTGGGGGCTAATTTTTGGCAAGGCGATACCATTTGGGGGCATGTATGACTTTCTGCTCACTTATAAAAAAAAAAAAAAAGCCAAAATTGACAATTTTTTCATTATGCCGTAAGGGACAAATATTTTTACTTAATTTTAATAGTATGGGCGTTTTTATATGCGATGATGCCAATGTTTTTTTTTTTTTTTAAATGTTTATTTTTATTTTGTGGAAAGGAGGGTGATTTGAACTAGTTGCATACTATAATGGATTTTTATCTATTACAGAATATGCCAGTATATTTGAATACAGTGCTGTCAGATGCAGGTGTGAATTGGAATATACCAGTGACAGTCATCGGAGCCTCAAGCAGGGTCCAAACCTATCACTAATGTAACAGCTTCCTCGTTCTCAGCCGGGGGAGGCTGTTACCATCATGGTAACACGTGGCTCCCACTTTTTCACCGCTCAGATGCCGTGGTTTCTTTTGAGCATGGCGTCGGATGAGTTAAATGTCTGCAATCGGCGATATCGCTGATCGCAGACATTAGCCACGGACCTCTGTTGTGTAAAACAGCAGAAACCCAGCAGATATGATGCCTGCGGTGCTTGTGAGCGCCATAGTTAAAAATCAGGTCCTGAAGGGGATAAAGGGGATTTCACCCACAACACAACTGTCCCATTCATCAGAATGGAGCTTGCAGCAAATCTGCCTGTCACAGTAACAGAGCTTCACTGTGCATGGAATACCTGTAGAAGCCACGGTGCTAGATAGGCCATCAATATGCAGTGTGTGAAAACACATTACAGTTTCTTTCAAAGTAGAGTGCTAACATGAAAGTTTTGGGGGATATCGAGTACTTATTTTAGCATACTTGTCCAAGTTAATTCAAAATATATTTTTATCATCATCAGGTGAAGATAGCCTGTATGTTATCATCAACTTCTGTTACAAGTCATACCATTTAGAAAGGTAAAACTCGTAAAACTTGACAGGGCATCGTAGAGGGTTCATCTTATTCTCATGCTGCTCCATTACTGGTTGCTGATCATCTTCACGCTTCCGCTTTGCTAAACTTTCTTAAGAGACAAAGGAAGAAAGGAAAGTCATTGTCTTATGATAACAAATGATTCATACAGACGAGGATAACCAATATAAGGAGACAGCAGCTAGTTGGTTAAATCCACTAAAATTACAGAAAAGCAAGGAGACTTATTATCTGAGAACTTCTGCTCAATGTGACCTACCTCTGCCTTTCTTTTGTCGCGCAGGAAAATAGTATCTGATGCTCACTACTTTCGAGGTTCCTCTGCTGGTTGCACATTTGCGGGAATGTCGAACAACATTGGTAAAGGACAACTGCATATGCTCCTCTGCAGTCCGCAGGCCAAAGAATTTGGTATTAAAGAACATGAGTGTGTTCAGGAGCACATAGGGAGAGTACACGCCCAGCTGCTTACAGTCCCACAGATGTTCTTCTTCCACTCGTGAGAATATCAGCCCTGAAATTGGCCACATGTCAGGTACAAACACTAGAAGGCCTCATCTGTATAAACTCTACCAGCACATCTATTACCAGAGGACCCTCCCCATAGCTTTATATGTGGTGTGTAGTCTGAACTAAGACTACACGTTCAAGCTGTGTGCCAGGTAGAGCCATTATTGCTGTCTCTGTAGCACTATACCCCATTTCTTACTACTGGGCGTCAGGCTGCGGTGCCACGAAGTCAGAATCTTATTCAGTTCTTGAACGAAGGTCAGGTAATAGAGGTCAGTGAAAATGTTCACCATCCGGCTGTTTTCAAGGAGGTACTGTATAAATAAAGAAACCGACACATTAAGTAACCTTTAAAGGGTTTGTCACAAAGAATATTGCCTTTATGAACACGCACCAAACTATGAACATTCCTTATTTCACTATTAAACTAGAACTGTGTGAATAGCGCCACCTGCTGTTTCTATATTGAACTCCCTTTAGTGTGTTCCCACTTGGGGGAAATGCTTGGACTGTTGTGATGCTCTCTGCTCAACCTGGTCTCACCAGATGGATCCCTGGTAAAGGGGAACATCTCAGGCCGTCTGTACATCAAAATAGAAATCTACACCAGCAGGCACTGATTTTAGGTGTAGTTTAAGCCAGTTTCATTAATATTATTTATAAATATATATATATAGTCCGCAGCACTCCTTGAAGTAAAAAATGTGCAGTTTATTCACACATGTCAAAAAATAGACAACGTTCCGGTTCTCTCACAGAACCTTTCTCAAGTCAGGTCCTGCACCTGACTTGAGAAAGGTTCTGTGAGAGAACCAAAACGTTGTCTATTTTTGACATGTGTGAATAAACTGCACATTTTTTACTTCGAGGAGTGCTGCGGACTTTCTTTATTATTTACCCGTCCTGGATCGAGGGACTACCGCGGGCACCATATAACCATCCCTGCATGTGTAGGAGTGCTGCCTAACCTTTTCTATGGATATGGATAGAGATAGATAGATATATATATATACACACACACACACACACACATATATACATATATACAGTACAGACCAAAAGTTTGGACACACCTTCTCATTCAAATAGTTTTATTTATATTCATGACTATGAAAATTGTAGATTCACACTGAAGGCATCAAAACTATGAATTAACACAGTTGTGAAACAACTGAAAATATGTCATATTCTAGGTTCTTCAAAGTAGCCACCTTTTGCTTTGATTACTGCTTTGCACACTCTTGGCATTCTCTTGATGAGCTTCAAGAGGTAGTCACCTGAAATGGTTTTCACTTCACAGGTGTGCCCTGACAGGTCTCAGTTGCCTTGTGGAGAAGTCAGGTGAATACACAGCTGTTAGAATTTGAATTATGGCAAGAAAAAAGCAGCTAAGTAAAGAAAAACGAGTGGCCGTCATTACTTTAAGAAATGAAGGTCCGTCAGTCTGAAAATTTGGGAAAACTTTGAAAGTGTCCCGAAGTGCAGTCACAAAAACCATCAAGCGCTACAAAGAAACTGACTCACATGCGGACTTCCCCAGGAAAGGAAGACCAAGAGTCACCTCTGCTGCGGAGGATAAGTTCATCCGAGTCACCAGCCTCAGAAATCACAGGTTAACAGCAGCTCAGATTAGAGACTAGGTCAATGCCACACAGAGTTCTAGCAGCAGACACATCTCTAGAACAACTGTTAAGAGGAGACTGTGTGAATCAGGCCTTCATGGTAGATTATCTGCTAGGAAACCACCAAGGACAGGCAACAAGCAGAAGAGACTTGTTTGGGCTAAAGAACACAAGGAATGGACATTAGACCAGTGGAAATCTGTGCTTTGGTCTGATGAGTCCAAATTTGAGATCTTTGGTTCCAACCACTGTGTCTTTGTGCGATGCAGAAAAGGTGAACGGATGGACTCTACATGCCTGGTGGTGTGGGGGTGCTTTGCTGGTGACACTGTTGGGGATTTATTCAAAATTGAAGGCATACTGAACCAGCATGGTGCAGCGGCATGCTATTCCATCCGGTTTGCATTTAGTTAAACCATCATTTATTTTTCAACAGAACAATGACCCCAAACACACCTCCAGGCTGTGTAAGGGCTATTTGACCATGAAGGAGAGTGATGGGGTGCTGCGCCAGATGACCTGGCCTCCACAGTCACCGGACCTGAACCCAATCAAGATGGTTTGGGGTGAGCTGGACCGCAGAGTGAAGGCAAAAGGGCCAACAAGTGCTAAGCATCTCTGGGAACTCCTCCAAGACTGTTGGAAGACCATTTCAGGTGACTACCTCTTGAAGCTCATCAAGAGAATGCCAAGCGTGTGCAAAGCAGTAATCAAAGCAAAAGGTGGCTACTTTGAAGAACCTAGAATATGACATATTTTCAGTTGTATTACACTTTTTTGTTATGTATATAATTCCACATGTGTTAATTCATAGTTTTGATGCTTTCAGTGTGAATCTACAATTTTCATACTCATGAAAATAAAGAAAACTCTTTGAATGAGAAGGTGTGTCCAAACTTTTGGTCTGTACTATAATATATATATACACATACATACACACACACACACACACACACATATACATACATACACATCAAAATTTGTGACTTTTTGATACCAGAATACAGACGCAAGGGGTTTAAAAAAATTCCCCCAATATGCTGTATCTGAAGTGTAAGATGCAATGAAACCACCATGTAGCTCTACCACATAAAGATGGGAATCTATTACATATCTGTGATAGGAATTTCTACCGCTGGTTGTTTTTCTTGCACAAATAAATACACCCAAAAACCTCTCCCTAAAGCAAGTTGAGACTAGTTGGACCTCTTTGGCTGCCAAGTAGCCATGCATGGTTGAACAGCTGTTTACCAAATGTGCACACATTTTACATAAAGTGGAGAAAGAATAGGTGAGGAAGTACGGGTCTCCATTTGTAGGGCTGATGAGGCCGAGCTTGTGCTGCAATTACTACTAAATGTATAAAAATTAAATGCAAACTCACCTGTTGGATGCCCAGGCATAGGTAGTAAATGCTGTCTGGCTCATATCGTTCACCATTTGGTCTAGTTATCTCCTTCACAAATTGTGCCAAGCCATAATTAAGTTCGGCTGCTGTACAGGCCAAAATGTCTTCTTTTATACGCATAGGTTTAGCTATGTAAAAAAGATACAAAAAATAAACATAATTATGTATTTGACTTTTTAGGCCTGGACAAATCAAGTCCCCATGGCGGCTCAGAAATCATCCTTGGCTGGCACATTACTCCCATTCCTTTCTACATCCAAACACATGAAGCCAGGCTTCCACTGACAGCTTTCAGCTCTATCCATTCTGGCATGTGGTCACAAACCAATCCTACCAAACTGTACGTATAAAATATGGAGTGAGACCTGCTGCGACTATAGAAGTAAAGGACGCAGGCGAACAACAGGAAAAACTGACTATTAGGGAGGAGGAGGGGACGCTGCTGTAGCCACAGAGTGCTGTACCACTGGATAAAAAGGGGGCAATGGCACTATTACAACCATAAGCTACAGGGAAAAAACTTCTGCACCCACTAATGGAAAAGAGGGGAACAAACTTACATTTTGATTAATATTTTCTACTTACGGCCAAAGCGCAATTCCTCTCCTTTGCTGGGCTCACCCCCTTCATACTTTCGCTGCACCCAAGTTTTCCAGGCATTTACACCATAAGTAAAACTTAGGTTTGTAGTGCTCCGTTGGCTAAGAAGAGAGTCCCGAGAGCTGCTCTCTTTTTCTGATAAAAGCATGCGTTTTGGGCCCTGTAGGCAAATAAATTATTTTACAAATGTAAAATAGCAAGTCATCTACGGATATTAAGGCTTTATAACAAATCATTAGGGAAGCACCAACCTTTCGTAAAACTCGAGAAGCATCTTGCTCGGAAGCATCATCCGAGCTCACTAAACCACAATCCAGCAGGAAATCCACACTCTGATTTATATCTGCAGAATCTTCACATGAGCCGTACAAAAAAGAATGGATGAAAAAATCATGTATATGTATATATGTGTGTGTATATATATATATATATATATATATATATATATATATATATATATATATATATATATATATACATATATATATACATATACATACACACACACACACACACACACACATACACACATATACAAATTATAAATTTCTATGGAAGAATGTAACCAGTACCAGTAGTAAGAAAAGCTTACTTTTTGGGAAATCAGCCTCCAAGTCCTGCCCTGGTTCTTCAAGCACATTTGCCATTTTAACTGCCATTGCCAGAACATCATCTCGCGTGGGCCCAAATATGTCACAGTCTTCCAAAAGACCCTCAGCACTCTGGTCACTGGAAAGCTCTGTAGAAGCATGGATAGAACAAAGAGGAGACCATTTTTCAATACACAGTTTTCCTCGGTACAGAGGTTTAGCATAGTAACAGTTTTAAATTGGACCTTTCACCACTGCCGACATGCCTGTTTAATAGCTTAAAGGGGGTCTGAAGTTTGTTTAAACCGATGATCTATCCTCTGGATAGATCATCAGCATCTGATCGGCGGGGGTCCAACGCCCAGGACCCCTGCCGATCAGCTGTTTGGGAAGGCAGCAGCGCTCAAGGAGGGCCGCAGCCTTCTCACTACCGCAGGCAGAGTGACGTCCCGACTAGTATCACTGGCCTTTGCACGGCTAAGCTCCGTTTACTTGAATGGAGCGCCTGCTGCCTTCTTAAACAGCTGATCGGTGGGTGTCCCAGGTGGCGCACCCCCACCGATCAGATGCTGATGATCTATCCAGAGGATAGATCAGTTTGAACAAAACTGCAGAACCTCTTTAATGCATAGCCCATGTAATAACAATTCTGGAACATTATTCTTATGGCTCCATGTTGTGCCATTCCTTTATTATTTCAACTAGAAGTGAGGAATGAATTGCTAGCAGTCTGCAGTAAGGGTACAGGGGGTGGTAACTAGTTAGGGGCAATCAGAATAACTCCCTGGATCAACGACCCATTTTCAGAATTCTCATAACTATAAGGGCTGTTTCACACGAGCGGATGCCGTGCGTGACATCCGCTCCGTGAAAAAGAGTGCCAAGACCCGATGCAGACTACAGAGGCACGGAGCATTAACCTGACTGATAATGCTCCGTGCCTCTTTACTACGAAATCACAGTGAGATAAAGTTGTCACTGTGATTTCGTAGTAAAGAGGTCACAGAGAGGCACGGAGCATTATCAGTCAGGTTAATGCTCCGTGCCTCTGCAGTCTGCATCGGGTCTTGGCACTCTTTCACAGAGCGGATGTCACGCACGGCATCCGCTCGTATGAAACAGCCCTAAAATGTTACTACTCCAGAAAAACATCCAGGTCCCTCTTGAACTCTTAGGCTACTTTCACACTAGCGTTCGGGCGGATCCGTTCTGAACGGATCCGCTCATAATGCAGACGGAGGCTCCGTTCAGAACGGATCCGTCTGCATTATATTAGCAAAAAAAAAGCTAAGTGTGAAAATAGCCTGGGACGGATCCGTCCAGACTTTCAATGTAAAGTCAATGGGGGACGGATCCGCTTGAAGATTGAGCCACATTGTGGCATCTTCAAACGGATCCGTCCCCATTGACTTACATTGTAAGTCTGGACGGATCCGCACGGCCAGGCGGACACCCGAACGCTGCAAGCAGCAGTTCAGCTGTCCGCCTGTCCGTGCGGAGGCGAGCGGAGCGGAGGCTGAACGCCGCCAGACTGATGCAGTCTGAGCGGATCCGCTCCATTCAGACTGCATCAGGGCTGGACGGCTGCGTTCGGGTCCGCTCGTGAGCCCCTTCAAACGGAGCTCACGAGCGGACACCCGAACGCTAGTGTGAAAGCAGCCTTAGTGAGTTCACGACCTAGTCTGATTTTAAAGTTTAAATCAGACAATGAGGGTATATGGCAATAATATGCTCCATGCCTCTGCAGTCTGCATCGGGTCTTGGCACTCTTTCACGGAAACAGCCCTCGTGTGAAACAGCCCTAAAATGTTACTACTCCAGATAGACCTGACAGGGCACACCTGTGAAGTGAAAACCATTTCAGGTGACTACCTCTTGAAGCTCATCAAGAGAATGCCAAGAGTGTGCAAAGCAGTAATCAAAGCAAAAGGTGGCTACTTTGAAGAACCTAGAATATGACATATTTTCAGTTGTTTCACACTTTTTTGTTACGTATATAATTCCACATGTGTTAATTCATAGTTTTGATGCCTTCAGTGTGAATCTACAATTTTCATAGTCATGAAAATAAAGAAAACTCTTTGAATAAAGGTGTGTCCAAACTATAGATAGATAGATAGATAGATATCTATCTTTAAGGGGCCAACAATTTCAGTTTTAACCTTTTTACTATTTATATATTTGAAGAAATTTTTCAGGTTAGTTTTACTTTTTCACAATGAGCGTCTGTCTCCAGTTTGGCTTTCTTTATCTGCCTATAGCAAAGTTCACATCAGTTATTTCCATCATTGTGAGCCAAAACCAGTAGTTAAGCCTACTCCGATCAGGTGTAATGTAAAGATTTGCACCTGTTCTGTGTTTTTGACCCACAATAACTGATCAAAATAACTGAAGTGTGAAGTCAGCCTTACATAGTGTTTTTTTCCCCCCTTATAGTTTTTTAGTGCTTCTTCGCTACCTTCCTGCTTCAGCAATTTCCTTTTTTTTTGTTATGTATTGCCCCTTTACATTTACCTACAGGTTCTTTTTTCCTGTTCCAGCCACTTATTCCCATAAGGTATTTATTGTATACTCCGGACTATAAGACCCCCCCCACACACACACACTTTTTTCTGACCGCGCACAGCAGCAGGATGTAGTGCATATAGACGCGCACTATGACCTGACTCTCTGCGCCGTCAGGTCATAGTACACAGCAGAACCTGGATGAAGCGATGGAGTGGTGAGTCCTTGATATGCGGTGCTATCTAGAGCAAGGTAAGTTTATTTTTATTTCTGATCTGAGGTCTGATCTGAGTCTGCTGGAGGGGTCTTATGAAAAGTATATATATATAATATATATATATATATATATATATATATATATATATATATATATATATATATATATATATTTTCTTATTTTCCTCCTCCAAATCCTAGGTGAGTCTTATAATCTGAAAAATACAGTACCTCCCAAAAAAGAGAATTTAGGATGCTTTTAAAATACAATTTTGTGGCTGTATTTTCACTTTTGAGAAAATTGTCCCAGTTTGTGAGGCTAATGGCCTCGGTAATCTGGTCAAATTTTGCTTTCCCGAAGTGCAACGTTTTTGTGGCTCCCCAACAACACACCCTATTGAGTGGCAATTGAAAGTTTATTATTTATCAGTATTTTATTATTGTTTTTGCCTCCATGTATTTCTACTCACAGTGACTCCACATGTTCATGTCCCTCACTTATATCTTCCCATAGTGTGGGCTTTAGACAGGACTTTACATAAAGTCCCCCCCCCCCCCAAAGGTGTCTGGCATTAGTATACATACAAATAAAAGTTTCAGGATATTTTATATCCTATACATTACCTTATAAACTATTATTACCCTCATATAATGTACTTCCTCAACCTTCTAGCCATCTTCTCCCCCAAAACAGCTGCCCCTTCCCCATTGAGGTGCAGCCCATACCTACGATAGAGCCTGTAGCCGACCGAGAAGTCGGCCCAGTTCTCCTGGAACCCAAACCTACACCATTTCTTGAGCCATTTGTTAACCTCCCTAATCTCCCATTGCCTTTCTGGGGTGGCTCATAGTGCAGGTAGTATTTCGGAAACTACTACATTTGAGGTTCTTGCCCTGAGCTTGAGACTTAAGCCCCCCAAAAATATTTTAAAGGACCTTCCACATACCTCTAACTTTGTCATTGGCACCATGACTGCTGGGTCTTCACCAGCCCCTCTCAGTATTCCATCAACCTGATCTGTGATGTGTTAACCCGAGTGCCATTTAACGATCCCAGTCTTTGGGAGTCTCCCACTACTAGCACCCGTCTGGCCTGCCCTGCCCTCCTAGTCCCCTCTTTACTGGAGCCGACATTCCCCTGACTGGCAGACAATGTGTCTGACTGCAGCAGTGCTCTCCCTGAATTAACATCCCCATCATCTGTCAACGTATTGGGGTGTGTCGGATCAGGACTCGTCTCCTGGGCACTACAGTCATAATTTTCCTGCACCTCCCCCCTATAAACCCCCCCACTGCTAACCCAGATAGTGGCTGCTCAGCAAGCAGCAAACTTTTCCATATTGTCCAGGTATTTTAGGGTTGCGATTCACTCACTTAGATGCAGAACATTGTTGCCCAAATGTGCAATTTGTGCAAACAGCTACTCAAGGGCAGAATACATATAGCACAAGATGTGTACTGGACTGCATGGTCAATCATGGAGCACATATTTGCTAATTGGGATTACACAAGAAGCAAAGATAAAGTTACACAAAGAAATTACAGATAAACAAGTTCATAAATGAAGTTCCCTAATAAAGTCCACAAATCTAAAGTGTCACAGAAACGGGTTATACGATACACATATTTGTTTAATTTTATGCCCCCCATTGATTACAGTAACAACCTTGTACTTGTTACTTACTGGGCCATCGCTGCGCACTCTGTTCTACATTGTTGCACATGATCCTGGCTTGGTTACAATCCACAGCGCAAGCACGAGAAGGAATCTCTTTCTAGTTCTGTGACGAGAGATTAATTCTCACACATGCGCAGTGGGTTGAAACCAGGCTAGAATAACATGCAATGTATCGCACATGATCCCGGGACTGCAAGGAGCATACAAGGATCGGGAGCTCAGCATTGGTTCAGTAAGCAACATTAAAGTCCCAATGAAAAAGTTGTTACTGTAATCAAAGAGCGTAACAAAAAAATAAAACATCAGAAAACCCCTTTAAGGCAAAACACACTTCATCTAAACACACTTGCCAGATCCCACACTCATTTTCTTAGTTTGCTCAATATGCAAGAGACTGCCAGAGTTTACAGTACTCAGCATAGCCAGTTAGGACAACATTGACTACAATGGGATCTGAAGAGCATCCAAACTCTTTCCAGCATAAATGCTGGCTTTCAACTGGACAAAAAGTAGTGCATGCAGGATCAGGCTGCCGGAGTTCACAACACATATGTGAACTTAGCCTTATAAAGCTGGGGGGTTTCCCCCTCAATCAACTGCATTTTCCCGCTAGATTCAAAGCAGCACACTTCATCACTAACTCACTTTTCCTTAAAATGTGACCTTACCGCACAAGTCAGAGGATTTGTCCAGCCCTTCTGCCTCTGCAATCATTTCAGCCATGGCTAGAATATCAGCTTCTAATGGGTTGGAAGGAATTTTAACTTTCAGTTCTTCAATGGTTTCCACAATTTTATCAGTATTTTCTAAAGTGGTAGGTAGCAGCAGAGGTACAGGCACCTAATGCAATAACAGAGGTAGGAACATTAACCACTATATAAATGTAAAAAGAGTGATAAGTGAAATAATGGGAACGAGGACAACAACATTAAAACCCCACTCACCGGAACAGGTATAGAGAATGGAGCAGGCACTTTTTGAGAGTATAAATTCATAGGTACTGGCACAAATATGGGCACAGGGATAGGTAGAATAATAACCTGTGGCTTCCAATCCTCATCTACGGTAGAAAATAAAAGGAATAAAACATCTCTGTTTAAAATGATGTGCAAAGCATGGATTTCCAGAATACATTTAGCAAGAGTGTTGGTCCTTACTTTTTTCCCCAATTGAAATAGGCACCTAGGGAGTCATTTATGAAACAGAAATCTGCCTTTATCAAGTGCATTTCTAGCATAGATTGCAACGCAAAAGGTCCTTTGCACCGCAAGCTGTGACTTTCCCGTTCACGCTGGTCTTAAGAAATGTTCAGGTGCCTATCGCGTTCTGCAATCTGTACACTTGTACAGTGCTGGGAGGACAGATTCCACAGCAGGGCCCAGTGAGCCAAGTACAGGCAAGTCTTGCTACTGCTGCCGGTCCGCCCTGGTATAGATGTGCCAGCTCTACTATGCCAGCCAGACTATAGCAGAGCAAAAAGGCAGGAGCAGCAATGTGTGCTCCTGCCTGTACATTGCTCACTGGGCCCCACAAATGAATCTGTATTCTCACACATCACCGACAGCGGTGTATGAGTATACAGTTTGCAAAGTGCAATAGGCACCTGAACTTCAGCTACCTATTTTGCGTGAAAAGCAGAAAAAAAAAGTATATTGGGAAAAAAATCATTTTAGGGCATTTAGAATGGGTTTTAATAGAAAACTTTATTTGAAAGTTTAGGTACACTTTTGTGTACCTTCTCCAGGCAGATCTCACTCCCATCGTAACATCAGGCGTGGCAAGATGGAACGCCATGCTGGCTGGTACAGTGACAGACAACTGTAAGATGCCCAGAAATTATTATGTACAGCTTCAGTCTAATACAGGAGCTGCAAATCTGGTCACCACAAGATGGGTCTGACAGCTCCCAACAGTCATCCAGTTACTGCAGCAAAATCTTAACTGGATTATAAAAAAATAAAACAATTTTTTTTTATCAAAACGCCACACATTTCAGAATTGACCAAGTCTGATATAAAAGTGTGGAAATTGCAGAAAGATGGAACAAACGTTGGCTTTAGGGAATTTTTTTTTTATTTTTTTTTTACAGTTTATAGAATGGAAACCGACATGGTGGCAAGAAACTAGAGTTGCACCGGGTATCGAATTATCCATACCCAATCAATACTTTTATACCGTATCTGTTAAATACTGGGATTTGCTTTTTACCGATACTAGGCTGCGCTACTGCACAGCCAAGTATAACAGTACATTGCACGCCATGCTCCCTCAGCAGCACAGGGGAGAAGGAGTCACTGCCTCCCTTCCCACTATTCTGCTGCTACCACCAATGACAAGTGAGAGGCAAGGAGGAGGGGCTGTGGCCACCAATGAAGATCACTTACTCATTAATTCAAATACAGGAGGCGGGTGCCGGCTGCAGAATGGCATAGCTGGCACACGACCTATGACAGGGAGATGCGGTCAGCGACCGTTAAACCCTCATGTTGTGCCCCTGATCGCAGCTCCCTGTCAGAGGTCAGGTGCCAGCTATGTGATTCTGCAGCTGGCACATGCCATCTGTATTAAACTTAAGTTATCTTCATTGGTGGCACGGGGCACGGGGCATGGGGCACGGGGCACCCCCCGCCCCCTGTATTAAAAACTGCCTCCCCCAACAGCTGTATTATAAAAACATTGGTGGCACAGTATTAAATTAATTGGTGGCAGTAGCCACAGGGTGCCCTCCACCCTCATCATTAGTGGTGCAGTGGCAGTTCTGATCGGAGCCCCAGCAGTGTAATCCTGGGGCTCCGAACAGTTACCATGGCAGCCAGGATGCTACTGAAGCCCTGGCAAGCTCCCTGCTGCCATATGCACAGAGCACAGGGCAGCAGGGTGAGTGCAAGATCCTACTGACCCTCGGAGCCCTATTAGCATGAATAGGACAAGGGATTAAAAGATTCCAGGTTCTAGCCCAGTGATGGGCAAACTACGGCCTGGTGGACCTTTTTATCCAGCCCGCAGAGCTGTCCGGAGGCAGGAGT
This sequence comes from Bufo gargarizans, assembly GCF_014858855.1. Taxonomy (NCBI): domain Eukaryota; kingdom Metazoa; phylum Chordata; class Amphibia; order Anura; family Bufonidae; genus Bufo; species Bufo gargarizans. The sequence continues at coordinate 113,809,054 of NC_058088.1, read as the reverse complement.
GGAGCTCATCTCCATATTCATATCTATCGCCGTCCTCAGGACAGCGATACAGATGAATGGTGTGGAGGAGCAGGGGAGAGGCCCATTCCTCTGAAAGTATACAGGCCTAGTGCCTGTAGCCCATCAGAGGCCGGAGCAGGCGGTGCGATGACTTCATTGCGCCGGCTGAGCGGTACAGAGCAGGACACAGGCCGGAAGAGGCCTGCATCGCATCACTCACAGCAGCATAAGATAAGTACATGTGTTTATTGTTTTTATTATTTATAGAATACTGTGGCAAGAAGGGGGGTGGAGGGTCCTATATACTTGCACAATATGGATTGGTACTATGGAGGAGAAGAGAGGAAGCACTATGGGGGAGCTATATACTGCCAAAATATGGGGGGGGGGGGCACTATGGAGAAGAGGGGAAGCACTATGGGGGTCCTATATACTGGCACAGTATCTATTCTGCAAATTGCAACAAAGCAAACTCCAGACTTTGATGCCTTAGCAAAAAAGGGAGACCAACAACACTGTTCCCACTAAACTTGAAGGAGTTATACATACTAGGTTATGAAAGAAATACATTGCATAAAAGTATATAAGGCTACTTTTACACCTGCGTTCGGTCTTGCATCTGCACAGACGGATCCGCACCAATAATGCAAATGCTTGCATCCGTTCTGAATGGACGGATCTGTCTTGACTTACATTGAAGGTCAATGGGGGACGGATCAGTTTTCAATTGCACCATATTGTGTCAGTGAAAATGGATCCATCCCCATTGACTTACATTGTAAGTCAGGACGGATCCGTTTGGCTCCGTATCATCAGCGTTTTGGTGTCCGCCTTTAGAGCGGAATACAGGTGCAACAAAGCCAAATTGATGCATTCTGAACGGATCCATATCCACTCAGAATGCAGTGGGGCTGAACTGATCCGTTTTAGGCCGCTTGCGAGAGGCAGTGTGAAAGTAGCCTTAAATATATAAACAATAAATGTATTACATATCGCCATGTCCGAAAAGTCCAAACTATTAAAATATTACAATATATCTCCCATGCGGTGAACACCATAACAGAAAAAATAAAGTAAAAACTGTGCAATTTGACTTTTTTTTGTCAAACTGAGTCAAGTGGAGCAAAGGTGCCAGCAGTGCAAGTATTCACCGCCTACACCATCCACCAACCGATTACCGTACAGGTAATTGAGGAAGGCAAGCATACATCTGATTGACTGCCCATGGAGCTGTACGCAAAGGCTTCCCTTCCACTTACCTGTCTGACAGTCTGTGCTTTTTGTTTCCACTCGGCAGGAGACGCCTCGATTCTGCATTAATGGTTTACACATCGCAGCCTTGTTTTTACGTGGCACGCTGGGCGTAGGAGGAGGTGGTGGAGCAGGGGCAGTCTCTGGTGAGGCAGGTTTTGGTGATGCCTAATATAGATATATAGTACATTGTCACTTCACTGTGAGAAACCATCTTGGTATAGCAAACCTTGAAGCATTACTTAAATCAGGGGTGCACAACCTGCGGCCCGGGGGCCACATGCGGCCCTTGATACCATTCTATGTGGCCCCCAACCATCTGGTAACAGACATGTATGCCTATGTCTTGTGGCTGCTCTCATGTATTTTTCATGTATTTCTCCCATTAGATGGGAGTCCTGAAGTGTAACTAGACATTAATGGTATATAATGTGTGTTCAATGTGCCATAAGTACAATATTTCAGTTGTTAATACACCTTTAAATTTTAATTTCGGCCCTCGTCATTGGTTCAGTCTGGCAATGTGGCCCCCAACCAGGAAACGTTGTGCACCCCTGACTTAAATCTATAGGCCATTCTTCTGCCAATACAATGTGCTTACTGCAGCAGAGGAGGGGGTTTTGTTACTCACTGCGTTAGTCTCTGTTTTTTGCTGTGTACTTGCTGGGGTTTTGGATCCTGCATTCTGACCTAGTGGGATTTAAAAGAAACAGGTAAAGCAATTTTTTTTTTAATGACATTTATTAATCTTCTGTTCACATGTCATTTAACTATTAAAACCGTGCCAGAAATGCAGCATTGCCGGTATTTTACAACAAACACAACAGGAAAGATTTACTAATCCTCTAGTACTCAAAGTCCTCTGACTAGACAGTAAAAATCCACCAGATTTAACAGTGGCTTATGCTGGATGTAAGATTGGGGGCATTTTTGGACACTTTTGCCTATATTTACACCATCTTTTGTTTGGATTTTTTAGCGACACAATTTTGGCACATGCTGGAACATCTAAACGTAGCTATCCAGCCTCTTGCACACTGCTCTGCTCCCCGCCACATTGTTCTTATGTGTGGAAAGAAAGTCAATTTTTCAATATGTATTTCTATGGGAGCCTCACTCTCCGTCTCAGGAACGATTAGAGATGTAACTGACTTCCTGTCCTGTGTCCGTTGGAGATCAGAGAGCTGGTAACATAACGATCAGAAGGGAGGTTATAACTCACAAATAGTCACTGGTAAGAAGATAACCTTCACTACAGCTTACAACATGTACCTTTCTAACAGTTCCGAGAATACATTTTTTGTGGGAGTGCTTCTTTTATTAAATCAAAGAAAGTAGACAAGAAATGTTGGAATCTTAGACAGGCTGTCTAGACCTGCATTAGAGCTACCACAGGGGGTCAGGAAGGATGATACATGTGGTGTAGGGATAAACACTTGTCTAGTTCCAGACCAACTATTGGTTGGCTTACTTTGAGACCAAAATTTATGCCAGAAATGTGGCACAATCTTGGCGCTAAACGGCACAACTTCCTCCACACCCATTTTTAGCAAAGCTCCACTCTTCTTGACAAGCCATGACCCATTTCCAGCAAGTCAGAAAAAGTGTACAAACACTAGTTGCACCACTTTTTTTTTGCCAGATTCTAGGCCAAGACACATTAGAAAATTAGTCTAACGATATCTTAAATTTGGCTATTCATTTTCAAAACCTCCTTTGGGGGGCTGTCATGATGAAGGCACTTGCCTATTGCCTAAACCCAGATCTCTCAGTTCTGCACTGACAGAATTGAACCGACGTGAACACCAGCCAGTGCCTACGATCTCCAGCTGTTCACATACCTTTCTTACTGTGAAGCAGGCTTTCGGGCCCTTTCTGCGTGTCCAGGTTGGGCTGGTTTTGTTGGTTATAGAAACGTAACAGACACTGCTGATTGCAGAAATGTTTTATTTCTCCGCGCCAGTGAATGGTTTCCAGCAATTTCCCCTGACGTTTGCAGGCATGACATCTCGCTGCCTGTAGATAAAGCGTCACAAATCTGCTTAAATCGGTCTTCTTTATCTTCTCAAAGATGGATGAATGACTCACTGATGCCCAAGTGCCACCAGCTAGACATAAGAATTAGTGCTCGTCTCATACGCAGTATACAAATGCTGCTTACCTTGAAATACCATAGTAGATACTTGCTCTTGCATTCTTCACTGCAAAAATCCCACGTGCTACCATCCAGCTCCTCAGTGACCGCTCGCTGACAGGTTTGGGAACAGTAAGTACAAGTTATACAACACAGGCCTAGGTTCTTGGTAAAGTCCTGTTTGTATAGCAGCACACAACCTGTACAAGACAGAAAAGAGATAAGAACACCAGGAGTTGTCATGTAGTACCCAAACTTGTCAGACACACTCCTATATGGCAGGTGAAATAATGCCCGATGACTAAACGGTTGGTGAAATGCAGATCACTTACCACTGAAAAAGGACTGGCTGACAAGGGCGTAAAAGCACCAAAAAGTACTTACACAGATTAACAAGAGCCAACTTTAAATAAAGTTAAAAATATAACTATATAGACACTCACCCCAAATTGATGCCACACATTTTATATTAATGAATGTATGTTTTGTAAAAGGGTCCTGCTGGCAGCGTGGAATAAATCATTTATAACTGATATTCTGTTGAGATTGTTTTGAACTATAGATTTCCAGGTGGAGGTGTCTATCAATATAGCTTAAATTTAAAGGGCTTCTGTCACCCCACTAAAGTGATATTTTTTTTTTGGGCTAGTGAAATTAGTTAGTTATATTGCGATATATGACAATATAATTGTGTTACTTACTTTGATCCAGCAGTTTCTGCAAAAAACGAAGTTTTATCATATGTAAATTCGGTCTCTAACAGCAAGTAGGGCGGCTACTTGCTGCTAGCTGCTGCAGAAATCCGCCCCCTCGTCGTGTTGATTGACAGGGCCAGCCGGGATCTCCTCCTCCGGCCAGCCCTGTCGGCATTTCAAAAATCGCGCGCCTGTGTTGATTCGGCGCAGGCGCTCTGAGATGAGGAGGCTCGTCTCCTCAGCACTCCCTCAGTGCGCCTGCACCGATGACGTCTTCTATTTCGGTGATGTCATCGGCGCAGGCGCACTGAGGGAGTTCTGAGGAGACGAGCCTCCTCATCTCAGAGCGCCTGCGCCGAATCAACACAGGCGCGCGATTTTTGAAATGCCGACAGGGCTGGCCGGAGGAGGAGATCCCGGCTGGCCCTGTCAATCAACACGACGAGGGGGTGGATTTCTGCAGCAGCTACCAGCAAGTAGCCGCCCTACTTGCTGTTAGAGACCGAATTTACATATTATAAAACTTCGTTTTTTGCAGAAACTGCTGGATCAAAGTAAGTAACACAATTATATTGTCATATATCGCAATATAACTAATTTCACTAGCCCAAAAAAAAATATAAAAATCACTTTAGTGGGGTGACAGAAGCCCTTTAAATAAAGGCCATAAATGTAAAAAAAACAATATATTCCTTACAGGACAAGAGAAACTCCAGAGCCAGATATGATGACTGTAAATGCAGGGGCATACACAGATCTCATAGCGCCCCACAGCAAAACCTAGTATGTGCCCCCCTTCCGCACCCACTTTTTTTTTTTTTTTTACAGGCGAGACAACCACTACCAAGTAACGCAAAGTGAAAATTGTACTTTATCAAGCAGAAGACATTTTAATGAAAAATAAAAATTGAAATAAAGTCACCCTCCACCTGACCCACTATCCAAATTCTATGTAAGAAAAAGTGGAACCAGTGCTTTATAAATCTAGCACTCATTCTGAACACCATATTTATCAATGTATTTACACCAAACAGGTATGTGTGCGATATATACACATATACATACAAATACACACACTGATAAATCTACTTCCCTTCTATTACAAAGACAGCTGCCTGCAGCCACCACTAGGGGGAGCTCAGTGCATAAGAACTGAGGGCATTTACTGGAAAGGAAGATAAGATAATGTCTTTGTATAGAACTCCCCCTGGTGATGGCTGCATGAAAATGCAGCTTTTTTTCTGACAGGGAAAGTAGTGCAGTGCCTGACCACTGGGCCCCTATCAAACAACGCTTGGCTCTTTTAGTAACTGCCTTCCATGCTGGTCAGGCCCAATTTTTTTGGCCTATCGAGTATATAGATTATAATAACTAGAAGTAACACCCTATTGGGGTGCACACACAGACACCAAGTGGTTTACTTACCCTCACTACAAAAATTCTTCTCCACACCTGAAAAACGGATCTTTTCATGTAGGATTTTTTCCTGCTTACAATACTCGCACTGTGACACTACTCCATGGAGGCGCTTGTAGTCCTCACAGCAATCCTTACAACAGAACTGATACACATGGTCCTGTAAAGAGAGCATCACAGTAATCAGACTATGGGAATACTCAGCCAAGCCTCGTACGTTCATCGTCAGGTGTCAAGACCTTACCTGCCAATCCAAGATCTCCGGTTTGCCGGTAAACATGTTGTGACAGTAATGACAATTCAGATGGATGCCACCCTCAGGACTGGTACGCTGAAAGACACAGGATCACAGAACTTAAAAGGGAACCTGTCACCAGTTTTATGGTGTCCTAACTAACGGCAACATAATTAAGTGACTGATTCGCTTAGCAAAATGCTGGGTCACTTTCTTTGATTGACCCAGTCAATCTGCCAACATCTTGTATTGAAAAGCTCCAGCTGATGATAATGAGTCATGAATATTCATGAGCTCCTGACTCTCCCCGCCCACCTGCTGCTGAATGACAGTTTGTTTCCATAGGAATCAGCAGCAGGTGGGCAGGGGAGTGGCTATAGCTCTGAATAAAATATATGCTGGACTCAATGACATCACGCTGGACTCACATCAGCTCGTTAGCATGCGGCATCTTTGTGTGTATATTATGAAGTAACCATCTATCACACCAGTAAGTGAATACATCTGAGGCACTTCTCAGTAGTTAATGATTTTAATCTAACTAATTATATACAAATAGCCACATGACAGGTTCCCTTTAACCACCTCCGGACCGCCTAACGCAGATGTGCGGTCCGGAGGTGGCAGCGATGCACAGAGTCACGCATATACGCGTCATCTCGCGAGACGCGAGATGACGCGAATATGCGCCCGCGCATGCGCAGTTCGGGCCGGCATTTCGTACAGGAGTATTTAGTCAGCAACCTGCCAGCCGCGATCATTGGCTGGCAGGTTGCTGATTTTTAAAAAATCCAATCAGAGCCGAATAACAGATCATATTTGTAAATATGTTCCGTTACATGGCTGCCCTGCTCCTCTGCTGGTGCTTTTGGTCGGTTGGATCCAGCAGAGGAGCAGGCTACACAGTGAGTACACCAAACACTACACTTTAGCCCCAGATCACCCCCCTGAACCCCAATTAACCCTTTGATCACCCCTGTCAATCACAAGTGAAAAGAAAAAAGTGATCAGTGTAAACTGTCACTTTTTTTTCACTGGTATTGACCGTTAGGTTTCAGTATAGTTTAGGCCCCTTGGTTAGGTAGTTTAGGGATCGGTTAGCGCCCAGCCCACCGCAGTCCGTTATTCGCTGATTAGCATATCGCTAATCAGCATTTGTACTTTTATAGTATCTGGAAGTGATCAAAACTGATCACGGTCAGATCTATAATAGTATTAGTGTCACTTTAGTTCGCCCTCCACCCAAAATGCAGTGTTTGCCCGATCAGGCCTGATCGGTCGCCCACACCCGCCCCACCGCAGTGACAAAAAAAAAAATTTTTTTTGATCGCTGCACATTCACTTTACACGCACTGCGGCGATAAAAAAAAAATCAGTTTTGATATTTTTTATCAACCGCAGCGGCCTCCGGTACTTCGCTAGCCTCCCCTTTGTAAGACAGGCTTGCTTTTTTTTTCTTGGGTAGTCTCAGGGAATACCCCCTAAATTTAGTTGCCCACATGTCTAACAGGGGGTATTCCTCTGAAGAGGCCTACAGGCTTCTGACCCAGTCGGATGAGGAGTGGGAACCCTCATCTGATGAATCCAGCGGGTCAGAATACGAACCTGTAGAAAGCAGTGGCTCTCTGACTCAAAGTTCGGACGAGGAGGCTGAGGTCCCTGATAGCACCAGGCGTACCCAGCCCCGTGTCGCTAGACCACAGGTTGCGCAGGATCCGCTTCAAGAGCAGCAGAGTGGGGCTGGTGCTGTCGGATTACATGGTGAGGCATACACCAGCAGCCCAGCCCTTGCTGGACCTAGTACCAGCACTGCCGTACAACCTGGTGAAGTAGCGAGCACCAGAAGGGCAGTTGAAGCTGGTACGGTGGCACGTGCAGTAGTGACCCCGTCGCAGCCACCGCAAAGACGTGCCCGTAGAGCCCCTAGAGTCCCTGAGGTGCTGGCAAACCCTGATTGGCAGCCCCCAACTTCAGCCGCACCTGTAGTTTTCCCTTTCACCGCCCAGTCTGGAGTTCGGGTTGAGACAGCTCAGATCGTTTCGGCCCTGGGATTTTTTGAGCTGTTCTTGACTGCGGAGCTCTTAGACTTAGTTGTGGCAGAGACAAACCGGTATGCCACACAATTTATAACCGCTAACCCGGGAAGCTATTATGCCCAGCCTTTCCGGTGGAAACCAGTCCAAGTTTCCGAAATTAAAACTTTTCTGGGCCTCCTCCTCAACATGGGCCTGACAAAAAAGCATGAATTGCGGTCATATTGGTCCACGAACCCGATTCATCACATGCCCATGTTCTCTGCTGCTATGTCCAGGACACGATTTGAGACCTGCACTTTAGTGACAACGCCGCCTCCCGTCCCAGAGGCCACCCTGCTTTTAACCGGCTCCACAAAATTCGGCCCCTCATAGACCATTTCAACCTGAAATTTGCAGATTTGTATACCCCAGAGCAAAACATCTGCATAGACGAGTCCCTGATACATTTTACCGGGCGCCTTGGCTTCAAACAATACATCCCAAGCAAGCGCGCCCGGTATGGGGTCAAATTGTATAAGCTCTGTGAAAGGGCCACAGGCTATACCCACAAATTTCGGATCTATAAAGGGAAAAGATCAGACCCTGGAGCCGGTCGGTTGCCCTGACTACCTGGGGAGCAGTGGGAAGACAGTTTGGGACTTGGTGTCATTCGGCAAGGGGTACCATCTTTATGTGGACAATTTTTACACAAGTGTGGCCCTCTTTAGGCATTTGTTTCTAGAACGGATTGGCGCCTGTGGTACCGCACGAACTAGTCGCGCGGGCTTCCCCCAACGGCTCGTTACCACCCGTCTTGCAAGGGGGCAGAGGGCCGCACTGTGTAACGAAGAACTGCTCGCGGTGAAATGGAGAGACAAGCGCGACGTTTACATGCTCTCCTCCATTCACACAGACACGACAATACAAATTGAGCGAGCAACCCGTGTCATTGAAAAGCCCCTCTCAGTCCACGACTATAACCTTCACATGGGAGGGGTGGACTTCAATGACCAGATGTTGTCTCCGTATTTAGTTTCCCGCAGAACCAGACGCTGGTATAAGAAGGTGTCTGTATATTTAATTCAATTGGCTCTGTACAATAGTTTTGTTCTCTACAGTAAGGCTGGGAGAACTGGATCCTTCCTCAAATTTCAGGAAGAGATCATCGAGAACCTCCTGTACCCAGGAGGTTCCGTGGCCCCATCCACCAGTGTAGTTAGCCGTCTACACGAGCGACATTTCCCCAATGTCGTTCCTGGTACCTCAACCCAACCGTCACCCCGAAAAAGATGTCGTGTCTGTAGCAGGAGTGGAATAAGGCGTGACACCCGCCATTTCTGTCCTGACTGTCCTGACCACCCTGCCCTATGCTTTGGAGAGTGTTTCCGGAAGTACCACTCACAGGTACACTATTAGCATAGGGATCATCTCACCAGGATAGGCACACAGGGCTATTAGGGCCCATTCACTCACACAGCTGCTGCAAACGTCTCCTTTCACCTGGGACAAAGTGCATAACGCACTTCGCCACATCTTTGGGCGATTTGCGCTTTGCACATTGACCCATGGGGAAGGAGAGGTTTGTTCTATAAAGGTGAAAAAAACAAAACAAAAAAAAAAAAAAAAAAAAACACCAGTAAGCAAAAAAGTTAATGTTCAGTTAAAAAAGTTAAAGTTTATATGTTCTGTTGCAAAGTTAATAAAATTATTGCGTTGCGGCCTGTTTTTTTTTTTTTTACCTTCCAGGTGGACCAACCGATCGATTAGCTGCAGCACCGATGTGCATTCTGACAGAAGCATTGCGCTGCTGTCAGATCACACGCAAGTCAGTGTATGCGGCGCTGCAAGACGAGATTTCTACTCTGCAGTAACAGATACGTTTGCTGAGGCATACGAGCTGAGGAGGAGGCGGCGTTCCTATGCTTTGGCAAACACTTTGTATATATATATAAAAAAAATCCCGGCAATGATTTATTCATCCACATCGATTGATGTGAATGGAGAAATCTGGTTTGCCAGGGCATACGAGCTAAGTGGGTATGGATGTAGGGCGGAGCTCCTATGTCCTGGCAGACGCCTTTCCCCTCCATTTTTTTTTTTTGGCAGAGATTTTTTCATCCACATTGATCGATGCGAATGAAGAAATCTGTGCCGTTCATTTTTTTCTTTCAGCCCAGAGGCTGAACGGAAAAAAAAATCTCATTACCTGTATGCTCAATATAAGGAGAATAGCAGAAACTCCTAATGCTGGCCATACATGTAATGATTGCGGAGACCCTCAAATGCCAGGGCAGTACAAACACCACACAACTGACCCCATTTTGGAAAGAAGACACCCCAAGGTATTTGCTGAGGGCATATTGAGTCCATGAAAGATTTAAATTTTTGTCCTAAGTTAGCGGAAAGTGAGACTTTGAGAAAAAAATAAAATAAAAATCAATTTCCGCTAACTTATGCGAAAAAAAAAAAAAATTCTATGAACTTGCCAGGCCCCTCATTGGATACCTTGGGGTGTCTTCTTTCCAAAGTGGGGTCACATGTGGGGTATTTATACTGCCCTGGCTTTTTAGGGGCCCTAAAGCGTGAGAAGAAGTCTGGGATCCAAATGTCTAAAAATGCCCTCCTAAAAGGAATTTGGGCACTTTTGCAGCCTAGATGCGCAAAAGTGTCACATCTGGTATCGCCGTACTCAGGAGAATCTGGGGAATGTGTTTTGGGGTGTAATTTTACATATACCCATGCTGGGTGAGATAAACATCTTGATCAAATGCCAACTTTGTATAAAAAAATTGGAAAAGTTGTCATTTGCCAGGATATTTCTCTCACCCAGCATGGGTATATGTAAAATGACACCCCAAAACACATTCCCCAACTTCTCCTGAGTACGGCGATACCAGATGTGTGACACTTTTTTGCAGCCAAGGTGGGCAAAGGGGCACATATTCCAAAGTGCACCTTTCGGATTTCGCAGGCCATTTTTTACACATTTTGATTGCAAAGTACTTCTCACACATTTGGGCCCCTAAATTGCCAGGGCAGTATAACTACACCACAAGTGACCCCATTTTGGAAAGAAGACACCCCAAGGTATTCCGTGAGGGGCATGGCGAGTTCCTAGAATTTTTAATTTTTTGTCGCAAGTTAGTGGAATATGAGACTTTGTAAGAAAAAATAAAAAAAGTTCTATGAACTCACTATGCCCATCAGCGAATACCTTAGGGTGTCTACTTTCCGAAATGGGGTCATTTGTGGGGTTTTTCTACTGTTTGGGCATTGTAGAACCTCAGGAATCATGACAGGTGCTCAGAAAATCAGAGCCGTTTCAAAAAGCGGAAATTCACATTTATGTACCATAGTGTGTAAACGCTATAACTTTTACTGAAATCATTATTTTTTTTGCCCAAACATTTTTTATTTTTTTTTATCAAAGACATTTAGAACAATTAATTTGGCGAAAAATTTATATATGGATGTCGTTTTTTTTTTGCAAAATTTTACAGGTGAAAGTGAAAAATGTCATTGTTTTGCAAAAAAATCGTTACATTTTGATTAACAACAAAAAAAGTTAAAATGTCAGCAGCAATAAAATACCACCAAATGAAAGCTCTATTAGTGAGAAGAAAAGAAGGCAAAATTCATTTGGGTGGTAAGTTGCATGACCGAGCGATAAACGGTGAAAGGAGTGTAGTGCCGAAGTGTAAAAAGTGCTCTGGTCATGAAGGGGGTTTCAGCTAGCGGGGCTGAAGTGGTTAAAGGGAACCTGTCACCGGGATTTTGGGTATAGAACTAAGGACATGGGTTGCTAGATGGCCGCTAGCACATCTGCAATACCCAGTCGCCATAGCTCTGTGTGTTTTTATTGTGTAATATAACAAATTTGATACATATGCAAATTAACCTGAGATGAGTCCTGTACGTGAGATGAGTCAGGGACAGGACTCATCTCAAGTTAATTAGCATACGTATCAAATAGTTTGTTTTACACAATAAAAGCACACAGAGCTATGGGGACTGGGTATTGCAGATGTGCTAGTGGCCATCTAGCAACCCATGTCCTGAGCTCTATACTCAAAATCCCGGTGACAGGTTCCCTTTAAATACTTTCAGAAATGGATTGGATTATTATTAAAAAAAAAAAAAATAATTTAACTGTCCACTGAAACTTTACAAAGAATACGTCGATTGACAACACAAACTACCAGTAAAAAGCATAAAACGGGAAATCGCTACTCTGGCCTTCAACTACAGCAGACAGCCATAATACAGTTGCAAGAAAAAGTATGTGAACCCTTTGGAATGATATGGATTTCTGCACAAATTGGTCATAAAATGTGATCTGATCTTCATCTAAGTCACAACAATAGACAATCACAGTCTGCTTAAACTAATAACACACAAATAATTAAATGTCACCATGTTTTTATTGAACACACCATGTAAACATTCACAGTGCAGGTGGAAAAAGTATGTGAACCCTTGGACTTAATAACTGGTTGAACCTCCTTTGGCAGCAATAACTTCAACCAAACGTTTCCTGTAGTTGCAGATCAGACATGCACAACGGTCAGGAGTCATTCTTGACCATTCCTCTTTACAGAACTGTTTCAGTTCATTAATATTCTTGATGTCTGGTGTGAATCGCTTTCTTGAGGTCATACCACAGCATCTCAATCGGGTTGAGGTCAGGACTCTGACTGGGCCACTCCAGAAGGCGGATTTTCTTCTGTTTAAGCCATTCTGTTGATTTACTTCTATGATTTAGGTCATTGTCCTGTTGCAACACCCATCTTCTGTTGAGCTTCAGCTGGTGGACAGATAGCCTTAAGTTCTCCTCCAAAAATGTCTTGATAAACTTGGGAATTAATTTTTCCTTCGATGATAGCAATCCATCCAGGCCCTGACGCAGCAAAGCAGCCCCAAACCATGATGCCCCCACCACCATACTTCACAGTTGGGATGAGGTTTTGATGTTGGTGTGCTGTGCCTCTTTTTCTCCACACATAGTGTTGTGTGTTTCTTCCAAAACAACTCAACTTTGGTTTCATCTGTCCACAGAATATTTTGCCAGTACTGCTGTGGAACATCCAGGTGCTCTTGTGGAAACTGTAAACGTGCAGCAATGTTTTTTTGGACAGCAGTGGCTTCCTCTGTGGTATCCTCCCATGAAATCCATTCTTGTTTAGTGTTTTACGTATCGTAGTTTCGCTAACAGGGATGTTAGCATATGCCAGAGACTTATGTACGTCTTTAGCTGACACTCTAGGATTCTTCTTCACCTCATTGAGCAGTCTGCGCTGTGATCTTGCAGTCATCTTTACAGGACGGCCACTCCTACGGAGAGTAGCAGCAGTGCTGAACTGTCTCCATTTATAGACAATTTGTCTTACCGGACTGATGAACAGCAAGGCTTTTGTAGATACATTTATAACCCTTTCCAGCTTTATGCAAGTCAACAATTTTTTATCGTACGTCTTCTGAGACCTCTTTTGTGCGATGCATCATTCACATAAGGCAATGCTTCTTGTGAAAAGCAAACCCAGAACTGGTGTGTTTTTTTTTTTTATATAGGGCAGGGCAGCTATAACCAACACCTCCAATCTCATCTCATTGATTGGACTCCAGTTGGCTGACACCTAACTACAATTAGCTCTTGGAGGTCATTAGTCTAGGGGTTCACATACTTTTTCCACCTGCACTGTGAATGTTTACATGGTGTGTTCAATAAAAACATGGTAACATTTAATTCTTTGTGTGTTATTAGTTTAAGCAGACTGTGATTGTCTATTGTTGTGACTTAGATGAACATCAGATCACATTTTATGACCAATTTGTACAGAAATCCATATCATTCCAAAGGGTTCACATACTATATATGCATTCATGTACAGTTGCAAGAAAAAGTAATAAAACATTTGCTTCTTCCCAGTAGAGTATGAGGCTGTTCACTTGCATACAGCTGAAAGATGAATCTGTATGGGAAATAATCCCCCAATATTAATGCGGAACTACATATAAAAAATAGGAAAATAATAAAACAAGGTATCCCTTTAAAAAGGGCATCTGTAAAAAGATTTGTACCCATGAAACCAGCTGACCCGGTACAGGTTTCAGCTGTGAAGCGCACATCTGTGTTGGTCTCATGTTAGTATGTAATAAACCCAAAGATAATGGGTCACTCAATGTACAAAAACACATGTGAAGACAAGGTAATCACAAAATTCCATAATTTTGTATTGAAAATTACATAGAGACATGATTGACAAAAGTCACAAGACATTTAAAACATTAAAAACCAAGAGGACCGATGGTGGGCTGTCGGTGTACACTGAAAAAGTGCAAGTGCAATATTAGTGGTCAGCCACTAGTAAAAAAGTTGGTATAACCAAACAGTTGCGGCTCAATAATAAATAGTATCAAAATTCAAATTCAATTGCATAAGCATAAAAAAAAAAGGACATTGCCATGTGGGTGATGTAACACACCACATAAAGTGACTAAGGCATAAGAGCAGCAAAATATCATGAGCACATAACAGATACTGACCAACCTACGGTAACTTTGACACCACACACGACCACCACCAGTCCCACTCCCCAACGCACGTTTCGAGTTAGCTTTTTCAAGTGCCTTAGTCACTTTATGTGGTGTGTTACATTACCCACATGGCAATGGGTCTTTTTTTTATGCAATTGAAGATTAATTTTGATACTATTTATTATTGAGCCGCAACGGTTTGGTTATACCAACATTTTTACTAGTGGCTGACCACTAATATTGCACTTGCACTTTTTCAGTGTACACCGACAGCCCACCATCGGTCCTCTTGGTTTTTAATGTTTTAAATGTCTTGTGTCAATCATGTCTCTGTCATTTTCAATAAAAATTAGGGAATTTTGTGTGATTACCTTGTCTTCACATGTGTTTTTTGTACACTGAGTGACCCATTATCTTTGATTGGTTTTCTTACATGTTCAGGTGTGGGTCCTCGATTTTGGTTTTGGGCTACATATAGGTTTCTTACCATGTTAATATGTGCCCGCATTACTGAGAAAAATGTTTTAATATATGCAAATGAGTCTAAGCGCAATGGGGGCATTCCCATTACAACTAAAGCAAGTGCGGCCAACCTTGCGGCTCTACAGCTGTTTTAAAACTACAACTCCCACCATGCCCTGCTGTAGGCTGATAACTGTAGGTAGTCTAGACATGCTGGGAGTTGTAGTTTTTCAACATCCCTGACCTAGAGGCTCCGCTCTCTGCAACTGCTGTGCCCTCTCCACTTTGACAGGGCCAGGCAGTGTGAACATCAAGTCTGGGCCCTGTCCAAATGCAGAAAGAGCAGAGCAGAGGCTAATTTGCATATATTAAAAACTAGATTTTTGTACTCGCCGTAAAATCTGTTTCTCTTCCGTTCATTGGGGGGGGGGGGGGGGAACGACAGGATTTGACCATTGGTATAGCTGTTGCCGCTAGGAGGCGGACACTAAGCACACAGTGTAAGCTCCTCCCTCTTCGGCTATATCCCTTCCTGCAGGGACCAAGCTAATCAGTTTAGTGCAAAAAGCAGTAGGAGAAGCCAGACACAAGAAAATTACCACAAAGGACAGAAAAGGCCCATAAACAAAAAAAAACTGGTGGGAGCTGTGTCCCCCCAATAAACCGAAGAGAAACAGATTTTACGGTGAGAACAAAAATCTAGTTCTCATCCGTCTCATTCAGGGGACACAGGCATTGACAATGGGACATTCCAGAGCAGTCCCTGGGGGTGGGCTTAACTACAGCCCCCCTGCCAATCAGAGAAGCGCTGTTTGCTAAACTACGCAACAAAAGAAGCGTCAAAGATGCAAAAGTATGCAAAGACGACCAGGTTGCCGCCTTTCACACCTGAAGGGCCAAAGCCCTGTGATGCATCGCTCAAGAGGCTCCATCTGACCAAGCAGAACGAGCAGTCACCCGGAAAAGCGGGGCCCGGTCCTTAAGGCAGCACGCTTCAATAGCCAAACAAATCCATCTGCAAATGGAAATCTTTGACGCTGCCAGTCCTCGTCTCGGCCCCTCTGGAATCACGAACAGGGAATCCTTCTGCCTGAAAGATGCAGTCTGGGACAAATAGATACACACTGCACGTACCAGATCTCACGTATGGAGCAACTGTTCGAGGAGGAGGAGACAGGTCCGGACAAAAAGAAGGAATAATCTCATTTAGGTGGAATGTCGACACCACCTTTGGCCAGATGGACTGCATAGGGCGAAGGACCACCATATCCTGATGGAGGATCAGGAAGGGCGACAGACATGACAGAGCTGTGAGTTCCGACACTCTACGGATAGAAGCAATTGCAAAAAAAAAAAAAAAAAAAGCCACCTTATAAGACAGGAAGTGCAGCAACACCTGCTGCAAAGGCTCAAACGGAGTAGATTGGAGAGCGTTGAGCACTAGATTAAGATCCCAAAGATCCAATGGAGGGGGCCTCAGCATGCTTCCGAAAGCTAAAAGGAGATTTTTGTGAAACTCACCTGTAAAATCTTTTTCTCGTCTTTTCCATTGGGGGACACAGACCATGGGTATAGCTTGAGGTATTAGAAGGAGGGACACTATGCAAATGAAAGCTCCTCCTCCTCCTCCTCGGGCTATACCCCCCGACTCCACCAGGAGGAACTCAGGCGTTGCACAAGCAGTAGGAGAAGGAGCAAGAAAAAATTATGGAAACCATCGGACCAAGCCATAAGGTCCAACCATAAGCAAAAACTGAATTGAAGACCCCTCCTGCAACAGACCGAATGGGTGGGAGCTGTGTCCCCCAATGGAAAAGACGAGAAAAAGATTTTACAGGTGAGTTTCACAAAAATCTCCTTTTCTCGTGCTTTTATCCATTGGGGGACACAGACCATGGGACGTCCTAAAGCAGACCATGGGGTGGGAAAAAAATCTCAGCACCGCCAGGAGGAACGTCCAACGGTCAAACAGGAACCACAGCCTGAAAAACCCTGCGGTCAAAGACAGCATCAGGGATGCAGCTGATAAAACTTCGTAAAGGAACGTAAGGACGACCAGGTGGTCGCCTTACGCAGCTTAGACGCAGAGGCACGATTGCGCCTTGCCCAGGAAGCCTTCACCACCCTAGTGGCGTGAGCGGCATTTCGTGCCGGGGGAACCCCAACACGAGCGCGACAACAGCAGAGCGGATCCATCGCGCCACAGTGACCTTGGAGGCCGCCAGACCCCTACGAGGTCCCTCAGGAACCACAAGGAGGAAACAGAACTGCGGACGTAAGCGGTAGCCGTGAGATACACTTCCAAGGCCCGGACGACAGCCAGGGAGTGTAGAGCGCGTTTCCTGGAGTTTGCCGGAGAAGGGCAAAAAGAGGGCAGGACAAGATCCTTGCTAAAGGTGGAAAGAATAGACCACCTCGGGCAAAAAAGGAGGGAACCGGTCAGAACACAACCGTATCCTGGAGAAAAACTAGAAAGGGGCTGGCGGGAAAAAGCGGCCAGCTCCGACACCCGTCTGAAGGGAGATGTGGCCACAAGGAAGACCACTCTCCAGGTGAAAAAAGTCAGGGAGACCTCTCTCAGGAGGTTCGAAGGGGGCCGTCCGCAGAGAGCGCGCAGGACCAAATTGAGATCTCAAGGAGGCAAAAGGGGAACATGAAGAAAAACCTTCATAGGACCCATAAGAGCAAGGGACTCTTGAAAAAGGACGGCAGCGCCGAAACCTGACCTTTCAGGGAACTCAGCGACAGTCCCATCTCAAGTCCGCACTGCAGAAAAGACAGCACCATCGGGATGGAAAAGCGAAGGGGAGGGAACCCCGAGTTCTCACAAAAAGTCATGAAGGCCTACTAGGTACGATAGTAAACCGGAAGGAAGCCGGCTTCCCCTGATCATGATTCTAACCACCGAATCCGAGAATCCCCTCTTCTTCAGGATGGCGGTTTCAACAGCCACACTGTTAAACGAAGAGACCGTAGACTCCGGAGGAAGAGAGGACCCCGAGACAGTAGAACCTCCCTGTCGGGAAGAAGCCATGGGGCATCCGCCAGCATCCGATCCACGTCCGAGAACCATGCACGGTTAGGCCAATCTGAGGTGATGAGGACGGTCGGAATCCCATCCACCGCAATCTTGCGTAGACCCCTCGACAGAAGAGAAGCGGAAGGAAGACAAAGAGGAGGCTGAAGACTTGCCACGGAGACACCAGTGCGTCCACCCCATACGCCTTCGGACCTCGGGCGCGAGCCGGAGACCTGGAAGCTTGTTGTTGAACCTATGACGACATCAGATCCACATCCGGACGGCACCACCTGCCCGCATAGTCATCGCAGACACCCGGATGCAGAGACCCTCGCCTGGCTCCACCTTGTTTCGACTTAGAAAGTCCGCAGCCCAGGTGCCTATTCCCGGAATGAATACTGCTGGCCACACCGTAACTTGTGACTCTGCCCACAGCAGAATTTTATTTATTTATATATATATATATATTTTTTTTTACTTCCCGCATCACTGTCCGGCTGCGGTCCCACCTTGATGGCTGAAGTAACAGAACGCGCCACCTGCAGATGTAAGCGTACAGACCACGAGAGGTCTCGTCCCACAGGGAAAGATCTCCTGTCACGGCGACAGAGTGTGAGAAAAAACTGGACATATGGTACGGCCTCAGAAGAGGCCACCACAAGACCGAGGACACGCAGGTACCCCCGAAAGGAGAGACACAGGGAGCGCAGAAGGTGCGACACCGCCATTTGGATCCAGAAGACCTAGTAGTCTGAAAGAAAAAATCTCTCGGTCAAGGCATCCAAAAATATCCCCAGAAGGAGAGCTTCAGGGACGGGAGGAGAAGGATCGTGGAAGTCGATCAACCATCCGAGCTGTTTCATTTGAACAGTGATCCGGACGCCAAGAAATGTCCTTGGTGCGAAGAAGAGCCATCAAAGGCGCTAGGATCATGGTACAGACCCTAGGGGCAGTCGCTAACCCGCAAGGGAGGGCGACAAAAATACATAGAGTCGGCCACCCATGGCAAGCACAGGAATCGTTGTGAGATTCTGTGATCGGGCCATGCGGACAGGCATCCTGGAAGTCTACGGACGCGAGGAATTACCCTGAAGAAGAGAAACAATAATGGAGCGGAGGGATACCAATTGAAACCTCCTTATCCGGAGGAAAAAATGTGAGCAGCTTCGGATCCAGGGTCGGACGCACCGACCCCTCCTGCCTTGGAACGATAAACAGGTCTGAAAAGAAACCCATGCCCAGTTCCTCTGGAGAAACCGGGGTAATAATACCCCTGGTCCAGAAGGGAAGAAACTACATCCAGCGTTCCGGAGGATCCGTTCCGCACCTCGGATCTCTGGATGGCAAACTATCTTGTAACCCGACGTTACAATTCTTAGAGCCCAGGCGTTTCTGAACATGAGCCCTCCAAACCTGTGGAAGTAGCAGGGAGGCCGACTGCGTCCTTGGACACCATGACGGCTGGGGCTTGAAGGGGGGAGGTTCCCGCGGGAGTCCTGTAGCCCCCCCAGCGGCGGGGCAGCGAAAGGACTGGTACTGGAACCGGAGGACCCGGTTCGAAAAGGACGTTAGTGTGGAATGTAAGAGTTCTTGCCCCCAGATAGCGGTAGAGAAGAACTCGTCCAGCTGAGCCCTAAAAAACCTGGAACCCTCAAAGGGGAGGTTAGTAAGGGGACACTTGGAGAAGCGTCAGCGTCCCACACTATCAACCCAACCTCTCTGTGCAGAATGACCGAGAGGGCTGCAATGCGGGTAAAGAGGGAATCAATGTCCATGGAAGCCTCGCAAAGGAATTTGGAAGACTGAGACACCTGGAGAACCAAATCCGGTGTGTCAGTAGACGCATCATGTTCCGCCAGGTTCAGGTAGTGGCGCTGCAACCACACTTGGGGAGAACACTGACCTAACGTGCCCGCTGGAGATAAATGGCTCTTGAGAGAGAATCTAGGCACCTGTCCAGAACGTCCTGCAGAGGGGAGCCGGTAAGGACAGGGAAGGCCGTGATCCTGGACACTGGGGGATCCCCCCTAGGGGAGAAGAAAAGCCCTCCACACTGATCAGTCGTAAAAGGATGATCCTGTCCCAGGTTCTGGATATGACCGCGGAAATTCCTCATGGATAGGAAAAAATGCGGCAACCTATGGCTTCTTGGACAGAAAACAAAAAAGGGGGGAACTCCCGCGTAGAGGAGAATCCCCTTGGAGACTACAGGTGTCACGGACAGCCGCTACTAAGTCCGCCAAACGTGGGGAGCTTAGGCGGAGGGACCCGCTCCATGACCTCGTCCGAGCCGGACAATCCCCCTTCAGACCTGCGCTCCTTAGGGGGAGGGAGAGTCGTCTGAACACACCTCTAGACGAGGGGGGAAACGGAGTCATCCAAGATGGATGCTACTGCTCACGCTGCCTCTTATTAGTCAGGCGACCTCAGCGGGAACCACTGCGGGGAGACGGAGTGGTAGGGGCCACTGGATTGGCAACTGCCATACGGTCCAAAAAGGACATGGCTGCCTTGGCGACTAAGGCCAAATCAGCGGTCGCGCAGGACCTGGCAGATGCCCAAGCGGGTACCGCCAGCTCTGCTGGGACAGAAATAAACATTTTTCCCCATTTTTTTTTATTTTTTTAATTTTTTTATAAAAGACTGAAAGTGGTTTGAACTCAGAAAGCCTGGACTGGGGCAACAGCCTTATCACTGAGATACCAGCTTGCCTTAGGAGCTGGGTTGGGCAGGAAGGAGATCCTGTCCAGGGCCAGGGCAGGAGGCACAAACACCAGTGGTCTAACAGGACCCCATTGGAGCCTGAGAAGGTGACTTGGCTTAGGCATGATAACAACTATGCAAGAATCTACAGTTGCAGTTAGTTAGAGAAAAGAAACCTTAAAAGTGTCTTCTGGGAATCGAACTAGAGATCGTTCACATCGGAAGCAATGCATTTATACACACGCATACACAGCTAGACAGCTGTTCAGAGAGAAGCAGATTGATTTAAATGTAAACATTTTTTGAAGTCTGAAAGGGGCTTTGAACTCAGAAAGCCTGGAGATGGGGCAGCAGCATTAATACTGAGCTACCAGCTTGCCTTATAGGGTTAAGATGCCATACCACACATAAGATGACTTGCCGCGTCAGGCTCAGCCCCCGTCATAGAAGCGCAAAAGAAAAACGAGCGCTCCACTCCATGCAATTCCTGAAAACATGTCCCCCTGTGCCGAACACAGCGAAGCGGGGGTTAAGAAGGAACGCACGCCTGCCTGCAGTTGCCCCAAAATCCTTGTTCTGTCTGAGGTTAGCTGGTGCCGCCAGGGAAAAGTCATGCCTCATAAATAAATAAATAAAAAAAACTCAGAGGGAGCAGAGAGTCCCAGCAGGGAGATTAGCCAGTATAGTGCCTCCATGCCCCAGAACCCCCGGACAGCGAACATCCTCAGTTCACCCAGGCGGCCCATAGACATAAGACAGGGAGGGGAGGGGAAGCAGAGCGATTGCAGTTGCTGATTCCTGAAAACACTTATCTGCTCCTGCAGTCTTCTCCCTCCGTTCAGGACCAGCAGGGCTCACCTCTTCAGACGTCTGACTCCAGGAGTGCAGTGCTCTGGGAGGAGGGCAGCAGCAGGTGACCCAGGAGCTGGTGGGATGCCGGAGCTAACAGGTCGAGCCCGGATCCACTTATCTTCTTGGGGGGAAATGGAGGCAGCCAGGCAACGTCCCAAAGACGGCGGCGGGCACTCCACGGGGGACCAGGAAGGCGCCATGCCGACCTGTGTCCCCATCTAGAATAAAAATAACAAAAAGGAGTAGAATCAGAGAGTGTCAACCTCCTTCACCAGACACTAAGCAAAGACTGGGTTCCTCCTGGTGGAGTCGGGGGGGGGTATAGCCCGAGGAGGAGGAGCTCTTTCATTTGCATAGTGTCCCTCCTACTAATACCTCAAGCTATACCCATGGTCTGTGTCCCCCAATGGATAAAAGCATGAGAAACTAAATTTTGCTGAAAGAGAATGGAAAGCGCCAACACTTGCCCTCAGAGAGCTGAGAGCCAGCCCCAAATGCAAGAAAGCCAAAAGTTGTGGCAAAGAAAAACAAACTTGAGACAGCTGTCCTAAGATTCCAAGTCCGGTCATAGATTCTGGAAGCCAATGGCTTCCTGGCACAAATTAAAGTCTGGACCACTGCATCCGAAAAATACAGAGCCTTTAGCCGTTAAATGTAGAGACCCTAAATTTGGGTGGAAGATTGGCCCCTGCGACAGCAAGTCCTCCCGAAGCGGAATACGCCAAGGTCCGTTGGCGAGAAGTGCGACTAGGGATGCTGCGTTCCACACCCTGCACAGTCAGTCAAATCTGGGGGCACGAGAATGATGGGCAGTCACTTGGAACGGATTTTCCCGAGAAGCCGCGGAATGAGCGGAAGAGGCGGGAACACGTAAGGAAATGTTAACAGACTCCACGGGATCACCAGTGCATCGCATGCCAGCACCCTGGGGTCCCTGGACCATGCGACAAAGTCCTCGACCTTGTTCTTAAACCGTGAGGCCATGAGATCCACATCCAGCTGAACCCACCTCTCGCAGATGTACCGAAAGACCTGCAGGTGAAGAGCCCACTCGCCAGGATCGAGACGCTCCCGGCAGAGAAACTCCACAATCCAGTTGTCTATGCCTGGAATCTGAACTGCCGATAGCGCTGGAACCAGTTTCTCCGCCCAACGCAGAGGGAGAAACAAACGGCCCGATGTCAACATCGGAGAGTCTATCCATCATCTGAGGGTCCGGCGCACTGGGGCAAGGAGACACATTGGCCGATCCAAGGAGTCTGGGGAGCAATCCCAGCTGGACAGAACGGCTCGCTGAAGCGCTCTGGTATGGATCTGAGAATAAGAACCGCTTTGAAGGCAGAAACCATGCTTCCTAGAGGCCGCACGCAGCAACGAATGGGAACACCTTGGCCTGACAAGTGTCCAGTACCATTCCCAGATAAGTCAATCGCTGCGATGGGTAAAGACAAGACTTCTGTCTATTCACGATCCATCCAAAGCGCTCCAGGGTGTCCAGGACTATGCTCAGGCTGTCTGCTGTCCCGTGGTACAACGGACCCTTCACCAGGATGACGTCTAAGGGATTACCACAATCCCCCTGGCATGGAGCAGGGCCATGACTGCCGCCAGAATCTTCATAAAGACCCTTGGAGCCGTGGCCAGGCTGAATGGGATGGCTACAAATTGGTAGTGAAATGGACCCACTGCGAACCAGAGAAACCTCTGATGACTGACGCATACAGGCACGTGAAGATAAGCGTCCTTGATGTCTATCGAGGACAGGTACTCCGCCGCTTCCATGGATGCAATGACCGACCTCAGAGACTCCATCCGGAATCTGCGGACGTGAAGGAAACGGTTGAGTGCCTTGAGGTCTAGAACGGTACGGACCATCCCCTCTTTTTTGGGAACCACAAGTGGGGAGAAACTCCGTAAAACGGTCTTACGCAGGAACCAGTACAATCACACCTTGCTGCAGCAGCGTGTGAATTGCAATAAAATAGAATCTTCAGCTGTGGGAAAGGCCGGAGGGGACGACCAAAAAAACAAACAAAAATGGGACGAGGGAAGGACTTGAAGTCCAGCTTATAGCCCTCTGCAATGACCTCCCTCACCCACACATCTGAGACATGAGCCAGCCAAACATGCCAAAACACATGAAGCCAGCCACCAACCCGAACGGCAGCGGAGCTCTTTAGAGCTTCAGAACTTGGAGCCCTGTTGATGGGAATGCCAGGAAGGCTGCGGCTTAGAGGAAGGCTTGCACTTCTGGCCTGCGGCTGACTTATCAGACGCTCCCTTCGGGCTGGAAAAACTCTGAAAGGGACTAAAAAAATGCTTCCGCTTTTTTCCCTCATTAGACCGCCCCCTGTTTTGAGGTAAATGGGTACTCTTACCACCTGTAGCGTCCAAAATGATCTCATCCAGGCACTTACCTAAAAGTCTGCTGCCAGTAAAGCAATATCTGCCGCCCAGCATGAGAGCTATAGGGTACAGCAAATAGCCACCAACAGGGCTGACGAGCGAGCAATAAACCTGGCTGTGTCCAAAGATGCTTCACAAATATATGCACTGGCAGGGCTACATCTGCAAGTTCCCCTGAAGGGACTCGCGTGTCTAGAGCCTGAGGTAAATTACTTGCCCACTCTCCCATTGCCCCCATGTAGAGGCAAAAATCAGCTGCAGCACTGTGCCCACTGCTTCAAAGGAAGATTTTGTAAACACTTCCAGCTTCTTATATTCCACTCCTTGGAGAGAGAGGGATCAAACTCCTGGTGGCTGGGGAAACACTTCTGCGAATGACGGGACTTCCTAAGAGGAAACACCCACGCTGGCAGATGACTGAGCTGGATCCTCAACCTGCAACGTCTCAATAACTGCCATAATTAAATTGTCAACCATGGAGGATAGTTTGGGAGACTGACCCTCCGGTGAGAACATCCTCATCTGACCCACTCTCCTCAGAACATGCCACTTCAGCTGAGGAAATGTCAAAGTGAGACTCTCTAGGAGGAGGAGAGGTTGACGACATGGGAGACACATAACCCCTTTTGGGGGAGGACGTTCTAGCCCGTTTTGTGGGGCAGTCGCGATGGGCACGAGCCCCATGATCCCCAGAGTCGGACCGGTCAGAGGACTGCCTCGAAGTCTTCTGCCCCCCTGGTTACACTGGAACGGAGGGGACTTTTGCCGGGGCGGCCGTGGTGATGCGATTGCTGGTGGGGGACAGAGGTTTTTATGGGAACCTCAGGTCCTCCTTTTCTACTGGAGAGCATGAACGAGCAGGGGGTTTGGCTGACACCCTGGTATCCCGTCTTCTGCCGACAAACGCCCCAATATAGCCACAATAGCATTGTTGGTATTGGAGACATCCTGGCACATATGAACATGGGACCAACACAGATGCCTTCAGCTGCCCAGCACACATGTAACAGGTCAGCCGGTGTCATAGGTGCAAATCAGGACACTTAGAAATCTTGCAGAGGATGGATAAAACAGCAGAATAAGTATTATTCACAGACCGGGCATGCTCAACCTGCAGCCCTGCAGATGTTGCAAAACTACAACTCATCATGCCCTGCTGTAGACTGATCGCTGTAGGCTGTCAAGGCATGCTGGGAGTTGTAGTTTTGCAACAGCTGGAGGGCTGCAGGTTGGGCATGCTTGACAGAATCCCCACCGAACCAACACTGCTGCTCTCTTGCTCACTTATAGTGATAGCACTCCATCAACCCAGACGTGAACACCTAAGTAAATCAGTAGCCAGCGACTGAATGCAGCGGTCATGTATGGGTTGTCACAATATCACAAACTGCAGGACAGCAATAGAAACTGGCAGTTGTGCAGGAACAAAGGAGATTTTCCAGGAAGAGTTAGGACATGTTCATATGATGAAAAACACAAACACCACATTAGATAAACTAAATGGCAGAAATCCAAGTCGGACCGTGTGATTTCTACCAGTCTCACAGTTTACATGCTGCTAATCCACCAGTCCTATTCAGTGGGGATGATCTGCATGTGAACAAACTATGGTTTCCCAGCATAAACCACACCAAGAATGAACCTGCTCGTCTTTATCCATTTCAGTGACTGGACAGGTACATTAGGCCTTTTTTGCTGCAGAAAATATGGCAGAATCCAAGGCAAAAAAAAGCTACGTGAACATATACTAATAATTATTTTATCACATCCCCTGATTTTTGCAAGATTTATAACAGAGCTAGACAACACATTTAAGCTCAATGAATTAAATGCAAATGTTCTAAAATTGTACTACAGTCATCTTGTTGGACACGGTCATAACTGATGCAGGGTGTTTGCTACCATAAATCTTCACGTAGAGGGGCTATTACACAATGTTAAACTTCAAATAATCTGGATTTAATACAAATACCTTCAGTGGTCCTACAGAGCTTAGATGGTCACTAGCTTTCCACACACTTCTACTACTGCATACATTAACAATACAAGCGACCACAAGAAAATTTGAAATATGTCTCAGAAATGTTTAGTCCTTCCGTTATCAGTTTACGTCATCAATCCCCCGCATCCTAATTATTTTTCTCTTTGAACATTCTCTTGAAGCTGTCCAGGACAGGGCAGTTCACTGAAGAATCAGATTACACACGTCTTGCAAGTCTATGAAGTGGAGAAGAGCAAGTAGGAATTCTGACAGGAACAGCAGGAGGGATGGAAAGACCGTTTCTGTCTCAGCCCAAGTGGTTACCTCACATCCAGGCAAGTCAGTACATCTGTGTCATGTACCCCATGAGCCTGGGGCTGCTTCTGAATGACTGAGAAAGTTAGGAAGCATATTCTCCTCTACTTTCTGAGTAAGTGGATAGGAGCCATTCTCCACCCACCAGATATGGGAGAACTGCAAACTAGAGTCAGTTCTATAAATGGCCAGAAGTAGTGCTATCCTGCATATACAGCGTACCACTGATTCATGCAAACATTGTTAAAAGGACATGTACTCTAACTTACAGCACCAAGATCTCTATAGTATAGTGCATTTGTTTAGGGTGAACCGGGAAAAGTATTAGTTGAACAACATGCTAATACGATTGAGCCTAAGAAACATTTCTTATATTTCATATATTAAGATATTTTGGTCTTCTTGTATGTATGTAATGGTACCAGTATATTACCACTTATGGTAATTATATTGTGAAAAGGTTATCACAAACATCAGAGGCTGAGTGAATTAAGAGGATCTTCGCTGATGGACCACTTTGTACTATAAAACAACCTGTAGGCCAGCATCAGATTATCCAACTCAGCCTCTGAATATGTGAAAGTCCACAATAAAAAATAAGAAGAAGAACAGGACACAGAAGTTCTGTGTTCTGCCCGCATCCGCACGTCCATCCCACAGATTCTAGACCATGCCCTATTCTTGTCCTTAAAGGGTTTCTACCACTTGAATATCACATATTTGGTGTTCAGACACTAGCGATCCGCTAGTGTCTGTTCTTGCCTACAAGCTAATTATCACATTAATCCGGCCTGCCGATACCTCAAAAAAAGCACTTTTATCTTTATGCAAATGAGCCTCTAGGTGCTATGCAGGCGTTTTTCATAGCACCTAGAGGCTCCGTCTACCTTGCAGTTTGCCGCCCTGCGCCTCGCTCCAGCACGCCCATCTCTGCCTGTAATCGATCCTCCCCCTGCTTCAGCCTTCCGAAATCTCGCGCCTGCGCCGTCCGTCGCGGCATTCGGAGGCATTCGGCGCAGGCGCAGTCAATGTCTGACCGCTCCGTGCTCAGACATTTCCACTGCGCCTGCGCCGATGACATCGGCGCAGGCGCAGTGGAAATGTCTGAGCACGGAGCGATCAGACATGGACTGCGCCTGCGCCGAATGCCTCCGAATGCCGCGACGGACGGCGCAGGCGCGAGATTTCGGAAGGCTGAAGCAGGGGGAGGATCGATTACAGGCAGAGATGGGCGTGCTGGAGCGAGGCGCAGGGCGGCAAACTGCAAGGTAGACGGAGCCTCTAGGTGCTATGAAAAACGCCTGCATAGCACCTAGAGGCTCATTTGCATAAAGATAAAAGTGCTTTTTTTGAGATATCGGCAGGCCGGATTAATGTGATAATTAGCTTGTAGGCAAGAACAGACACTAGCAGATCGCTAGTGTCTGAACACCAAATATGTGATATTCAAGTGGTAGAAACCCTTTAAATTGGACAAGACAAGCCATTACTCTTAATGGGACTGAGACAGCACACTGAAGGTATTCGTATTTTGCGGACCGCAAAACAGATACAGTTGTGTGCATGTAGCCTAAAACAAAGCTGTAGCATAGATCACAAGCAGGGTATAAAACTTGTTTCGCATCCTGCATTCCCCATGAAGCCAGCATTTCACTATGTATCTGGTAGATCATGTTACATGTCTACAAAAAGCTAAAGACCAAAATGTTCAGTACCTGAAAGGTGGTCCAGCAGCTGGGACTGCAGAACTGGTAAAGAACACGTTCTGTTTTGTTGTAATAAGCTGGTTCTGACAGACTGCGCCTACACAGGCTACAAGGTCGAGCAGGGCCTGTGGAAACAAAATACTTTGGTTTAAAAAAAAAAAAAAAAAATCACAAAAAAACGTTAAAAACTGAGTTGTGCGGATCTTGTACTTGTATCCGCTGCAGTCGGTAGTTTTTGGATGCAAGAGATAATTACATCTTGATATATTTCACCATTTCTGCCATTGTTAGTCTGGTAATGGTACGGTCGCAACTCCAGAGAAAGCACTAATGCATCAACAATCAGCAAAAATGTTGATGCCGAGCATATGATGAATATTTCCATCAGTCTGATCTTCACACTGGTTTTCTCCTCACCAGCCAAAGAGCATCACTGTTGCCTAACAATAGCTGTGCACTAAGCAGTGATGCCTACTGTAAATCAGCAAAGTGAACCTCGTCCAGTGTAAGCATCAATTCTTACTGCTTATCTGTACTTGCAGGCACTGCATCAAGCGATTAGGTCATGTGATGGCCACACAGGTGCCAGTCCTCACCCTGTGTAGCCAACTGCTGCTAATCAAATGCCCTCGATTAGTACATTATCAACAAGTGTGACCACTGCTATAAAAGCAAATGTTTTGGCAGTCCGCTGGTCTGGAGCATTCAGGCGCGCGTTTGCACAATGCCAAAGAGTAGAGACATCAGCAATGATCTTAGAGAAGATGCACAGCCATCTTGGAAAGGTTGTAAGGCTATTTCCAAATAATTTGAAATCCATCATTCTACAGGAGAAAACATTCAAAACTGTTGACAGTCTTCCGTGGAGAAGACATGCCAGCGTACTCACGACAAGGTCAGACCATGCAACACTCAGAGAAACTGCTAAAAACCCGAGAATCACATCCAAGACCCCACAGGCTACAGCATTTTAAAAAACGAGATTTTTGTATAACTTACCAGTAAAATCTCTTTCTCGCTCTTTCCTTGGGGGACACAGAAGACCTTGGGTATAGCTCATCTCCATAGGAGGCGTGACACTAAGTGAAAACTGTTAAGCCCCTCCTCCACAGCTATACCCCCAGCCTGGAGAGAGAGACTGCCAGTTGCGTGTCCAAGCAGTGAGAAAAGGCAAAGTCCAACAAGGAACCAACAAGCCAACTACCCAACGGGTAACAAAAACTCGGAAAACGCACAGAGAAAAAACAATTAATGGGTGGGTGCTGTGTCCCCCAAGGAAAGAGCGAGAAAGAGATTTTACTGGTAAGTTATACAAAAATCTCGTTTTCTCGCCCAGTTTCCTTGGGGGACACAGAAGACCTTGGGACGTTCAAAAGCAGTCCAAAAGGGGGAGGGACCACAGCACCAAGGTGAAGCACCCGAAAGGCATCAATGACCCGCCGCCCGTAAACCCAGGCGGGGTAAGGCAGCATCTGCCAAAGTCAGAGTATGCACCCTGTAGAACTCAGTAAGGCGTGCAAGGCAGACCTGTGGCCGCCGTGCCCAAATGCACGGCCGAAGCCCAATGCCTCCGGCCCAGGAGGCACCGACCGCTCTGGTGAAAGGAACGGTGACACCAAGACAGAATCCTGCCCTAGGTGCGATAACCTCAGCAATAGCCAATCTGATCAAGCGGAGGAAAACCACCCTGGAGTCTGTCAACCCTATGCACAGACCTCCTGGAACCCCAAGAGGCCGAACGACTGCAAGAGTCGGAGATCTCCAAGTAAAAAACGGCCAGGCCCAAACAACGTCCAAATAGGTGAGGTGTTGAAGCGAAAGGCAACACCACCTTCAGAAGGAAGGAAGGAAGGAAGGAAGGAAGAAACGAGATGCAGAACAGCCCTGTCCTGGAAAAGACAGAAAGCTCGTAACAAAAAAAGGGGGCCATGCCGGCACCCGTCAGAGACACGACTGATACGGAACACAACCGTACAGGACAGAAGGATAGAGAGAACTCCTGTAACGGCTCCAAGGGCAAGATCGGAGCGCCGAGAGCTCAGGATATAGTCCCCAGGGCGGTACCGAAGGACAGTACAGAGGAACCAAAGAGCCACTCCAAGGAAGAAGGTCTTGGCAGGCCCAGAGGGCCGGCAGAACCATGGGGAAAGAACTTCAGAGTGGGGAATGCACAGCTTCCCACAGAACCCCAGACAAAAAACCCTAAGTCTTACGACAGATCCTGGACGAGACACAGCCAGGAGTGGACAGCAGTGAACCCGCTGGAGTCGCCTGGCAAGCAGGCGAAAACCCAATGAGAACAGGCGCAGACCAGTAACACGGGCAGAAGGGTCGACAAAACTAGCCCCGTCGGCCCTCGAACAACGTTGACCCGCATCCACCCGAATGGGGGAGCAGAAGGACAGATGGAAAGAACCCAAAGGATCCGCCAGATGCCAGGAGAAGGCAGGCTAAAGTCCATGCTGATGTAACCACGTTGTACAGCCCCTGTGTGGGATCAAAGGACAATCTGAACCGAAAAGGTAGTCCCCCCAAGTTATCGAGAAGGTAAGTCTACATCAGGACCATCGTCTTAGAACGGGCCACGCAATCTGCACCCAGCGGGAGGACAGAACTCGGTAAACAAGCACACAGCTAATACAGCCAGCGTGAACAAGGGAGACAGTACGAGGCCAAAAGGAACACCGGAACCATCCACAGGAACAACCATGCTCACCCCAGAGGGGAGGACAGTGAAAACACAGCCTCCGAAGTCTGGCGGGAAGCCACATCGGAGTGATCTGTATAGAGCGGGAGCCAAACAAAGCCGGCGAAAAGAGGCAGTCGAGACAGAGGCCGACATAACACCCTCCAACCGAAAGGAGGAGGAGTGGGCAACAGGGAAGCCATAGGACAGCTCAAAGGCAGAACCCGCTACACTGTGAGACGCCCGGTCCACCGCCTCCCAGAAGGCGAATACCTCGAAGAACCCAAGGCGGAGGTCCTCCGGACCTGGGTAATCCAGCACCCAAGAGAAGTTGGGTGACAGTCCCGAGAAGAGCAGCCCGAACCCGGTAGCAGATCAGACAGAAGCGTAGAGGCGCCAAGAGGAAGGACTCATACCACACTGCATCCGAAGAGGAGGAAATTGCGGCAGGCAAGGGAACCGCAGGCCTGCCAGCGCCAATGACGAATTCGAGAGGCGCCTCAGACAACAGCACTCTCGACCATGTGACCACTTGCGCAGGGAAGCAATGCTGCAGAAGGACGCAAAGGGCATGCATCTAGGACCCACGAACACTCCCTGGAATGAAAGGCCAACTAAATGAATGAGCACCACCCAGCTCGGTGCAGCAGAGAGAAATAGAGCCTGTCCGGTCAGGAGGACAGAATGAACTCCCTAGGGACGAGTGCAAGGCTGGCGGCAAGCATCGTCTCCCAAGAAACAAAGGTATGCCGCAGGAAGCAGGTGAGGCATACGAACGAGCAGCCCCGCAAGCAGCGAGAAGGCCAACCCACCTAGAAAAAAGGGGGGCTCGTCCCAGAGCGCCACAGCATGTACGGAATCGCAAAGTGCAACCTGAAAGGGAGTTATGCACAAAACCAGTATAGCATGCGATGGAACGCAATCAGTCCACCCCGAAAGGGGGGAAATTGTACCTGGCCAACTGCAGTTGGCAAGAGTGCAAAGACCCGTCCCAAAAGGGAGTGATGCCTAAGGCCGAACCTACTTCAGAGAAGCAGGACATACCCTATAAACCAGCAGGAACGCAGGAGGTCCACCTAGTGAAAGGGGAACATGCACAGGGGCATCCTAGCATTAAAGGAGTGTGCAATAATACACCCAACACTGAACTCAGCGAGAGAGTAACTACTCTGCCAATGAATGGGGACATGTACAAGTCCAGCCCAGCCATATAAGGACAGCCGTGAATCCCATGAGCGTGCCAAATTCTGCCCTGAAGTGAGAGGTGGTCACGCACAAGGCCAGCACCGTATCCAATGGAAGTGCAAGCGTTCCACCCATGTTAGAGGGCCATTCTCATGGCCAGCAATGTATCCGGTGAGAGTGTAGCACACCGCCCAGAAAAAAGGGGGGAAAGCACATGGCCAGCATCTCCTCCAGGGAGAGTGCGAGCACACCGCCATGCATGGGAGTCATACACATGGCCATCAACGTACTGGCGAGAGACAAACACAGTCACTAAGAACACGTGCATGTCGCCTGAGGAAGGAAGGCATGCCCCTGGCTGGCAGCGAATCCAGCAAGAGTGCGTACACCGCCTACGGAAGAGGGGTCATGCCTATGGCCGACAGCGGATCCAGCGAGAGAGCAAGCACCCTGCCATGTATGGGGTACATGCACGTGGCCAGCAACGTACCTGCGAGGAAACACCCAAAGACAGAGGGATGTATGTATGCTGCCTGAGGGAAGGAGGCATACCCAAGGCCGGCAGGGAATCCAATGAGAGTGCAGCATACCGCCTAAAAAATGGCCGGCAGCGCAACCAGTGAGAGTGCAGCACAATAACATAGTACATAAGTACATCATAGCACATCAGCGAGAGTGCAGCATAATAACATAGTACATAAGTACATCATAGCACATCAGCGAGAGTGCAGCATTCCGCCTATGGAAGGGGGTCGTGCACATAGCCAGTACCGTATCCGGTGAAAGTGCAGTATCCCGCCTAAAAAAAGGGGGGGCATGCACATGATCGGCAACAGATCCCGTGAGAGTGCTGCGTTCCGCCCAGGAAGGGGGTCACGCACATGGCCAGCAGCGAATCCAGTGAGTGCAGCGTTCCGCCCACGGAAGGGGGTCACGCACATGGCCGGCAGCAAATCCAGAGAGTGCAGCGTTCCGCTTATGGAAGGGGGTCGTGCACAAGGCCAGCACCGTATCCGGTGAAGGTGCAGCATTCCGCCTAAGAAGGGGGTCATGCACATGGCCAGCCAGGGAGAGTGCAGTCGCCCGCCAAGGAGGGGGGGGGGGTGCACATGGCAGGCACCATAACTGGAGAGATTATGAATGCTGCCTACAGAGGGCCGAATGCACTTGGCCAGCGCCGTATCCTGGAAGAGGCAAGAAAACCGCCTAAAAGGGGAAATGCCCTAGCAGCGACACAGGCTGGGAGCGCAACACCATGCCGCCTGTGGAAAGAGGTCATGCAGACATGCAGCATTACTGATGAGGCTGCAGCGTCAAGCGCAGCCCAATAGAAAACATGATCTATTATTTTTATGTTATTTCATTTTTTTTTTATTATTATTTAAACTCAGCCTCTGAGGCTAAAGGGGAGCCACCATATAGGGGCCCTGAGAGACAGAGAAAAAAAGGGGGGCCAACTATACAGACCCATTTTTGGGAGCCGGCCTGCACCCAAAGGGTTAACAGGGATCCGGCCTGGAGGGCGGCGTGCGATCCCCTGGGGGCGGAGGAACCTCCAGGCGGGAAAATTCGCGCCTGGAGAAGTTCCCGCCCCCTCCACCAGAGGCCGGAATATTGCGGCCTAGTAGGCCGCGAAGCCGGGGGCTAAATTGCGGCGCCCGGCCCGTCATACCGCCGGGACCTGCGGCAGAACGGCGCTTCAAACCGGCCGCGGGAGCCCACCCCGCGGGCCGGTCGGGATTGCGGCCCAGCAGGCCGAAGCCTGGGACCAAAGTAGCGGAGCCCCGCCGACCGCCACCTGCTGGGGCATAGCCCAATGCCGGCCGCGGGAGCCCACCCCGCCGGCCAGAAGAGACAGGGGCCCGTAATGGCGGTTTGCCGGCGCGGGAGCCCACCCGGCCGGCCGGAATAGACAGGGACCGGAATGGTGGCTCGCTGGCCGCGGGAGCCCACCCCGCCGGCCGGAAGTAAGGGGGCCTGGAATGGCGGACCGCCGCGGGAGCCGCGGAGCCCAAAATCTTTTGCGGCGCCCGGCCGCACCGGATATATTAGTGCTGACCGGACCGGTGCCCGTGATGGGTCAGGGGCAGCAAGGCGCGGGCCCTCTGGCCCTGAAGCAGTGGCCGGTAAGAGGGAGGGGGACCCTGAGACCGGGTCTGTGAGGGTGGGAAGCCTGCCTAACCCCTACGTCAGGGGCAGCTAGGTGCAGCTCCCCAGGCATTCTTCTTGCAGGAAGAAGGGTGCCAATGTCCTATGGGAGCAGAATGTCGCCCTGTGCAGCCAGGGCCAGCCTAGGGCTAGCAGGGACAAAAGGGTCCAGAGGCCCTGTCAGTATGGGGGTCAGGCACGCAGGAGACCGGGGTGGGGTGAGGGGTGAGGGGGGGGACGTAGGGCTGGAGAAGCCAATCTCTCACCATAGCCGTCTTCACCCTCGGTCCGTTCCAGCAGGGTCGCCCCTTCAGCTACTGGCACCGTAGTGGCAGGACGCTGGAAGAGGGACTTGGCGTGCGGGCGACCCTTGTGCTGGCGGGATGTAGGGGAGCTGGGCTGCCCTGATCCACCTTGCCTTCTGTGGGGGAGGCAGCAGCAGTGCGGATGACCGGCACTGGCGCAGCTCGACCCCGGGAGAAACAGAGAGGTCTAGTGCGTCTCTGTTGTCCCTGATGTTCTGGAACAAAAAGAAAAGAAAAAAGTAAAAATCAAAAATTAAAAACAAGGAGAATCAGCCCTGCAGAGCAGGGAGTGTCTTGCCTCCTTGGACACTAAGCAAAAACTGGCAGTCTCTCTCTCCAGGCTGGGGGTATAGCTGTGGAGGAGGGGCTTAACAGTTTTCACTTAGTGTCACGCCTCCTATGGAGATGAGCTATACCCAAGGTCTTCTGTGTCCCCCAAGGAAACTGGGCGAGAAATGTCCACGTTCATAACTATACAAGTAGAAAAAAGACTGAATATGGCTTGTTTGCAAGTGGTGCCAGGAGGAAGCCACTTTCTAAAAAGATCATGGCAGAACAAAAATTACATTGGACCAAACCAAAAGGACTCGATAGGGGAAATGTTTTGAACTGGTACAAAGGAGAATTGGCTTAGTAGCCCATAGCAACCAATCAGATTCTACCTTTCATTTTTCAAAGAAGCTCTGAAAAATGAAAAGGTGGCACCTGAGTGGTTACTACTGGCAACTAAGCCAGTTTTCCTTCACACCAGTTTTGATATGTCCAATGTTCTTTGGACAGACGAGACCAAAGTAGAGATGTTTGGCCATAATGCACAACTGCACGTTTGGTGAAAACCAAACACAGCGTGTCAGCAAACACCTCCTTAACGGTGGTGAAGGGCTGATGATTGGGATTGTTTTGCAGCCACAGGACCTGGGAATCCTCTGTACACCAATGTATTCTAGAGTCAAATGTGACACCATCTATCCAACAGCTAAAACTTTTCAAAATGGGTCATGCAACAGGACAATGATCCCAAGCACACCAGCAAATCTACAACAGAATGGCTGAAAAAGGAAAAGAATCAAGATGTTACTGCGGCCTACTAAAAGTCAAGAGCTCAACCCAATTGAAATGCTGTGACGGGACCTTAAGGGGAATATCCCCCATGATATGAGATCAGCGGGGGTTCTACTTAGGGGATCTCTGGGAGACTAGCTGTACAAATAGGCAGCTGTGCTCCAGGAGAGCTTAGGGCTCACCCTAGGCCATGTGAAGTCACATCAAAACTGATTGAACCCGCATGGAAAAAACTGAAACACTGAATGTAATTGCAGACAAAACTGACTGAACTTGATTGCAAAACGGTGCGCGTTTCACTGAACGCACCCAGAGCCAATCCGTATCGTTCGTGTGAAAAGGGCCTAAGACAGCTGTTCATAAATGAATGCCCTCACACTTCAATAACCTGAAGTAACTTTGTACAGAGACGCAGGTCAAACTTCCTCCAGAACGATGTGAAAGACTTAGTCATACAGAAAACTAAATATTTCTAGTTATTGCTGCTGAAGGTGTTTCTACAAACTTCAGTTTTGTTAAAGAGGACCTGTCGCCGCTCCTGACATGCCGTTTTAAAAGCATCATGCATTCCCCATGTAATAATAATTCTGGCACATCTATTCTTATGGCTCTATGTTGTTCCATTCCCCCCCCCCCTCCCCCCCAGAATATATGCCCCAGAATTATTACATGGGGAATGCATGAAGCTATTAAAACAGGCCTGTCAGGAGCAGCGACAGGTCCTCAAGGTGCAATTTGTCATGCGACATTCTCCTGAGGTTATGTTCACCTACTTTTATCTGATTTATTTATCTGTAAAACCACTGAATTCAAAAGTGTACTGTGATTTCTACTTGCTAGAAAATAACTTAACAACTGTGCCTCACCTGGTATTCCAGACTGCTTGACTTTATACGAGGTAATGCAGCAAATAGAGCAGAAGAGACCCACACGGCCAGTCTTGTCCACATTAGACAGCATTTCAAAGTTTTTACAAAGGGTTTTGCAATAGATACATGGATAAACTTTTGTGTTTTTCTGTGAAAGAGAGAGAAATTGTGGCTTTATCACACACACAATCAGAACATCGCAATAGACAACACGGTAACTCAGCGCTGGAGACAATTGTGATCTACAAGTTTGGGAGAGCTTTTTCCCTTGATTATTATACATTCCTTTACTTTTCTTAGTTATGCATATTTTTCTCAACAATTTTCAAGGTAGATTTAAAAATGGCTAAACCACAAACTTTTTGTTGTACAGGTGAACAGACAACAAAATTTGCTCCTGGTATATTAGTAGTAATTAACCCCTTAAAGACCGGGCCTATTTTAATTTTATTTCCTCATGTTCTGAAAAGCTATAACTTTATTTTTCCGTTCACATAGCTATAGGGATTATTTTTGGTGGGACAAGATGCATTTTTTAATTAAATTAAAAAGGGAATAAAAAAAATAAAATAAAAATTAAATAAAAAGACTTCCACCAAG
Organism: Bufo gargarizans; assembly: GCF_014858855.1. Lineage (NCBI taxonomy): Eukaryota > Metazoa > Chordata > Amphibia > Anura > Bufonidae > Bufo > Bufo gargarizans. The sequence goes on along the minus strand of NC_058088.1, from coordinate 113,772,475 downwards.
GTATTTGGGGTTTTGACATCACATCGTTCACTATGCACTAAGTATGACCTGAAGTTCTTATTCTGCGGCTCAATACGAATGCAGGCGATACCAAAACAGTTTTTATTTTGTTTTAGAATATAGGCACTCAACATTTGAGACCACTCAGATATTAGACCATAAAACTCATTTATTGAACAACTAGTATTCACAAAGCAGTATCTATCAAAGCTGATTCATGTGACTAAATTAGATATAAAAAAAAACAAAAAAAAAACGTAAATCGGTCTCCCACACGCGCGTTCACCCACGCCCGCCCCAGTGACAAAAAAAATACATTTTGTTATCACTGTACGATAACTTCACAAGCACTGTGGCGATATTAAAAAAAAATCAGTTTTGATATATTTTTTTTATCAACCGCAGCGGCCTCCGGTACTTCGCTAGCCTCCTATTTGTAAGACAGGCTTGCTTTTTTTCTTGGGTAGTCACAGGGAATCCCCCCTAAATTTAGTTGACCAAATGGCAAGTTAGTGGTATTCTTCTAAAGAGGCCTACAGGCTTCTGACCCAGTCGGATGAGGAATGGGAACCCTCATCTGACGAATCTAGCGGGTCAGAATATGAACCTGTAGAAAGCAGTGGCAGTTTGACCCAAAGTTCAGACGAGGAGGTTGAGGTCCCTGATACCACCAGGCGTACCCGGGCCCAGTGTTGCCAGACCACAGGTTGCACAGGATCTGCTTCAAGGGCGGCAGAGTGGGGCTGGCGCTGTCAGATTACGTGGTGAGGCATACACCAGCAGCGCAACCCATCCTGGACCTAGTACCAGCACTGCCGTACAACATGGTAAAGTGGTGAGCACCAGAAGGGCAGTTGAAGCTGGTACGGTGGCATGTGCAGTAGTTCCTCCGTCGCAGCCACCGCACAGACAGGCCCGTAGAGCCCCTAGGGTCCCTGAGGTGCTGGCAAACCCTGATTGGCAGCCCCCAACTTCAGCCGCACCAGTAGTTCCCCCTTTCACCGCCCAGTCTGGAGTTCGGGTTGAGACAGCTCAGATCGGTTCGGCACTGGGGTTTTTTGAGCTGTTCTTGACTGCGGAGCTGTTGGACTTAGTTGTGGCAGAAACAAAATCGATATGCCACTCAATTTATAGCCGCCAACCCGGGAAGCTTATATGCCCAGTCTTTCCGTCCAAGTTTCCGAAATTAAAACTTTTCTGGGCCTTCTTCTCAACATGGGCCTAACCAAAAAGCATGAATTGCGGTCATATTGGTCCACGAACCCAATTCATCACATGCCCATGTTCTCTGCTGCCATGTCCAGGACACGTTTTGAGGCCATCCTGCATTTCCTGCACTTTAGCAACAACACCACCTACCGTCCCAGAGGCCACCCAGCTTTTGACCGGCTCCACAAAATTCGGCCCCTCATAGACCACTTCAACCAGAAATTTGCAGATTTGTATATCCCGAGCAAAACATCTGCGTAGACGAGTCCCTTATACATTTTACCAGGCGCCTTGGCTTCAAACAATACATCCCAAGCAAGCGCGCCCGGTATGGGGTCAAATTGTATAAGCTCAGTGAAAGGGCCACAGGCTATACCCACAAAATTTCAGATCTATGAGGGTAAAGTTCAGACCCTGGAGCAGGTCGGTTGCCCTGACTACCTGGGGAGCAGTGGCAAGGGGTACCATCTTTATGTGGACAATTTCTACACAAGTGTGGCCCTCTTCAGGCATTTGTTCCTAGAACAGATTGGCTGCTGTGGCTTACTCCAACGGCTCGTTACCACCCGTCTTGCAAGGGGGGAGAGGGCTGCCTTTTGTAACCAAGAACTGTTCGCAGTGAAATGGAGAGACAAGCGTGACGTTTACATGCTCTCCTCCATTCACGCAGACACAACAATCCAAATTGAACGAGCAACCAGTGTCATTGAAAAGCCCCTGTGTCCACGACTAATTCGTTCACGGGAGGGGTGGACTTCAATGACCAGATGTTGGCTCCCTATTTACTTTCCCGCAGAACCAGACGCTGGTATAAGAAGGTATCTGTATATTTGATTCAATTGGCTGTATATAATAGTTTTGTTCTCTACAATAAGGCTGGGAGAACAAGATCCTTCCTCAAATTTCAGGAACAGATCATCGAGAACCTCCTGTATCCAGGAGGTTCCGTGGCCCCATCCACCAGTGTAGTTAGCAGTCTACTCGAGCAACATTTCCCCAGTGTCGTTGCCGGTACCTCAAACCAACCGCCACCCCGAAAAAAAATGTCGTGTCTGTAGCAGGAGTGGAATAAGGAGTGATACCCGCTATCTCTGTCCTGACTGCCCTGACCTCCCTGCCCTATGCTTAGGGGAGTGTTTCCGGAAGTACCACACACAGGTACACTTAGCATAGGGATTGCATCTCACAGGACAGGCACACAGGGCTATTAGGGCCCATTTACACACAGAGCTGCTGCAAACCTCTCCTTTCACCTGGGACAAAGTGCATAATGTACTTCGCCACATCTCTGGGCGATTTGCACATTGTCCCATGCGGAAGGAGAGGTTTGTCCTATAAAGGTAAAAAATAAATAAAAAATAAAATAAAAATCACCGGTAAGCAAAAAAGTTAATGTTCTGTTTCCAAAGTTATTATAAAGTTCATGTTAATACATTTATTGCGTTGCGGCCTGTTTTTTTCTTTTTTGTTTAGTTTTTTTTACCTTCTAGGTGGCCCAACCGATCGACCAGCTGCAGCACTGATGTGCATTCTGACAGAAACATTGCGCTGCTGTCAGATTACACAAAAGTCGGTGTATGCGGCGATGCAAGACGAGTAAAAAAGATACGTTTGCCGATGCTTATGAGCTGAGGGGGTGGTGGTGTTAATATGCTTTGGCAAACAAACACTTTGTATATAAAAAAAAAAAAAAAAAAAAAAAAAAAAAAAAAACGGCAATGATTTATTCATCCACATCGATTGATGTGAATGGAGAAAATCGGGTTTGCCAGGGCATACGAGCTAAGTGGGTATGGATGTTGAGCTCCTATGTCCTGGCAGACGCCTTTCCCCTCTTTTTGGCAGAGATTTTTTCATCCACATTGATCGATGCGAATGAAGAAATCTGTGCCGTTCAGTTTCTTTCAGCCCAGAGGCTGAACGAACGAAAAAACGAACGAAAAAAAAAATAAATAAAAAAATCATTACCTGTATGCTCAATATTAGGCCGAATGCCTACGGACGTTTTTCACGGCCGTGAGCGGTCCGTGGAACCGCGGCCTGGATTCCTGCTGAGAGCAGGAGCGCATGGCGTCCATGGTTGCTATGACGCCGTACGCTCCCTGCTGCCGCCACAATACAGTAATACACTGGTATAGAGATCATACCAGTGTATTACTGTACTGTGGCGGCAGCAGGGAGCGCACGGCGTCATAGCAACCAATGACTCCGTGCGCTCCTGCTCTCAGCAGGAATCCAGACCGCGGTTCCACGGACCGCTCACGACCATGAAAAACATCCGTGGGCATTCGGCCTAAGGAGAATAGCAGAAACCCCTAATGCTGGCCATACATGTAATGATTGCGGAGACCCTCAAATGCCAGGGCAGTACAAACACCCCACAAATGACCCCATTTTGGAAAGAAGACACCCTAAGGTCTTCGCTGATGGGCATAGTGAGTTCATAGAACTTTTTATTTTTTGTCACAAGTTAGCGGAAAATGATGGGTTTTTTTGTTACAAAGTCTCATATTCCACTAACTTGTGACAAAAATAGAAACTTCCATGAACTCACTATGCCCATCATGAAATACCTTTGGGTGTCTGGTTTCCAAAATGGGGTCACATGTAGGGTATTTATACTGCCCTGGCATTTTAGGGGCCCTAAAGCGTGAGAAGAAGTCTGGAATCCAAATGTCTACAAATGCCCTCCTAAAAGGAATTTGTGCCCCTTTGCGCTGCTAGGCTGCAAAAAAGTGTCACATGTGGTATCGCCGTACTCAGGAGAAGTTGGGCAATGTGTTTTGGGGTGTCTTCTCTCACCCAGCATGGGTATATGTAAAAATACACCCCAAAAGACGTTGCCCTACTTCTCCCGAGTACGGCGATACCACATGTGACACTTTTTTGCAGCCAAGATACGCAAAGGGGCCCAATTTCCAATGAGTACTTTCAGGATTTCACAGGGCATTTTTACGAATTTGGATTTCAAACTACTTCTCACGCATATGGGCCCCTAAAATGCCAGGGCAGTATAACTACCCCACAAGTGACCCCATTTTGGAAAGAAGACACCCCAAGGTATTTCGTGATGGGCATAGTGAGTTCATGGAAGTTTATTTTTTGTCACAAGTTAGTGGAATATGAGACTTTGTAATAAAAAATAAAAATAAAAAATAAAATCATTTTCCGCTAACTTGTGACAGAAAATGAAAACTTCCATGAACTCACTATGCCCATCACGAAATACCTTAGTGTGTCTTTCCAAAATGGGGTCACTTGTGGGGTAGTTATACTGCCTTGGCATTTTAGGGGCCCTAATGCGTGAGAAGTAGTTTGAAATCCAAATGTGTAAAAAATGTCCTGTGAAATCGTAAAGGTGCTCTTTAGAATGTGTGCCCCTTTGCCCACCTAGGCTGCAAAAAAGTGTCACACATTTATAAAAATAAATCGCAGAATCCTCCTCCCAGTACTTCACCAACAAAGAGCGGGACTGAAGGAGAGAAGCCGGCACACGGAAGACGCCAAGCTCTGAAATCTGAGCCATGTGGAATGCAGTGCACGAATCTCTAGGATCCCAGGCTGTACGATCGGGAGAGAAGGCATCGCACCTAGCACCGTCTGCAAGGACGAAGTAATACATTTCCCATTACTTACTGCCACGTTGTAGCGGCAGATAGATACTTTGTTCTAACGCCAACATCTAACCAAGTGTACTTGGCCAAACCATTGACTGGACATAAGTGACACTAACGATTATATTGTTGCATAAGAATACAGTGCATTCTTAATCCTAGTGGTCATCAAGTTTGACTAATCTCTGTGGACTTTTGAGGTTGATCACTATTTCTAAACGCTGCATAGTTGTTTTAATTGCGCAAGTGGATTAAAGAGAATGTTCACGTAACATGTATAAACCACTCTACACAAGAATTAGGAAATACTGTATATTGTGTTACCACCACGGTGGTCAGTACATTGGTCGTCGTGTGGCTGACGGGCAACTAGTCATTTTAGTCACATGAATCAGCTTTGATAGATACTGCTTTGTGAATACTAGTTGTGTTCAATAACGAGATTTTTGTATAACTTACCAGTAAAATCTCTTTCTCGCTCTTTCCTTGGGGGACACAGAAGACCTTGGGTATAGCTCATCTCCATAGGAGGCGTGACACTAAGTGAAAACTGTTAAGCCCCTCCTCCACAGCTATACCCTCAGCCTGGAGAGAGAGACTGCCAGTTGCGTGTCCAAGCAGTGAGAAAAGGCAAAGCCCAACAAGGAACCAACAAGCCAACTACCCAACGGGTAACAAAAAACTCGGAAACTGTACAGAGAAAAACAATGAATGGGTGGGTGCTGTGTCCCCCAAGGAAAGAGCGAGAAAGAGATTTTACTGGTAAGTTATACAAAAATCTCGTTTTCTCGCCCAGTTTCCTTGGGGGACACAGAAGACCTTGGGACGTTCAAAAGCAGTCCAAAAGGGGGAGGGACCACAGCACCAAGGTGAAGCACCCGAAAGGCATCAATGAACCGCCGCCCGCAAACCCAGGCGGGGCAGGCAGCATCTGCCAAAGTCAGAGTATGCACCCTGTAGAACTTGTCAAGGCGTGCAAGGTAGACCTGTGGCCGCCTTGCCCAAATGCATGGCCGAAGCCCAATGCCTCCGGCCCAGGAGGCACCGACCGCTCTGGTGAAATGAACGGTGACACCAAGACAGAATCCTGCCCTAGGTGCGGAAACCTCAGCAATAGCCAATCTGAGCAAGCGGAGGACAACCACCCTGGAGTCCGTCAACCCTATGCACAGACCTCCTGGAAACCCAAGAGGCCGAACATCTACAAGAGTCGGAGATCTCCAAGTAAAAAAACGGCAAGGCCCAAACAACGTCCAAATAGGTGAGGTGTTGAAGCGAAAGGCAAACACCACCTTCAGAAGGAAGGAAGGAAGGAAGGAACGAAGAAAAACGGGATGTAGAACAGCCCTGTCCTGGAAAAGACAGAAGGCTCGTAACAAAAAAAGGGCCATTCCGGCACCCGTCAGAGACACGACTGATACAGAACACAACCGTACCGGACAGAAGGGGTAGAGAGAACCTCTGTAACGGCCCCAAGGACAAGATTGGAGCGCCGAGAGCTCAGTATATAGTCCCAGGGCGGTACCGAAGGACAGTACAGAGGAACCAAAGAGCCACTCCGAGGAAGAAGGTCTTGGCAGGCCCAGAGGGCCGGGAACGCTGGAAGAGGAAGAACAGCGCCGACACTTGACACCCCAAGTAAACGACAGAACCATGGGGAGAGAAATTCAGAGTGGGGAATGCACAGCTTCCCACAGAACCCCATACAAAAAACCCTAAGCCTTACGACAGATCCTGGACGAAACACAGCCAGGAGTGGACAGTAGCGAACCCGCTGGAGTCGCCTGGCAAGCGGGCGAAAACCCAATGTGATCAGGCGCAGACCAGTAACACGGGCAGAAGGGTTGACAAAACTAGCCCCGTCGGCCCTCGAACAACGTTGTCCCGTATCCACCCGAGTGGGGGAGCAGAGGACAGATGGAAAGAACCCAAAGGATCCGCCAGATACCAGGAGAAGACAGGCAAAAGTCCATGCTGATGTAACCACGTTGTACAGCCCCGGTGTGGGAGATCAAAGGACAATCTGGATCGAAAAAGGTAGTCCCCCCAAGTTATCAAGAAGGCAAGTCTACAGCAGGACCATGCAATCTGCACTCAGCGGGAGGACAGCACGCAGTAGACTCGGTAAATAGGCACACAGCTAATACAGCCAGTGTGAACCAGGGAGACAGCACGAGGCCAAAAGGAACACCGGAACCATCCACATGAACAACCATGCTCTCCCCAGAGGGGAGGACAGTGAAAGAACAGCCTCTGAAGTCTGGCGGGAAGCCACATCGGAGTGATCCGTACCGAGCGGGAGCCAAACAAAGCCGGCGAGATAAGGCAGTGGAGACAGAGGCCGGCATAACACCCTCCAACCGAAAGGAGGAGGGGTGGGCAACAGGGAAGCCATAGGCCAGCTGAAAAGCAGAACCCGCTACACTGAGAGACGCCCGGTCCACCGCCTCGCAGAAGGCGAATACCTTGGAGAACCCAAGGCGGAGGTCCTCCGGACCTGGGTAATCGAGCACCCAAGAGAAGTTGGGTGACCTTCCAGAGAATAGCAGCCCGAACCTGGCAGCAGATCAGACAGAAGCGCAGAGGCGCCAAGAGGAAGGACTCATACCACACTGCATCCGAAGAGGAGGAAATTGCAGCAGGCAAGGGAATCGCAGTCCTGCACGAGCCAACGAAGAATTCGAGAGGCGCTGCAGACAACAGCACTCTCGAGCATGTGACCACTAGCGCAGGGGAACAATGCCGCGGGAGGACGAATGGGTACGTATCTAGAGACCACGAACACACCCCGGGCGGAAGGGCCACGAAAGGAATGAGTACCACCCAGCTAGGTGCAGTAGCGAACAAGTAGAGCCCGTCTACTTATAAAAAAGGTATATACCTTGAATACATTGGGCATTCATCTGCTGTTTGTTGGACACCACCTCAGGCCCACACAGTTGGACCGAATGAGCTCTTTAGAGAATAGTGCAAGGCTTGCTGGAAGCACCATATCCCAAGAGAAAAAAGTACATCTCAGGATAAAGGGGGGCATACGGACGAGTAGCCCCGTAAGCAGTGAGAAGGCCAACCCACCTATGGGAGGAGAAGGCATACACGGCCCAAACAACGGATAGAGCGCACAAGAAAGTCCGCCCACTGCAAAAAATAGTCACTCAGCGAAGAATCAGCCAGAGTCCAACCGTAACAATGGAAGTGCAAAGTGCAACCCGAAAGGTAGTCATGCACAAGACTAGTACGGCATGCGATGGAACGCAAACAGTCCGCCCAGAAAAGGGGGAAAATGTACCTGGCAACCACTGCAGAGGCCTGCCCAAAAAAAAAAGGGGGGGATGCCAAGGCCAGTACCTACTCCGGAAAGGTAGGGCATACCATACTCCGCCCAGAAGGGGGCCATGCCCATGGCCGCACATATCCAGCAGAACGCAGGAAGGTCCACTTTAGTGAAAGGGGGCATGCACAGGTTATTCTATCATTAAGTGATTGTGCAAAAATCCACCCAACACCGAAAGTCGTGAGAGTGCACCACTCCGCCAATGAAGGGGGACGTGTACCAGTCCAGCACAGCATAAACAAGGACAGCCGTGGATCGTGTGAGCGTGCAAAATGCCGCCCATGGAATAATGGGGGGTCATGCACAAGACCAGCACCGTATCCAATGGAAGTGCCAGCATTCCACCCAAGTTAGAGGGCATGCTCATGACCGGCAACGCATCCAGTGAGTGCAGTATTCCGCCCAGAAATGGGGGTCATGCACATGGCCAGCCACGCATCCAGTGAGAGCGCCGCCATGGATGAGAGTGCACGTATGTCGCCTGAGGAAAGGAGACATGTCCATGGCCGGCAGCGAATCCAGTGAGAGTGCGGCACACCGCCCACGGAAGGGGGGGGGGGGGGGGGTGGTGGTCATGCAGATGGCCTGCAACGGATCCAGTGAGAGTGCAGTGTACCTATGAAAGGGGTTCACGCACACGGCCGGCACCGTATCCGGTAAAAGTGCAGTATTCCGCCTAAGGAAGGTTTCATGCACATGGCCGGCAGCGAATCCAGTGTTCCGCCTATGGAAGGGGAACGTGCACATGGCCGGCACCGTAACCGGGGAAAGTGCAGTATACCTCCTTATCCGGGGAGAGTGCAGTATACCTCTCATGGAAGGGGTTCATGCACATGGCCAGCACCGTATCCGGTAAGAGTGCAATATTCCACCTATGGAAGGGTTCATGCACATAGCCGGCAGCGAATCCAGTGAGTGCAGCGTCCCGCCTGTGGAAGGGGGTCGTGCATATGGCCAACACAGCATCCGGCGAGAGTGCAGCAGTCCGCCTAGAAAAGGGGGATCATGCACGAGGCCAGGCCGCAGCCAGGGAGAGTGCAGTATTCCGCCTAGGAAGGAGGGTCATGCACCTGCAGCCACCAGAACTGGAGTGGGTGACGAAGTCTGGTCAGAAAAAAATCTGCATGCACTTGGCCAGCGCCGAATCCCGGGAGAGGGCAAGAAAAAACGCCTGGGAGGCGCCGCGGCCGGGGAACACGACACACCGCCTAAGAGAGGGGGGCATGCATACAGACAGCAGTACTGAATGATGAGGCTGCCGCGTCCTGCGCAGCCCACAAGTCCAGTTATTTAAAACAAAATAATAGTATTCTTTTTTTTTTTATTATTATTATTTTTATTATCATTATTATTTATTTATTAATATTACAGCCTCCCTGAGGCAGAAGGGGGGCCACCATACAGGGGCACAGGCCGTACAGGCCCTCAGGAGCCGGCCAGTACCCAAAGGGTTAACAGGCATCTGGCCTGGGGGCGGCGCAGCGAACCCCTGGGGGTGGGGGAACCTCCAGGCGGGAAGAATCCGCGACTGGAGAGTTCCCGCCCCCCCCCCCCCCCCCCAGAGGCCAGAATGTTGCGGCCTAGTAGGCCGTGAAGCCGGGGCCTAAATTTTAGCGTCGCCCGGCTGACCGGGGCCGCAAGTATTTAAAGTATCGGCCGGGCCTAAGCCGGCCGCGGGAGCCCCCGTACTGGTCGCGGGTGCCCAACCCGAGCGCCGGAAGTGCGCAGCAGGCCGCGAAGCCTGAACAAACTATGCAGCGCCCCGGCCGGCCGGAATGCACCGACGGCCGGCCGGGACCTGTTGGAACACAGCGCTATCCAATGCCGGCTGCGGGAGCCCACCCGGCAGAATCAGGGACCCGAGAGGAGCGTGGAGGTGCAGCCCAGTAGGCCGCGATGTCTGGGCCCAAAGTTGCGGCGTCCGGCCAACCGGACGGATGGTCGGCCGGCCTAGTTAGAGCATAGTGCGCACATGCAATGCAGACCGCGGGTGCCCACCCCGCGGCCCGGAAGAGTCAGGGGCCCGAGGAAGGAGCACCGGATGGTGCGGGCCAGCAGGCCGCGAAGCCTGGACTAAATTTTGGCGGCGCCCAGGATTACCCATGCCGTCAGGAGCGGCAGCAGGTCCTGAGCAGCGCACCGGTAAGCGCCCCCTCCTTGCGCGCGTCCTGCACCAGCGGTATGATCTATGGCGGGGAAGAGAGAAGCAGATTGCCGCCTTGTGGCACCCCAGGGACCACCCTAGGTCCAGCAGGGCCACCCTATAGCCACTCTGCTATAAGAGACAAACATTTTAAATCTGTCTTTGGTAAAGCAATGGGTAATGCCTAAACCTTGCACCTCTCCGCTCTCGGATAGGCTACCAGTATGGGGGTCAGTCACGCAGGAGACCGGGGAGGGAGGGGACGTAGGGCTGGAGAAGCCACTCTCTCACCACAGATGTCTTCACCCTCGGTCCGTTCCAGCAGGGTCGCCCCTTCAGCTACTGGCACCGTAGTGGCAGGACGCTGGAAGAGGGGCTTGGCGTGCGGGCGACCCTTGCGCTGGCGGGATGCAGGGGAGCTGGGCTGCCCTGGTCCACCTTGCCTTCTGTGGGGGAGGCAGCAGTGTGGATGACCGGCACTGGCGCAGCTCAACCCCGGGAGAAACAGAGAGGTCTAGTGCGTCTCTGTTGTCCCGTATTCTGGAACAAAAAGAAAAGAAAAAGTAAAAATCAAAAATTTGAAAACAACAAGGGAGAAAACAGCCCTGCAGTAGCAGGGAGTGTCTTGCCTCCTTGGACACTAAGCAAAAAACTGGCAGTCTCTCTCCAGGCTGAGGGTATAGCTGTGGAGGAGGGGCTTAACAGTTTTCACTTAGTGTCACGCCTCCTATGGAGATGAGCTATACCCAAAGTCTTCTGTGTCCCCCAAGGAAACTGGGCGAGAAAAATGAGTTTTATGGTCTAATATCTGAGTGGTCTCAAATGTTGGGTGCCTAATATAGGCACAGAATATAGAATATAGAATATTCGACACAGTCCTGACCTCAGTATCTGAGGAAAGGGATTTAGGAGTAATTATTTCAGAAGACTTAAAGGTGGGAAGACAATGTCACAGAGCAGCAGGAAATGCTAGCAGAATGCTTGGGTGTATAGGGAGAGGTATAAGCAGTAGAAAGAGTGAAGTGCTTATACCGCTGTACAGAACACTGGTGAGACCTCACTTGGAGTATTGTGCGCAGTACTGGAGGCCATATCTCCAGAAGGATATAGATACTCTAGAGAGAGTTCAGAGAAGAGCTACTAAACTGGTCCATGGATTGCAGGATAAAACTTACCAGGAAAGGTTAAAAGACCTTAATATGTATAGCTTGGAAGAAAGAAGAGACCGAGGGGATATGATAGAAACTTTTAAATACATAAAGGGAATCAACTCGGTAAAGGAGGAGAGCATATTTAAAAGAAGAAAAACTACCACAAGAGGACACAGTTTTAAATTAGAGGGGCAAAGGTTTAAAAGTAATATAAGGAAGTATTACTTTACTGAGAGGGTAGTGGATGCATGGAATAGCCTTCCTGCAGAAGTGGTAGCTGCAAATACAGTGAAGGAGTTTAAGCATGCATGGGATAGGCATAAGGCCATCCTTCATATAAGATAGGGCCGGGGCTATTCATAGGATTCAGATATATTGGGCAGACTAGATGGGCCAAATGGTTCTTATCTGCCGACACATTCTATGTTTCTATGTTTCTATCGTAACTATTGTTCTAAAATAAAACTTTTTTTTGACAGGGTGAGTCAATAACGATAAGAGCACTGAATCCATATCAATAGACAGATGAGCCTCTATAACAATATACATTTATTTTATTTTGTTTTACTACTTTAAAAAAAATAAAAACCTTTGGGAAAAAAATCTACATTTTCTTTGCATCGCTATAGTCTGACAGCCACAACTTTTTATATTTCGGTCTACAGCTCTTATAGAGCTGTATAAGGGCTTGTTTGTAGCGTAATGAACTGTATGTTTTTTTTTATACCATTTTTGTAGTATATACAACGTTTTGATAACAGTTAATTTTTTTCTGTTACGGCATTCACCGCACAGGATTTTTTTGGGGATATTTTTATAGTTCAAAAACTTTCAGATGCGGCGATACTCAATATGTTAATTTTTTTATTGTTTATGTATTTTTAAATTTAAAATTGGGATGGGGGGGGGGGGGCGCAACACAAACTTAATATATTGGTGTTTTTTCACTTTTTTTTTACTATTAGCCCCCATAGGGGACTATACATGGGATCTTTTGATCCCCTCTCCTATTCATCCCAATAGAGATCTATTAGGGTGAATAGGATTTCTACTCCCTCCATTCTGAGCTGTGCAATGGCAGGCCTGGATCGCTTCAGAAATGATTGTTCAGTGTTCAATAATCCCTTTAACTTATCTCCTATCCACAGGGGATAGGCGTCACATGAGAGGGCCCAACTGCCGGGCTGCTCATCAATCACAAATGGGGCAGCAGGTTGTGCATAACTACTGCAACTTCATTCATTCACTAGGGGACTGCCAAAGTAGAGCTATCGCTGTCTTATCGCCATCG